>NC_082738.1:67421826-68066826 GCF_030144855.1 Hypanus sabinus
CATTGCATTTGCCTTTCTAACAATGAACTCAACTACATGAGGATTCTCAAGTCCCCTTGCACCTCTGATTTTGTATTTGCTCCCCATTTGGAAAATATTCCACAGCTTCATTCCTTTGACCAAAGTGCATGACCATACATTTCTCTACACTATATTCCATCTGCTTCTTCTTTGCCAATTGTGCCAGTCTGTCCAAATCATTCTGCAGACTTCCTGCTTGGTCAACACGACCTGCCCCTCCACCTAACTTTGTATCATCTCCAAACTTGACCACACAGCCATCAATTCCATCATCAAAATCACTGACATACATACAATATGAAAAAATATAGTCCCATTCCCGACACCTGTGGAACATCCCTAGTCACCAGCAGTTAATAAGAATAGACCCTCATTATTCCAACACTGCCTTTTGCCAGTCAGCCAATCTTCTATCCATGCTAGTATCTTTCCTGGCATACAATGGGCTCTTATCTTGTTCAGCAGCCTTCTGTTGAGCACCTTTTCAAAGTTTATCTGAAAATCCTTATAAACAACATCCAATGATTCTCTTTGTCGCTCTTGTCTGCTATTTCCTCAAAGAATTCCAACAGATTTGTCAGGCAAGATTCCCCCTTGAGGAAACTTTGGCCTGCTTTATCATGCACTTTCAAGTACCCCAAAACCTCATCCTTAATAATGGAATCCAACAACTTTCCAACCACTGAAGTCAGGTGAAATAGTCTATCATTATATTTTTTGGAGGCAGTGCAGAGGAAGTTCACCAGGTTGATTCCAGAGATGAAGAAGTTAGACTATGAGGAGAGATTGAGTTGCCTGGGACTGTACTCACTGGAATTCAGAAGGATGAGGGGAGATCTTATAGAAACATATAAAATTATGAAAGCGATAGATAAGATTGAGGCAGGAAAGTTGTTTCCACTGGTAGGTGAGACGAGAACTAGGGGACATTGCCTCAAGATTTGGGGGAGTAAATTTAGGATGGAGGTGACGAGGAACTGCTTTTCCCAAAGAGTGGTGAATCTGTGGAATTCTCTGCCCAATGAAGCAGTGGAAGCTACCTTAGTAAATGTATTTAAGACACGGTTGGATAGATTTTTGTATAGTAGAGGAATTAAGGGTTACGGGGAAAAGGCAGGTAGGTGGAGGTGAGTCCATAGTCAGATCGGCCATGATCTTATTGAATGGCAGAGCGGGCTCGACAGGCCAGATGGCCTACTCCTGCTCCTGTTTCTTATGTTCTTATACTGTGGCGACCCATTTCCTGGCACATCCGAACCAGCTCACAATTAGATAGCCTACGGGGGTTTGCGAGCACAGAGCTTTGGAGCCTCTGCACCACGGGGGGGCAGGTTGAGGGAGGCTTAAAAGTGAGGCTGAAGATTTCGAATAAAGTTTTTCCTTCGACTGCTGTTACCGACTCCGTGTCGTAATTTTAGCACTGCATGTAGCACACCGCTACAATACTCCTTTTTTCTTCCTTCCCTTCTGAAAGAAAGGGGTGAAATTTGTCATTTTCCAGTCATCCGGAACTGTTCCAACATTCAGTGATTCTTAAAAGATCATTCCTAATTAATTTAAGGTAATCACTCATTACTTTAATGGAAGCATGGGGTGAACTTGTTCGCTCAGAAGGTGGAACGAGCAGCCAGGATGCCAGGTCAATTTTAACAGTTAGGCAAAGTTTGGATAGGTACATGGATGAGAGTGCAGGTCGATAGAGGGCAGGCAGATAGAGTCACAGAAAACTACAGCACATTAAAACGCCCCTCTGCCCATCTAGTCTGTGCTGAACCATTTAACCTGCCTAGTCTCATCAACCTGCAGGTCTCACAGGTCAGCGGCGGTTATTTAAAAGGGAGCTTCAAAAGCATTTGCCCATTGTACGTGGCCTATCAGTGGCTATAACTGGAGCACCAATTGTGAGTTAAATAGCAGGGAAGGTTCAGGCATAAAGGGGAGACACTGCCTAGCGGAGCAGTCGTCGACAAGGGATCTGAGGCAGAGCGGTAGGGCTTCGGCAATAATGGGTTGAGGTGAGGTAAGTTACCTGTGAGGAATACAAAACAGGAAGCATGTCTGTGAGGCCGGTGTTTTGTACTGGGTGTCAGATGTGGGAAGCCCGGGAGACGGATGGCCACATCTGCACCAGGTGCGTCAAGCTGCAACTCCTTAGGGACTGGGTTGGGGGCTGGAGATGCAGCTCGATGACCTTCATCTAGTCAGGGAAAGTGAGGAGATGACAGAGAGGAGCTATAAGCAAGTAGTCACACCAGGGCCTCAGGGGACAGGTAAGTGGTTCACAGTCAGGAGAGGGAAGGGCAGGAGTCAGATACTAGAGAGTACCCCTGTGGTTGTCCCCCTTAACAAGAAGTACTCCTTTTTAAGTACTGTTGGGGGGTACGGCCTACCTGGGGGAAGCAACAATGGCCGCACCTCTGGCACAGAGTCTGGCCCATGGCTCAGAAGGGTAGGGAAAAGAAGAAGGAAGCAGTAATAGAGGACTCTATAGTTAGGGGGTCAGACAGGCGATTCTGTGGACGTAGGAAAGAAACACGTCGGTTGTTTGTCTCCCAGGTGCTGGGGTCTGATCACATCCACGATATCCCGAAGTGAGAAGGTGAACGGCCAGAGATCGTTGTATATATTGGCACCAACGACATAGGTAGGAAATAAGAGGAGGTCCTGAAAACAGATGACAGGGAGCTAGGAAGGAAGTTGAGAAACAGGACCTCAAAAGTAGTAATCTTGGGATTACTGCCTGTGCCACACGACAGTGAGTATTGGAATAGAGTGAGGTGGAGGTAAATGTGTGGCTGAGGGATTGGCGCATGGGGCAGGGATTCAGATTTCTGGATCATTGGGACCTCTTTTGGGGCAGGCATGACCTGTACAAAAAGGATGGGTTGCACTTGAATCCAAGGGAGACCAATATCCTGGCAGGGAGGTTTACTGAGGCTATTGGGGAGAGTTTAAACTAGAATTGCTGGGGGGTGAGAACCGAATTGAAGAGATGGAGGAAATAGCTCACGAATAGAGAAAGCTTGGAGACAGTGCGAGGGGGAGGATAGGCAGGTGATAGAGAAGGGATGCGCTCAGACCAATGGTTTGAGATGTGTCTGTTTTAATGCAAGAAGCATCTTGAACAAAGCGGATAAGCTTAGAGCGTGGACCAGTACTTGGAGCTATGATGTTGTGGCCATTACAGAGACTTTGATGGCTCAGGGGCAGGAATGGTTACTTAGAGTTCCAGGCTATAGATGTTTCAGAAAGGACAGGGAGGGAGGAAAAGAGGTGGGGGTGTGGCACTGTTGATCAGAGATAGTGTCACGGCTGCAGAAAAGGAGGAAGTCATGGAGGGATTGTCTACGGAGTCTCTGTGGGTGGATGTTAGGAACAGGAAGCGGTCAATAACTCTACTGGGTGTTTTTTATAGACCACCCAATAGTAACAGGGACATCGAGGAACAGACGGGGACACAGATTCCGGAAAAGTGTAAAAATAACGGGGTTGTCATGGTGGGAGATTTTAATTTCCCAAATATTGATTGGCATCTCCCTAGAGCAAGGGGTTTAGATGGGGTGGAGTTTGTTAGGTGTCTACAGGAAGGTTTCCTGTCACAATATGTAGATAAGCCTACAAGAGGAGAGGCTGTACTTGAT
The DNA here is from genome assembly GCF_030144855.1 of Hypanus sabinus. Classification (NCBI taxonomy): domain Eukaryota; kingdom Metazoa; phylum Chordata; class Chondrichthyes; order Myliobatiformes; family Dasyatidae; genus Hypanus; species Hypanus sabinus. The sequence continues at coordinate 67,425,489 of NC_082738.1, forward strand.
TTGGTATTGGGAAATGAACCTGGTCAGGTGTTAGGTCTCTCAGTGGGAGGGTGTTTTGGAGATAGTGATCACAATTCTATCTCCTTTACCGTAGCATTGGAGAGGGATAGGAACAGACATATTATGAAGCTATCAGGCAGGAACTTGGAAGCATAAATTGGGAGCAGATGTTCTCAGGGAAATGTACGGCAGAAATGTAGCAAATGTCCAGGAGATAGTTGCTTGGCATTCTGCATAGGTACATTCCAATGAGACAGGGAAAGGATGGTAGGCTACAGGAACCATGATGTACAGAGGCTATTGAAAATCTAGTCAAGAAGGAAAGAAAAGCTTACGAAAGGTTTACAAAGCTCTATAATGATAGAGATCTAGAAGATTATAAGGCTAGCAGGAAAGAGTTTAAGAATGAAATCAGGAGAGTCAGAAGGGGCCATGAGAAGGCCTTGGCAGGCAGGATTAAACAAAACCCCAAGGCATTGTACAAATATGTGAAGATCAAAAGGATAAGATGTGAGAGAATAGGACCATTCCAGTGTGACAGTGGAAAAGTGTGTATGGAACTGGAGGAGATAGCTGAGGTACTGAATGAATACTTTTCTTCAGTATTCACTACGGATCTTGGCAATTGTAGGGATGACTTACAGTGGATTGGAAACCTTGAGCATATAGACATTAATAAAGAGGATGTGATGGAGCTTTTGGAAAGCATCAAGTTGGATAAACATAGAAAACCTACAGTACAATACAGGCCCTTCAGCCCACAAAGCTGTGCTGAACATGTCCTTACCTGAGAAATTACCGAGGATTACCCATAGCACTCTATTTTTCTAGGCTCCATATACCTGTCCAGGAGTCTCTTAAAAGACCCGATCATATCCACCTCCACCTGTTGCCAGCAGCCCATTCCACGCACTCACCACTCACTGTGTAAAAAACATACCCCTGACATCTCCTCTGTACTTACTTCCGAGCACATTAAAACTATGCCCTCTTGTGATAGCCATTTCAGCCCTGGAAAAAGTCTCTGACTATCCACATGATCAATGCCTTTCATCATCTTATACACCTCTATCAGGTCACCCCTCATCCTCCATCGCTCCAAGGAAGAAAGGCTGAGTTCACTCAACCATTTCTCAAAAGGCATGCTCCCTAATCCAGGCAACATCCTTGTAAATCTCTTCTGTGCCCTTTCTATGGTTTCTACATCCTTCTGATAGTGAGGTGACCAGAACTGAGTACAGTATTCCAAGTGGGGTCTGACCAGGGTCCTATATAGCTGCAACATTACCTCTCAGTTCTTAAACTCAATCCCACGATCAATGAAGGCTAATGAACCATATGCTTTCTTAACCACAGAGTCAACCTGCGCAGCAACCTTGAGTGTCCTCTGGACTCGGACCCCAAGATCCCTCTGATCCTCCACACTGCCAAGAGTCTTACCATTAATATTATATTCTGTCATCATATTTGACCTACCAAAACGAACCACCTCACACTGAACTGGGTTGAACTCCATCTGCCACTTCTCAGCCCATTTTTACATCCTATCAATGTTCCACTGTAACCTCTGACAGCCCTCCACACTATCCACATCACCTCCAACCTTTGTGTCATCAGCAAATTTACTAACCCATCCCTCCACTTCTTTATCTGGTCATTTTTAAAAATCACGAAGAGTAGGGGTCCCAGAACAGATCCCTCGCCTCCCACAGTAGCCTGGGGTACACCTCATCAGCCATTACAGAGACTTGGATGGCTCAAGGGCAGGAATGGTTACTTCGAGTGCCAGGCTTTAAATGTTTCAGTAAGGACAGGGAGGGTGCAAAAGAGGTGGGGGCATGGCACTGTTGATCAGAGATAGTGTCACAGCCGTAGAAAAGGAGGAAGACATGGAGGGATTGTCTACAGAGTCTCTGTGGATGGAAATTAGGAAGAGGAAGGGTCAATAACTCTACTGGGTGTTTTTTATAGACCACCCAATAGTAACAGGGACATTGAGGAGCAGATAGAGAGACAGATTCCGGAACGGTGTAATAATAACAGGGTTGTTGTGGTGGGAGATTTTAATTTCCCAAATATCGATTGGCATGTCCCGAGAGTGAGGGGTTTAGATGGGGTGGAGTTTGTTAGGTATGTTCAAGAAGGTTTCTTCACACAATATGTAGATAAGTCTACAAGAGAGGCTGTAATTGATCTGGTATTGGGAAATGAATCTGGTCAGGTGACAGATCTCTCAGTGGGAGAGCATTTTGGAGATAGTGATCACAATTAGGAAAGCATTCATTTGGAGTACAGGAAAATATGAGGCTATCAGACAGGAATATGGAAGCATAAATTGGAAACAGATATTCTCAGGAAAATGTACAGAAGAAATGTGGGAAATGTTCAGGGGATATTTGCGTGGAGTTCTGCATAGGTATGTTACAGTGAGACGGGGAAGGATGGTAGGGTACAGGAACCGTGGTGTTCAAAGCCTGTTGTAAATCTAGACAAGAAGAAAAGAAGAGCTTACAAAAGGTTCAAAAAACTGGGTTATGATAGAGAGCTGGAAGTTTATAAGGTGAGCAGGAAGGGGCTCAAGAAAGAAATTAGAAAAACCAGAAGGGGCCATAAGAAGGTCTTAGCGAACAGGATTAAAGAAAACCCCAAGGCACTCTAAAAGTATGTTAAGAGGATAAGATGTGACACAATAGGATCAATCAAGTGTGACAGTGGAAAAGTGTGTATGGAACTGGAGGGGATAGCAGAGGTACTTAATTAGTACTTTGCTTTAGTATTCACGATGGAAAAGGATCTTGGTAATTATAGGGATGACTTACAGTGGACTGAAAAGCATGTAGATATTAAGAAAGAGGCCTTGCGAGCCTGATTGAATTTTTTGAGGATGTGACTGAACACATTGATGATGGTAGAGCAGTAGAGGTTTGTGTATATGGATTTCAGCAAGGCATTTGTTAAGGTACCCTACACAAGGCTTATTGAGAAAGTTAGGAGGCATGGGACAGGTCATATTCTGCATGGAGGGTGACCAGTGGTGTGACTCAGGGATCTGTTCTGGGACCTTTACTCTTCGTGATTTTTATAAATGACCTGTATGAGGTAGTAGAAGGATGAGTTAGTAAATTTGCTGATGACACAAAGGTTGGGGCTGTTGTGGATGGTGTGGAGGGCTGTCAGAGGTTACAGCAAGGCATTGATAAGATGCAAAACTGGGGTGAGAAGTGGCAGATGGAATTCAACCCAGATAAGTGTGAGGTGGTTCATTTTGGTTAGTCAAATATGATGGCAGAAAATATAGCATTAATGGTAAGACTCTTGGCAGTGAGGAGTATCAGAGGGATCTTGGTGTGGTGGTTCAATCCGAAGTCCATGGTCCAGTCCGCAGACTCTAGACTCCGGGTTTTCCGACGGTCCCTTGCTGCGGTTGGACTTAACTAGAAACACCTGAGGCTCATAGTGGAACTGGGAATATAAGTGGCCCTGGTAGTGAGTGTGGTTGGCTTGTCAAGGTAGTCATGGCTGGTGGAAGGCTAGAATGGACTCTTGCCTTCCTTGGGGCTGTGTTGGAGAACCATGGCTTCTGGGAGCCTTGCTGGTAGTAGTTGGGAGTGGTCATTGTGGTATGGATTCAGCTGTTTCCTGGGCCAGCTGGGTGACCGTCAGCCACTCTGAACTAGGTAGGGATCTGGTTGCTTCTGTAGCCAGCCAAGGCTGCTGGCCATAATGGCTACTTGGAGCAGCCCTGATGCAGAGGTGGAACTGTCTGTTGTTCCTTGGTGTTTGTCTCTTCCTGTCCTTGCCCCTGTGGGGTAAGTCAGGCTATTCTGCCATTGCCCTGTGGGGGGAATCTGTCTTGTCTTGTCCTTGCCTCTGTTGGGTAGATCAGGCTGTTCTGCTGTTACCTGATGGATGGTCCTGCCCTACCTTGGTGTGGAGTTATAGATGAGTCCCAGCTTGTTGGTGGATAAGTCCTGGCTCCGTGTTGATGTACAGTTCCTAGTCTGCCCCTAGCTCTGGCCTCTGGCCTTGACCCAAGCCTGTGGCCTCTGGCCTTGACCCAAGCCTGTGGCCTCTGGCCTTGACCCAAACCTGCAGCCTCTGGCCTTGGGCCTGGACCCAAGCCTCAAGACCCCAAGTCCCTAGCCAGGCCTCATCATGTTTGAGCCTGGGTTTGGGGGTCTGAGCCCGAGCAAGACTCAGGTTCTGGGTCCTTGTCCAGTCTCGGGCTCGGAATCCACCCCAGGCTCCTTGTTCCCAGTCCCTCGTCCTGGTCCTGCTTCCCTTGCCTAGACTGCATCCCATCCTGTCCTTGGGTTCTGTCCTGTCCTGTTTCTGGGACTCCAGTGTCTGCGTCCTGCAGTTGAGTCCTGATTCAACACCTGACTTAGGACACTCAAAGCTGCTGCACAGGTTGAATCTGTGGTTAAGAAGGCATCCGTGCATTGGCCTTCATCAACCGTGGGATTGAGTTTAAGAGCCGAGAGGTTATGTTACAGCTATATAGGACCCTGGTCAGACCCTGCTTGGAGTACTGTGCTCAGTTCTGGTCACCTCACTACAGGAAGGATGTGGAAACCATAGAAAGGGTGCAGAAGAGATTTACAAGGATGTTGCCTGGATTGGGGAGCATGCCTTATGAGAGTAGGTTGAGTGAACTTGACCTTTTCTCCTTGGAGTGACGAAGGATGAGAGGTGATCTGATAGAGGTGTATCAGATGTTGAGAGGCATTGATTGTGTGGATAGCCAAATGCTTTTTCCCAGGGCTGAAATGGCTATCACGAGGGGGCACAGTTTTAATGTGCTTGGAAGTGGGTAGAGGGGAGATGTCAGGGGTAAGTTTTTTTTTATACAGTGAGTGATGAGTATATGGAATGAGCTGCTGGCAACGGTGGTGGAGGCAAATACGATAGGGTTTTTTTAAGAGACTCCTGGACAGGTACATGGAGCTTAGAAAAATGGAGAGCTATGGGTAACCCTAGGTAATTTCTAAAGTAAGTACATGTTCAGCACAGCATTGTGGGCTGAAGGGACTATATTGTGCTGTAGTTTTTCTATGTTTCTATTACCTGCACTCGGGCCATAGTCCTTCATACACCTACCATCCATGTACCTATGCAAACATCTCTTAAACGTTGAAATCAAAATCGCATCCACCACGTACCCTGGCAGCTTGCCCCACACTCTCTTCAAAGAAGTTACCCCTGATGTTCCCCTTAAACATTTCATCTTTCGCCCTAAATTCATGCCTCTAGTTGTAGTCCTACTCAAGCTCAGTGGAAAATGCCTGCTTACATTTACTTTATCTACACACATCATAACTTTGTATACCTCCATTAAATCTCCCCTCAAACTTCTAAATTCTGGAGAATAAAGATATAACTTATTCAATCATTCCTTATAACTCAGGTCCTCCAACACTGCACCCAATACTCCAAATTACGTCTCACCAATGTCAAAGACATCACAACTCCTGTACTCAGCAGTTTAATATATAAAGGCCAATGTGCCAAAACTGAGCTTTGACCAGTGACCAATGCACATCTGGGATTGATCAAATTCAAAGCAAATTAAAGGAAGACAGGGCCAAGCGCGGTGGTCAGAATCAGAGTGGTGATCTTGAGGTTTCAGTCAGACAAAGCAAAGTAAAAAGCTCTCGGTAAGGTTTTTTTTCCCTTTCCCTTCTTTATATCTGCTCAGTTAGGACAGCAGAGATGCCAGGCAGGAGAGTTGAATGGTCCTCTTGTGGGATGTGGGAAAGCAGTGTCCCTGATGACTACAACTGTGAGAAGTGCATTCAGCTGCAGCTTCTAACATTCCACATTAAGGAGTTGGAGCCGGACCTGGATGAAATATGGATCATTTGGGAGGCTGAAGGGGTGATGGATTGAACATAAAGAGAGGTAGTTACACCAAAGGTGCAGGACACAGGATACTGTCAATCAGGAAGGGTTAAGGAGCCAGTGCAGATTACCCCTGTAGCTATCCCCCTCAACAACAAGTATATCACTTTGGATATTGATGGGAGAGGGTTGGTCTAACAGAGGAATGTCACAGTGGTCAGGTCTCTGGCACTGAGTCTGCCTCAGTGACTCAGAAGGGAACAGAAGAAGCACATTGTGGTGATAGGGAATTGGTAAGTTAGGAGAATGGACATGAGGTTCTGTGGGTGAGGACAACATTCTTAGATGGTATACACGAGGGAATCTGCAGATGCTGGAAATTCAAGCAACACACACAAAATGCTGGTGGAACACAGCAGGCCAGGCAGCATCTATAGGGAGAAGCGCTGTCGACGTTTTGGGCTGAGACCCTTCGTCAGGACTAACTGAAAGGAAAGATAGTAAGAGATTTGAGAGGGGGAGGGAAAAATGTGAAATGATAGAAGACCGGAGGGGGTGGGGTGAAGCTGAGAGCCAATCACCTTCCCAGCTCTCAACTTCACACCACCCCCTCCGGTCTTCTCCTATCATTTCACATTTTCCCCTCCTCCTCCCACTTTCAAATCTCTTACTATCTCCTTTCGGTTAGTCCTGACGAAGGGTCTTGGCCCGAAACGTCGACAGCGCTTCTCCCTATAGATGCTGCCTGGCCTGCTGCATTCCACCAGCATTTTGTGTGTGTTCCCAGATGGTATGTTGTCTCTCGGGTGCCAGGTTTCCGGGACATCTTGGATTGAGTCCCCAGCATTCTTAAGTGGGAGAATGAAAAGCCAAAAGTTGTGGTCCATGCAGGTACCAATGATGTGGGTAGAACGAATGATGAGTTCTACAAAGGGAGTTTAAGGAGTATGGTGCTAAGTTAAAGGGCAGGACCTCCAGGGATGTGATCTCAGGATTCCAATGAAGGTGGGACCTGTGCAGTAACGATGGTTTGCACCTGAAATAAATGGAGACTAATATCCAGGCAGGAGGGTTTGTTAATGCTGCACGGTGGGGTTTAAACTAGAGCTGCAGGGGATAGGAACAAGAATGCCAGAACAGTTAGTGGAGAGATTGTGGAGGCAGATGTTGGTAAGAGTTCAGACAAAGATCAGGAATCAAATGGTTGAACATGGTGCAACTAAGTGTCCTGAGCTGCATACATTTCAATGCAAGAGGTATTGTTGGAAAAGCAGATGAGCTCAGGGCATTGGTAAACACCTGGAATGATGTTGTAGCCATCAGTGAGACTTGGTTGCAGGAGGGGGAGAACTGGCAGCTCAATATTCCAGGGTTTAATTGTTTTAGACATGACAGTGGGAAGAATTAAAGGAAGAGGTGTGGCTTTACTAGTCAGGGAAAATGTGACAGCAGTGCTCCATCAGGACAGACCGGAAAACTCAATTAGTGAGGTATTACGGGTAGAACTGAGAAATAAGAAAGCCATGACCACATTAATGGAGCTATATTACCGACCACCCAAAAGTCCTTGGGATTTAGAGGAGCAAATTTGTAAAGAGTTTGCAGGCTGTTGCAGAAACATAAGGTGGTTATAGTAGGTGATTTTAACTTTCCACATATTGGCTAGGAATCCCATACTGTAAAAAGACTAGATAGGATAGAGTTTGTCATATGTGTTCAGGGCAATTTCCTTTATCAGTAAGTCAAAGACCTAACGAGAGCATGTGGTAATTGTAGTGTATAGTGCTATGCTTCTCGCGGGCAGCATGTCGGAATCCATGTGGAAAGACATCATTACCCTCATCTACAAGCAGAAGGGGGAGAGGGAAGACATTAGAAATTGGAGGCCCATCTCACTCCTGAATGTGGACTACAAGATCCTGTCCAAGGCTATCGCCAACAAGGTCAAGTCTGCACTGGAGCAGGTGATCCATCCGGACCAAACCTATGCTGTACCGGGCAGGAAGATCTCAGACAGCCTCGCGCTGCTGAGGGACACCATCGCCTACGTGCAGGACCAGGAGAAAGCCTTCGACAGGATATCGCACACGTACATGGCGGATGTACTCTCCAAAATGGGATTTGGGGAGGGAATCCAGAATTGGATCAAACTGCTCTACACAGACATCTGTAGCGCAGTCCAGGTCAACAGGTGGGATACAGACAGCTTCCCCATCAGGTCTGGAGCCAGGCAGGGCTGCCCTCTCTCCCCTGTCTTGTTCAGGTGCTGCATAGAACCCTTTGCCGAAGCCATCAGGAGGGATGAGGGCATAAGAGAGGTGAGGCTGCCAGGCAGTGGAGGGACCCAAGTCAAAACCTCCCTGTACATGGACGACATCACCGTCTTCTGCTCGGACCCGAGGTCAGTTCGCAGGCTGATCAGCATCTGCGAACAGTTCAAGCTGGCGTCGAGGGCCAGGGTCAACCACACGAAGAGCGAAGCCATGCATTTCGGCAACTGGCCCGACCGATCCAGCGTCCCCTTCACCATCAGGTCTGATCACGTGAAGGTGTTGGGGATCTGGTTCGGAGGGGCCGAGGCGTGCAACAAGAACTGGCAGGAGCGGACTGCCAAGGTCAAACAGAAACTGGGATTGTGGGGAGGGCGCTCCCTATCAATAGCGGGAAAGAACCTGGTCATCATTTGTGAGGTGCTCTCAGGGCTGCTGTACTTGGCACAGGTGTGGCCCGTCCCCCGCTCCTTCAGCTCAGAAATAACCTGAGCCATCTTCAGATTCGTCTGGGGAACCAAGATGGACTGGGTCAGACAGGCCACCATGCACAAGTCCTGAACAATGGGGGCAAAAACATCCCCAATGTCACCCTCACCCTGATGGCCAGCTTTGTGTGTGGCTGCATCAGGTTGTGTGTGGATCCCAGATACGCAGGCACTAAGTACCACTACGTGCCCAGGTTCTACCTGTCGCCCTGGCTACGAAGGATGGGTCTGGTCCCACTACCGCACAACAACCGTCAGCTGGTCGTTGCCGCCATACCTGTCCACCATAGAAAAGTTCTTTCAGGTCAACGCCTGTGACCATAGGGCCATCAGGCAGTGGTCGGCACGTAATGTCCTGCAGGCGCTGCAGGAGAAGGACAAGATGGACACAGTAGGGTGGTTCCCTGAGCAGACCGTCCAGTTCATCTGGCAAAATGCCTCATCGCCAGACCTCACCAACAGGCACCAAGACCTCACCTGGCTGGCGGTGAGAGGGGCCCTCCCAGTCCGATCCCTCCTGTACGCCCAGAACGTCGTCTCCACATCCCTCTGCCCACAGGAGGACTGCAGTGAGGAGGAGTCGGTGACCCACCTCTTTGCACACTGTGGGTTCATGGAGAAGGTGTGGAGGAGGATGGAAGGGACAGTGTCGAGATTCATCCCCAGCAGCTGCGTAACAGAGGACTCTCTGATCTACGGGCTGTTCCCGGGGACGCACACGGAGACCAACATCCGGTGCTGCTGGCAGATCATCAATTCGGTGAAAGACGCTCTTTGGTCGGCCTGAAACTTGATGGTCTACCAGCACACGGAGATGTCCGTGGGAGGTTGCTACCGACTGGCACATTCTCGGCTGCAGGAGTACGTGCTGAGGGACGCACTGAAACTTGGTGCAGCCACTTCAAGGGCCTGGTGGGGAAGGACCACAGTCTCGGGTTCTTCTGTGGGAGTTGAGGGGTAGGGTGGTGGGGAGTTTACCACTCAACAAGAGTCAATATGAAACAACAGAGTGCCACGTGGGTGGCTAAAAGTGTGGAAATGTAAAGACTGTAATGGAAACATTTGTAAAGGATTGAGAGACATTGAATTGTTTATTGTACATAATTTTATTTTTGAATAAAGTATATTTTGTTTAATATTAAAAAAATTGATTTGCTGTCGGGGAATGAGACAGAGCAGGTGACAAAAGTTTGTGAAGGGGAACACTTTGCATCCAGTGACTACAATGCCATTAGTTTCAAAGTAAATATGCAAAGAGATAGGTCTGGTCTTTGATTTGAGATTCTAAATTGGAGAAAAACTAATTTTGATGGTATCAGAAACTATCTGGCAAGCATGGAATGGAACAAGCTGTTCTCTGACAAAGGTATACTTGGAAAATGGGAGGCCTTCAAAAACAAAATTTTGAGAGTATAAAGCTTGTATGTGTCTGTCAGAATAAAAGGAAAAGTTCACAAGACAAAGGAGCAGAAGTAGGCCATTCAGCCCATCGAGTCTGCTCCGCCACTCCACCAATGAGCTAAACTATTCTCTCATCTAGTTCCAATTTCTGGCTTTTTTTCCCATATCCCTTGATACCCTGACTAATCAGATACCTATCTCCTCCTTAAACACCCTCAATGATTGGGCCTCCACAGCTGTATGTGGCAACAATTTCCATAAATCCACGACCTTCTGGCTAAAAACTTTCTCCTCATCTCTGTTTTAAATGGGTACCCTCTAATTCTAAGACTGTGACCTCTTGTCCTGGACTCACCCACCAAGGGAAACAGCCTTTCCACATCTACTCTGTCCAACCCTTTCAACATTCGAAATGTTTCTATGAGATCTCCTCTCATTCTTCTCTACTCTAATGAATACAATCCAAGAGCCAATAAACACTTCTCATGTGTTAGTCCCTGCATTCCAGGAATCATCCTAGTGAATCTTCTCTGAACTCTCTCCACCATCAGCACATCCTTTCTAAGATGGGGGGCCCAAAACTGCACACAGTATTCCAAATGGGGTCTCACCCGTGCCCCATAGAGCCTCATCAACACCTCCTTACTCTTATACACTATTCCTCTTGAAATGAATGCCAACAGAGCATTCGCTTTCCTTACTGCCGATCCAACCTGGTGGTTGACCTTTAGGGTATCCTGTACTAGGACCCCCAAGTCCCTTTGTTCTTCCGATTTTTGAATTTTCTCCCCATCTAAATAATAATCTACCCGATTGTTTCTTCTTCCAAAATGTACAACCATACATTTCTCAACATTGTATCTCATCTGCCATTTCTTGACCCACTCTCCTAAACTGACCAAGTCTCTCTGCAACCTTTCCGTTTCTTCAACACTTCCTGCTCCTCCACCTATCTTGGTGTCATCCGCAAACTTAGCCACAAAACCATTTAATCCACAATCTAAATCAACGATATACAGTGTAAAAAGAGGCGGCCCCAACACCAACCCCTACAGAACACCACTAGTGACCGGCAACCAACCAGAATAGGATCCCTGTATTCCCACTCTTTGCTTTCTGCCTATCAGCCAGTGCTCCACCCATTTCAATATCCTTCCTGTAATTCCATGGGCCCTCATCTTATTAAGCAGCCTCTCACGTGGCACCTTATCAAAGGCCTGTTGAAAATCCAAATGCACAACATCCACAGCCTCTTCCTGATAAGAGAGATTATTACATTAATTATTAATAATTATTACATTATTACAAGATAACAATGTAGCAAACCTTGGATTTCAAGAGATATTGAGGCCCTGGTTAAGAGAATAAAGGAGGTGCACAGCAGGTATAGGCAAGTAGGAAGAAATGAGATGCTTATGGAGTACAAGAGAACACCTAAGAAAGAAATCAGGAAGGCTCATGAGGTTGCTCAAGCAGACAAGGTGAAGGAGAATCATAAGTGTTACGAGCAAAATAATTGCAAGGGACAAAATTGATCCTCAGGGAGAACAGAATGGGAATCCAAGTGTGGGACCAAAACAGATGGGGAAGATCTGAAATGCATTCTTTGCATCTGTATTTCCACTGGAGAAAGATATAGAGTCCATTCAAAGGAAGGCTTATTGGCATCAACTTCTTGGATCCTGCAGAGTTTGCAGAGGAGGTGGTGTTTGCTACCCTGAAGCAAATAAGGGTGGATAAATCCCCAGGAACTGACAAAGTGTTCCCTCGGACCCTACAGGAGGCAGGTGCAGAGATTGCCGGGGCCCTAGCAGAGATATTTAAAACTTACTTTGCAACAGGAGAGTTACCAGAGGATTAGAGGATAGCCAATGTTGTTCCGCTGTTTAAAAAAGGCTCTAAACAAAATCCAGGAAATTATAGGCTGGTGAGTCTGACATCAGCTGTGGGAAAGTTATTGGAAGGTATTCTAAGAGACCAGCTATACGAGTATTTGGATAGACATGGACCGATTAAAGATAGTCAGCATGGCTTTTCGTGTGGTAGGTCATGTCTAACCAATCTTAAGGGATTTTATCAAGGAAGTTACCAGAAAAGCGGATGAAGCCAAGGCAGTGGATATTATCACTACATGAACTTTAGTAAGGTATTTGACAAGGTTTCACATGGGAGGCTGGTCAAGAAGGTTCAGCTGCTCAGCATTGGAAATGAGCTAGTAAATTGTCTTTGACATTGGCTTTGTGGTAGAAGACAGAGCGGTTGTAGAGGGTCACCTCTGACTGGAGACCTGTGATTACTGAGTGCCGCAGGGATCGGTGCTGGGTCCTTTGTTGTTTGTCATCTATATCAATGATCTGGATGATAATGTGGCTGACTGGATCAGCAAATTTGCAGATGACACCATGATTGGGGGTGTAGTGGACACTAAGGAAAGGCTATCATGGCTTGCAGAGGGGTCCACATCAGCTGAAAAAATAGGCTGAAAATAGCAGATGGAAGTCAATGCAGACAAGTATGAGGTTTAGCACTTCGGTAGGGCCAACCAGTGTAAGTTTTACACAGTGAAGGACAGGGCACTGGTAGAACAAAGGGATCAGGGAATATAGGTCCATAATTCATTCAAAGTGGCATCAAAGTTAGATAGGATTGTAAAGAAAGCATTTAGCACATTGACTTTCACAAATCAATGTATTGAGTACAGAAGATGGGATAGTATGTTAAAGTTGTATAAAACATTGGCGAGGACTAATTTGGAGTATCGTGTGCAGTTTTAGTCACCTAGCTACAAGAAACATGTAAACAAGGTTGAAAGAATGCAAAGAAAATTTACAAGGATTTTGCCAGGTCTGGAAGACCTGAATGAAAAGGAAAGATTGAACAGGTTGGCACTGTATTTTTTAGAATGTAGAAGATTGAAAAGAGATTTGATAGAGATATACAAAATTATGAGGGGTATAGACAGGGTTTTGCCACTGAGATTGGGTGGGACTACAACCAGAAGTCATGGGTTAAGGGTGAAAGCTGAGAAGTTTAAGGAGAACATGAGAGGAAACTCCTTCACTCAGAGGGTCACGAGAGTGTGGGATGAGTGGTGCATAAGCACTCGATTTCAACATTTAATAAAAATTTGGATAGGGACATGGATAGTAGGGATATGGAGGACTATTGTCCCGGTGCAGGTCGATGGGAATAAGCTGTTTAAATGGTTTTGGCGTGGACTTGATGGACCTGTTTCTGTGCTGTTCCTCTCTAGGATTCTATGACCCTATCTATCTGACACTACTTTCAATGAATTATGGACCTGTATTCTCAACTCCCTTTGTTCTACAGCACTCCTCAGTGCCCTACCGCTCACTGTCTAAGTGGTCCTCTCATTGTGCAACACCACACACTTATCTGCAATAAATTCCATCTGTCATTTTCAGCCCATTTTTCCAGGTGGTCCAGAATTTGCAAGCCTTGGTAGTCTTCCTCACTGTCCACTACACCACCAGTTTTGGTGGCATCTGCAAATTTGCTGATCCAGTTAACAACATTATCATCCAGATCATTGATACAGGTAACAACAACCGGCCCAGTGACAATGGATCCTTGCAGCACTCCACTTGTCATAGGCCTCCAGTCAGAGGCAACCATCTAATACCACTCTCAGGATTCTCCCGCAAAGCCAATGTCTAAGCCAATTTACTATCACTTCCAATGCCAAGCGACTGAACCTTCTTGACCAAACTCCCATGCAGTACCTTATCAAAAGCTTTGCTGAAGTCCATGTGGATAACATCCACTGCCTTGCCTTCATCAACTTTCTTGATAATATCCCGAAAAAAAATCTATAAGATTGGTTAGACCCAACCTACCACACACAAAGCCATGCTCTCTATCCCTAATAAATCCCCATCTATCCAAATACTCATCAGATCCCTTTGAATATCTTCTAATAACTTTCCCACTGCTGATGTCAGGCTCACTGGCCTATAATTTCCTTGATTATTCTTAGAGCCTTTCTTAAACAGTGAACAATATTCTCCAATCCTTTGGTACCTCACCCGTTGCTGAAGGTGATTTAAATAACTCTGTAATGTCTGCATTTGCTTCCCACAGGGTCAGGCCATGGGGATTTTTTTCCACACCAATTTACCTCAATACACCAAACACATCCTCCTCTGTAATCTGCCTCACTTCGATAGACTGTGTTTGTCTCCCTAACAAATACAGATAAAAAATCCATTTTTGATCTCCCCCATCTCTTTTGGCCCATTTCCATTCTAATTTTTCAGATGACCAATTTTGTTTCTTGCAGATCTGTAGAAATCCTTCAAATTTTCCTTCACCTTGCCTGTTAGAGCAATCTCATGCTTTCTCTTTGCCCTCTTAATTTTTTTTCTGCAGTGTTCTCTTGCATTTTTTGCACTCCGTAAGTACCTTATTTGTTCCTACCTGCCTCTATCTGCTTTTTATCTTAACCAGATCCTCAATATCTCTTGAAAACCAAGGTTCCGACACTTCTTACCTTTTATTCTGACAGGCACATACAACCTTTGTACTCTCAAAATTTCACTTGTAGGTCTCCCACTTACCAAGTACAATTTTGCCAGAAAACAGCCCATCAAGGAAAGGCAGTGGATCCACACTTCCCATATCCTTTCTGCTACCATCAAAATTGGCCTCTCTCCAACTGAGAATTTCAACCTGAGCACCAGAGCTATCTTTTACCATGTTTACTTTGAAACTAATAGCATTATGATGACTAAATGCAAAGCGTTCCCCACAAACTCCTGTCATCTGACTCATCCCCAAATAACAGATCAAGTCTCACACACTCTCTCATTGGGACTTGTACGTACTGCTTAAGGAAACATCCCTGAACACATTTGACAAACTCTATCCTAGTCAGTATGTGGAAAGTTAAAAATACCTCCTATAACAACCTTATGTTTCTTACACCAGTCTGTGACCTCTTTACAAATTTGTTCCTCTAAATCCAGAGGACTGTTGAGTGGTTCATAATATAGCTGAATTAATGTGCTCATACTTTTCTTATCCCTCTGTTCCACCCATAAAGCCTCACTAGTCGAGTTCTCCAATCAGTCCTGACTGAGCACTGCTGTGACATTTTTGCTGATGAGTAATGCTACTCCTCCCTTTTTGTTACTCCTGCTCTACCATGCTTTAAACAATGGAAACATGGAATATTGAGCTGCCAGTTCTATCCCTCCTGCAACCAAGTCTCACTGATGGCTGCAGTATCATAATTCCACATGCTGATACATGCCCCGAGCTCATCTGTCTTTCCTACAAAACTTCTTGCATAGCAATATACACAATTCAGAACATCAGTCCCACCATGCTCAACCTTTTATTTCCTGACTTTGAGAGATTAACAACCTCTCTCACAACCACTCTACTATATGTTCTAGCACTCTGGTTCCCATCCCACTGCAGCTCGAGGCTCTTTTTACCCTTGCAGTTTCTTAACTCTACTCACAAGGTTCTACATCTTCCATTCCTGTATCACCTCTTTCAATGGGTTTCAATGGTACATTTAATGTCAGAGAAATGTTAGCAATATACATCCTGAAATTCTTTTTCTTTGCAAACATCCATGAAAACAGAAGAGTGCCCCAAAGAATGAATGACAGTTAAATGTTAGAACACCAAAGCCCCCCAGCTCCCCCCTCCCACACACAAGCAGCAGCAAAGCAACGACACCCACCCACCAGCAAAAAAGCATCTGCACCCCCCACCAAGCACTCAAACGTGCAGCAAAGCATCAATAAAGACACAGACTTGCAGTACCCCAAAGTCTACTTGCTTACCCGGTAATTCAACATACCACAGCCTCTCTCTCATTAATAAGGGAAAAAGTGGTGTCCACATTTCACAGCAAGAGGGGAGACATAAAGTCTGCTGTGTCACCTTTTCCGAGATCTGTGCCGAAAGAACTCGGTTCTCTAGGCACACAGGCAGCAGCCAGGTCACCGCTTACAATCTTCCGTCGCCCATGATGCACCAGATAATGGCACTGGCTTTGAATCCGCACACCTCCAGAGCCACGAAAATCCAATACCCTGAAGGCGCACTAGTCTTCCAGGATGCACCCTTGGCATACTGAAAAGCAGCCAGTCGTAAGGCCCCGAAAGCGGGTCTTATTTCCACAAAGAACCGAAGTCAGCGTGTAACTCCAGGTCAAATCCTTCTAAGGATTTGATTTCATTTCTTCACTAACAGAGCCTTCCTAGCCCTGCTGCCTACCTGCCTGTCCTTTCAATACAATGTGTATCCTTGACTGTTAAACTCCCAACTATGATCTTTTTCAGGCACGGCTCAGTGATGCCCAGAATGTCAACCTGCCAATCGCTAACTGAGCTACAAGATCATCTACATAATCCCGTATACTGAGTGCTTTCAAATGTAACATCTTCAGTCCTGTATTCATCACCCTTTTCTATTTTGCCCCCATGTTACACTTTAACTCATCCCACTAACAGCAACTTTACCCTATCATCTGCCTGTCCGTCGTCACAGTCTAACCACACATTGCATCTCGTATACTAATTAGCTCTATCACTCTGGTTCCCATCCCCTTGCCAACAACCCCGGTAAACCTGCCTGAAACTATATTGGTCCCCCTCAGGTTCAGGTATAACATGGGGGCCGAGGGCATGAAAGCAAAGGGTCATCACTACCTTGGGTGTTAAGCAATGGACAGAGACACCCCTAGTGCTTCCCAGTGGCAGTGGACTAATCCAACTCCTCCACTTTGGGTGACAGTGGAGGAACAGTGCTTTGGAAGGTGGAGCTGGATAAGGTCTCAGTGGTGACTGGCTGCAAAAGCTTGGCCCCTTATTCCTAACCTGTAAAGATGAGCCAGTGTAGCACAAAGGGCATTGAGGTCCAGATTTGGAGAGGTTGGTGCAGGAGTCAAAACTACCAGTGGGCTGTGTCCACCACTCCCCAGGTACTGGTGAGGGATCTCCTGTAGGTTCTGCTGCCGTGGCACAGTACCTGGAGGATACCCATGGTGGAAACATAGAAAATAGGTGCAGGAGTAGGCCATTCGGCCCTTCGAGCCTGCACCGCCATTCAGTATGATCATGGCTGATCATCCAAACCTGTACCTGCTTTCTCTCCATACCCCATGATCCCTTTAGCCACAAGGGCCATATCTAATTTCCTCTTAAATATAGCCAATGAACTGGCCTCAACTGTTTCCTGTGGCCGAGAATTCCACAGATTCACCACTCTCTGTGTGAAGAAGTTTTTCCTCATCTCGGTCCTAAAAGGCTTCCCCTTTATCCTTAAACTGTGACCCCTTGTTCTGGACTTCCCCAACATCGGAAACAATCTTCCTGCATCTAGTCTGTCCAATCCCTTTAGAATTTTATACATTTCAATAAGATCCCCCCTCAATCTTCTAAATTCCAGTGAGTATAAGCCTAGTCGATCCAGTCTTTCTTCATATGAAAGTCCTGCCATCCCCGGAATCAATCTGGTGAACCTTCCCTGTACTCCCTCTGTGGCAAGAATGTCTTTCCTCAGATTAGGGGACCAAAACTGCACACAATATTCTAGGTGCGGTCTCACCGAGGCCTTGGACAACTGCAGTAGAACCTCCCTGCTCCTGTACTCAAATCCTTTTGCTATGAATGCCAACATACCATTTGCCTTTTTCACCGCCTGCTGTACCTGAATGCCCACCTTCAATGACTGGTGTACAATGACACCCAGGTCTCCTTGCATCTCCCTTTTGCCTAATCGGCCACCATTCAGATAATAATCTGTTTTCCTGTTCTTGCAACCAAAGTGGATAATCTCACATTTATCCACATTAAATTACATCTGCCATGAATTTGCCCACTCACCTAACCTATCCAAGTCACCCTGCATCCGCTTAGCATCCTCCTCACAGCTAACACCGCCGCCTAGCTTCGTGTCATCTGCAAACTTGGAGATGCTGCATTTAATTCCCTCGTCTAAATCATTAATATATATTGTAAACAACTGGGGTCCCAGCACTGAGCCTTGCGGTACCCCACTAGTCACTGCCTGCCATTCTGAAAAGGTCCCGTTTACTCCCACTCTTTGCTTCCTGTCTGCCAACCAATTCTCTATCCACATCAATACCATACCCCTAATACCGTGTGCTTTAAGTTTGCACACTAATCTCCTGTGTGGGACCTTGTCAAAAGCCTTTTGAAAATCTAAATATACCACATCCACTGGCTCTCCCCTATCCACTCTACTAGTTACATCTTCAAAAAATTCTATAAGCTTCGTCAGACATGATTTTCCTTTCACAAATCCATGCTGACTTTGTCCGATGATTTCACCTCTTTCCAAATGTGCTGTTATCACATCTTTGATAACGGACTCTAGCATTTTCCCCACCACCAATGTCAGACTAACCGGTCTATAATTCCCCAGTTTCTCTCTCCCTCCTTTTTTAAAAAGTGGGGTTACATTAGCCACCCTCCAATCCTCAGGAACTAATCCAGAATCTAAGGAGTTTTGAAAAATTATCACTAATACATCCACTATTTCTTGGGCTACTTTCTTAAGGGGCGCTCTGGGATGCAGACCATCTGGCCCTGGGGATTTATCTGCCTTTAATCCCTTCAATCTACCTAACACCACTTCCCTACAAACATGTATTTCCCTCAGTTCCCCCATCTCACTAGACCCTCGGTCCCTTACTATTTCCGGAAGATTATTTATGTCCTCCTTAGTGAAGACAGAACCAAAGTAGTTATTCAATTGGTCTGCCATGTCTTTGTTCCCTATGATCAATTCACCTGTTTCTGACTGCAAAGGACCTACATTTGTCTTGACCAATCTTTTTCTTTTCACATGTCTATAAAAGATTTTACAGTCAGTTTTTATGTTCCCTGCCAACTTTCTCTCATAATCTTTTTTCCCTTTCCTAATTAAGCCCTTTGTCCTCCTCTACTGGTCTCTGAATTTCTCCCAGTCCTCAGGTGTGTCGCTTTTTTTTTGCTAATTTATATGTTTCTTCTTTGGACTTGATACTATCCCTAATTTCCCTTGTCAGCCACGGGTGCACCACCTTCCCTGGTTTATTCTTTTGCCAAACTGGGATGAATAATTGTTGTAGTTCATCCATGCGATCTTTAAATGCTTGCCATTGCATATCCACCGTCAACCCTTTAAGTATCATTTGCCAGTCTATCTTAGCTAATTCACGTCTCATACCTTCAAAGTTATCCTTCTTTAAGATCAGAACCTTTGTTTCTGAATTAACTATGTCACTCTCCATCTTAATGCAGAATTCCACCATATTATGGTCACTCTTACCCAAGGGGCCTCGCACAAGATTGCTAACTAACCCTTCCTCATTGCTCAATACCCAATCTAGAATGGCCTGCTCTCTAGTTGGTTCCTCGACATGTTGGTTCAGAAAACCATCCCGCATACATTCCAACAAATCCTCTTCCTCAGCACCCTTACCAATTTGGTTCACCCAATCTATATGTAGATTGGCAGGTGAAGTGGTGACATCTGATGGATAGGAGGAGAGACCTTCTTCATCAAGAACACCCACAGCCGCGATGGTCATCCTTGGAAGCTGGTCCTCATTGTGGCAACAGTTGCTGTCTCAACTTACCTGCAAATCCTTATCTGCCAGAGAGTGTGGATTAGCAGGGAACACTGGGAAGATGAATGGAGGGACTTCGAAACCCTCAGTTCCAGACTCAGATCACCCCTGTGTTCAGTACATCAGCTGAAACTACAGAAGGTCATGATTGACTCAGGCTCCCTCTGGGGTTCAAGAGCTTCCTTGGGGTGAACCAGCAGGAAGGGAAGACTGAAAGGAAATCCCGAGGAATAGGAATGAGGGCAGCTACCCAGATCCGATTTCACGATTACAGGTGCTGAAGACGTTCAACCCTCGCCATGAGCTCCTGCCACTCAGGGGAAGTGCCACTGGGGGCCATATATCCTCCCTGGGTGTGCCACTGCGGGAACAAAGATGTCCCCCATAGGAATTTTAGGGAGAGGCTGCAGGTATGTCTAATTTGGAGAGTGAGGAGTCACATAAAGGGCCAATCGAGATCTGTGACTGCCCTCCCTCAAATTTAACCCCCCACAACAACACAGGTACCCCTGAATAGGGTGGAGTCTAAGAGAGCAGTTCCCCCAAATGAGCTGGTGCCAACAAGAGACCAGGGTCCTGGAGCTGGGTTGGTGCTACCAGAGAGAATGATGTGTGCCTTTGGTGAAGGGCACACCAACAGTAGCTGTAAACACTTGGAGGAAATCAGTCTGATTCTGGTAACGGTGGGCAGAGAAGTCTCAGAGCCAACTGGAGTCCTGCTACCAGTGTGTACCGGGGCTTACCTAATGGTGTGACCTGGGAGGTCAGTGACTGGTTGGCAAATGTCCTTAACCTGCCCCGCCCACTCTGCTCCATTGAATGGAACAATTTGGGGATCCCCTGTGACTGTGTTTGCCTCAGTGCGTGGGTGGAGACCCCAGCTGCCATTAGCCAGAATTGACCACATGGATTGGGCTCTCTGCCTTGCCAGTGCAGTAACTCTGAGCAATGTCAATATGAGCCTGGAGCTGGAGGAGGGTCAGATCCTGTTGCCAGTGCTGGGTAATGGAGGCTGGACGTGAAGGTCCAACTCAGGGGAGAACCCATATAACCATATAACAATCACAGCACGGAAACAGGCCATCTCGGCCCTCCTAGTCCGTGCCGAACTCTTAATCTCACCTAGTCCCACCTACCCACAGTCAGCCCATAACCCTCCTTTCCTGTCCATATACCTATCCAATTTTACCTTAAATGACACAACTGAACTGGCCTCTACTACTTCTACAGGAAGCTCATTCCACACAGCTATCACTCTCCGAGTAAAGAAATACCCCCTCGTGTTTCCCTTAAACTTCTGCCCCCTAACTCTCAAATCATGTCCTCTCGTTTGAATCTCCCCTACTCTCAATGGAAACAGCCTATTCACGTCAACTCTATCTATCCCTCTCAAAATTTTAAATACCTCGATCAAATCCCCCCTCAACCTTCTACGCTCCAATGAATAGAGACCTAACTTGTTCAACCTTTCTCTGTAACTTAAGTGCTGAAACCCAGGTAACATCCTAGTAATTCGTCTCTGCACTCTCTCTAATTTATTGATATCTTTCCTATAATTCGGTGACCAGAACTGCACACAATATTCCAAATTTGGCCTTACCAATGCCTTGTACAATTTTAACATTACATCCCAACTTCTGTACTCACTGCTTTGATTTATAAAGGCCAGTGTTCCAAAAGCCTTCTTCACCACCCTATCTACATGAGACTCCACCTTCAGGGAACTATGCACTGTTATTCCTAGATCTCTCTGTTCCTCTGCATTCCTCAATGCCCTACCATTTACCCTGTATGTTCTACTTGGATTATTCCTGACAAAATGTAGAACCTCACACTTCTCAGCATTAAACTCCATCTGCCAACGTTCAGCCCATTCTTCTAACCGGCATAAATCTCCCTGCAAGCTTTGAAAACCCACCTCATTATCCACAACAGCTCCTACCTTAGTATCATCGGCATACTTACTAATCCAATTTACCACCCCATCATCCAGATCATTTATGTATATTACAAACAACATTGGGCCCAAAACAGATCCCTGAGGCACCCCGCTAGTCACCGGCCTCCAGCCCGATAAACAATTATCCACCACGACTTTCTGGCATCTCCCATCTAGCCACTGTTGAATCCATTTTATTACTCCAGCATTAATACCTAACGACTGAACCTTCTTAACTAACCTTCCATGTGGAACTTTGTCAAAGGCCTTGCTGAAGTCCATATAGACTATATCCACTGCCTTACCCTCATCAACATTCCTCGTAACTTCTTCAAAAAATTTCTCCTCCTCTCTTTGCATCCCTAACAATGCATTCAAATTTATTATCCTTTTCTTTCTTCTCCCCTACATCTTCGGGCTGAGCGCATCCCTTCTCCATCACCTGCCTTTCCTCCCTCACACACTGTCTATTTACTTGCTCTACTGGTGAACTAACCTCCTCTCCCATGGTTTCCTCAAATTGATTCCCGCCCCCCCCCATCTTACTAGTTTAAAGTCTGCCCTGTAGCCATAGCAAACCTCCCCGCTAGGATATTGGTCCCCCCCCCAGGATTCAAGTGTAACCCGTCCTTCTTGAACAGGTCACGCCTGCCCCAGAAGAGGTCCCAATGATCCAGAAACTTGAATCCCTGCCCCCTGCTCCAAACCCACAGCCACGCATTCATCCTCCACCTAATTCTATTCCTACTCTCACTGTCGTGTGCCTTGCAGAAATCCATATACACTACATCTACTGCTCTACCTTCATCAACATGTTTGGTCAATACTCAGAAAATCCAATCAGGCTTGTAAGGCACGACCTGCTTTTGACAAAGCCATGCTGACTATTCTTAATCATATTATGCCTCTCCAAGTGTTCATAAATCTTGCCTCTCAGGATCTTTTCCATCAACTTACCAACCACTGAAGTAAGACTCACTGCTGTATAATTTCTTGGGCTATCTCTACTCCCTTTCTTGAATAAGGGATCAACATCTGCAACCCTCCAATCCGCCGGAATCTCCTCCGTCCCCATTGATAATGTAAAGATCATTGCTAGAGGCTCAGCAATCTCCTCCCTCGCCTTCCATAGTAGCCTAGGGTACATCTCGTCCGAACCCAGAGCCTTATCAAACTTGATGCTTTCCAAAAGCTCCAGCACATCCTCTTTCTTAATGTCAAAATGTTCAAACTTTTCTATCCGCTGTAAGTCAACCCTACAATCGCCAAGATCCTCTTCCGTCGTAAATACTGAAGCAAAGTATTCATAAAGTACCTCAGCTACTCCTGTTTCCATACACACTTTTCCATTGTCACACTTGATTGGTCCTATTCTCTCAAGTCTGATCCTCTTCTTCACAGACTTGTAGCATGCCTTGGGGTTATCTTTAATCCTGCTCGCCAAGGCCTTCTCATGGCCCCGACTGGCTCTCCTCATTTCATAGCTTTTGCTTCCGCTTTATGCAAAGGCACCACATTCACATCCTTAATGTTAATTAATTGCTTGGCTAGAAGGTCTGGCACCTTGTTTCCTTCAACCCCAACATGGGCACAGAGCATGGAAGAACATAGCAACACACACAAAATGCTGGTGGAACGCAGTGGGCCAGGCAGCACCGAGAGGGAGAAGCACTGTCGACGTTTCGGGTCGAGACCCTTCGTCAGGACTAACTGAAAGGAAAGATAGTAAGAGATTTGAAATTAGGAGGTGGAGGGGAAAATGTGAAATGATAGGAGAAGACCGGAGGGGGTGGGATGAAGCTGAGAGCCAGAAAGGTGATTGGCAAAGGGGATACAGAGCTGGAGAAAGGAATGGATCATGGGACAGGAGGAGTAGGGAAAAAGAAAGGGCAGCACCAGAGGGAGACGGATAACAGGCAGAGTGATGGGCAGAAAGAGAGAATAAAAAGGAGGGGGGAAAACTAAATATATCAGGGATGGGGTAAGATGGGGAGGAGGGGCATTAACGGAAGTTAGAGAAGTCAATGTTCATGCCATCAGTTTGGAGGCTACCCAGCTGGTATATAAGGTATTGTTCCAAAGGAGAAATTATTGAGGGTAAGAACTAATTCCACTAGACGGAGGAGAGTGGTGGTAGAGGGGAACTGGTTAGGTCTGGAATCCAAAAAGAAGCGGAGAGCTTTGAGACCTTCCTGGTGGGGGTTGGACGTCCATGGTGAAAATAAGGCGGTGGGGGCCAGGGAACTTGAAATCATTGGAAAAATTCAAAGCGTGATAAGTGTCACGCTCTCAGCTTCTTTTTGGATTCCAGACCTAACCAATTCCCCAATGGGGGCAATGTTCCTTTTAGAAAAAAACAAACAAGTCTTTGCAATGGAAAATTTAAGCCCCCACTGATGTCCCCATTTCACTACTTCAGTAACAGCTGCTTGCACTTTCCTAACTATATAATTGATATTCCTACCTCTCTTCCACACTGCACCATCATCACCATTTCACGCCGTTATTTCCAAAGGCCCCGCTCGTTTGTTTAAATCTCGCGATATCTCAATCCCGCCGAAAGGCTCCTCTCGCGCCCGGTCGCCTCCTCAGTAACGGCTCCCCGGCTGGCCCGGGTTCCCGTCTCCGTCCATCGGCCTCTCCTCGGGACACCAGGTGGGGGTCTGATTCTGTTTGTCGACACACATTTTCTTTCATTGCAAAGCCACGTCCGCTCGATCTCGGGGCGCTCCTTCTCTGCGTGAATGGGAAGCGGGGGACAGCGTTATCTGGGAGAGAGGACGAGGATATGATCAATCCTGAGGTGAAGAGGGGGAAGGAGGATCGGGATGGGACAGGTCGGAAAGAGTGGGGAGGGCTGAGGGTGGAGGGGTAGGGAGGGGGAGGAGAAACATCGGGGGTGGGGAGGGAGGGAGCAGGAGGCACGGTGAGGATGGGACAGTTTGAGGGTGGGGGAATTGGGGAGGAAGGATGCATGGGGGAGGTGGATTGATGGTGAGGGATTCGTTGAGGATGGGACAGCGTGGAGGGATGGTGCTGCAGACATGTTACTCACTCACCAGTCCGTGAGACCTTATTGTTTAATACAGAAGATCTCATTCCCTTCTTCCTTTCCCATTTCTACCCTTTCCTCTAAAAACACATACAGAGTCACTCGGAATCGGAGGACACTTTGAACGAGTCTGGAACGAAGCTGTGCCCATGAACTTGGTCCAATCCTGGAGCCTGACCCTTCACTTCTCGTTCCATGTCAGACGTAAAACAACACCCCTCTTCCTTCTGTTGAACCAATCTCCTTTGACCTGGACCCATGGGACCCTCTGGACATTGTGGCCTTGGGCTGGCACTCCCTCAGCAGTTTCCTTGACGCCTCCACTCCTCTGCTAAAGAAGAAGTTGGCGCAGCACTCGAGATCAGACCAACTGGCTGTCTGGGACTGGGGTGGAAGAAGTCTGTGCTGTCAGCTGACATTCAGAACCTTTCAGGGGTGGTGGAGGGGAATGGCTGAGTGGCCAACATATTTAATTACATCCCTGCTTGAGTCTTCTGCTCCAAAAGGACTGGGTTTTGCCTCCCCCCCCCCCCGCCCCATCATTTCTGGCGCTCTCTTCCACTGGAGGAGAGGCGCCGAGGACGAGCAATGTCCTGGGTCTGGATGGGGATTAGCAGGCATCTGCAGCAGCAGTTTGCCAGACGACAGGAGGGTGATGTTGGCACTGCAGACGTGATGTTTGACTCTGAAAATCCAGGTGATTTATTCCCCTGATGCTTCACCTCTGGGCGGTGACCAATCTGTCACAAATGCAGCAGGACAGGGAACCTTGTGGAAAGTGATTGCAAAGCAGACCTCTCCAATGACCAGTTGCCATGACCGTGCAGGGCTGGTGTAAGCCTGATAGCTGACTGCAGAGATTGCAAGATGCTGATTTGATGTGGAAGTGAGTCCATTGGCCATCGTGCTGAGGGCGAGGACGAGGGTGGCAGTGTTTGGAAACTGGGACTGCATCAGCACCAATGTTGTCCTTACCAACTGCACCTGACTGCATTAAGGTTCAGGGTACATTTATTGTCAAAGTATGTATGCAGTATACAACTCAGATTCATCATTAACACCACTATTCTCCTGCATCAGGACGTGGACGAAACAACCGGCCAACGACAGGCCAAAGGTAGTGGTGAGCACAGTCACAGAATGATGCCATGCCAGGGACACTCTCACATTCAGGCAAGGGGAGACAGAGATTGACAGTGTTTCATAGGTGCATGGTGGCTCAATGGGAGAGGGGTTAGAAAGTCCAAAGAAAAATAAATCTTCCAGAATTCCCATATTGGCAGGAGGCTGTGGTGTAGATCTAACCCATGGGATATGGAGATGGGAACTGTGCATGGCACTCCCTCTGTGGGTCTGACCTTGTGATATGGAGACAGAAAAGTGCATGGTGAGTTTTTCCATTTTCGCTGAATGCCTATGGAGGTTCAGAGATTTCTGCCGAGTGGTGCCCCAAAGGGAATGGTTTGCACAATCGGAGCAGAATCTTGCCTTGTGGATTCTGTTGAAGACAGGCGAGGGCTGACAGCAATTGGCATGGCATCATGATTCACTGTTTGCTGGTATTCTAGAGTGTGTCTTAGGTCAGAATGTTTAGAACAAGTTATTCAATTTCCCACACATGCACTGTGCTCACAGTGTTCCTGAAGTACTGACTGGGGATTATGGAGGTGGGAACTGTGCAGGCGGACCCAGAGGATATGGAAATTGGAAGCACAGACAGTTCTGCCAGTGTGAGTCTGAAACAGCTCTTTCCAGACTTAAGCCATGTTTGACAGTCCCACTGCCAAACCCTCAGTACCTGTAACTGATGTTCCAGGGGCATCCAGCAGGGAAGAAGGGCTTGTCTTGCTTCCTGTGATATATGATTCCTTGCCCGACTGTATGTCTTGTGCAGATGGGCAGCCACTCTTGCAACAGGACTGAGAACCCTGTGGAAAGACATTTCAGAGCTCCGGAAATATTGCACTCTGCTCCTTTCCAGATTTAATCCATGTCTGGCAGTCCCACTGTTTAAGATCCAATCAAAGTTTTCAATCAGGAGACAAAGGCTGTCTGGGTTCCCACTGTATGAGATTCCTTGTCTTGCTGCTCATCCATCAGAGTTGTAGATGGACTGTCACAGCTGCAACATGACATGGAACGCAGTGGAAAAAGATTGTGAATTTCCTGAAACTCTACTTTGTGCTGGGCTGTTGTCCTGGTGTGGTGTGACCCAAGGAAATGAGGTCCAGAACCGTGACTGATGTGGTCAGAAACAGAGATTTGCCATCAGTTGGACAGCTGGCATTGTCCCAAGTCTCACAGCAGAAGTTAAAACAAATAATATACAAAGGCAGTATCAAGAGCAA
Source organism: Hypanus sabinus (assembly GCF_030144855.1). NCBI lineage: Eukaryota > Metazoa > Chordata > Chondrichthyes > Myliobatiformes > Dasyatidae > Hypanus > Hypanus sabinus. Next base: position 67,452,441 of record NC_082738.1, read on the forward strand.
TAAAGACAGATTGGTTTTAAGAAGTTGCTGCCCATTGATTGAAGGAGGCTGACCTCGAGAGTGCATGATGGCTTTGATCACATGTACCTAATACACAAACAAAACACCACAGTCTTATCGGAGAGGACTGCATGTCCGATGTCCAGTTCCAGAGGGGGAGCGGGGCAGTGTGTTCGGTGTCTGCTCCCAGAGGGGGGAGAGGATGATGTGGCTGACAGCCAGTGTCGGGAGAGAGAGAGGAGGATGCACCGACATTGCCATCATTTACCGTTTACTTCTGCCCCTCAGCCCCTCACTGCAGGCCTAGCTGAAGAATTATACTGCAACACCCATGTGTATTCATCCACCTCCCAGGGGAATTTGCTGTAAACTCGCCTCACCCTCCCAGCCCTCTGACATTCCCCTGTAAAACCCCACCCACTCCTCTCACTGGTTCTCTCATCTTCCCTCTATTATCTGGCAGGCAGTTGCCAGTGTAACAAGAGATGTGTTTGGTTCCTGTTGGATACAGTAATTTCTGAAGTAGGCTGCTCTTTGGCAATGACTTAAAGGTGCAGACAGAGAGAGGCTGTGCTATGATCCTGTCTCTCTGGGCTCACTCCAGAAAAGTCAGTCTTGCACTTCACCTCATTGCCTGATGCCAGGGTATGGCAGTTGTGTGACTCACAGGGGTAGATGTCTTGGTGCGGGAGAGGAGGCTTGTTAGGGACAGGGAAGGAAGTGAATGAGGGGACCCAACACCTCTCAACATCCCCTCTTAAAATATGAGTTGGACCTGCCTTTTGCTGCCTGACAGCAACCTGCATTCCTCCTTATCTTCTCCAGCCCTCCCGGTACAGGACAAGGCATGTCATTCTCTCTTCTCCCCACCTCTCTTCAAGTAGAAAATAAAAAATCCTGATAACACACATACTAGGCTCAAGACAGCTACTACATTATTATAACACTTATGGTAAGATGGAGGACGTCACAATTGTTGTTGCCCTTGCACCTTATTGCATGTTGAAATAATCAGTATGGCTGGTATGCAAATCATTGAGTTTCACTAGGGTCTGTCTTCTACAGTCTGTGGTTTATGCTCTCTGGCTTAAGCTCTGCAGTCTGTGCATTACATGTAACAATAGTAAACCATTTTATGTGGAAATTGTGCAAGTAGAAAGCAGTTAATAAGTTCATCACAACATCATGGGCTGAGTAGCCTGTTCCTGCACTGAAGAGTGTTCTGTAATTTGTTATATTTACTTGTGAATGCTGCATTTCTGATGCTATGTGCCTGTGATGCTGATGCAAGTAATAAATGGATTCAACAAGTTGTTTGTCATTCCAGGTCTCTTCCTCTGCAGTCACTCTGTCTGAAGTTTCTGGGTGTGAGGGGTGGGGCTGGATGGGCAGGGAGGTGAGAATGATTGATAAGGAGGTGAAAAGTGAGTGGTACTGGCAAATGATAGACAAGTGGAAAGAAATGGCAGGTTGTAGGTCAAATAGGTGGAGAAGGATGACTGTATTAATGATAATTGATTGGTTTTGGAGGATTTGAGAATATTATCAACAGGGTGGGAGTGGATTTGGTGAGTGGCAGACAGGTGCATCAGAAGGGGAGGGTTTTATACATTGTAATGAAAGGAAGGGGTGGGACCCAGGATTGATTGATAAGGGGAAGAGAAAAGCCTGGGGTTTGTCACGAATGTGCAGAATGAGGGGTGGGGTGTATTATTGATTGATAGGATGAGGGGTATGGCTTGGTGTTAACCCAAAAAGTGTGAGTTGAGCGGACATATCTTCAACTGACAAGTAGATGACGAGGGCTGCACCATAATGCATAGGAGCTGAATTAGGCAATTTGGCCCGTCAACACTGCTCCACCATTCCATCATGGCTGATTTATTATCCCTCTGAATCCCATTCTCCTGCCTTCTCCCCATAAACTTTAACTGGCCAAGAACATAACAGACTCTGCTTTAAGTATACTCAAAGACTTGTTCTCCACAGTGGTCCATGGCAATGAATTCCACAGATTCACCACCCTCTGGCAAAAGAAATTCCTCCTCATTTCTGTTCTTCTATTCTGAGGCTGTGATTTCTGGTTCTAGATTCACCCACCACAGGAAACATCCACTCCATCTTGGCCTTTCAATTTTTGATAGTTTCAATGAGATCTACCTCATTCTTCTGCACTCCAGCAAGTACAGGCCCAGAGCCATCATATGTTTACACTTTCATTCCTGGAATCATTCTCATGAACCTCCTCTGGACCATCTCCAATGCCATCACATCTTTTCATAGATAAGGGGCTGAAAACTGTTCACAATACTCCCAAGTATGATCTGACTAATACCTTATAAAGCCTCAGCTCTTTTATTCTAGTCCTCTCAAAATGATTGCAAACATTGCATTTACCTTCCTTGCCAGTGATTCAACCTGCAAGTTAATCTTCAGGGAATCCTGCACAAGGACTCCCAAGTCCCTTTGCACCTCTGATTTTTCAATTTTCTCCCCTTTTAGAAATAGTCTACACATTTGTTCCTTCAACCAAAGCTCATGACCATACACTTCACTATGCTATATTCCATCTGCCACTTCTTTCCCTATCTCCCAATCTGTCCAAGTCCTCCACAGACTCCCTGCTTTCTTAATACCACCTGCTTTGTATATCTGCAAACTTGTCCACAAAGCCATCAATCCAGTCATTCAAGATATAATGTAAAATAAGTGTTCCAATACTGACTCCAAACAGAATAAACCCCCTTTATTCATGATCTTTGCCTCCTGCTTGTCAGCCATTCTTCTATCCATGTTGGTATCTCTCCTGTAATATGGGCTCTTGTTAAGCAGCTTCGTGTGAGGTGCCTTGTCAACGTCCTTCTGAAAATCCAAGTAAACAACATCCACTGACTCTCCTTTAAGCAACATTTCCACTTAAAGAAACCAAGTTGACTTTGGCCTAATTTATCATGAACTTCCAAGAACCCCAAAACCTTGTCCTTAATAATGGACTCCCAATATCTTCCACTGAAGTCAGGATTACTAGCTATAATCTACATTTTTCTTCCTTCCTCTGTTAAAGAGTGGAGTGACATTTGCAATTTTCCAGTCTTCCAACCATTCCAGAGTCTAGTGATTCTTTAAGATCATCACTAATGCCCGCCTAATCTCTTCAGCTACCTCTTTCAGACCCCTGGGGTGTAATTAATGTGTGGCTGAAGACTTTCTGGAAGAAGTGTTTGGTGTGTTTGAATGATCGTAGAAATACAAGGATAAATCTCTTTAATAACACTGTTTCTTATACAGACCTTACACTGGTACCTGAGGATCTCACAAGTGTGTGCAACTTCCTGGAAAATAACAGTCATTATCCCTCTATTGACATCTGGTAAGGATCAAATCAGATCCTTCCAGTTAGAAACGAGAAAATCTGCAGATGCTGGAAATCCAACCAACGCACACAAAATGCTGGAGGACCTCAGCAGCCAAGCAGTATCTATGGAAAATAGTACAGTCAACATTTCAGGCTGAGACCCTTCAGCAGCCTTCCAATTATAGACACAATTTTCTAATTTCACATGCATGTAATATAATGGAATGAATTACTTACTTACTTTGAGGAGAATAGTGGAAATTAGCTGTATACCAGTCTGGGTTTTGTTTATGGAGAACGGCCAGGGACGGTGTTAAATTTGGAATCTGATATTCGTAAGGCCCAAATTAATAAAGTACCAGTGATAGCAATATTCATTGATGCAGAGAAAGTTTATCATATGTTATGTACACAAGGGTTGTTACCTACAAGGGGTGATTGATAAGTTTGTGACCTAAGGTGGAAGGAGTCAATCTTAGAAAACCTAGTACATTTATTTTTCAACATTGACACACTTAGTCCTGCGGTCGTGGAGCATACGGACCTTGGACCTCCAGAAAGTGTCCACAGATGGGTGATTGATAAGTTTGTGGCCTAAGCCAGAAGGACATGAGTTCTACAGCTCTCGTTGCATGCACATACAGGTCAACTCTTTGAGTGATTATGCAGAAAGTTTGTGGTTAATAACTCATTCTCTTCTACCTTAGGCCACAAACTTGTCAAACACCCCCCCACACACACTGGAAAAGACAGAAGCAGGTGGTAGAATGTCGAATTTGATTCAAAATTTTTTATTTGATAGGAAGATACAAGTTAGGTTTGGAACACATTCCCTAAGCAATATGAGGTAGAGAATCAGACTCCATAGGGGACTCTGTTTAGTCCACTACTTTTTAATATTATGATTAATGATATTTTCTTAAATGATGGCTCAGATATTTCCACACCATAATATGCTGTCAATGGTGCAGTGTGGAAGAGAGGTAGGAATATAAATTACATAGTTTGAAAAATGTAGGCAGCTACAAATGAAGAAGAGGAATGGGGGATGTCAGTAGGGGTTAAAATTTTGTGTTGCAAAGACCTGCATTAATTTTTCCCTAAAAGGAACATGACACGCACAATTGATCTCAATTTATGTACATGGTAAATTTCACAAACTAGTCAGTGATAAAATTTCTTGGTATGTGGATGGACACAAGGCTGGCATGGAAGGTACATGTGAATAAAATTCTAAAGATGTGTAAATAATGTCCTTAATGTACTCGGGTGCATAGTTGGGTGTGATGAGGAAGTGAATAGGAGGTCACTTTAACAAATGTATATTGCTTTAATCACATCTGTCTTTGATTATGGGTATACTGCTTATGGGTCAGCCTCACCAGCAGTCTTAAAGCCCCCGAGATAAAGTTCAAACTCAGTTATGTTATGGTGCTGTTAAATCATCTCCAATTTCCGCATTACTGGTGGAAATGGGTGAGATTGGCTCAAAAGATCCAGTGACAAGTTGTTCAAGTGCTTCTGTTTATGTTCTGAAATTTCAGGTGATTATTGAGAAAAGATTATCACACAAATATCAGTATTGATGTCTGAGATGGTTGCTATCATTTTAACCTTGGATTGGTGGAAGAAGTATGTCCTGATTTTGAACTTCTCTGCTCTAATATGTTCACAGTTTTGACATCTATTAGAATAGGTATTTTAATTTAAAGGCCAGACATTCTTCTTGAGACTGGACAGCATCTGTTGAGACTGCAGAGTCTTGGCTTGAGTATTACATTTCTTATGGGTCCCTGCCCTTGTTGTGGTTGAAGGAAAACGAGGTGGCAGACATTCTAGCCAAGCAGTCACTTTAAGTTAAGCGTGTAAATGTAGTGGTGCCTTTGCTTAAAGGAGAGGTAAAAGTCATAATTGAAAGTCTGTTTGATCACTGCAGCAATAAAATTGGGAAAAGGAAAAAGAGGGTTGCATTTGTATAAAGTTGAATGGATGGTAGGAACTCAACTTTGAGATGGTTATAAAAGAAGGGAAGAAGTTATACTAAAATATTTACTATTCTGCCCTTTGGGCAATTCGTTTGTGTTTTTATAGCGTGATTAAGCACATTCAGCTTTTATTTTGAAATGTCAGTTTCAGGTCTGTTTTCAGTCTGGAACCCCTTTTTACCAGGTGTCTCCAGAGATGTGGCTCATTAGCCCCTCACTAACAGCCACCTGACTCAGCGGTGGAAAAAACCACGTTTGTCAGACTCTGTACATCCAGGGTCGATATGACTTGGGTCCCAGCAAACCTGGGAAGTTGGGATAACAGACCGTACACTGAATACAATTAGAAAGTATATTTATGAATGTTAATGTAACCAAACCATTATAAAGAAGAATGAAGAAAAGGAAACAAAACTAAAGGACTCATCATAATTGAAACAGTCAGATGTGCACAAGGTTGGAGCTGAAATCTTCCAAAAGCTGATGTGTCCGAAGTACCCAAAATGCCAGCTCCTATTACCTGTTGACTGGTATAATTTCCCCTCTTGGAACCCTTCAAATTGCACATTCCCATTTGATTGAATCCTATGGCCAATTCTCTCGAGCTTCTCTCTCTATCTCGCGCCAAATAGTGTTCGACCCACCAAAATGCCCGTTACCAAAAATGTCTCCACCCAGTGTTTTCTAGAACCTTCTCACAATTCCATCATTCTGATTGGATGACACTACATTCCTAAGCATGAACAGCACGACCCCTTACCTTTAACGGTAACCCAAACACTATCAGCAGAACATACTGCTTCTACAGAACACCATTGAATGAAATTCCCAACAACATGAGCAATAAAATCTCAAACAGGGTGCTACATTCTGCCCCCCACCAGAAATAGTCATGTCCTCATGACATTGAAATTTACCAACCCATTAATAATAACAGTTTTCAGAAGAATTTTGTGATGTCATGACCTCCAATCCTTGTGACCTATCTCACAAGGGGCATAGAAACAACAGTCAGTTCCCACATTGTGTCATAGGCCAGCCTATCTGGGGAGTTTCCTGACTCTTTGAGACCTCATTATCCCACCTTCTGCTTCTTCAGTTTCAGCGACTCCTTGGGATCTTCCCTGTCTACTTGCAGATGCCTCCCCCTATCCATTACTCTTGCTTTCTGGCAACTCAGGTCCCCCTGCCACTTGACTGAGCTCAGCTTCATCCCCAATTACATTGGAGCCCAGCCTCCCTTCATTGTCCAGCTGCTGGTCTGTCTGTCCACTGCTAGTTCCCCCCACTACATCCGAGTCAGCGGGGATAGGTTCAGGAACCTCTTCATCAATTATTGGGGAATTTGCATAAACCTGTTTCCTCATCCTCTAGTTCTGTACAGTATTCAATAGTTAGGTCCCTTTTAGATCTCTCCACTGATTGTCTTTTGGTTCTCTCACTTCGGCACAGAGTCCTCCTACTAGGTATAGAGTCCATGTCAGGCTCTGGGTCAACATGTACCTCCTGTCCTAGAAGTAAAAGGAGGTTCAGATGGAGAATTCTGTCAGGCCCATTCTCATCTTTTGGCTTCACCCGGAAAACTGGCACATTTGGCAACTGACACTCCACTACATAAGATGTGGCCACCCAGCTGTCAGCCAACTTATGCTTCTCTGGTGGCCCCAAATTCCTTATTAGAACTCTGTCTCCAGGCATCAGTTGGGACAACCTCATCTTTTGATCATATCTCCACTTGTTTCCTTGATCCTGCTTGGTAGCAGAGACTTCTGATTGTTCGTAAGCCTTTTGCAATTCCTTCCTCATGTCAGACACGTCGTTAAGATAGGACTTCTGTGGCAAGTCTTCCCCGCCAGTCCCAAAACGGAGTTCTTCAGGCAATCTTGTTTTGCATCCAAACATCAAATAATAAGGCGACTATCCAGTAGCTTCAGTCTGTGCAGAGTTGTAGCAGTGGACCAGATGCCCAATATGCTGACTCCATTTGTTCTTATTACTGATATCCAGGGTTCTGAGCATGTCTATCAATGTCCAGTTGAACCTCTTAAGCTGGGCATCTCCCTGAGGGTGTTAAGGCATAGTCCTTGACTCCTCGTTACTGGCAAGCATGCCCAGTAACTCACGTATGAGCCTACTCTCGAAATCCCTTCCTTGAGCGCTGTGTATCCATCCTGGAAGGCCATAATGAATGAGATGCTTTTCCCACGATGGACACTCTCTGATCCTTTGAAGGGAAGGCTTGAGTATATCTGGTGTCATGATCAGTAATAACCAAGACATTCACTCTATGGAGAGGAAATCCACACATACTAGATCAAGTGGCCCTGAACTCTGTAAATGGGGTGATAAGGGAGCAACCCTCATAGGCAGCATCTTCCTCCATATACATCAAATGCACGACTTACGTACTGTTGAGGAGTACTTCCTCAACCTCAGGCTTCATTCGGGCCAGTAGAACTGATCTCAGACCAATCCATAGGTCTTATCAAACCCCAAATGACCTGAATCATCATGAAGTGACTTCAACACAATCCCCTGATGCTTCTCAGGCAAAACCAACTGGGACCACCCATGCCTGTCTGACCCTGTATAGAATCTGGTTCCTCAACTCCAGTTTGTTCCATTCTCTCAGCAGTAGAGGTATGGCAGGGTGTTTTCAACTCAGGCGATATCCCCTTCCACAACAAGATGACCAAACGGGTCTTATACAAGGGTCATCACGTTGAGCTGCTGCCCAGGACTCAATGCAGGCAATTGTTTCATACTCAGAGCGGTCAAATTGTAGTAAGCCTGTGGAATGGCTCAACCAGAAGCTCCCAAATGATCCACAGCTCGATATTGCTCCAGCTTTGCCTTTGATTTCCTCATGGTATAACATTGGTACATTGCTTTAACTCCAGATGCATGAAGGCTCTCCCACTCTCTGTCCATTTCCGGCCCTTCATGTGAACGTAGGGACAATGAATCCGCATCACTGTTCCGGCTCCATGAGACCATAAGACATAAGGACAGAATTAGGCCATTCATCTTATCGAGTCTGCTTTACCATTCCATCATGGCTGATTCTGGATCTCACTCAACCCCATGCACCTGCTTTCTCGCCATATCCTTTCATGCCCTGGCTGATCAGGAAACAATCAACTTCTGCCTTAAATATACGCATGGACTTCACTTCCACCACAGTCTGCGGCAGAGTATTCCACAGATTTACTACTCACTGGCTAAAATAATTCCTCCTTACCTCTGTTCTAAAGGGTCACTCCTGAATTTTGAGGCTGTGCCCTCTTGTTCTGGATACCCCCACCATCGGAAACATCCTCTCCACATCCACCCTATCTGGTCCTTTCAACATTCAGTAGGTTTCAATGAGATCTACCTGCATTCTTCTAAATTCCAGTGAGTACAGGCCCAAAGCTGCCAAATACTCCTCATATGTTAACCCCTTCATTCTCAGAATCATCCTTATGAACCTCCTCTGGACTCTCTCCAACGACAACACATCCTTTCTGAGAAATGGGGCACAAAACTGTTGACAATACTCCAAGTGCAGCCTGACAAGAATCTTCTAAAGGCTCAGCATTATCTCCCTGGTCCCTCTGCACCTCTGATGTTTGAACCTTCTCCCCATTTAAGTGATAGTGTTCCTTTTACCAAAATGCATTATACATTTCCCACCTGTATTCCACCTGCCACTTTTTGCCCATTCTTCTAATTTGTCTAAGTCCTGCTGCAAATGCATTGCTTCCTCAGCACTACTTACCCCTCCACCTATCATTGTATCATCCACAAACTTTGCCACAGAGCCCATAATTCCATTATCTAAATGATCGACAAATTATGTGAAAAGCAGCGGTCCCATACTGACCCCTGAGGAGCACCACCAGTCACTGGCAGCCAACCAGAGAAGGCCCTTCTTATTCCCACTCACTGCCTCCTGCCTGTCAGCCATTCCGTTATCCATGCCGGTATCCTTCTTGTAATGCCATAGGATTTTATCTTGTTAAGCAGCCTCATGTGTGGCACTTTGTCTAACGCCTTCTGAAAATCCAAGTAAATAACATCCACTGCCTCTCCTTTATCCACCCTGCTTCTTACTTTCACGATGAACTTCACAGATTTCTCAAGCAAGATTTCCCTTCACAGAAACCACAATGATTTTGACTAATTTTATCATTTGTCTCCAAGTACCTCTCAACCTCATCCTTAATAATACACTCCAACACTTTCTCAGCCACTGAGGTTAGACTAACTGACCTATAATTTCCTTTCTTTTGTCTTCCTCTCTTCTTAAAGAGTGGAGTGAAATTTGCAATCTTCCAGTCTTCCGGGTCCATGCTAGAATCAAGTGATTCTTGAAAATTCATTACCAAAGCGTTGGTTACCTTGACAGCCTTGGGTTACCTCCCAGGACTCGGATGCAGTCTATCTGGCCCAGGTGAGTTATTCACCTTAAGACCTTTGAGTTTGTCTCACACTTTTTCCTTTGTAATAGCAGGACCATCCGAAGGGCTTTTGCCCGAAATGTCGACTGCACACTTTTCCAGTGATGCTGCCTGGCCTGCTGAGTTCTCTCCAGGATTTTGTGTATGTTGGCTGACAAAAGCGACAGGTTTAAACCCTGTGCCCCGATCCTGAAATGGAACACCCCAGAAACCCTCTTGGCTTGCATCTGTGTGCAATACATACGGCAATCAGGGGTTTGCAAAGGCCAGCAGCCTGCTGTTTAACATGTCCCATCAGCCTGTCCGGCTCCCTATCTGCTTTGTCTTGCCTGGTGGCAGCACTAACCAATATCAACCTTGGCTCTCGAATCTTTTGTGAAATCCTGTAAAACACCCATCTGTGTGACATCAGGGGTCATTTCAGCAACAGAGGCTACTACCGAGGATTGTGTCCTGCTGACGGAGGCCTTCCGCTCTTCCATCGCGTTTTCCTCCTCTCGTACTTCTCTGATCAGCTCAATAAACAAGGGAGGGGTAGTGTCCTCTGAGATGTTTGGAGGCTAAAAGCAATCATGTCATGTGACTGCGTGCCCTTCGCCACTTGGTCCATCCTTAATTGATTCACATCAGCCAGTGGAATGGCCCCTTTGCACCACTAACCAGCTGTCTCTCTCATTGAAAATGTAGGCACAAAGTTGCTTCTTTTGCTCCTGAAACATGTGCCTAAACCCATTCTTAAGCTCCATTGGTCTTCCTGCCATGCCAAAAACATTTTCTAACGCTTGCATGTAGCCCACTGAATTGGCAAATGGGTTCTCTGCCTTTAAGGAGCTCACCCCCTTAGCAGCCAGACCTTTTAGACTCTCCACTAGTCAGTGTCTTTTCACATTATCGGAGTACTGTCACTCATTCAGCATCTGAGATGTTCTCTCCACTCAAGTCTCATATTCCCCCTCCCCCTGGGGGGAGGGCTGCACTCCCGAAGGGTTGTTATCCCTTCGCTAACAGCCACTGGACTCATCAGCAATAAAACCACCTTTCTCATACTCTGTATGTCCAGGGTCTATATGACTTGGGTCCCACCAAACCCGGGAAGTTGGGATGTTTCGCTGACCCGAACCCCGATCTGTGTGAATAGGGTATAACTACTGCTGCCATGCAATTGCACATCATCAAGAAATAACATCGTACACCGCATGCAAATATAAAGAAAATATATTTATGAATGTTAACTTCACCAAACGATTATTAAAGAAGAAAGAAAAAAGGACAACAAAAGGGCCCATCATAATTAAAACAGTCCATTGTGCACAAGGTTGGAGCTCAAATCTTCCAAAGGTTGATGTGTCCAATGTACTTGTATATGATCACACACTTCCCTGCATACTGCTCCATGTGTCACTTTGCCCATTCCCCAATCCAAGTCCTTCTGCAGACACCCAGCTTCCTCTTCATAACCTGCCTCTACATCTATCTTTGTATTGTCTACAGACTTGGTCACAAAACCATCAATTCCTTCATCCAAAGCATTGATATACAACATGAAAAGAAGTGGTCCCAACACCAACTCCTGTGGCACAACTCTAGTCACCAGTAGTCAACCAGAAAAACCCCACTTTATTCCCACTCTTTGCCTCCTGGTCATCAGCCAGTCCTCTTTCCATGCTGGTATCTTTCCTCTCATACCATGGGCTCTATTCTGCTTGTTATTTCCAAAAAGAATTCCAATAAATTTGTCAGGCAAGAGTTTCCCTTCAGGAAGCCATGCTGACTTTGGCCTATTTTATCATGTGCTTTCACGTACTCTGAGACCTCATCCTTAACAATAGACACCAACATCTTTCCAAACTAGCCAATAATTTATTTCCTTCTGCCTCTCTCCCTTCTTCAAATGTAGAATGACATTTGCCAATTTCTTTGTCTTCCTGAACCATGCCCTGGCATGGAATCTAGTGATTCATGGAAGATCATTACGAATGCCTCCACAATCTCTTCAGCTGCTTCTTTCAGAACCTGTGGTGCAGTCCATCCAATCCAGGTAGTTTATCTACCTTTAGATATTTCAGCTTCCCAAGCACCTTCTCCCTAGTTGTAGCAACTGCACTCACTCTGTCCCCTGAAACTCTCAAACTGCTGGAATACCGCTCGTGTTTTCCACAGAGAAGAGTGATGCAAAATACTTATTCAGTTTGTCCGCCATTTCCTTGTCCCCCATTGCTACCTCCCCAGTGTCATTTTCCAGCAGTCCAATATCTACTCCTCCCTCTCTTTAACTCTTTATATATCTGATGAAGTTTTTGGTATCTTCTTGATATTATTGGCTAGCTGACCTTCATATTTAATCTTTTCTCTCCTTATGGTTTCATTAGGTGCCTTCTGTAGGATTTTTAAAGCTTCATAGTCCTCTAACTTTCCACTAAGTTTTGCTCTATTATATGCCCTATATCTTGTTTTTATGTCGTCTTTGACTTCCCTTATCAGACATGGATGAATCATCGTGCCTTTAGAAAACTTCTTTGTGATGTATCTCTCCTGCACCTTCAGAATTGCTCTCAGAAGCTCCAGCTATTGCTGAACTTCTGTCATCCCTGAAAGTGTCCCTTTGAAATCTACTTTAGACAGCTCCTTTCTAATGCCTCTGTGACTCCCTTTCCTCCATTGCATTTCCTTGATTGTATCTTCTCCTGCTCAAATTGCAGGGTGAATTTTATCATATTACATTGACTGTTTCCAAAGGGTTCCTTTACCTGAAAATTCTGAATCAATCTGATTCATTACATAACACACAATCCAGACTAGTCTTTCCCCTTGTGGGCTCAAGCACAAGCTACTCAAAAAGCCATCTTGTAAGCATTCTATAAATTCTCTTTCTTGGTATCCAGAACCAACTTAATTTTCCCAATCTACCTGCTTATTTAAATCCTACATGACCATCATTACATTGCCCTTTTGACATGTCTTTTCTAATCCCTGTTGTAATCTGTAGTCCACATCCTGACTACTGTTCGGAGGCCTGTTTATAATTCCAGTCGGGTTTTTTACCCTTCCAATTTCTTAACTCTACGCACAAGGATTTGATATTTTCTTATCCTATGTCACCACTTTCCAGGATTTGATTTGATTTTTTACCAACTGAGCCACCCCACCACCTCATCCTACCTGCCTGCCCTTTTGATGCAATGTGTATCCATAAGACCATTAGGCCAAGGAGCAGAATTTGGCAATTTGGCTGCCAAATCTGCTCAACCCATCAAGTATCCTTGGATGCTAAACACCCAATTAGGATCCTCTTTCAGCCACGACTCAGCGATGCCCACAATGTCATGCCTCCCAATCTTTAACTGCACTACAAGATCAGCTACCTTCTTCTGTAAACTGCGTGCATTCAAATATAACACCTTCAGTCCTGTATCACCATTTTTTTCAATTTTGGCCCCCTGTCACTCTTTAACTACAATTGCCCTATCTTTGACTGCAATTTTTCCTTATCATCTGTCCGACCTTCCTCACAGTCTCACTACAAACTGCATCTAGTTGCACATCATGCGCCCTATCCTCAGCCCTATCACTCCAGTTCCCATACCCCTGCCAAAATAGCATAAACCTTCCCAAAAGCTCTGGCAAACCTGCCCACAAGGATATTGGTCCTCTTCAGATTCAGGTGTAACCTGTCCTTTTTGCAGAACTCATGCTTTCCCCAGAAGAGATCCCAAAGATCTACAAATCCTGAAACCCTGTCCCCTGCACCAATTCCTCAGCCACACATTCATCTGCCAAATCATCCTATTCTTTCCATCAGTGGCACCTGGCTCAAACAGCAGTCCAGAGGAGGTCCTACTTTTCATCGCACTGCCTAACTCCCGATATTCTCTCCTCACAACCTCCCTCCTTTTCCTACCTATGTCATTGGTGCCAATCTGCACCATGACATCCTGCTGTTTACCCTTCCTCATTAGAATGCCATGGACCTTATCTGAGATTACCCCAACCCTGACACCAGGGAGGCAACATACCATCCGGGTGTCTCTGTCACATCCGCAGGATCTGCTTTCTTCTCCTCTAATTATGGAATCTCTTCCCTTCTGAGCCACAGAGCCAGACTCGGTGCCAGAAACCTGAACGCTGTGGCTTCCCCCTGCGAGGTCGCCACACCCAACAGTAACCAGTGTACTTTTTATTGAGGGGAAAGACCAGATGGACACTCTGCACTGGCTGCCTATTCCCTTTCCCTCTCCCTCTCCACACAGTCAACCAGTTGTCTGCTTCCTGCAACTTAGGGGTGACTATCCTGTAGCTCCTATCTACCGCCTGCTTAATCTCCCGTGTGAGCCGAATGTCATCGAGCTGCAGCTCCAGTTACTTCACACAGCCTCGAAAAAGCTGCAGCTTTGTGCACTTCGTGGGGATGTAGTTATCAGGGAGATGAGAGGTCTTTCAATTTATCCACATCTTGGACAGGAACATACCACTACCTCTGGATTCATTCTCAGCACACTAGCTAGATACGAACAAAAAGAAAACTTACCAGAAACTTTCTCACCTAAGCCTGTTGAGCCAAAGCAGGACCACTCTAACACTTGCCCACTCCAACAATAGCCTGCACAGCTATTGGCCATGCACTAATTTCAACCCACTGAGTGAAAGCTTAAGAATAGAAACTGATAAAATCCTGGGAGTTATAGAATGGTACACCCAACATCTGTGGTCGGTAAGTTGCCAGAGAGACAGTGAGCAAAGGGTAGTAGAGGTAGTTTATATTGACTTCAGTAAGTCCTTTCATAAGGTTACACATGGTACACATTTTACGCATAGTAGGCCAAAGGCACCATGGTTTGTGGCCGAGTTTGTGGATGATACAAAGATAAGTGGAGGGGCTGGAAGTGTTGATGAAGCAGAGAGTCTGCAGAAGGACTTTGACAGATTGGGAGAATGAGCAACGAATTGGGAGGTGGAATATAGTGTGGGGACGTGTGTGACCATGCACTTTGGTAAAAGGAATAAAGGTGTAGGCTATTATTAAACAGTGAGAAAATTCAAAAATGAGAGGTACAATGGGACTTGGGAGCCCGTGTGCTGGATTCCCGAAAGGTTAAATTTCAGGTTGAGCCAATGTTCTGTCCATTCTCCAATCTTTCCTCGATTACCATGGGCTTTTATCTTGTTAAACAGTCTCATGTGCAGCATCTTGTCAAAAGCCTTCTGAAAATCAATGTAAGCAACATCCATTGACTCTCCTTGTTCTCTCCTGCCTGTTATTTCCTCAAAGAATTCCAACAGATTTGTCAGGCAAGATTTCCCCTGAAGGAAACCATACTGACTTTGACCTACTTTATCATCTGTCTCCAATTACACCAAAACTTTATCATTAATAACGGACTCCAACATCTTCCCAACCAGTGAAGTCAGGTTACCTGGCTAATAATGTCCCTTCTGCCTCTTTCCCTTCTTAAAGTATGGAGTGACATTTGCAACTTTCCAGTCTTCAGAACTATTTCAATATGTAATGAATCTTGAAGGATCATTACTAGTGCCTCCACAACCTCTTCAGCTACCAATTTCAGGACTCTTGTGTGCAGTCCATCTGGTCTGGGTGACTTAGCTACATCAAACCTTTCTGCTTCCTAAGTAACATCACCTTAGTTATAACAACTATTTTCACTTCTTTTCCCTGACACTCTCAAATTACTAGCATACAGTTAAGTGCCTTCCACAGTGAAGACTGAGCAAAATATTTATTGTTCGTCTGCCATTTTGGTCCCCCATTACTATCTCTCCAGTGTTATATTCAGTGGTTCAATATCCACTCTCACCTCTCTTTTATGCTTTACAAATCTGAAAAAGCTTTTGGTATCTTCCTTTATACTATTGGCTAGCTTACCCTCATATTTTATCTTTTCTCTTCTTATGGTTTATCGAGTTGCCTGTTTGTTTTAAAGGCTTTCTAGTTCTGTAACTATTCACTAATTTTTGCTATATTGTATGAGTTCTCTTGTCACCACGTTGCCTCATCCTCCCTTTAGAATACTTCTTTTCTCTGAGATGTATCCATGCTACTCCTACTGAATTGCCCCTAGAAACTCCTGGATTTAGGATCCGAGAGGTAATGTTGCAGCTATATAGGGCCCTGGTCAGACCCCACTTGAAGTACTGTGCTCAGTTCTGGTTGTCTCACTACAGGAAGGATGTGGAAACTATGGAAAGGGTGCAGAGGAGATTTACAAGGATGTTGCCTGGACTGGTGACCCTTTCTATGGTTTCCACATCCTTCCTGAAGTGAGGCGACCAGAACTGAGCACAGTACTCCAAGTGGTGTCTGACCAGGGTCCTAACATTATCTCTCGGCTCCGAAACCCAACCCCATGATTGATGAAGGCCAATGCACCGCATGCCTTCTTAACCAGAGAGTCAACCTGTGCAGCAGCTTTGAGTGTCCTATGGACTCAGCACCAAAGATCCTTCTGATCCTCCACACTGCCAAAAGTCTTACCATGAATGCTATATTCTGCCATCATATTTGACCTACCAAAATGAACTACTTCAGACTTATCTGGGTTGAACTCCATCTGCCACTTCTCAGCCCAGTTTGCATCCTATCAATGTCCCACTGTAACCTCTGACAGCCCACAACACCTCCAACCTTTGTCATCAGCAAATTTACTAACCCATCCCTCCACTGTACAGCAAACAGTTCCTATAATTTAAATCCAAAAAAAATCATAGATTTGAGTTCAGAAGGGTCAAAATATGTTGGAATTTGGTTAATGTGAGGATTTCAACCTTTAAACTTGTTGAATCTTGTTTATATATGCATGATAAATAATTTCAAACATTTATTTGTTTTAAGTCTTAAAGTAACACATTTTCTCAATGGTGTTGAATTGTAACTGAATATTGTGTTAACGGTGTTACCCTTAGGAACAAGAAGTTTTCTGAAATAGTTTAAACTGTGAATGCTTTGCATGCTTCAAGTGTGAAGTGTGGCCACATGTGAGTTCACTTAAGGGAGCGAGAGAGAGACTGTGTCTGTGTATGTGTGTGTCTGAGAGAGAAAGTGCAAAGGCTGTGCCTTTAAGAGGTTATATCGTGTTAACACACACACACACACATCATACAACACACACAAAATGCTGGTGGAACACAGCAGGCCAGGCAGCATCTATAAGGAGAAGCACTGTTGACGTTTCGGGCCGAGACCCTTCTCCTTATAGATGCTGCCTGGCCTGCTGTGTTCCACCAGCATTTTGTGTGTGTTGTTGTTTGAATTTCCAGCATCTGCAGATTTCCTCGAGAAAGCTTTTCATGGTGGGAATTGACTATTTATTTTAAGTTGTGCAATTACTTGCAAGGACGAAGAGGAGAAGTATGGATTTTTTTGTTTTGTCTGGTCTGTGTTTTTGGTCTCTGTTTCTCTTTTCCGTGGAATTGATTTTGGAGAAACTCAGATTCCACACTGGCCAGGCCAGGTTGAGATGGAAATTTGTACATCTGTGTTCCAGGTATGAGATGCCCACGTTTCTGAGGGAAATGGACATTTGGGGGAAACAGTTCATTGGTAGATAATTAAATTGGAAATTTGGAATTAACAACTTTGGAAAGATTTTGGAATTTTGGGATTTTTTATACACAACAAAAAAATCCATACTTCTCCTCTTCGTCCTTGCAAGTAACTGCACAACTTAAAATTTTGGGAGCAATTCTATAAGTTGCTGTACTAAGAAGACTGCTTTCTTTTATAGAACAAAAAAGATGTTACCTGAGACTTCTGACATATTGATCTAGAGTTTCAGATTCCTTGGAAAACAGTTTTGATGCAATCATTGTTTTGAATGCAGATTGCAAGTGGAAGAAGGTAAGGAGTTTCCCCAGGGGATTGACTCTAATGCAATACATGGATGACTTCCAGTTGACCTTCCCAAGCAAGGAAGCTTATGAGCAGGACTCCCCTGCCTTTTACATAGACGAACTACGAAAGGTCAGAAAGTATTTCAGCAGAAGCTACAGTTTGCACAACCATTAGTTACTTACCCCCCCTCCCCAGGATACAAACCATTGAGTAAGACTGGGATTGAAGCAATAGTGAAAGATCCACAGCCAACGGTTCACAGGTAACTGAAGCATTTCCTGTGGATGACTGGCTATTGTAGACAGTGGATTTTAGATTTGCCACTATTGTGAGGCCCCTCCAGAAAATATTTCTTCCCAGTCAACCAGAAGCTGAGGAAGCATTTGACCATATAAAAGAGACAATAATATCTGACTCAGCCTTGGGCCTCCCAGACTACAGTAAGGAGATTCACCATTTAATTCACCATAAGCATAGTTTTGCTCAGGTCGTTTTCACTCTGGACCATGGGGAAAGGTCGAGTTTTTTTACTTCAGTGCTCAAATCCAATAGCCAGAGGTTTATTGGGTTGTGTTTCAAGTAGAAAATCGAGTTATCAATAAACCCGAATGTTTGAATTACTCTCTGTGCAACTCTTAATCCGGCCACACTGTTTCCCATGGAGGAAGGTGGCAATGCATACTGGTGTGAAACTGTTACACAAGAAGTAATAAAACCCCGTTTCGATCTTACTGATACTTCTATAGTTAATGTTGATTTAATTTTCTTTGCTGATGGTTCAGCTTTACGTAATGGTATGGGAAGACCATGTGCGGGATGTGCAATCGTCTCCCTCACCCATGTTGTGGAGGCAGCGGCACTTCCCAAGTGCACTTCAGCACAATAAGTGGGCTCTTTGTGCTTACCAGGACTTGTATACTTGCTGAAGGCCAGGCCATCAATATTTATATTGACTCGCTGTGCCTTTGAAATAGCACATGATTATGGACAGATCTGGAAATTACAGGCAGTTTTTTGTAGTGGGGTGAGGGGGAGGGTACTTTATCAAAAATTCAGTGCAAATATAAAACTCATTGGCATCATAACTGAAGCCTAAGCAGGTTGTGATTATTAAATGAACAGCACATACTGGACAAATGAATGAGGGCAATAAAGCGGCAGATTGCACTGCAAAAGAGGCTGCAATTAGACCCACCCTTGTTGTGCCAGAAACAAGTGGCCCCACGCAGTTGCCCCTGATGACAACTCCCACTGTTGAGGGCATATGAGCATACCAGTCCATTGTTCCATTGACCGAAAGGGTAAAGTGTGAAAAGCTGGGGTGTAAGCACCACAATACTATGTACTCTTTGCCATGGTGAAGATGGCCACTCCCACAGTGCAAAGTGACAGATGGAATACTGTACAGGGAAGTGCATGGTCATGCAATTTGGCAGAAGAAATAAAAGTGTGGACTATTTTCTGAATGAGGGGGAAATTCCAATATCAGAGAAGCAGAGAGACTCGGAAGTCCTTGTGCAGGATTCCCTAAAGGTTAATTTGCGAGTTGAGTCGGTGGGAAGGAAGCCAAATTGAATGTTTGCATTCATTTCAAGAGGACTGGAATTCAAAAGCAAGGATGTATTGCTTTTTTTTGTAATTTATTTTTTACTGAAGTCCATCATCAAACAAACGTGTCCATAACATGTATTTCAGACATTGTACATATATATCATATAGTCATAGTTGCCACAAATCTCTACATAATATTTATCTGAGGTATACACTTAAAGAAAATAGAGGAAAGAAAGAACAAGTGAAAGGAGAAAACGATGTCCGAGTAGGGAGTGATCTTTTTTTTTACAACATATTCATTGACTTGTGAGAATAAGATCAGGCCTATGAGGCACTATATAGTTAAACCATTTTCCCGGTATGAATCAAAGTGTTCCAACTTGTGATTAACAGATGCTATTATCTTCACCATTTTGCAAATGTCCATTGTAATTTCCATCCATGCATTTAAAGTTGAGCTCTCCTGTGATAACTATCTCCTGGTAAGAGTCTTTTTACCAGCCACCAACAGTATATTCATTAAATATTTATCTGTTTTCAACCATTCTTGAGGTATATACCCAAAATATATGGTCTTACTTTCTAAGGGTATTTCACATTTAAAGATGTCTTGTAGGGCATTGTGTATCCCCCTCCAATAGTCTTTGATAACGGGGCATTCCCAGAAAATATGATAATGGTTTGCAATTTAATTTCCACAATTTCTCCAGCAAACTGAGGTTACTATCATAATGGGATTTCTGAGAGGGTGTCATAAAATATCAAGTTTTTCCATCTGAACTCCCTCCATTTCTGTGAACTGGTACACCTCCATTGATACCAGACGCTGGCCCCTCACCTGTTCAATGTTGCAGCCAGTTCTCCTGCAAAGGGATACAGATCATAGACTCAGAGTCTTTCAGCTTGGAATCAGGCCCTTCAGCCCAAAATGCCCCCTTGAGCTAGTCCTATCTGCCAGCTTTTTGCCCAGATTCCCATGAATGTTTCCTACCCAAGTACCTGCCCAAATGGGATTTAAGTTGTGGTACAGAAAGGTGCTGGGAAAGTGCCAGGTCATGAAGGATCCCACCAACCCTGCTCATGGACAACATGTCCCACTCCCATTGAGTCACATACAATCAATATATGTATATAAACTATCTTATGTATTTATATTTTTTAAATTATTGTGTTTTTTGTGATGTATTGGATGAGAGGTAACAATTGATTTGTTCCCTTTACACTTACGTACTGGAAATGACATTTTAAAATCTTGACTCTTGAACCTCTCGTCAGGAGCTCGTTCCAGATACCCATCAGCATCACCTTGAACCTGTGCCGTGTACTCTCAGATTCCCCTAACCTGGAGAAAATATTGTGACCTTAGCTAAGCCCCTCATAATTTTATAAAGATTCATAAAGTCACCCATAAGTTTCCAGAACTCCAGGGGAAACAGTCTTGGTCTGTCCAGCCTCTTCTGATAACCCAGCCCCCACAATGCTCCCTCTGCAACTGACCATATTCGTTCTAAAGCAAGGAGACCGGACTGTACTCAATACTCTGAATGGGGTCGCCAGAAGTGACTGGCATATCGTGGACAACACTCCCACCTGGTGGGTCTCCGCTGGACTGACAGCTTCCTCCAAAGCAACACTCCCACCTGGTGGGTCTATACCAGAATTACAGCTTCCCTGTGGACAACACTCCCACCTGGTGGGCCTATACCAGAATTACAGCTTCCTACTGGACAACACCACCTAGTGGTGTTCTGCCGCAATGACAGGTCCCTTTGGCTCACTCCCACCTGGTCTGATTCTAACACAATGACAGGTCCCCATGTGGACAACACTCAGGGACAAACACATTCTGCTGAATTGAGGCAAAGCAGCAAGCGAGGTCATAGACCCTATTGAAATTAGAGAAGAAGAGGTGTTTTCTGTCTTGAAGCAAATTAGGGAGGATAAATCCCCAGGAACAAAGTGTTCTCTTGGACATTGTGTGGGGCTTGTGCAGAAATTGCATAATCCTCAGCAGAGATACCGTATTTAAAATATCCTTACCAATGGGTGAGGTGCTCGAGGATTGAAGCACAACTAAGAAAAGCTCTGAGAATAACTGAGGAAATTTTAGGTTAGGCGGGTAAGCCTGACACCAGTGGTGGGTAAGTTAGACCATAAGACCATTCGACATAGGAGCAGGAATAGGCTATTCGGCCCATCGAGTCTTACTCCACCATTCCATCATGGTTGATATTACTCCTCTCAACCCCATTCTCCTGCCCTCTGGGATCATTCTCGTGAACCTCCTCTAGACCTCTCCAATGTCAGCACACCTTTCTTTGATAAGGGGCTCGAAACTGTTCACAATACTCTGTGTGGTCTGAAATATACCCAATAACATGGCATGCATGGCCATCTGTGACAAGGAATTCCACAGATTCACCACCCTCTAGCTGAAGAACTTTTTTCTCATATCTATTCTAAATTAATAGCCCTCTTTTCTGAGGCTGTGTCCTCTGGCTCGAGACTTTGCCAGTATAGGAAACCTCCTCTCCACATCCACCCTATCTTGTCCTTTCGATGAAATCCACCTGCATTCTTCTAAATTCCAGTGAGTACAGGCCCAAAGCTGCCAAACACTCCTCATATGTTAACCCCTTCATTCTCAGAATCATCCTCGCGCACCTCATCTGGACTCTCTACAATGACAAAGCGTCCTGTCTGAGATACAGGGCCCAAAACTGTTGACAATTCACCAAGTGCGGCCTGACTCGTGTCTTATAAAGGCTCAGCATTATTCCCTTGCTTTTATATTCTATTCCCCTTGAAATAAATGCCAACATTGCAATTGCTTTCTTTACCACAGACACGACCTGTAAATTAACCTTCTGGAAAACTTGCACGAGGACTCCCAAGACCCTCTGCATCTCTGATGTTTGAAACTTCTCCCCATGTAGATAATAGTCCGCACCATTGTTCTTTTACTGAAACGGACTCTCATACGTTTCCCGACACTGTATTCCATCTGCCACTTTTTTGCCCGTTCTTCCAATTTGTCTCAGTCCTGTTGCAATCACATTGCTTCCTCAGCACTACCTTCTCCTCCACCTGTCTTCATCACATCCACAAACTTGGCCACAAACCTATCAATTCTATAATCCAAATCATTGACAAGCAACGTGTAAAGTCGCAGTCCCAATACTGACCCCTGAGAAACACCATTAGTCACTGGCAGCCAACTAGAAAAGGCCCCTTTTATTCTGATATGGACCATGACTTCTGACTGCTCACCCTCCCTTTGCAGCATATTGTGGACACATTCACTAACATCCTGGACACTGGCATCTGGGAGGCAAAGTACCATCCGTGTCTCCTCTTTCCATCCACAGCATCGCCTATCTGTCCCCCTGACTACAGAGTCTCCTATTACTGCTGCCATCCTCTTCAGTTCCTCTTCTGAGCCACAGGGCCGGACTCAGTGACAGAGGCAAGGCCGTTGCTGCTCACCCCCAACAGTCCTCAAAATGGAGTACTTATTGTTGAGACGAATGGTCACAGGGGTGCTCTCCAC
Source organism: Hypanus sabinus (assembly GCF_030144855.1). NCBI lineage: Eukaryota > Metazoa > Chordata > Chondrichthyes > Myliobatiformes > Dasyatidae > Hypanus > Hypanus sabinus. Next base: position 67,475,170 of record NC_082738.1, read on the forward strand.
TATCTGACATTCTCCCTTCCCTCTCCTGACAGGCACCCATTTACCTTTCTCCTGTAGCCTTGGGGTGACGACCTCCCTGCAGCTTCTGTCTATCACAGCCTCACTTGCCCTAACAAGCCGAAGGTCATCGAGCTGCAGCTCCAGTTTCCTAACACGGTCTCGAAGGAGTTGCATCTTGATGCACCTGGTAGAGATGTGGCCATCGGGGAGGCTGGAAGTCTCCTGGAAATCCCATATCTCAAGGCCATTCTGACACCAGTGGGACACATCACAATACAATATCACAACAGGATTTAAATTCTGGTCACTTGGAGACCAGAGGCAGAACAGCCACTTCCAGCGTGACTGGAGGATGGGTTGCTGATCTTGAGGCTAGTGCAGACACGATGTGTGAAAATGACTCATTATGGGCTGCAGATTTCACTGATACTCTGACAATGATGTTGAGATTTGCCGGGTCCTCATGTGACAAATCTGGTTCTTGGATCTTTCTGCTCACTGGCTTTCCCGATGGTACAGCACTGATCGAGTCAGGATCTGGTCAATTTGAATCTACCAACTAGCAGACCAACGATGGGCTGAAATGTCTGATCTTGCAGTCCCCTCTTTGGGATTTATTCATGGCCTCAAATTCTTTTCATGGACTGCATCTCCTGTGTAAAGGGGAAGGAGGAAAACTGGACCACGTGGAGAGACTGCATGGGTGAGGAAACTCCAACAACAGCAAGACAATCAATTCCTTCCATTCCTTCGGGAGGCAAGGTTTAGAAGGATTGTCTTTGGGAGGGATGATAGATCAGTTGTTGAGATTTTGGGGGTCAACTCTGGGAAAATAGATGTAATTACTGCTTGGGGCCCACTGTATTTAGTGATCCTGGGCCTTTGCTCAGGGTCTGCTCCCAGGGTGATGTCAACAATGAGGTCAGACTCACCCCTTGAGCCTGTCTGAAGATGGAGTCCAATCTCCAAATGCAGACCGGGAAATCTGCTGATTTTAATACTCAGGATTCCTTTAGCTTAAGCTTCCTCATCAAATAGACAATAGACAATAGGTGCAGAAGTAGACCATTCGGCCCCTCGAGTCTGCACCGCCATTCTGAGATCATGGCTGATCATTCACTATCAATACCCAGTCCCTGCCTTGTCCCCATATCCCTTGATTCCCCTATCCATCAGATATCTATCTAGCTCCTTCTTGAAAGCATCCAGAGAATTGGCCTCCACCGTCTTCCGAGGCAGTGCATTCCACACCTCCACAACTCTCTGGGAGAAGAAGTTCTTCCTCAACTCTGTTTTAAATAACTGACCTCTTATTCTCAATCCATGCGCTCTGGTACTGGACTCTCCCAACATCTGGAACATATTTCCTGCCTCAATCCTATCAAATCCTTTAATTATCTTAAATGTTTCAATCAGATCCCCTCTCAATCTCCTCAATTCCAGTGTGTACAAGCCCAATCTCTCCAATCTCTCTGCGTAAGACAGCCCTGCCATCCCAGGAATCAACCTAGTGAATCTTCCTCAATTGCCAGAATGTCCTTCCTTAAACCTGGAGACCAGAACTGTACACAATATTCCAGGTGTGGTCTCACCAGGGCCCTGTACAAATGCAAAAGGACATCCTTGCTTTTGTACTCAATTCCCCTTGTAATAAAGGCCAACATTCCATTAGCCTTCTTCACTGCCTGTTGCACTTGCTCATTCACCTTCAGTGACTGATGAACTAGGACTCCTAGGTCTCTTTGCATTTCTCCCTTACCTAACTCTACACCGTTCAGACAATACTCTGCCCTCTTGTTCCTGCTTCCAAAGTGGATAACTTCACATTTATTCACATTGAATGACATCTGCCAAGTATCTGCCCACTCACCCAGCCTATCCAAGTCTCCCTGTATTCTCCTAACGTCCTCTTCGCATGTCACACTGCCACCCAGTTTAGTATCGTCAGCAAACTTGCTGATATAGTTTTCAATGCCCTCATCTAAATCATTGACATAAATCGTAAAGAGCTGTGGTCCCAATACAGAGCCCTGTGGTACCCCACTAGTCACCTCCAGCCAGTCCGAGAAACACCCATTCACTGCTACCCTTTGCTTTCTATCTGCCAACCAGTTTTCTATCTATGTTGAAACCCTGCCCCCAATGCCATGAGCTCTGATTTTACTCACCAATCTCCTATGTGGCACCTTATCGAATGCCTTCTGAAAATCTAGGTACACAACATCCACTGGCTTACCCTCGTCTAACATCCTTGTTACACCCTCAAAAAACTCCAACAGATTAGTCAAGCATGATTTGCCCTTGGTAAATCCATGCTGGCTTGGCCTAATCCTATTACTGCCATCAAGATATGCCACTATTTCGTTCTTAATAATGGATTCAAGCATCTTCCCCACGACTGACGTTAGGCTAACAGGGCGATAGTTCTCCGTTTTCTCCTTCCCTCCCTTCTTGAAAAGTGGGATAACATTAGCCACACTCCAATCTTCAGGAACTGATCCTGAATCTAAGGAACATTGGAAAATGATTACCAATGCATCTGCAATTTCCTTAGCCACCTCTTTTAGAACCCTCGGATGCAGACCATCTGGACCCGGGGATTTATTAGCCTTCAGTCCTACCAGTCTACTCATCACAGTTTCTTTCCTAATGTCAATCTGTCTCAATTCCTCTGATATCTTATGACCCTGGCCCATCCATACATCTGGGAGATTGCTTGTGTCCTCTCTGGTGAAGACAGATCTAAAGTACGCATTAAAATCTGTTGCCATTTCCCTGTTTCCCATAACAATTTCTCCCAATTCATTCTTCAAGGGGCCAACATTGTTCTTAACTATCTTCTTTCTCTTCACATAGCTAAAAAAGCTTTTGCTATCCCCTTCTATATTCCTGGCTAGACTGAGTTCATACCTGATTTTTTCTCTCCGTATTGCTTTTTTAGTTAAGATCTGCTGTTCCTTAAAACTTTCCCAATCATCTGTATTCCCACTCATCTTAGCCCTGTCATACTTCTTTTTCTTTAATGCTATACAATCTCTGACTTCCTTTGTCAACCACTGTGGCCCCTTCCCCCTCTTTGAATCCTTCCTTCTCATTGGAATGAACTGCTTTTGCATCTTTTGTATTATGCCCAAGAATATCTGCCACTGCTGATCCAGTGTCTTTCCTGCCAGGGCATCTGCCCATTTAACTTTGGCCAGTTCTTCCCTCATGGCTCCGTAATCTCCTTTACTTAATTGCAACACTGGCACCTCTGATCTGCCCTTATCCCTCTCAAATTGTAGATAAAAACTTATCATGTTATGATCACTACTTCCTAATGGCTCCTTTACTTCAAGATCACTTATCAATCCCTGTTCATTACACATCACCAAGTCCAAAATAGCCTCGTTCCTGGTTGGCTCAAGCACAAGCTGTTCCAAAAATACATCCCTTAGACACTCCACAAACTCCCTATCCTGGGGATTAATCTGGTCCATTACACTACAGCCAATCCAGAATTGTTTTTCCCCCAGTGGGCTCAAACACAAACTGCTCTAAAAAGCCTTCCCATAGGCATTCTACAAATTCCCTCTCTTGAGATCCAGCATTGACCTGATTTTCCCTGTCAAGCTACATACTGAAATCCTGAGAAGGACCAACATCCTTGTGGGCAGGTTCACCAGAGCTGTTGTGGAGGGTTTCAACTAATTTGGCATGGAGATAGAAACTGGAGTGATAGGGCTGGGGGTGGGACAGTTGGTACACAACCCGATGCCGTGTGTAGTGAGACTGTGAGGAAGGACAGGCAGATCATAGGGCAAAATTGCAGTCAGTGGGATGTTAAACTGTAGCAGGTGTACAAAATTGAGAAGGGTGATGAATATGGGATGAAAGGTGTTATATTTCAATGCACGCAGTACACGGAATAAGGTAGATGATCTTATCGCACCGTTAGAGATTGGTAGGAATGACGTGGGTATCATAGAATCATGGCTGAAAGAAGATCATAGTTGGGAGGTTAACAATGAAGGATACAGATTGTATCAAAAGGACAGGCCGGTAGGCAGAGGGGTAGGGGAAGCTCTGTTGGTAAAAAAACTGAAATCAAAGCCTTAGGGAGATGTGACAAAGGAATGGAAAATGGAGCCTTGTGGGTAGAGTTAAAGACCTGCAAGGTAAAAAGACCCTGTTGGGAGTTATGTACAGGCTGCCAAACAGTAGACAGGATGTAGGATAGAAATTCCAACAGGTAAAACAAATGGTGTGTAATAAGGACAATATTACGAAAGCAATGGTGTCTTTCAATATGCAGGTAGATTGGGAAAATCAAATTGGTGCTGGATCCCAACAAAGGGAATTTGTAGAATACCTAGAGATGGCTTTTAGAGCAGCTTCTGGTTGAGCCCACAAGGAGAAAAGAGCAATTCTGGATTGGGTGATTGGGTAATGAACCAGATTTGGTTAGGAAGCATAAGGTAAAGGAACCCTTCGGAGCTAGTAATCACAATATGATAAAGTTCACCATGGAGTTTGAGAAGGAGACGATACAGTCAGATGCATTAGTACTAGAGTGAAGTAAAGGAAATTACAGAGGCATGAGAGAGGAGCCGGCCAAAGTTGATTGGAAGGGGATGCTGAGTGGTTGTTGGTCGGACCTATGGAGAGGTAGCTACAGCCAAGGTGAAAGGACACAGGAGGGTGAACAGCCAATGCAGAATACCCCTGTGGCCACCCCCCTCAACAACAACTAATTCACTTTGAATTCAGTTGGAGGGATGACCTAGCAGAGGAAAGTCACAGCAGTCAGATCTCTAGCACTGAGTCTGTCTCTGTGGCTCAGAAGGAAAGGGTGGACAAGAGGCAAGCTGTGGATGTAGAGGGTTCATTAGTTAGGAGAACAGAAAGAAGGTTCTGTGGATGAGAGTGAGATTCCAGGATGGTATGTTGCCTCCCAGTTTCCAAGGCATCTGACATCGAGTCCTCAGCATTCTTAAGTGGGAGGGTGAGCAGCCAGAGGTCGTGGTCCATATAGTTACCAAAGAGGGGGAGCGTGATCCCTCTGACCCCAGAAAGGATGGGGAAAAAATGGTCCTGAGTTGAGAGAGGTGGTTTCACACCATCTCCATGACTCAGTTAACCCGTGGAGGGGAATGATTGTGGCTATTGAGTTAGTAGCAGGAAGTGGATGGGACACAAATGTTATCCACATATTCCATGGGGAGGATGTACAAATTCCTTACAGACAGCGCTGGAATTCAACTCCGAGCTCTGACAGCCTGAGCAGCAATAACGTCGCACTAACCACTATGCTACTGTGGTGCTCCATCTCTCCTCATTCTTCTCCACTTGAGGAAATAAAGTCCTAATATATCCAACCTTTCCCACCAATTCAGGTCCTTAAGTACTAGTAACATCCTTGTAAAATTTATCTTTCAATCTTATTGACATCTTTCCTGTTGTAAGGTGATCAGAACTGCACAAAATAGTCCAAATTAGGTCTCACTCACAATTTATACAACTTCAGCATAACATCCCAACTCCTGTACTCAGTGCTTTGATCTATCAAAGTCAATGTACCGAAAGCTTTTGTTACAACCCTCTCTATCTGTGATGCCACTTTCAAGGAATTATGGATCTGTATTCCTGGATCCCCCTGTGCTACCACACTCCTCAGTACTCTTCCACTCGCTGTGTATGTCCTACCCTGATTTGTCCTTGCAAAGTGCAACATCTTACACTTGCCTGCATTACCCTCCATCTGATATTTTTAGCCCATTTTCTAGGTGGTCCAGATCCCACTGTAAACTTTGACATCCTTCCTCACTGCCCACTACACCCCTAATCTTGGTGTCATCCATAAATGAGCTGATTCAGTTTACCACATTCTCATCCAGATTGTTGATGTCCATGACAAACAACAACCATCCGATCCCTGCAACACAACGCCAGTCACAGGCCTCGAGTCAGAGAGGCAATCATCGACGACCACCCTTTGGCTACTCCCGGAAAGCCAACGTCTCATCCAATTTACTACCTCATCCTGAGTCCCAAGCGACTGAACCTTCTTGACCAATCTCCCATGCGGAACCTTGTCAAAGACCTTGCTAAAGTCCACGTAAACAACATCCACTGCCTTACCTTCACCAACTTTCCTGGCAACTTCCTTGAAAACATCAATAAAATTGGTTAGACACGACCTAACACACACAAAGTCTTGTTGACTCTTCCTAATCATTCCTGGTCTATCACAATACTGACATAGTCAGTCCATTCTAATAGCTCCCAATAACTTATTTTCTTAATAGGAAGAAAATTCAAAAATCAGTGGTGCAAAAAAAACAAAAATTGGGAGTCCTCGTGCATGATTCCCTAAAGCTTAAGTTGCGGGTTGAGTTGGAGGTAAAAAAGGCAAATGCAATGTTAGCATTCATTTCAAGCGGACTAGAATACAATAGCAAGGCTGTCATGGTGAGGGTTTACAAGACATTGGTCAGACCATACGGGAAGTATCGTGAGTAGTTTTAGACCCCATATCTAAGAAAAGAGGTGCTGGCACTGGAGAGGATCCAGAGGACATTCACAACAATGATCTCAGGAATGAAAGGGTTAACATGAGGAGTGTTTGATGGCTCTGGGTCCTGGCCTGGAGCTAAGAAGAATTAGGGAGGGGGGATCTTATTGAAACCTATCGAATATTGAAAGGCCTAGACAGGGTGGATGTGGAGAGGAGGTTTCCTATGGTGGGGAAGTCTCGGACCAGAGGACACAATCGCAGAATATAGGGATATTAATTTAGAACGGAGATGAGGCAATTTGTTATCAGCCAGAGGGTGGTGAATCTGTGGAATTCCTTGTCACGGATGGCCATGCATGCCATGTTATTGGGTATATTCCAGACCACATTTAGAGTATTGTGAACAGTTTCAGGCCCTTCTCAAAGAAAGGTGTGCTGACATTGGAGAGGTCTAGAGGAAGTTCATGGGAATGATCCAGGAAGGCAGGAGAATGGGGTTGAGAGGAAAAATAAATCAACCATGATGGAATGGTGGAGCAGAATTGATGGATCGAATGACCCATTTCTTCTCCTATGTCTTATGGTCTAACTTACCCACTACTGATGTCAGGCTTGCCGGCTTAAAATTTCCTTAGTAGTTTTTCAAGCCTTTCTTAAACAACAGAATAATTTTAGCTGTGCTTCAGTCCTCTGGCACCTCATCCATTGGCAAGGATGTTTTAAATACAGTATCTCTTCTGGAGAAGATAGAATTTCTGCACAAACCTCTCACAATGTCTGAAAGAACACCTTGTCAGACCCTGGGGGATACATCCTCCTTAATTTGCTTCAAGACAGCAAACACCTCTTCTTCTGTAATCTGAATAGGGTCCATGACCTCACTGCTGCTTTGCCTCATTTCAGCAGAATGTGTTTGCCCCCGAGTGTTGTCCACATGGGGGCCTGTCATTGTGTTAGAATCAGACCAGGTGGGATTGTTAGCCATGGGGACCTGTCATTGCGATGGGCTACCACTAGGTGGCGGAGTTCTCCCTAGGGGTACCTGTCATTGCGGGACGACACCACCAGGTGGGGGTGTTGACCACAGGGAAGCTGTCATTGCAGTAAAACACCACCAGGTGGGGATGTTGACCACAGGGAAGCTGTCATTGCAGTAAAGCACCACCAGGTGGGGATGTTGACCACAGGGAAGCTGTCGTTGCAGCAGAACACCACCAGGTGGGAGTGTTGTCCACAATTTGCCTGGCACTGCTGGAGCCCACATTCAGAGTGTTAAGTGCAGTCTGGTTTCCTTGTCGGAGAAATGATCTGATAAGCTGGAGAGGGGGCAAACCTGATTCACAAAAGGTAACTGGGTCAGGGTTGGGGCTGGGTTATGAGAAGAGGCTGGGACTGTTTCCCCTGGAATTCTGGAAGCTGAGTGGTGACCTTATGGATGTTTATAAAATTATGAGGGACTGAGATAACGTGGGTGGTCACAGTCTTTTCCCCAAGGGAGGGGAGTCTGGGAGTAGAGAGCACAGGTTCAAGGTGAAAGGGGAAAAATTTAAAGGGGACCTGAGGGATAGGTTTCCTACATAGAAGATGTGGAATGAGCTGCTCAACTAGAGATTCATGATTCAGGAGTTTAAAACATTATTTCCAGTACATAAGTATAATGAACAAAATAGTTGTTACTCCTCATCTGATACAGCTCAAAAATGAAATTATATAAGTAACACAATAATAAAAAAACACCAATAACTATAACTACATAAGATAGTTTGAATGCATATATTGATTATATGTCCATATAGTGACGCTAGGCACAGGAGTGTCTGTACGGCAGGTGACTCTGATAGGAAATGATAAAGTAGTGATGGTTGGGGGTGTGGAGGGGTGGGTTAGTGGGTGGAGGTGTTGATCAGCTTTACTGTTTGGGGGAGTTTCTCACTCCCCATTGAGAAAATAGTCTACACTTTTATTCCCTCGACCAAAATGTATGACCATACACTATCCAACACTGTATTTCATCTGCCTCGGCCTCTTCTTTGCCTATTCTCTGAAGCTATTTAAGTCCTTCTATGATCTCCCTGTTCTACAACACCACTTGATCATCCACTTATCTTCATATCAATCGCAGACTTGGTCACAAACCCATCAATTAATCATTCAAACCATTGACATATAATGTAGAAAGAAGCAGTCTCAACACAGCCCCTGTGGAGCACCACTAATCACTGACAGCCAACCAAAAATGGTTCCCTTTATTCCCATTCTTTGCTTTCTGCCAATTAGCCATTGCTTTATCCATGCTCGTATCTTCCCTCTAATACCATGGGATCTTATCTTGTTAAACAGCCTCATGTGTAGCACCTTGTCAAAGACATTCCGAAAATCCAAGTACACAATATCCACCAATTATCCTTTGCCTATCCTGCTTGTCACTCCTAAAGCAATTCCAACAGATTTGTCAGGCAAGATTTTCCCTTGAGGAAACCATGCTGACTTTAGCCTATTTTATCATGTGCCTCCAAATACCTGGAAACCACATCCTTAACAATCGACTCCAACATCTTCCCAACCACTGAGGTCAGGCTATCTGGCCTCACTTCTGTCTCCTTCCCTTCATGAAGAGTGAGAGACATCTGCAATTTTCCAGTCCTCTGGTACCATGCCAGAAACTATTGACTTTTGAAGGATCATTACAAATCTCTTCAGCTACCTCTATCACAACCTGGGATGTCGCCCATCTCGTCTATACTGATCTGCCTTCAGACCTTTTAGCTTCCTAAGCACCTTCTCACTAATAATTGCAAATACACTCACCTCTGCTCCCTGACAATTTCAAACTCCCAGCATACTGCGAGTGTCTTGCACAGGGAAAAGCGATGCAAATACTTATTCAGTTCATCCGCCATTTCCTTGTCCCCCATTACTACCTCTCCAGCATCATTTTCCAGCAGTCCAATATAAACTCTTGCCTCTCTTTTACTTTTTCTATATCTGAAAAAGTTTTTGGTATCCGCTTTGATATTATTGGCTAGCTTACTTTCATATTTTATCTTTTCTGTCATTATGGCTTTATTAGTTGCCTTCTGTTGTTTTTTTAAACTTCCCAATCCTCTAACTTCCCACTGAATTTGGTTCTATTATATTCCCTCTCTTTTGCTTTTATGGTGTATTTCACTTCTCTTGTCAGACAGGGATGCGTCATCCTGACTTTAGAATACTTCTTCTTTGGGATTTATCTATTCTGCACCTTCTAAATTGCTCTCAGAAACTCCATCCTTTCCTGATTTGCTGCCATCCCTGCTACTAACTTCTTCCAATCGATTTTGGCCAGCTCCTCTCTCATGCCTTTGTAATTCCCTCTACTCCACTGTAATACTGATACATCTGACATTAGCTTCTGCCTCTCAAATTGGAAGGTGAATTCCATCAAATGATGATCACTATCTCCTGAGGGTTCCTTTACCCTAAGCACCCTCATCAAATCCAGCTCATTCCACATTATCCAATCCAGAGTAGTCTTTCCCCTGCTCGATAGTCATCTCACAGGCATTCCACAAATAATCCAGTACTAACCTGATTTTCCTTACTGATCCCTGCGCAGTGGATCACCAGCAGCCAATCAGAAAAGGCTCCCTTTATTCGCATTCTCTTCCTCCTGCCAATCAGCCAATGCTCCATCCATACTAGTATCTTTCCTATAATATCAAGGGCTCAGATCTTGTTAAGCAGCCCCTGTGTGACACTTTATCAAAGGCCTTCTGAAAATCCAAGTATTTAACATCCACTGTTCACAGGCCTGTGTATTACTCCATCAGGAACTTTTTACCCTTACACTTTCTTAACTATGCCCACATCTTCTGATCCAATGTCACCCCTTTCTCAGCATTTGATTTCATTTTTTTACCAACATAGCCATGCACCCCCCGTCCCACCCCCCCACCACCCCCCCCCCCCGTCCATCAACTCTGCCCACCCGCCTGTCCGTTTGATGCAATGTGTATCCTTGGATGTGAAGCTCCCAACGATGATCTTCTTTCAGCCACAACTCAGTGATGCCCACAACGTCATATCTCTAACTGTGCTACAACATCATCTACCTTATTCCATATAATGTGCGCATTCAAATATAACACCTTCAGTCCTGTGTTCATCACCCTTTTTGATCTTGTCCCCATATTCCACTTCAACTCATCCCACTTGAGTTCAATTTTAGTTGCTTCCCAATCTTCTACCTTCCCATTAATTTTTGCCAGATTATATGCCCTCCTTTGTACCTTTATGCTGTCGTTGACTTCCCTTGTTGTCAGCCAGGTTTGTCTCACTCTCCCTTTGGAATATTTCTTCATCTTTGAGACGTATTTTTTCTGTGCCTTCTGAATTTCTCTCAGAAACTCGAGCAATTGCTACTCTGCCATCATCTCTGCCATCATTTTGGAGATTCAAACGAGAGGACATGATTTGAGAGTTAGGGGGCAGAAGTTTAAGGGAAACACGAGGGGGTATTTCTTTACTCAGAGAGTGATAGCTGTGTGGAATGAGCTTCCTGTAGAAGTAGTAGAGGCCAGTTCAGTTGTGTCACTTAAGGTAAAATTGGATAGGTATATGGACAGGAAAGGAGTGGAGGGTTATGGGCTGAGTGCGGGTAGGTGGGACTAGGTGAGATTAAGGGTTCGGCATGGACTAGGAGGGCCGAGATGGCCTGTTTCTGTGCTGTGATTGTTATATGGTTATATGGTTATATCCGTGTTGGTATCTCTTTCCACTCAGCTTTGGCCAGCTCCTCTCTCATGCCTCTGTAAGTCATTTTACTCCACTGTAATGCTGATATATTTGATTTTATCTTCCCATTCTCAAACTGCAGGGTTAATTCTATCATATTATGTTGACTGCCTCCTAGGGGTTTCTTTACCTTAAGCTTCCTCATCAAATCTGGGTCATTGCAGATTTGCCGTTCCCCTAGTCGGCTCAAAGACAAGCTGGTCTAGAAACCCATCTTGTAGGCATTCTATAAATCCTTTTTCTTAGGATCCAACACAAACCTAATTTGCACAATCTACCTGCATACTGAAATCCCCTCAAAATTATTGTCACATTGCCCTTTTGGCATTCTTTTTCTATCCTGTACTTTGTATTCTTCATCCTGACTACTGTTCAGAGGCCAGTTTATAGCTCCCATCAAGGTCTTTTTACCCTGACAGTTTCTCGAATATACTCACAAGGATTCCACATCTTCCAATCCCACGTCACCTCTTTGAATGGATTTGACTTCACTTTTTTTACCACACCACCCCCTCTGCCTACCTGCCCCTCCGTTCAGTACAATGTGTCTCCTTGGATCTTAAACTCCCAACTATGATCTTCTTTCAGCCACGACTCAGCGGTGCCCACAACATCAAACCTGCCAGAGTCACAAGGCCATCTCCCTTATTCCGTATACTGGTTGCATTTAAATATGATGCCCTGGGAAAGGTTTCACTGCGAATGCAATGGTCTTTCTGTCGAAACAGTGTTTGGCTTATGGTTAGAGATAACAGGTGCTTTGGAATGTGAAACATCCAATCTGGGGAGCAGGTTTTTTATTCGTGTGTGCCTGCCACCGGTGTGAGCTGGAGTCTGTATTCGGAGGGAGATGAAGGGAGAAGACACTGGAGAGAACCAGTCGTAGGATTCGACCCGGTGGAGGACCGTGATGCGATGGAGCAGGATGCTGAGGTTTACTGAGGATCGGTGAATAGAACTTTTGGAAGAGCTGAGCTTCAACTTGTGCACATCTGACTGTTTAATTATAACGGGCCCTTTTTGTTTTTTCCTTTCTTCTCTTTACTAACCCTTCAGTTAAGTTAAGTTTCATAAATATTATTCCTCTAATTGTATGCGGTGTGCTGTCTGTTCGTTCTTGGCACTGAGTTGTAGCAGGGGATCACATTACACAGCATCCACACAAACCGGGCTCTCAACCTCATGCATTTGGCAGGACCGGAGTGTTTTCCCTCGACTTAATGCAGCCCAAGGAAACCGGGGAGTGATGTTCACAGACATAACACCTTCAGTCCTGTATTCAGAACTCTTTTTGATTTTGGCCCTCTGTTACACTTTAACTCATCACACTGACTGCAATTTTGCCCTATCACCTGCCTGTCTTTCCTCACAGTCTCACTACACACTGCCCTCCTCAGGTGTATCACTCTGGTTCCCATCCTCCTCTCAAATTCACTTAAACCCTCCCCAAAAGCATCCATTTGAATGGGTCGGGATCCATCTCGGGTTCATTTTAAAAATACCTCATCATCAATATTATGTTTTGTAAGTTCAGGACATTAAACTAATTGAAAGGAAGACATGGGAATCTGAAATGCCGGTCTAACTTTGATTTTACTTTAGGTGAGGCACACATATCATTGTGGCATGATGACGTTTGCAATTCATGTATTTATACATATAACCCATAATGAATTATTTAAATGAACAGGAATGCTTAATCAAACAATAGAAGACCATAAGACCATAAACCATGAGCCATTTGGCCCATTGAGTCTGCTCTGCCATTCAGTCAGGGCTGATCCTTTTCTCTCCTCCTCAGCCCCACTTCCTGGCCTTCTCACCATGACCCTTGATGCCGTGTCCAATCAAGAACCTATCAAGCTCTGCCTTAAATGCACCCAACGACCTCCACAGCTGCCTGTGGTAACAAGTTCCACAGATTCATCACCTTCTCTGCATCCCCGTTTTGAAAGGGCACCCCTCTCCCCTGAGGCTGTGCCCTCTTGTCCAAGACTCTCCCACCACGGGAAACATCCTTTCTCCATCTACTCTGTCTGGGCCTTTCAACATTTGATAGGTTTCAATGAGGCCCCCCTGCATTCTTCTAAATTCCAGCAAGTACAAACCCAGAGCCATGAAACATTCCTGGTATGATAACCCTTTCATTCACGGAATCATCCTTGTGAACCTCCTCTAAACCCTTTCCAAAGCCAGCACATTTTTTCTGAGATGAACAGCCCAAACCTGTTCACAATACTCAAGGTGAGGCCTCACCAGTCCTTTAGAAAGCCTCAGCATCACATCCCTGTTCTTGTATTCTAGACCTTATGAAATGAATGCTAACATTGTATTTGCCTTCCTGACCATCGACTCTACCTGCAAGTTAACCTTTTGAGGTGTTCTGACAAGGACTCCCAAGTCCCTTGGCATCTCAGAGTTTTGAATTTTCTTCCTGTTAAGAAAATAGTCGGTACATTTATTTCTACTACCAAAGTGCAGGACCATGTATTTTCAAACATTGTATTTCATTTGCCACTCTCTTGACCATTCTCCTAATCTGTCTGAGTCCATCTGTGGCCTACTTGTTTCCTCAAAACTACCTGCCCCTCCACCAATCTTTGTATCATCTGCAAACTTGGCAGCAAAGCCATCAATTCCATCATCTAAATCATTGAAATACAGCATAAAATGAAGCGGTCCCAACACCGACCCCCGCGGAGCACTAGTCACTGGTAGTAAACCAGAAAAGGATCCTTTCACTCCCACTCGCTGCCTCCTACCAATTAGCCAATGCTCTAACCACGCCAGTAAATTTCCTGTAACACCAGGAGTTCTTAACTTGGTAAACAGCCTCAGGTGTAGCACCTTGTCAAAGGCCTTCTGAAAGTCCAAATATACAACATCCACTGCATCCCTTTTATCTATCCTACGTGTAGTCTCCTCAAAGAATTCCAACAGGTTTGTCTGGTAAGATTTTCCCTTCAGAGAACCATGCTGACTTTGTCCCCAAACACGCCATAACCTCATCCTTTACAATTGACTCCAACATCTTCCCTACCACTGAGGTCAGGCTAACTGGTCTCTAATTTCCTTTCTGTTGACTTCCTCCTTTCCTAAAGAGTGGAGTGACATTTGCAATTTCCAGTCCTCTGGCACCATGCCAGAGTCCAATGATTTTTGAAAGATCATTGCTCATGCCTCCACAATCTCTACCGCTACCTCTTTCAGAACTCTAGTGTGCAGTTCATCTGGTCCAGGTGACTTATGTACCCTTCACTCTTTCAGCTTTTTGAGCACCTTCTCCTTTGTAATAGTAACTGCACTCGCTTCTCTTCCCTCACACCCTTCAACATCTGGCACATCTTCCGCAGCGAAGACTGATGTAAAATATTAATTTAGTTCATCTGCCATCTCCTTGTCCACCATTAATATTTGTCCACCCTATTTTTTTACATACTTGAAAAAGCTTTTACTATCTACTTTGATATTGTTTGCTAGCTTGCTTTCATATTTCACCTTTTGCATCCTAATGATTCTTCTAGTTGCTCTAATGGTTTCAAAAGTTTCCCAGTCCTCTGTCTTCCCACTAATTTGTGTGTTGTTGTATTCACCCTCTTCTGCTTTTACATTCGCTTTGACTTCCCTTGTCAGCCATGGTTGTACTATTTTGCCATTTGAGTATTTGTTTTTGGAATACATCTATCCTGCACCTTCTTCATTTTCCCCAGAAACTCACGCTATTGCTGCTCTGCTGTCATCCCTGCCAGCATTTCATCCAATTTACTTTGGCCATCTCCTCTCTCATACCACTGTAATTTCCTTTACTCCACTGAAATACTGTAGGTCAGACTTTACTTTCTCCCTATCAAATTTCAAGTTGAACTCAATTATATTGTGATCACTGCCTCCTCAGGGTTCTTTTAACTGAAGCTCTCATTCACTCCAGTTCATTACATAACACCCAATCCAGTATTGCCAATCCCCTAGTAGACTCAATGACAAACTGCTCTAAAAATCCATTTCATAGGCATTTAACAAAGTGTACCACCTCACACTTCTCTGGGTTGAACTCCATCTGCCACTTCTCAGCCCACTTCTGTATCCTATCAATGTCTCTCTGCAATCTTCAGCAATCCTCAACACTATCCACAACACCACCAACCTTTGTGTCGTCTGCAAACTTGCCAACCCACCCTTGTACCCCCACATCCAGGTCATTAATAAAAATCACGAAAGGTAGATTTTCTTCCCACCTTTATCTCTAATCGGTCCTATCTTCACTCCTGTCAACCTTTTATTCTTCACATATTTGAAGAATGCCTTGGGGTTTTCCTTTACCCTACTCGCCAAGGCCTTCTCATGCCCCCTTCTTGCTCTCCTCAGCCCCTTCTGAAGCTCCTTTCTTGCTACCCTATATTCCTCAATAGACTCATCTGATCCTTGCTTCCTAAACCTCACATATGCTGCCTTCTTCCATCTGACTAGATTCTCCACTTCACTTGTCACCCATGGTTCCTTCACCCTACCATTCTTTCTCTTCCTCACCAGGACAAATTTATCCCTAACATCCTGCAAGAGATCCCTAAACATCGACCACATGTCCATAGTACATTTCCCTGCAAAAGCATCATCCCAATTCACACCCACAAGTTCTAGCCTTATAGCCTCATAATTTGCCCTTCCCCAATTAACACTTTTCCTGTTCTCTCTGATTCTATCCTTTTCCATGATAATGTTAAAGACCAGGGAGCGGTGATCACTGTCCCCCAGATGCTCACCCACTGAGAGATCTGTGACCTGACCCAGTTCATTACCTAATACTAGATCTAGTATGGCATTCCCCCAGTTGTCCTGCCAACCATGGTCCATGAAAAACGTTGTCTCATTTTTACTATGCACTGTACCAGCGGTTATGGTCGAAATGACAATAAAAGTTGACTTCACTTGACTTGAACATACTGTGACAGGAATCCGTCCTGGACACACTTGACAAACTCTGCCCTGTCTAAACCATTGGAACTAATCAAGTGCCAATCAATATTAGGGAAGTTAAAGTCACCCATGATAACAACCCCTTTATTTTTGCACCTTTCCAAAATCTGCCTCCCAATGTGCTGCTGCCAGGGGGCCTATAGAATACTCCCAATAGCGCCGCCTACTGTCTAATGGAGTGACACACAGATCTGTGTGGCTGCAATTAATTCTTCCTTTTCCCCAGTTTAAACTTTGAATTTTTAACTTTTATTTGTCGGATCTTAGAGGGAATAGTTGTTACTACGTCACAATCTTTAAGAAGTGGAAAGCAGCTTCCTGAATCCAGCAACGGAAAGGGGAAAATGTCTGAGGAAACACCAACCTGGGTCGAACGTTTAGAAAATTCGCTGATGGGTCTTGATGAGAAGGTAGACAACAACACGGTAAAACTTGATGCTCCCTCTTCTGAGATGAGATTGTTACAAGAGAGTGTTCAATTTGTGCAGGAAAACATTATTGCTCTGAATTCTGAACTTAAAGAGGCGAAGTGACAAATTGCAGAAATATCAGCGCGTTTGGAGAAGTCTCAACAGAAGATTATCGATTTGGAAGCAAGATCTCGTCGGAATAATATTTGAATTGTTGGATTGAAGGAAGGATCTGAGACTGAAGATTTATTAGACTATTTTGCTAACCTGTTTCAATCTCTGATTTCAGATATTTTATCTCAGCCTCCCGACATCGAAAGGGCATTTAGAAGTTTTACTGCGACATCTCGCCAAGATAGACCAAGTCTCCTTTCTTCATTTTAAAGTTAAAGACCGAATAGAAAATATGCAAGGAAACAAAAAGTTGTTAAATTTAAAGGTTCCGAGCTTCGTTTTTATGAAGATTACCCACGGGAGGTTATGGCTCTGCGGTCTAAATTCGTTCCAACTATGAAGATAGCCTATGATAAGGGATTATTCCCATCACTTCAATATCCAGCTCGATTAAAATTAATTCCCAAAGATTCGACCCCACGTGTTTTTCTGGACCCCAAGGAGGCATTGGATTATGTTAACTCTATTCTGGTTGTAGCCAAGGTTTGAATGGTTTTAGGTCTGCTGAATAATCGTTCTTTCGGAAAGAAGATAAGCTTTGAATATTTTTGATTTGCTTAAGGTGTCCTTTAACTGATCAACCATTTAAAGAAGATGTGAACCTTTCGATGTGAATGATGAATGACTTTTCGTAATCTGTTTGGTCTACTGAGTGAATTAAGACAACGGATAGACTGTTTGATTATCTGTTTTATTATTTGTTTTATTCTCCTTTTTCATTATTTAAGTGATAGTTTTCATGGTTCACAGTGCTGGCCTTTTGGTCCCTATTGTTCTGCTTGACTTTCAATTTACTTCATGATTAATCTAATGCTTCTGTCCTCTAGAGAATTCTATTTGTCTTTCACTATGAGCCTATTTAAGAGTTTTTTGAATGTCCTTGTTGTGCCTGCCTCTATGACTACCCATGGTAGATCTTTTCACGTACCCACTGGTCAATGAAAACAAATATCTCTGAGATCCCTATACTTTCTTCTGATCACCATAAAATTGTGTCCTCTTGTATTAACCATCTCAGCTGGGAATCTGTTCCATGTTTTAATGATTACCCAGCCTTCCCAGTTTCCATTGTTCCAGCACAGTAATACTCTGTAAAGTAATGGAAGGCACCAAAGTAAATTGATATTTAAATTGCATATATATCAGTTAGAAGCAAGGCCTGTAAGTGGGCAGAAGAACCAGTTAACATGACTTGATATGGTGGTGTGTTGCTTTGTAGTGTTAGGCTTTTTATATTTAGCAAAATATTTTTCTCTTTGCAGGGCTTTTTGATTTTAGGGCTGTATCTTATCTTTTTTTGTAACTGGGGGGAGGAATTAAGGAAAGCTTTTTAAAACCATTGTTATAAAATGGGCAGCTCGCCCATTTGGGGAGACATTTCAGCTGTTTTTGCCAAATTTTGGGCTTTTTGGGGTGGTGGGAGGATTGGGGTTAGTTTTGATTTACAGGATTAACTGTAGATTAATTTTAGTTTTCTTTTTGGTATTTCCCCCATTATGGAGCTCCGGAGCATGTACATTTTGTGTTTTGTTGTACTTATCACTGCCAGTTTGGATTAACCTGCTCTGGTATGCGTCCATTTATGTGCTAAGTAAAATAAAAGAATTATGGCAATTAAACAGATAAGTTGGAATGTACGTGGTTGGAATCATCCTATTAAGTGAAAGAAGACTTTTAAAATCATTAATCGATTCCAACCCGAAATAAGTTTTGTTCAAGAAACGCATATCAAAACAGGCGATCAAAATAGATTTTTTTAAAATGTGGAAGGGCCTTCAACTTCATGCTACTTGTCAAAATAAAACAAAGGGAGTATCTATTTTTATTAAATCTAATATTTTATTTATCCAAGAAGATATTGTGTCAGATATTAATGGTAGATTTTTAATTGTTAAAGGAACAATTTGTAATAGAAAAATTGTTCTGGTTAACCTATATGGAACAAATGTAGATGATTCTTCTCTTTTTAAAAATGTATTTGCTTTATTGTCGGACTTAAATGAATATGTGGTTTTAACTGTTGTTTAAACCCTTTGATTGACAAGAGTTCAACTAATCAGTGGCTTCCAAGTTGTTCTGCATCACTTACTAATTCTTTTCTAATTGATTTTGTCCTGGTTGAAATTTGGAGACATTTACATCCTAATGATAGAGATTATTCTTTTTTTTCACACATTCACAAAAAGTATTCGAGAATCGATTAGTTTATAGTTGATCCCCGATTTTTGTCCAAAGTCTAGAAATGTGAATATGATGCTATAGTTCTTTCGGATCATGCGCCTTTAAGTTTAGCTTTTGAATTGAATGACATTGCTATTGCAAATTTGCCTAGGCATTTTCCAGAAAAATTATTACAACGTCCGGACTTTGTCAAATTTATTGATACTCAGATAAAGATTTTTTTCTTTTTAACAATATAGGAGATGTATCAAATTTGATTATATGGGGTACATTTAAAGCATATTTGTGTAGTCAGATAATTTCCTATTCAGCTAAGCTTAAGAAACAGACAAAAACAGAGTTAAATAAAAATTTCCGAACAAATTAGAGACTTGGATAATATTTATGCAGTCTCTCCTAAAATTGATTTATTTAAACAAAGAGTTGAACTCCAATCACAATATAATTTATTATTAACTTATCCTATTGAAAGAAATTTACTTAAATTGAAAAGTCAATTTTATGTGTTTGGAGATAAAAATAATAAGCTATTAGCATCTCAATTAAAAGCAGCTAGAGCTAAAAGACAAATTTTAAAAATTTGTAAGGGAGATGGTAGTTTAGCATGCAATTATGAAGATATTAATAAAATTTTTCAAGACTTTTATATTGAACTTTATAAATCTCAGTTTCCAGTTTATTCTTCTAAAATGAATGCTTTTTACAAAAGATTGATTTTCCTCGAATTTCTGTTGAAGATCAACAAACTCTTGATGCTCCTATTGCTGAAAGCGAAATTTAGAAAGCTATTTTTTCAATGCAATCTGGTAAAGCTCCTGGACTGGATGGTTATTCTGTAGGATTTTATAAAACATTTGAAGAATTGCTCTCTTATATGTTGGAAATGCTTAAAGATTCTTTTTTGATAGGAGAGTTACCTCCCACATTTTATGAAGCTTCTATTTCTTTAATTCTTAAGAAAGATAAAGACCCTACTGACTGCGCTTCGTACAGACCTATTATATTATTAAATGTAGATGCTAAAATTCTCTCAAAAATAATGTCTAATTGGCTGGAAAATATTTTAGCTAAAATTATTTCTCAAGATCAAACAGGATTTGTAAAGGGCTGTTATTCATTTTCTAATGTTTGGAGATTGTTAAATGTTATATATTCATCCTTCTCTAAGGCTCCCCAATGTGTCGTTTCTCTTGATGCTGAAAAGGCATTCGATAGAGTTGAATGGAAATACTTATTTAATGTTTTAGAGAAATTTGGCTTTGGTATTAATTTTAATAAGTGGATTAGAATAATATATAAAAGCCCTATTGCTACTGTTATTACTAACAATTGCAGATCTTTCTTTCAGCTTTCACGGGGTACGAGACAAGGATGTCTGTTAAGTCCTTCGTTATTTAATTTGGTGCTGGAACCCTTGGCTCTTGCACTTCGTGAAGCTAAAGATATACATGGAATTCTTATAAATGGGACTGTTCATAAGATCTCTCTTTATGCTGACGATCTCTTAGTTTGTATTTCGAATCTTGAAGAATCCATTCCTAGCTTATTGAAACTATTAAATGATTTTGGAAAGTTTTCAGGATATAAATGAAACCTTCATAGAAGTGAATTATTTCCCCTAAATGATTCTCTTTCTATATATGATGATATTCCTTTTAGAGTTACAAACTCATTTAAATATTTAGCTATTATTATCACTAAAAATCATAAAGACCTTTATAAAGCTAATTTGGTTCCTTTAGTGGATTTTATGAAGCAATTATTTTGTAGATGGAATCCACTTACACTTTCGTTAGTCAGCCGAATTCATGCAGTTAAAACGATGATTTTACCAAAATTTTTATATGTATTTCAAAATATCCTTTTTTTTAACTAAGAGGTTCTTCGATCAGGTTGACTCCATTATTTCCTCTTTTGTTTGGAATAAGAAAAGACCAAGAATGCTAAATATCATTTACAAAAATTTAAAAAAGATAGAGGTCTTGCTTTGCCTAATTTAAGAATGTATTGTTGGGCTGTTAATATACGTTATATGTGTTTTTGGTGAAATTGGGCTGATAGAGATGAACGACCTCTGTGGGCTAATTTGGAATTGAATGCTGTGAAACAGTTTCATTTAACCTCATTATTAGGAGCTTCTTTGCCTGTACAACAGGCCAAAATTACTAATTTAAATTTATTTCCTGTGATTAAGCAGTCATTACAAATTTGGTTTCAGTTTCTTAAGATTATTTATTTAAACCTTCATTAAGTGATTCTACTTTTCTTTTTTGGAGGAATAAAGGGGTTTATTCCTTCATGGATTTGTTCCAAGATGGCCGACTGATGTCTTTTGAGAAATTAGTAACTCAATACTCTCTCTCATATTCACATTTCTTGCAATATCTTCAGGTCAGACACTTCTTACAAAAATACTTAAGTAATTTTCCCTATTTATAAGATTCTGACCTGTTAGATATTATTTTTAAAATGAATCCTTTAGTGAAGGGTTTTATTGGGAAATTTATAATTTATTGTTATAGCAACAGAATTACCCTTCACTTAAGATTAAGCAAGATTGGGAGAGACAGCTTAACATGACGTTGATAGCAGAAGATTGGTTGTGGATTTTGTTGGTCAATTCTTCTTCGATTTGTGCCAATCATTCTCTAATTCAATTTAAAATTGTACATCGTTACTATTTGACAAAGGAGAGACTGTCAAAAATGTGTTCTAATGTTGATAGTCAGTGTGACAGATGTAAAACCAAGACAGCCACATTCACACATATGTTTTGGTCGTGTTCTATACTGAAACATTTTTGGAAGTCTATTTTCTCTACAATTTCTAAAGCTTCAAAAATTAATCTACAACCTAATAAATTAACAGTTTTATTTGGTATAGTCCCTCAATATATTCATGGTATTTCTCCATCAGACCAACATGTAATTGCATTTGTTACATTATTGGCCAGAAGGGCTATTCTGTTGAAATGGAAAGATGTTTCTACTCCTACTTTGATACAATGGTTTTCTCAGGTGATGTTGTCTTAGCTTGGAGAAAATTAGAAGGTGAACTTTTGATCCTCGATTCGATTTTGAGAAAAGGTGGGGTTCATTCGCCTGCTACTATCATCTGATCTGAGTTAATTAATGTGGTTTCCTTCTGTTTTTTTAAAGTGGATTTGAGTTGGCGGATTGATGTTTTTTTATGGAAGCTTGTATGATGTATAGCTCTGGGGTTGAGCTCCCAGTGGGGTTTTTTTTTGCTTTTTTTAGTTAGTAGGGGTTCTTATTTTCCTTCTTTTTCTTTCAAAAAAATATTCTTAACACTTTACTCTTTTATTATTATTGATATATTGCTTAGCTTTGTTAATCAGTTATTTGCTAATTTAATTCCTTATTGTACATAATGACATATTGACTTAATGTATCTTTTTTGTCAATCTTCAATAATAATTAATAAAAAGATTTTAAAATGAAATGAGAATACTCCCAATAGAGTAACTGCTCCCTTTCTGTTCCTGACTTCTACCCATACTGACTCAAGAGAAGATCCTGTACAATACCCACCCTTTCTGTAGCTGCAATAGTATCCCTGACCAGTAATGCCACCCCTCCTCCCCTTTTTCCCCCTCTCTATCCCTTATAAAGCTCTGAAATCCAGGAATATTGAGAATCCATTCCTTCTCTGGTGCCAGCCAAGTCTCCGTAATGGCCACTACATCATAATTCCATGTATGTATCCAAGCTCTCAGTTCATCACCTTTGTTCCTGATGCTTCTTACATTGAAGTACACGCACTTTAGCCCTTCTACCTTACTACCTTTACACCCTTTATTTTGCTTCTCTTTCCTCAAAGCCTCTTTATATGCTACATCTGGCTTTACTCCATGCACTATACCTGCAGCTCTCGCATGACCTTTATCCTTCTCCACCTCACCATCCGCTCTAACACTCTGGTTCCCCTCCCCCTGCAAATCTAGTTTAAACCCCTCAGAGCAGCACTAGCAAATCTTCCCGCAAGGAAGTTAGTCCCCCTCCAGTTCAGGTGCAACCCACCCTGTCAGAACAGGTCCCACCTTCCCTGGAACAAGGCCCAATTGTCCAGAAACATGTTTCAACTGGACAATGACAGGACCATTTATACTTAGTCACAGATTTACCTGCATGAGAACCTGTGCACACCTTCTTCACTATCCTGTCTACCTGTGTGGCCACTTTCAGGGAACTCTGTACTTGTATCCCTTGGTCTCTCTGTTCTGTAACTCTCCCTGGGCCCTGTATGTTTTGCTCTGGTTTAACGTCCCAAAATCTATCACATCGTACTTGTTGAGTTCAGTTCCACCTGCCATTCCCCGGCTACTTTCCCAGCTGGTCTCCAATCCATTGTAACCTTAGACATCCCTCACTTTCACCACACCCAAATTTTAGTGTCATCCGCAACCTCACTAAATATTCCACCTACATTCTTCAAATCGTCAACGCATGTCACCATCTTGATGATTACTACAAGATAAGACTGTTTACACTTCTAGATTTGGACTATTTGGACACTGCCTGAGTATTAAAGACAGCAGATTTCCTGGTCTGCATTTGGACATTGGACACCATCTTCAGATAGGCTCAAATCTGACATCACTGAAGGGCCTTTGTTGACATCACCCTGGGAACAGGTCCTTAACAACAGCACAGGATCAATAAATACAGTGGGCCCCAAGCAGTAATCACATATATTTACTGAAAGTTGATCCCCAAAATCCCAACAACTGATTTATCATCCCTCCCAAAGGCAATCCTTCTAAACATTGCCTCCTAAAGGAGTGCATTGCTGTGGCGGGGCCCGGGTCCAAGCGTGGGGACGATTCGGTGCTAAGACAATTGAAGTGCTGGGCCAGATGGACTGACAAGGCAGGGTGTCTGGACCAGAAGCGAGGGTTGGGGCTGGATCTATCCTCGGCACTGCCGAGGTTGAGGCCGTGTTGTTCTCCGGCTGCTCCTGGCATAGTGTCTGTGGGCTTCGCAGCAATTTGCCCATCTGTGTGATGAACTGAGACCGTGGCTACAGGCCTGCTCCGTCTGCTCCAGGCTTCAATTTCGTTCTGAATATTTGCTTTATTTTTTGCATGATTTGTTTTTTTCTCTCTTTGTGCATTGGATATTGGTCTTTTTTCAGTGGGTTCTTTCGGGTTTCTTGTTTTGTGGCTTACTGTAAGCAGCCCAATCTCAAAGTTATATAATTTTGAGAATAAATGAACGTTGAACTTTATTTTAATTTATGGTCAATGTGCTAAAAGCTCTCTTTACGGCCCTATATCTCTGTTATACCACGTTCAAAGAATTATAGATCTGTATTATCAGATCCCTCTGTCCATGACCTCACTGCTGCTTTGCCTCACTTGGTCTCCCGAGTGATGGCCACAGGGTAACTGTCATTGCGTAATGACACCACCAGGTGGGGGTGTTGTCCACAAGCGAACTGTCATTACGACAGGGAGCATGGGAGTGTTGGCCACTGGAGCACGTCAGTGCAGCAGGACACCACGAGGTGGGAGTGTTGTCCACAATAGGCCTGTCACTGCCGGCGATCACATTCAGAGCACTGGTCTCTTTGCCAAAGAGAGGATCTGATAAGCTGACGGGGGTGCAAAACAGATTCGCAAGATGTAACTGGGTCAGGGTGGAGGCTGGACAGGCTGAGACTGTTTCCCCTGGAATTCTGGAAGCTGAGTGGTGACCTTATGGATGTTTATAAAATTATGAGGGACTTAGATAAGGTGGGTGGTCACAGTTTTTTCCCCAGGGTAGTGAAACCATAGGCAGTTTTGACTACCCATTACAGAGTCCTCCAGTACGCCACAGTACAGTTTCAGTCCCAATCAGGGATGCAGCATGTTAGGAAGCTCTCTACTGTGTACCTGTAGGAGGATGTGTGTACAGATGTGCATAGTCCAGCTCCCTTCAGCCTCCTCGGAAAGTAGAGGTGTTGGTTAGCTTTCCTGATGGAAAGAGGCTCTTAACTCTACCAATCGTAGAGGAAGGAGTAGCTGTGGATACACTTGGGTGGGAAACGTTCATGGGAATCTGGGCAAAAAGCTGGCAGGTGGTACTAGCTCAAGGAGGCATTTTGGGCTGAAGGGCCTGATTCCAAGCTGTATAACTCTGAGTCTATAATCTCTATCCCTTTGCGGGAGAACTGGCTGAGATATTGGATTCATCATTCGTGACAGGTGAGGAGCCGGCAGACTGGAAGGTAGCAAATGTTTCTTGATTTAAGACCATAAGACATAGCAGCAGAATCAGGCCATTTGGCCCATCAGGTGTGCTTCACCATTCCATCATGGCTGATTTATTATCCCTCTCAACCCTATTCTCCTGCCTTCTCCTTGTTACCCTTGATGATCTGGCTGAAGACATTTGTCCACCTCTCTGTTTTAAATGGATGCCCCTCTAATCTGAGGCTGTGCTCTCTGGTCCTAATCTCTTCCACTGTAGGAAACATCCACTCCACATCTAGGCCTTTCAACATTTGATAGATTGCAATAAGATCCCCCTCATTCTTCTAAACTCCATGGAGTACAGTCTTCGAGTCATCAGATGCTTCTCATATGTTAACTCTTTAATTCCTGGGATCGTTCTTGTAAACCTCCTCTGAACCCCTTCCAATGCCAGCACATTTTTTATAGGGGCTGAGAACTGCTCACCGTACTCCAAATTAGGTCTGACCACTGCTTTAAAAAGCATCAGCATTACATTCTTGCTTTTGTATTCAAAATGAATGCAAACATTTAATTTGGTTTCCTTATTATCAACTCAACCTGCAAGTTAACCTTGAGGGAATCCCTCACAAAGGCTTCCAAGTCCCAACACCAACTCCCGTGGCACACCACTAGTCACCAGCAGTCAAGCTGTCCCCTTTTATTCCCATTCTTTGTCTTCTGATCTCTGCCAATCTTCCATCCATGCTACTAGCTTTCCTGCAATACCAAGAGCTCTTGTTAAGCAGCCTCATGTGCTCACCTTGTCAAGGGCTTTCTGAAAATCCAAATAAACAACATCCACTGACTCTCCTTTGTTTATCCTGCCTGTTATTTCCTCAAATCATTCCAACAGATTTGTCAGGAAACATTTCCCCTTAAGGAAACAATGCTGACTTTGGCCTATTTTATCATGTGCTTTCAAGTACCCAAACTTCATCCTTAATAAGAAACTCCAACATCTTTCCAATCTCTGAAGTCAGACTAACTAGATTATAATTTCCTTTCTTCTGTTTCCCTCCCTTCTTAAAGAGTGGAGTGACATTTGCAAATTTCTAGTCCCCAAGATCTATTGATTCTTGAAAGACCATTACTCATACCTCCACAATCTCTTCAGCTACCTCTTTCAGAACCCTGGGTTTAGTCCATTTGGTCCAAATGATTGATCTACCTTCATCCTTTTAAGCTTCCCAAGCACCTTCTCCTTAGTAGTAGCAATGACACTCCATCAGATCATAAAACATAGGAACAGTCTTGGGCCAATTGGCCATTTCATCTGCTCCACTATTTCACCATGGCTAATCCTTTTTCCTTCTCAACCTGTCTTCTCTCCATAACCTTTCATGCCCTGATAATCAAGAACCTATCAACCTCCACTTTAAATACATCCAATGATGGGGTCTCCACAGCCACATGTAGCAATGAATGCCACAGGTTCACCACCATCAGGCTAAAGAAATTCCTCCTTATCTCTGTTCTAAGTGCACATCCTTCTATTCAGAGGCTGTGCCCACTGGACCAAGACTCCAGCAATATAGTAAACATCCTCTCCACATCCACTCTATCTAGGCCTTTCAACATTCGATAGGTTTCAATGAGACTCTGCCTCCCCCCACCTCATTCTTCTAAATCACATAAGAAATAGGGACAGGAGTAGGCCAACTGGCCCGTCGAGCCTGCTCTGCCATTCAATAAGATCATGGCTGATCTGGCCATGGACTCATCTCCATCTACCTGCCTTTTCCCCAGAACCCTCAATTCCCCTACTATGCAAGAACCTATCCAGCCATGTCTTAAATATATTTACTGAGGTAGCCTCCACTGCTTCAATGGGCAGAGAATTCCACAGATTCACCACTCTCTGGGAAAAGCAGTTCCTTCTCGTCTCTGTCCTAAATCTACTCCCCCGAATCTTGAGGCTTTGTCCCCTAGTTCTAGTCTCGCCTACCAGTGGAAATAACTTCCCTACTTCTATCTTATCTATCCCTTTGAAAATTTTGTATGTTTCTATAACGTCCCCTCTCATTCTTCCGAATTCTAGAGAGTACAGTCCCAGGTAACTTAATCTCTCTTCATAGGTTAACCCTTCATCTCTGGAATCAACCTGGTGAACCTCCTCTGCACTGCCTCTAAAGCCAGTATATCCTTCCTCAAGTAAGGAGACCCGAACTGCACACAGTATTCCAGGTGCAACCTCACCAGTACCCTGTACAGTTGCAGCAAAACCTCCCTGCTCTTGAATTCAATCCCTCTAGCAATGAAGGCCAACATTCCATTTGCCTTCTTGATAGCCTGCTGAACCTGCAAACCCACCTTTTGTGATTCATGCACAAATTATTAACAATGATTGTAGCCAAATTTC
Source organism: Hypanus sabinus (assembly GCF_030144855.1). Lineage (NCBI taxonomy): Eukaryota > Metazoa > Chordata > Chondrichthyes > Myliobatiformes > Dasyatidae > Hypanus > Hypanus sabinus. The sequence goes on from NC_082738.1 coordinate 67,502,775, forward strand.
TTGCCTTTGGAACTACCAGCAAGCTGTCGCAGGCCATCTGAAACCGGAGATAATGACAATTTTTTTTAAAATTCTTAAACTGTTAACAATGGCAATTTTTCACAGTTAAGAGTCAGCTATTCACATACAGTTGACCCACGGATACTCTACACTGGAATACAACAGGTTAACTATTTCCACAGGGAGCACAGGAAAATGATGTTTCACAAACCTCCAGATCACAAGTTCAGAGATTACGAGACAGGGTAGAAAGGCAGCATTTTTTCCCCTCGGGGCTAGAATATCTAATACCAGAGGGCATGCATTTAAGCCCGGGGTGGGTGGGGGGGGGGAAGAGGTAAAGTTCAAAGGACTTGTGAGGGCAAATTTAAAAAAAATAGAGAATGAGGTGACGGCAGAGGCAGAAACTTTGGAGACTTTTAAGCCACCTTTAGATAGGCACGAGTGTGAGGAATATGGACGTTGCCCAGGCAGAGGGGATTAGTTTGGTTGGACATTTGGTTACTAATTTAGTAGATCGGCACAACACTGTGGGCCGAAGGGCCTGTTTCTGTTCTGTGACTCTTGTTTATGGGACCCGTGGCTCCAGAGATCCACCTCCCCCCTTTCCTCCTCTTATCGTGTCCCCAGCCAGAACTGGACTCATTTTTGCGCCTTGTGGTTGAATTCGGCAAGGTCTGCAGCAGTTCAGGGTTCCTCTGGCGATGGGCACCGCAGGAGATGTTGCATAGTCTGTGGCTCAGTTCCACGTTCACAAGTTGCCGGGCTGGTTGTATATCCCCGTCTGCTTAGTGACACCTTTGAACGACCCACACCAGTCCCACTTCCAGGTTGCCCTTCCTGGGGTAAGCCTTTCGTCCAGGTGGAATTTCCACCGTTGGGGGTTGAGCCGGTCTTTCCACAAGGAAAGACCGATGCGGGCTTCGGGTGGGGTTGATTGTAATGAATCAACCCTGTTCGTGAAGCTGTTCCGTGACTTTAGGCGGCTGGCTGTAGGTGTACGACCACGTAGAGGGTGCCTCTCATCTGATGTTTGACGGAGTCATTCTTTCTCTTATATTTGTTCGTGCGGTTTATATCAGGGGGAGCGATACCTGCCAGGATATATGGGCCGCAATAAGTTCGCAGCTTGCATTCAGGATGGCATCCATCTTCTTAGCACGAGTAGATCTCTCCCATGCAGGGCAGGCGTATTCGAGCAAGTGCACTGGCTTGCTCCGTCGCCCCCCCCCCCACCCCCAGGATACAGGCCTTGTTTACTAAGCCCGGGGGCTGCAGACGGCCTGGGCTGGGGGTACAGGCAGTCGGGACTATTAAGAGATATCTGGATAGGCAGGTGACTGTGAGGAAAACGCAAGGATACAGACACTCTGCAGGTAGAAGGGACCACTTTAGTTAGCCATTTCATTACTAATTTAATTGGTTCAGTGCACTGAGTGCCAGAGTGCCTATTCCTGGGTTGTACCGTTCTACGTTCAATTATTACAAATAAAAATACAGCATACTGTGGTATTCTACATCGGTCTCCTAGTTCTAGTCTCACCTGGCTCTGTCTTTCATCATTTTATATGGTTCTATAAGATCTCCTCTCATTCTTCTAGATTCCAGCGAGTACACTACCAGGCGACTCAGTCTGTCCTCATCTCTGGAATCAACCTGGTGAACCTCCTCTGCACCACCTCTAAAGTCAGTATATCCTTCCTCAAGTAAGGAGACCCGAACTGCACACAGTATTCCAGGTGCAACCTCACCAGTACCCTGTACAGTTGCAGCAAAACCTCCCTGCTCTTAAATTCAATCCCTCTAGCAATGAAGGCCAACATTCCATTTGCCTTCTTGATAGCCTGCTGCACCTGCAAACCAACCTTTTGTGATTCATGCACAGGCTCTCCCAAGTCCCTCTGCACAACAGCATGCTGCAATCTTTTACCATTTAAATAATAATCTGCTCTTCCATTTTTCCTTCCAAAGTGGATGACCTCGCATTTACCAACATTGCATTTCATATGCCAGATAGATCCTTGCCCACTCACTTAACCTATCTATATCTCTCTGTATTTTTTAGTGATATACATCATTAATGTATATTATCGACAATTGTGGGCCCAGCGCTGTGTCACACCACTCACCACTGGTTGCCAACCAGAGTAACATCCACGCATCCCAACTCTCTGCTTTCTACTGGTCAACCAATCCTCTATCCATGCTAATACATCACCCCCAACTCTATGCATCCTTATCTTAGGGAAGTCTTTTATGTGGCACCTTATCGTACGCCTTCTGGAAATCCAAGTAAATAACGTCCATCTGTTCCCCTCTATCCACTGGGCTCATTCTATGCTCAAAGAGTTCCTGTAAATTTGTCAAACAGGACCTGCTTTTGCTGAATACATGCTGCATCTGTCTGATGGCTCTGGGCCTGTACTCCCTGGAATTTCTCACTCCTCCTGTGATAACCCTTTCATTCCCAGAATAATTCCCATGAGTGCCCACTGAACCCTCTCCAGCACATCCTTTCTTAGATAAAGGGCCCAAATTTCCTCGCAGTACTCAAAGTGAGGCCTCACCATTACATCCTTGCTTTTATATTCTAGCCCTCTTGAAATGAATGCTAATACTTCTGTACCTTCCTCACTACCCACTCAACCTGCAAATTAACCTTTAGGGAACCTTACACAAGGACTTTCGAGTCACTTTGCACCTCAGATTTTTGAATTTTCTTCCCCTTAAGAAAATATCAGCACTTTTATTCCTTCTACCAAAGTCTACACGTCCCAACACTATATTCCACATGTCACTTCTTTGCTCATTCTCCCAATCTGTCTGTCCTTCTGCAGACTCTTCATAAACACTACCTGCCCCTCTACCCATCTTCATATCATCCGTACACTCGCCCACAAAGCCATCAATTTGTTCTCCAAATCATTGACAGATAAGGTAGAAAGAAGCAGTCCCAACACTGACCCCTGCAGAACAACACCATTCACTGGCAGCCAGCCAGAAAAGGTTCCCTTTATTCTCACTCTTTGCCTCCTGCCAATCATGTATCTATGCTCGTCTCTTTCCAATAATACCATGGGATCTTGTCTTATTAAACAGTCTCATGTGCAGCACCTTGTAAGATCCAAGAATACAACATTCACTGATTATCCTTTGTCTACACTGCTAGTTCTTTCTTCAAAAATTCGAACAGATATGTCTGACAAAATTTCCCTTCAGGAAGCCATGTTGGCTTCAGACTATTTCATTATGTGCCTCCAAGTACCTTGAGACCTCATCCTTAAGAGTCGACTCCAACATCTTCCCAAACACTGAGGTCAGGCTAACTGGCCTATAAACATCCTTTCTTATGCCTCCCTCCCTGCTTGAAGTGTGGAATGACATTTGCAATTTTCAAGTCCTCTGGCACCATGCCAGAAACTATTGATTCTTGAAAGATTATTCCTAATGCCTCTTCAGCTACCTCTTTCAGAACCTGGAGTGCAGTCCATATGGTCCAGGTGACTGATCTATCTTCAGACATTTCATCTTCCCAAACACCTTCTTCTCAGTAATAGCACTGTACTCACTTCTGCCCCCTGACACTCTCAAACTTCTGGCAAACTGCTAGTGTCTTCCACAGAGAAGAACAATGCAAAATACTTATTCAGTTCATCTGCCATTTCCTTGTCTGCATCACTACTTCTCCAGGATAATTTTCCAGTGCTCCAATGTCTATTCCTGCCTCTCTTTTACTTTTTATATGTTGTGGCCTGGGGAAAAGTACAGACAGACATACTTTATTGATCCCGAGGGAAATTGGGTTTTGTTACAGCCGCACCAACCAAGAATAGTGAAGAAATATAGCAATATAAAACCATAAATAATTAAATAATAGTATGTTAATCATGCCAAGTGGAAATAAGTCCAGGACCAGCCTGTTGGCTCAGGGTATCTGACACTCCGAGGGAGGAGTTGTAAAGTTTGATGGCCACAGGTAGGAATGACTTCCTACGATGCTCAGTGTTCCATCTCAGTGGAATGAGTCTCTGGCTGAATGTACTCCTGTGCCTAACCAGTACATTATGCACACTCAGGACAACAACTACTTTTTCGGGTTTTAATTCCATTATCTGTTTTAGATGTTTATGTGCCAGAAGAGGGTCTTAAAACAAAACAAACGACTTTACAATCAGGTCCTGCCGTTATAATCTCCGTTTAACCTTCGATCCACACACTTGTGTCTCAACCAATTGCGTATGCAGTATAAAAATACAAAGAAAATCGCACAAAACTGATACGGTATTAATACGGTAGTGGCAATTCTGAAGGAACACAATACAAACAACATTAGAATCCCCCAACCCTGGACCTTATACATCGCAGTGAAAAATGTAAGTGAATACATCTCATCTAAGATATCTACTACTCTTTAATACACACGTTCTGAACCCCCGAACAGAGACTAAACATTTACATTACACGGTTACATGCACAATCAGTCATGATACAATAAAGTTAGACAAAAGGTACGCTTTGGCACAACTTTCACACGATATTGCCTGGTAGTTAAATTACAGGAAGACTGACCTGCTTGGCTGGTGAGGAACTTTACAAGCCAAGCTATCCAGCATCAAGTCCTTTACTCGTGAAAATCTAAAGCATCCACATGTAAAACATGTCAAATTACTGATATTCTCGATTCACCAACAAGCACAAATGAATTCACATGGATATTGTCAACTAATGCTCACCTTTCCTCTCCATGCCCAGCATCTCTGGGGGAACTTGATTCCAACGCCCCACCAGCTTCTGCAGCAGAAAACAAAATGGTCTCCCCACTATCCTGCGCGTGTGGAATGACATCACCATCTCCACTTAAAGGCACGGACACCTATTCTAGCATTACCCGGATGAATGCCTGAGTACACTTTTAACGATACTGAATAAGATTCGACGGTCACCTGTTTACATTCTCCCCTGCACTCAAGTAATCGTCCTCGATTATTCACTCACTACAAGGGTACTTTTAACCTCCTTAACTGCTTCTCTAAAGAGAACTGAACTGAGACTAGCCAGTATCTCAGACACTGCTGCCGGACTTATGGAGGCCTCAGCGAGGACTGACCTTGGTTCACGATGTGGGTTAGGGTGCTGTCCAGCATTTACTCATTTACTCCTACGGGGTGCTGGCCCAGGAGGGCTACCGACCTCCGCCCCTGCATTAGCAGTCGTCGGCTCCCCAGTCTCCTTCCCAGAAAGTGTCACATTTTCAGAAGATATGCTGTCTAGTCTAGGGTCAAGGCCTGTTCTGACATATCGTCTACCACTATCACACCATTTTCTGAATCCTCAGAATCTGATTCCTGCCCCGGGGTGAGCTGGCCTGAGTTACTGGAGTTTGCTGTCTCCTTTGGGGAGCTGGAGTGGGATGGTTCTCGCAGGGCCTGATGTCTACCCTATATATTGAAGAGTTTTTGGTATGGTCTTTGATACTATTGCTAGTTTGACTTCATGTTTCATTTTTTCCTTCCTTATGGCTTTATTAGCTACCTGCTGTTGTTTTTAAATCTTCCCAATCCTCGAACTTCCCACTAACTTTTGAAACATAGAAACATAGAAAACAGGCCCTTTGGCCCACAAAGCTGTGCTGAACATGTCCCTACCTCAGAAATTCTAGGCTTACCCATAGTCCTCTATTTTTCTAAGCTCCATGTACCTATCTAAAAGTCTCTTAAAAGACCCTATCGTATCCGCCTCCACCACCGTTGCCGGCAGCCCATTCCACGCACTCTCCACTCGCTGAGTAAAAAACTTACCCCTGACATCTCCCCTGTACCTACTCCTCAGCACCTTAAACCTGTGTCCTCTTGTGGCAACCATTTCAGCCCTGGGAAAAAGCCTCTAACTATCCACACAATCAATGCCTCTCATCATCTTGTACACCTCTGTCAGGTCACCTCTCATCCTCCATCGCTACAAGGAGAAAAGGCCGAGTTCACTCAACCTATTCTCATAAGGCATGCTCCCCAATCCAGGCAACATCCTTGTAAATCTCCTCTGCACCCTTTCTATGGCTTCCACATCCTTCCTGTAGTGAGGCGACCAGAACTGAGCACAGTACTCCAGGTGGGGTCTGATCAGGGGCCTATATAGCTGCAACATTACTTCTCGGCTCCTAAATTCAATCCTTCACTTCCATGATTGATGAAGGCCAATACACCATATGCCTTCTTAACCACAGAGTCAACCTGCTCTATTATATGCCCTTAATTTTGCTTCTGTGTTGGCATTAATTTCCTTTTTTAGCTATGGTTGCTTATTTAGTCCATTGTAATACTGATACATCTGACTTTAGCTTCTCCCTCTCCCTATTCTTACAATAGAATTGTAAGATTAATTCTATCATATTCTGATTACTGCCTCCTGCCGTCGTCAGCTCCTGGACGGAGGCTCCATCTTCCTCTCACCCCAAACCTTCCCTCTCCTCTGACACTACCAGCCTCCCTCCCCCTCCCCCCCTCTGATCCCAGCTCTCATCCGTGCCGGGTCTTTACCATCCCATCTAACCTTCAACTCTCTGAGGCAGAGCACTCTGTCCTCAGAAAAGGCCTCACCTTTGTCCCCCTTCGCCCACACATCGGCGAGTTCTGTGTACGCCATGATGCCGAACTCTTCTTCCGCTGGCTCCGTCTCCGAGCTTACTTCTTTGGCAAGGACTCTCCCACCACCACCACCGATGACCTCTTCTCCCGTCTTCAACCCTCCTCCTCTTCATGGACACCCCACTCTCGTCTTCTGCCTGCTCTGGATCTCTTTATTGCTAATTGCCAACGGGACATCAACCGTCTAGACTTCACCTCACCCTGTTCCAATTCCAGCCTAACTCCTTCCGAACTTTCTGCTCTCCACTCCCTCCACACCAATCCCAACCTCACTATAAAACCTGCTGATAAGGGGGGAGCTGTTGTAGTCTGGCGTACTGACCTCTACCTGGCCGAGGCACAGCGACAACTCTCTGATACCTCCTCTTATTTACCCCTTGATCATGACCCCACTAAGGAGCACCAGGCCACTGTCTCCCATACCATCACCAACCTTATCAGCTCTGGTGATCTCCCATCCACTGCCACCAATCTCATAGTTCCCACACCCCACACTTCCCGTTTCTACCTCCTAACCAAGATTCACAAACCTGCCTGTCCAGGTAGATCTATTGTCTCAGCTTGCTCCTGTCCCACCGAACGCATTTCTGCATACCTTGACACTGTCTTATCCCCCCTTGTTCAATCCTTTCTCACCTATGATTGTGACACTTCACACGCTTTGAACTTTTTCAATGATTTTAAGTTCCCTGGCCCCCACCGCCTTATTTTCACCATGGACATCCAGTCCCTATATACCCTCATCCCCCACCAGGAAGGGCTCAAAGCTCTCCACTTCTATTTGGATTCCGGACTGTGGTAAACTATGTGTATACCTGTCTGGACGTGCCCCTCTGCTGACTGCTCCTGTGGCTCCTCCCACAGACCCCTGTATAAAGGCAACTGGAGGCACTGCTCCTCCCTCAGTCTCCAAGATGTTGTGGTCACGTTTGCAGCTAATAAAAGCCTATCTTTTGCCTCCCGTCTCTGAGAGTTATTGATGGTGCATCACGGACCTAACCAGTTCCCCTCTCCCACCATTCTCCTCCATCTAGCGGAATTAGTACTTAGTCTCAATAATTTCTCCTTTGGCTCCTCCCACTTCCTTCAAACCAAGGGTGTAGCCATGGGCAGCCGTATGGTCCCAGCTATGCCTGTCTTTTTGTTGGCTTTGTGGAACAGTCCATGTTCCCAGTCTATACGGGTATCCGTCCCCCTCTTTTCCTTCGCTACATTGACGACTGCATTGGCGCTGCCTCCTGCACACATGCTGAGCTCGTTGACTTCATTAACTTTGCCTCCAACTTTCACCCTGCCCTCAAATTTACCTGGTCTATTTCCAACACCTCCCTCCCCTTTCTTCATCTTTCTGTCTCTTGGAAAGTCATCTCACAGGCATTCTGCAAATTCTCTCTCTTGGGATCCAGCACCAACCTGATTTTCCCGAACATATGCAAATTGAAATTCCCTGTGACTAACATAACATTGACCTTTCTACATGCCTATTTTATCTCCTGTTGTAATTCATATTTCACACCCTGGCTACTGTTAGGAGGCCTGTATATAATTCCCATCAGGGACTTTTTACCCTTGCAGTTTCTTAACTCTGCCCACAAAGATTCTATATCTTCTGATCCAATGTCACCTCTTCCTAATGATTTGATTTCATTTTACCAACAAAGCCAGCCCCTTTGCCTACCTGCTTGTCCTGTTGATACAATGAATATCCTTGGATGTAAAGCTCCCAACTATAATTTTCTTTCAGCTGCAACTTGGAGATACCCACCACATCATACCTGCATTCTAACTGCGCTGCAAGATCATCTCCATTATTCCATATACTGTGCATAGTCAGATATAATACCTTCAGTCCTGTATTTATCACCCTTTTCACTTTTGTCCCATGTAAAACTTCAACTCATCCCACTGAGTTCAATTTTGCCCTATCATCTGTTTGTCATTCCTGAGAATCTCACTATACAATGCACATGCTTGTATACCAACCTCCCCTTCCTCACCCCTATCAGTCCACTTCCTATCCCCCGCCACATTAGTCAATCCCTCCCCAACAGCTCTAGCAAATCTACCCACACTCATTTCTGCCCACTGACACTCTCTCATTTCTGGCATTCTGCTTGTGTCTTCCATAGTGAAGGTTGATGCAAAATACTTATTAATTCCCTCCGCCATTTCTGTGTCCCTCATTATTCCCTCTCCAGCATCATTTTCCATTGGGCCAATATCCACTCTCTCATCTCTCGTTTACTCTTTATATCTCTGATGAAACTTTCTGTATGCTCTGTTATATTATTGGCTAGTTTACCTTCAAATTTCATCTTGTCTCTCCTTAAGGTTTTTGTCAGTTGTCTTCTGCCGTTTTTTTTAAACTTTCCAGTCCTCTGCCTTCCCTCTAATTTTTGCTGTTATATGCTCTCTCTTTTGCTTTCATTCTGTCTTTCACTTCCCTTGTCAGCCAAAGTTGCCTCATTCTCCCTTTACATCTTTGGATGTATCTTTTCTGCGCCCTCTGAATTTCTCCCAGAAACTCCAGCCATTGTTCTTCTGCCATCAGTCCTGCTGGTGTTCGCTTCCAATCAACTTTGGCCATTTCCTCTATCATGCCTCTTTAATTCCCTTTACTCCTCTGTAAAACTGATATGTTGTGGCAACCCTCTTTCTGCACAGGCGAACCGGCTCACAAATAGCCAGCGCGCGGGGAGAGACTTTGGTAATGCACCTCTGATATCATTTCCGCCCAGAGAGGGTGGGCGCTAGGGATTAAATGCCCTATACAGTTGCAGCATAACCTCCCTGCTCTTACATTCAATCCCACTAGCAATGAAGGCAACATTCCATTAGCCTTCTTGATAGCCTGCTGCACCTGCAAACCAACCTTTTGCGATTCATGCACAAGCATTCTCAAGCCCATCTGCACAGCAACATGCTGTAATTTTGTACCATTTAAATAATAACCTGAACTTTTTTCCTTCCGAAGTGGACGACCTCACATTTACCAACACTGTACTCTATCTGCCAGAACCTTGCCCACTCACTCAACCTATCTATATTGTTCTGTAGACTCTCTGTATCCTCAGTACAATTTGCTTTCCCACTCAGTGTCATCAGCAAACTTAGATACACTACACTCGGTCCCCTCTTAAAGATCATTAATGCATATCGTGAACAGTTGTAGGCCCAGCACCAACCCTTGCGGCACACCGCTCACCACTGATTGTCAAAACACCAAAGCCTCCCAACTCTCTACTTTCTATTGGTTAACCAAGTCTCTGAGAGATGACCTGATAGAGGTGTGAAAGGTGATGAGAGGCATTGATTGTGTGGATAGTCAGAGGCTTTTTCTCAGGGTTGAAATGGTTGCCACAAGAGGACACAGGTTTAAGGTGCTGGGGAGTAAGTACAGAGGAAATGTGAGAGGTAAGCTTTTTACCCAGAGAGTGGTGAGCACATGGAATGGGCTGCCGGCAACAGTGGTGGAGGCGGATATGATAGGGTCTTTTAAGAGACTTTTAGATAGGTACATGGAGCTTAGAAAAATAGAGGACTACGGGTAAGCCTAGTAATTTCTAAGGGAGGGACATGTCGGGCACAACTTTGTGGACTGAAGGGCCTGTGTTGTGCTGTAAGTTTTCTTTGTTTCTATTTTTCTCTATCCATGCTAATACATCATCCCCAACTCTATGTATCCTCATCTTATGGATAAGTCGTTTATGGGGCACCTTATCGAAAACTTTCTGGAAATCTAAGTAAATATTGTCCATTTGTTCCCCTTTATCCATGGCACTTGTTATATCCTCAAAGAACTTCAGAAAGTTCCTAGAAACTCCAGCCATTGTGAATCTGCCATCATCCCTGCCAGTGTCCCCTTCCAATCAACATCGGCCAGCTCCCCTCTCATGCCACTGCAATACTGATACATCTGACTTTAGCTTCTCCCTCTCAAGTTGTAAGGTGAATTCTATTATATTATGAGAACTGCCTCCCAAGGATTCCTTTACCCCTAGGACACTTGTCAAATCCAGCTCTTTACACAACACACAATCCAGAATAGCCTTTCCGTTAGTTGTCTTATCACAAGCTGCTCTAAAAAGTAATCTATAAATTTTCTCTCTTGGGATCCAGCACTAACCTGATTTTCCCAACTGAAATCCCCCATAACATTCCCTTTTTGTTATGCCTTTTCAATTTCCCATTGTAATTTGTAACCCACATCCTGGCTACTGTTTGGGGCTCTGTATATAACTTCCATCAGGGTCCTTTTACTCTTTGTAGTTTCTTAACTCTATGCACAAGGATTCTGTATTTTCCAATCCTGTCACCTTTTTCTCAGGATTTAATTCCATTTAATTCCAAAAAGATCATTTTCCTTATTCCATATACTGAGTGCATTCAAATATAGCACCTTCAGTCCTGTGTTCATCCTTTTCAATTTTGCCCCCATATTACACTTCAACTCATCTTGCTATCAGCAATTTTGCCCTATCAACTGCCTGTCCTTCCTGACAGACTCACTACACAATGCATCTAATTATACACCAACTGTCCCATCCTCAGCCCTATCGTTCCAGTTCCAATCCCCCTGCCAAATTAGTTAAACCCTCCACCAACAGCTCCAGTAAACTTGCCCGCAACAATATTGGTCCTCCTTTGGCTCAGGTGCAACTCGTCTATTTTGTACAGGTCATACCTTCCCCAGAATAGATCCCCACGATCCAGAAATCTGAAAACCATGGCCACTGCACCACTTCCTCAACCACTCACTCATAATCCAGAGATTACTATCTTGAAAGTCCCGGTCTTCAGTCTCTATACTCAATGTCTTCTCCATTTCTACCTATGTCTTTGGTACCAACATGTACAACAATCTTCTGCAGCCCCTCTGAGACATTCTGGACCCTACAACCTGGGAAGCAACACACCATCCTGGCATCCCTTTCGTGGTCACAGAACTGTCTATCCATCCCCCTTATACTACAAGTCTTCTATCACCGTCGCTCTGCCTGACTTTTCCCGTCCATGCTCAGCCTCAGAGCTGGGAACAGTGCCTCTGGCCTGGCTGCTGCTGCTGTGCCAATAGGTCATACCACCCTGCCCTCCCCAGCCATATCCAAAGGGGTATACTTATTGCTGAGGGGAATACCCACAGGAGAATTCTTCACTGATTGCTTACTCCTCTTACTTCTATCGGTGGCCACCCATCTACTATCTGAAGCAGGCACTCTGGTGTGACTACCTCAGTAAAAATCTCATCTATGGGGTTCCCAGTCTCCCAGAGGATCCTGAGTACAACCAGCTCCTGCTCCAGTTCCATGATCTTGTCAGTCAGGAGCTGAAGTTGAATGCACTCCCTGATTTAGTCATCAGGGAGACAGACCATGAGGTACCCTGCAAACCCATATCTTCCAGGAGGATCATTTCACTGCCTTAATTATCATTCTGCCGACACTTGTTATACCTCTAACAGCAAAAGTTTAAATTCTAGCCTGCACCTGTTCTCACCTAAGCCTGACACCCAAATCTCACTACTCTAACAGTGTTCACTCCAACAATGGCCACTTCACTTACTCCTCACTTCTTTTTATTGGCACCTGCCGAGTGACTGCATTATGACTGCAGTCCACTGAAGTTCTGTAAGGCCTGAAACTCTTTTTAAACCTTGCCCTGCTTCACCAACAAATAACGTCTCACAGTGATTGTAGCCTGCCAAAGAGTTCTTCCTGTGATCTTTAATGGTGGTTGGCAGAGCAACACAAGGTGCATTACCACCACTCACCGAATTGAAGTGTGGAGCAAAGAGACAGGAAGTACACCTACTTAATTCCTGTCCCACAAAAACTCAAATAATATCAAAAAGACTAATGCTTTTCAGAGTCAAATACATACTTATATATGCACATTCCGAAGGCAGTGATATCCTAACAAACTTTCCATGCTGAACTGTGTCTGTCACAAAGATCTCAATTTAGCAATTCGCTGCTTGCTTTGCATCTCATAGGAACTGCATTCAAACAATCTATGTTGCACTATTTCTTGACAAGTGCACTCCCTACAAATGCCCATATCATGTATAGTTCTGAACAAGGAATTATTTAACCTAGTATATCCAATAGTACATAAAAATGCTGCTCAAAGTTTCCCACTTGTGAAGTTTCTCCTCTAGGTGGAGCGTGTCCTACTCACACATATCTGCGGGAAGTTCCCCAAGGAGAGCTCTGCCCTGGATAGTGACCGGAGCCACCAAATGCAGGGGATCGAATCCACTGTTCACTGTGGGCAACACACCCCACTGAGTGAATGGCTTATTGCTGTTTGATACTGCAAAGGTGAAAGTGTCTGTCACTATCTGCCACAGGAGTCCCAAGCTGTATTGCGTAGGTGTGGCTTCTCCAGTGAGGTCCAGGTCCTTAGCAACTGCTGGATAGTCCTTAGGTGGGAATGCTTTCATAACAGCTTCACTGTTTGAAGCAAACTTATACAGTCACAGGTTTGACTCACTGAGAGATGCTTCGGTCCGCTGCAGGAGGCCGATAGCTTCAGAATCAGTAGGTACAGACACAGGCCCGTCGTCAACATAGAATTAATATTCCATGAACCAAACGGCATTGGCTCCATGTTCACCAGCGCTCTCTCGGATGGCTCTAAGCCTATAGCTGGTGACAGCTTGGGAGGGGCTGATGCCAAAAGCATGGATTTTCATTCTACAGTCGATGGCATCCTTAGTCATGTCATTGTCCCTCTACCACAGGAACCTAGGGTAGCTCCTGTAGTTACCCGGGATGAGAAAACAACAGAATATTTGTTGCATGTCCATAAGGATAGTAACCTGTTCCTCCCAAAAGCAGATCAAAACTGCCAGAAAGGAGTTATTGAGGTCTGGGCTGCGAGGAGCACGTCATTGAGAGATATCTTGCTTGTAAAGACAACAAACTGCTCTCTCATCTCTGGCTTTCTTTTCAGCACTCACTGTAGAAAGAGGATTTGGGTAAGGGCTTGTTGGCAGTTGTTGAGTAAGCACTGCTGGGAAACTCCAAAGGGAGAAGGAGCAACACAACTATTTGTCTCGACCCAGTAGACTTCCTCATCCATTACTTTCAGGAAGATTGTTTTCAATTGATGCGGCATGTTTGTTGTCAGACTTTGTCCGGTCAAACATGCTTTGTCCCAGTGTCTCCTCTGTTACCCTACTAAGCTTGGACAGACTTGCACGAGGCAAGGATAGAAGGATGGCCATTCTCCAGCACACTAGTCTTGAATGTGCCTGCACTTGGCTTATGTGTGTTTTCCAAGCAAACATCACCCGCCAGCATCCAATCCAGATCCAGTCTCAATGCAAAAGGGCTATCCTGTGGTCCACTGACCTGCTCCCTGACTTTATACACCTTTACTATGTCTACCCCAAACAAAATGAGGATCTCTGCATTGGGGTCGAATGTGTGCTGCCATACTTCTCAGATGTAACTGTGAAGAGCTGCATCACGTGTTGTTAATTCAGAGTGATTATTGAGTATCTTCTTGCATTCAATGAGTGGTAAGAGAGAAATTAGTGGCAGGAGCAGGTACTTGGGTTGTTGCGTATGATGTACATGCTGACAGCTCTTTCACATTGGCCTTGGTACACTGTTGCTACTCTGAACGGTGAAGCTGGGGTCATTTCTTCTGCATGCCTCCCGGCAGATGAACCTGGTGAAGAGATCAAATGGAGGAAATCAGTCACCATTCTCTTTCTTGAATCTTGAGCAAACAGATGTCCACTTTTCCTAGAGTCCATTGGGGAAGTGTCTCCACTATGGGGCCAACGGTGTGGGCAATGTCCAGATAGGTGAAACCCGGTAAGTACCCCTCTTCCTTAGCACACTGAAGTTCCACAAGAAGATCTTCCAGTTCCCTTAACTTGACTTGTCCTTGGCAGAGATTCTCAGAAAATCATCTAACTTCTTAAATAGAGACTTCTCAATAATTTCTGGCATGGCGTAACATTCCTAGAGCCGTTCCCTGGCCTTCTCTAGAACTGCGACAGGGTTACTAACATGCACTGAGTGTATGTACACTGGATTCTTTGCCGAGCTACTTTGTCAACAGATCCAACACTTCTGTTGCTTTGAGGCCAAGCTCCCTCAAGGCATTGTTGAATGATGACTGTCACGTTCTGTAGCTCTCAGGTTTGTCATCAAACTGATAAAGACTTGTGCTCAGTGAGTCACGGCGAGCCAGTTATCATGTAAGATGTTCTGTTGCAGATGTTGGGCTGGTGAAAGCTACCTTGTTCTGTGGAACATATGAGTGACCTACAGCGTTCAGTGGTGCGCTGTGGGGGTGCTGAGCTGTCTCACTGTCCATCCACTGTTTATTCTACCTGTGGTGGGCCTTTGTGTTGGAATCTTTGGGAAGTGGTATGAAGATGTCGATAAATGCATCGTTAGCATCAGATGACTTACCAGTTCTGTCGGGTTGCCAGCGTGAGCCATCTTCTGAAGGAGATCGCCACACAATAAGTAGCCATCAGGAAACTGTTTGGTTCTGTGATGCACAAAGTTCAAACTGTGCTTCCATGTCTTCAACTGTATGCTTGACAATGTCCTTTTCTGGCACTGTTTTGCCGGCCCTTTCCAACTCCTGTTCTTCGGCAGCCTCTAAGACCTCAGCCTATGTAATGGCTGCAACTTCCTCAGTAAAGGGTATGTGCATGGACTTTGCTCTCTAACTTTGACTTTTCAAACTTGATGCTTTGCTTTTTCCAACTTAAGCTTTGCCTCCTACTCAGCAAATGAAGTGCGTGCTTTGCCACCTCTACCCTGGTGTGGGCTCTTGCTGCTGCACGAGCTGATGAGGCTGATGTACAGGAATTCTTAAAGCTGGATACAGAAGCATTATCAATTTGTTTCTGTTCAATGACACAGTTTTTACATGTAAGGAGGTTTTATCTGTAGCCGCAATTGCTGAAGCACCAGCTAACCTCTGCTTTTCCACTATACTGCCCTCACTGAAGTAACGTAAGACGAGACGCTCACTGGCATGACATAGTGAATAAGGATTAAAAAAACAATGCTTCTGTTGAGGAAACAACAGGGTGGATTTAGACAAAAACTTCTTTACCTCCTTCTGCCAGCCAATGTGCTTTCCAACTTACTATTTCCTGACTGCACAGGAAGTGACCTAAAACAGATCTGAAACCACACATTTCAAAATAAAGGCCGAATGGGCTTAATCACATAATAAAAATGCAAACCAATTGCCCAAAAGGCAGAATAGTAAACATTTAAGTATAACTTCTTCCCTCTTTTTATACCCACCTCCCAACTGAGATCCCACCATATGTTGATTTTTATATAAATACCGTCCTTCCTTTTCCTTATCCCAACTTTGTTGCCACAGTGATTAAATATACTTCCAATTATGGCTTTCATCTCCCAATTATGGCAAGACAACACCACATTTATATCCTTAATTTTAAGTGACTGCTTGGCGAGAATGTCTGCCACCTTTATTTTCCTTCAACCACAACAAGGGCAGGGACCCATAAGAAATGTATACTCAAGCCAAGACACTGCAGTTTCAACAGATTTTGTCCAATCTCTAGGCCAATGGCCTATAATTTAAAATACCTGATAGATGTTAAAACTGTGAACAAATTAGAAGTACATAATCGGAATGTACTTCTTCGACCTATTCCAAGGCTAAAATGATAGCAACAATCTCAGAGATCAATACTGATATTTATCTGACAATCTGTCCTTAATAATCCCTTGAAACTTTGGAACAAGTTGTCGCTGGATCTTTTGAGCCAACTATGTACGTAGATGTAGATCCATAAGAAGCTATAAAATCTGCCTTGAATATATTGCTGAGCTTCCTGTGCCACAATCATTCTCATCTTGATCTTTTCTTGAAGGCTTAAAGCAACCACAGAAAGGAAAAACCATGGAGGAGTGACATAAAGGGGTATACTGGGACCATATTCTGCATTAAACAACCAAAGATGTTATGTTCATTCATTTCCCATCCATCCAAGACTGAATACCTGATGAATACTATGCTCCCAACATTCCACTGATGTTGGCAATATTGTATGACCAACTTTACGTCCTCTTACATTAACCTAATAAACCATTGCTAACCGTAACCTGCATAGATGTGAAGGTATTTCACCCAGTTCTACCAGTAATGCGGAAATTGGGGATGATTTAATAGCATCATAATCTCAGTGATTGAATTTGAACTTTATCTGGGGGGCTTTAAGATTGCTGGTGAGGCTGTCCCATAAGCAGTACTGTACACCCATAATCAAAGATAGATCTGATTAAAGCAACAACCTATCCTCGTTAGGTGCGTCTTCAGACAAAGCGATTCCCAGTAATGTCAGGAACCTACTTCTCCCAACACCTCCAAAACTCAGGCAAAGAGCACCGCTTTCCCGCCAATACAAATCCCGTGCGCAGGCCTCACAGTCGGGACTGGAAGCCCCGCTTTCCCGCCGATGCAGGTCACGCGCGCACGCCTCACACTCGGGACGGGGAGCCCCGCTTTCCCGCCGATGCAGGTCACGCGCGCACGCCTCACAGTCGGGACGGGGAGCCCCGCTTTCCCGCCGATGCAGGTCACGCGCGCACGCCTCACACTCGGGACGGGGAGCCCCGCTTTCCCGCCGATGCAGGTCACGCGCGCACGCCTCACACTCGGGACGGGGAGCCCCGCTTTCCCGCCGATGCAGGTCACGCGCGCACCCCTCACAGTCGGGACGGGAAGCACCGGTTTCCCGCCGATGCAGGTCACGCGCGCACCCCTCACAGTCGGGACGGGAAGCACCGCTTTCCCGCCGATGCAGGTCACGCGCGCACCCCTCACACTCGGGACGGGGAGCCCCGCTTTCCCGCCGATGCAGGTCACGCGCGCACCCCTCACACTCGGGACGGGGAGCCCCGCTTTCCCGCCGATGCAGGTCACGCGCGCACCCCTCACACTCGGGACGGGAAGCCCCGCTTTCCAGCCGATGCAGGTCACGCGCGCACCCCTCACACTCGGGACGGGGAGCCTCGCTTTCCCGCCGATGCAGGTCACGCGCGCACCCCTCACACTCGGGACGGGGAGCCTCGCTTTCCCGCCGATGCAGGTAACGCGCGCACCCCTCACACTCGGGACGGGGAGCCCCGCTTTCCGGCCGATGCAGGTCACGCGCGCACGCCTCACACTCGGGACGGGGAGCACCGCTTTCCGGCCGATGCAGGTCACGCGCGCACCCCTCACACTCGGGACGGGGAGCCCCGCTTTCCCGCCGATGCAGGTCACGCGCGCACCCCTCACACTCGGGACGGGGAGCCCAGCTTTCCCGCCGATGCAGGTCACGCGCGCACCCCTCACAGTCGGGACGGGGAGCCCCGCTTTCCCGCCGATGCAGGTCACGCGCGCACCCCTCACACTCGGGACGGGGGGCCCCGCTTTCCCGCCGATGCAGGTCACGCGCGCACCCCTCACACTCGGGACGGGGGGCCCCGCTTTCCCGCCGATGCAGGTCACGCGCGCACCCCTCACACTCGGGATGGGGGGCCCCGCTTTCCCGCCGATGCAGGTCACGCGCGCACCCCTCACAGTCGGGACGGGGAGCCCCGCTTTCCCGCCGATGCAGGTCACGCGCGCACCCCTCACACTCGGGACGGGGAGCCCCGCTTTCCCGCCGATGCAGGTCACGCGCGCACGCCTCACAGTCGGGACGGGGAGCCCCGCTTTCCCGCCGATGCAGGTCACGCGCGCACCCCTCACACTCGGGACGGGGAGCCCCGCTTTCCCGCCGATGCAGGTCACGCGCGCACCCCTCACACTCGGGACGGGGAGCCCCGCTTTCCCGCCGATGCAGGTCACGCGCGCACCCCTCACACTCGGGACGGGGAGCCCCGCTTTCCCGCCGATGCAGGTCACGCGCGCACCCCTCACACTCGGGACGGGGAGCCCCGCTTTCCCGCCGATGCAGGTCACGCGCGCACGCCTCACACTCGGGACGGGGAGCCCCGCTTTCCCGCCGATGCAGGTCGCGCGCGCACGCCTCACAGTCGGGACGGGGAGCCCCGCTTTCCCGCCGATGCAGGTCGCGCGCGCACGCCTCACAGTCGGGACGGGGAGCCCCGCTTTCCCGCCGATGCAGGTCACGCGCGCACCCCTCACAGTCGGGACGGGAAGCCCCGCTTTCCCGCCGATGCAGGTCACGCGCGCACGCCTCACACTCGGGACGGGGAGCCCCGCTTTCCCGCCGATGCAGGTCACGCGCGCACACCTCACAGTCGGGACAGGAAGCCCCGCTTTCCCGCCGATGCAGGTCACGTGCACACCCCTCACACTCGGGACGGGAAGCCCCGCTTTCCCGCCGATGCAGGTCACGCGCGCACGCCTCACACTCGGGACGGGGAGCCCCGCTTTCCCGCCGATGCAGGTCACGCGCACACCGCTCACACTCGGGACGGGAAGCCCCGCTTTCCCGCCGATGCAGGTCAGGCGCGCACGTCTCACACTCGGGACGGGGAGCCCCGCTTTCCCGCCGATGCAGGTCACGCGCGCACGCCTCACAGTCCGGACGGGAAGCCCCGCTTTCTCGCCGATGCAGGTCACGCGAGCACGACTCACAGTCGGGACAGGAAGCCCCGCTTTCCCGCCGATGCAGGTTACGCGCGCAGCCCTCACACTCGGGACGGGAAGCCCCGCTTTCCCGCCGATGCAGGTCACGCGCGCACGCCTCACACTCGGGACGGGAAGCCCCGCTTTCCCGCCGATGCAGGTCACGCGCGCACACCTCACAGTCGGGACGGGGAGCCCCGCTTTCCCGCCGATGCAGGTCACGCACGCACCCCTCACAGTCAGGACGGGAAGCCCCGCTTTCCCGCCGATGCAGGTCACGCGCACACCCCTCACACTCGGGACGGGGAGCCCCGCTTTCCCGCCGATGCAGGTCACGCGCGCACGTCTCACAGTCCGGACGGGAAGCCCCGCTTTCTCGCCGATGCAGGTCACGCGAGCACGCCTCACAGTCGGGACAGGAAGCCCCGCTTTCCCGCCGATGCAGGTCACGCGCACACCCCTCACACACGGGACGGGAAGCCCCGCTTTCCCGCCGATGCAGGTCACGCGCGCACGCCTCACACTCGGGACGGGGAGCCCCGCTTTCCCGCCGATGCAGGTCACGCGCACACCCCTCACACTCGGGACGGGCAGCCCCGCTTTCCCGCCGATGCAGGTCACGCGCGCACGCCTCACACTCGGGACGGGGAGCCCCGCTTTCCCGCCGATGCAGGTCACGCGCTCACCCCTCACACTCGGGACGGGAAGCCCCGCTTTCCCGCCGATGCAGGTCACGCGCGCACGCCTCACAGTCGGGACGGGAAGCCCCGCTTTCCCGCCGATGCAGGTCACGCGCGCACGCCTCACAGTCGGGACGGGAAGCCCCGCTTTCCCGCCGATGCAGGTCACGCGCGCACCCCTCACAGTCGGGACGGGAAGCCCCGCTTTCCCGCCGATGCAGGTCACGCGCGCACCCCTCACAGTCGGGACGGGAAGCCCCGCTTTCCCGCCGATGCAGGTCACGCGCGCACCCCTCACAGTCGGGACGGGAAGCCCCGCTTTCCCGCCGATGCAGGTCACGCGCGCACGCCTCACAGTCGGGACGGGAAGCCCCGCTTTCCCGCCGATGCAGGTCACGCGCGCACGCCTCACAGTCGGGACGGGAAGCCCCGCTTTCCCGCCGATGCAGGTCACGCGCGCACGCCTCAGAGTCGGGACGGGAAGCCCCGCTTTCCCGCCGATGCAGGTCACGCGCGCACACCTCACAGTCGGGACGGGAAGCCCCGCTTTTCCGCCGATGCAGGTCACGCGCGCACGCCTCACAGTCCGGGCGGGAAGCCCCGCTTTCTCGCCGATGCAGGTCACGCGAGCACGCCTCACAGTCGGGACAGGAAGCCCCGCTTTCCCGCCGATGCAGGTCACGCGCACACCCCTCACACTCGGGACGGGAAGCCCCGCTTTCCCGCCGATGCAGGTCACGCGCGCACGCCTCACACTCGGGACGGGGAGCCCCGCTTTCCCGCCGATGCAGGTCACGCGCACACCCCTGACACTCGGGACGGGAAGCCCCGCTTTCCCGCCGATGCAGGTCACGCGCGCACGCCTCACACTCGGGACGGGGAGCCCCGCTTTCCCGCCGATGCAGGTCACGCGCGCACCCCTCACACTCGGGACGGGGAGCCCCTCTTTCCCGCCGATGCAGGTCACGCGCGCAACCCTCACAGTCGGGACGGGAAGCCCCGCTTTCCCGCCGATGCAGGTCACGCGCGCACCCCTCACACTCGGGACGGGAAGCCCCGCTTTCCCGCCGATGCAGGTCACGCGCGCACGCCTCACACTCGGGACGGGAAGCCCCGCTTTCCCGCCGATGCAGGTCACGCGCGCACGCCTCACACTCGGGACGGGGAGCCCCGCTTTCCCGCCGATGCAGGTCACGCGCGCACGCCTCACAGTCGGGACGGGAAGCCCCGCTTTCCCGCCGATGCAGGTCACGCGCGCACCCCTCACACTCGGGACGGGAAGCCCCACTTTCCCGCCAATGCAGGTCACGCGCGCACCCCTCACACTCGGGACGGGAAGCCCCGCTTTCCCGCCGATGCAGGTCACGCGCGCACCCCTCACACTCGGGACGGGAAGCCCCGCATTCCCGCCGATGCAGGTCACGCGCGCACCCCTCACACTCGGGACGGGAAGCCCCGCTTTCCCGCCGATGCAGGTCAGGCGCACACCCCTCAGAGTCGGGACGGGGAGCCCCGATATCCCGCCGATGCAGGTCACGCGCGCACGCCTCACACTCGGGACGGGAAGCCCCGCTTTCCCGCCGATGCAGGTCACGCGCGCACCCCTCACAGTCGGGACGGGAAGCCCCGCTTTCCCGCCGATGCAGGTCACGCGCGCACCCCTCACACTCGGGACGGGGAGCCCCGCTTTCCCGCCGATGCAGGTCACGCGCACACCCCTCACACTCGGGACGGGGAGCCCCGCTTTCCCGCCGATGCAGGTCACGCGCGCACGCCTCACAGTCCGGACGGGAAGCCCCGCTTTCTCGCCGATGCAGGTCACGCGAGCACGCCTCACAGTCGGGACAGGAAGCCCCGCTTTCCCGCCGATGCAGGTCACGCGCGCACCCCTCACACTCGGGACGGGAAGCCCCACTTTCCCGCCAATGCAGGTCACGCGCGCACCCCTCACACTCGGGACGGGAAGCCCCGCTTTCCCGCCGATGCAGGTCACGCGCGCACCCCTCACACTCGGGACGGGAAGCCCCGCTTTCCCGCCGATGCAGGTCACGCGCGCACCCCTCACACTCGGGACGGGAAGCCCCGCTTTCCCGCCGATGCAGGTCAGGCGCACACCCCTCAGAGTCGGGACGGGGAGCCCCGATATCCCGCCGATGCAGGTCACGCGCGCACGCCTCACACTCGGGACGGGAAGCCCCGCTTTCCCGCCGATGCAGGTCACGCGCGCACCCCTCACAGTCGGGACGGGAAGCCCCGCTTTCCCGCCGATGCAGGTCACGCGCGCACCCCTCACACTCGGGACGGGGAGCCCCGCTTTCCCGCCGATGCAGGTCACGCGCACACCCCTCACACTCGGGACGGGGAGCCCCGCTTTCCCGCCGATGCAGTTCACGCGCGCACGCCTCACAGTCCGGACGGGAAGCCCCGCTTTCTCGCCGATGCAGGTCACGCGAGCACGCCTCACAGTCGGGACAGGAAGCCCCGCTTTCCCGCCGATGCAGGTCACGCGCGCACGCCTCACACTCGGGACGGGGAGCCCCGCTTTCCCGCCGATGCAGGTCACGCGCGCACGCCTCACACTCGGGACGGGGAGCCCCGCTTTCCCGCCGATGCAGGTCACGCGCGCACCCCTCACACTCGGGACGGGGAGCCCCTCTTTCCCGCCGATGCAGGTCACGCGCGCACCCCTCACAGTCGGGACGGGGAGCCCCGCTTTCCCGCCGATGCAGGTCACGCGCGCACCCCTCACACTCTGGACGGGAAGCCCCGCTTTCCCGCCGATGCAGGTCACGCGCGCACACCTCACAGTCGGGACGGGAAGCCCCGCTTTCCCGCCGATGCAGGTCACGCGCGCACCCCTCACACTCGGGACGGGAAGCCCCGCTTTCCCGCCGATGCAGGTCACGCGCGCACCCCTCACACTCGGGACGGGAAGCCCCGCTTTCCCGCCGATGCAGGTCACGCGCGCACGCCTCACAGTCCGGACGGGAAGCCCCGCTTTCTCGCCGATGCAGGTCACGCGAGCACGCCTCACAGTCGGGACGGGAAGCCCCGCTTTCCCGCCGATGCAGGTCACGCGCGCACCCCTCACACTCGGGACGGGGAGCCCCGCTTTTCCGCCGATGCAGGTCACGCGCACACCCCTCACACTCGGGACGGGAAGCCCAGCTTTCCCGCCGATGCAGGTCACGCGCACACCCCTCACACTCGGGACGGGCAGCCCCGCTTTCCCGCCGATGCAGGTCAGGCGCACACCCCTCAGAGTCGGGACGGGGAGCCCCGATATCCCGCCGATGCAGGTCACGCGCGCACGCCTCACACTCGGGACGGGAAGCCCCGCTTTCCCGCCGATGCAGGTCACGCGCGCACCCCTCACAGTCGGGACGGGAAGCCCCGCTTTCCCGCCGATGCAGGTCACGCGCGCACCCCTCACACTCGGGACGGGGAGCCCCGCTTTCCCGCCGATGCAGGTCACGCGCACACCCCTCACACTCGGGACGGGGAGCCCCGCTTTCCCGCCGATGCAGTTCACGCGCGCACGCCTCACAGTCCGGACGGGAAGCCCCGCTTTCTCGCCGATGCAGGTCACGCGAGCACGCCTCACAGTCGGGACAGGAAGCCCCGCTTTCCCGCCGATGCAGGTCACGCGCGCACGCCTCACACTCGGGACGGGGAGCCCCGCTTTCCCGCCGATGCAGGTCACGCGCGCACGCCTCACACTCGGGACGGGGAGCCCCGCTTTCCCGCCGATGCAGGTCACGCGCGCACCCCTCACACTCGGGACGGGGAGCCCCTCTTTCCCGCCGATGCAGGTCACGCGCGCACCCCTCACAGTCGGGACGGGAAGCCCCGCTTTCCCGCCGATGCAGGTCACGCGCGCACCCCTCACACTCTGGACGGGAAGCCCCGCTTTCCCGCCGATGCAGGTCACGCGCGCACACCTCACAGTCGGGACGGGAAGCCCCGCTTTCCCGCCGATGCAGGTCACGCGCGCACCCCTCACACTCGGGACGGGAAGCCCCGCTTTCCCGCCGATGCAGGTCACGCGCGCACCCCTCACACTCGGGACGGGAAGCCCCGCTTTCCCGCCGATGCAGGTCACGCGCGCACGCCTCACAGTCCGGACGGGAAGCCCCGCTTTCTCGCCGATGCAGGTCACGCGAGCACGCCTCACAGTCGGGACGGGAAGCCCCGCTTTCCCGCCGATGCAGGTCACGCGCGCACCCCTCACACTCGGGACGGGGAGCCCCGCTTTTCCGCCGATGCAGGTCACGCGCACACCCCTCACACTCGGGACGGGAAGCCCAGCTTTCCCGCCGATGCAGGTCACGCGCACACCCCTCACACTCGGGACGGGCAGCCCCGCTTTCCCGCCGATGCAGGTCACGCGCGCACGCCTCACACTCGGGACGGGGAGCCCCGCTTTCCCGCCGATGCAGGTCACGCGCTCACCCCTCACACTCGGGACGGGAAGCCCCGCTTTCCCGCCGATGCAGGTCACGCGCGCACGCCTCACACTCGGGACGGGAAGCCCCGCTTTCCCGCCGATGCAGGTCACGCGCGCACGCCTCACAGTCGGGACGGGAAGCCCCGCTTTCCCGCCGATGCAGGTCACGCGCGCACGCCTCACAGTCGGGACGGGGAGCCCCGCTTTCCCGCCGATGAAGGTCACGCGCGCACGCATCACAGTCGGGACGGGCAGCCCCGCTTTCCCGCCGATGCAGGTCACGCGCGCACGCCTCACAGTCGGGACGGGAAGCCCCGCTTTCCCGCCGATGCAGGTCACGCGCGCACCCCTCACAGTCGGGACGGGGAGCCCCGCTTTCCCGCCGATGCAGGTCACGCGCGCACCCCTCACAGTCGGGACGGGGAGCCCCGCTTTCCCGCCGATGCAGGTCACGCGCGCACCCCTCACACTCGGGACGGGAAGCCCCGCTTTCCCGCCGATGCAGGTCACGCGCGCACGCCACACACTCGGGACGGGAAGCCCCGCTTTCCCGCCGATGCAGGTCACGCGCACACCCCTCACACTCGGGACGGGGAGCCCCGCTTTCCCGCCGATGCAGGTCACGCGCGCACGCCTCACAGTCCGGACGGGAAGCCCCGCTTTCTCGCCGATGCAGGTCACGCGAGCACGCCTCACAGTCGGGACAGGAAGCCCCGCTTTCCCGCCGATGCAGGTCACGCGCACACCCCTCACACTCGGGACGGGAAGCCCCGCTTTCCCGCCGATGCAGGTCACGCGCGCACGCCTCACACTCGGGACGGGCAGCCCCGCTTTCCCGCCGATGCAGGTCACGCGCACACCGCTCACACTCGGGACGGGAAGCCCCGCTTTCCCGCCGATGCAGGTAACGCGCGCACGCCTCACACTCGGGACGGGGAGCCCCGCTTTCCCGCCGATGCAGGTCACGCGCGCACCCCTCACACTCGGGACGGGAAGCCCCGCTTTCCCGCCGATGCAGGTCACGCGCGCACGCCTCACACTCGGGACGGGGAGCCCCGCTTTCCCGCCGATGCAGGTCACGCGCGCACGCCTCACACTCGGGATGGGGAGCCCCGCTTTCCCGCCGATGCAGGTCACGCGCGCACTCCTCACAGTCGGGACGGGAAGACCCGCTTTCCCGCCGATGCAGGTCACGCGCGCACCCCTCACAGTCGGGACGGGAAGCCCCGCTTTCCCGCCGATGCAGGTCACGCGCGCACCCCTCACAGTCGGGACGGGAAGCCCCGCTTTCCCGCCGATGCAGGTCACGCGCGCACCCCTCACAGTCGGGACGGGAAGCCCCGCTTTCCCGCCGATGCAGGTCACGCGCGCACCCCTCACACTCGGGACGGGAAGCCCCGCTTTCCCGCCGATGCAGGTCACGCGCGCACGCCAGACACTCGGGACGGGAAGCCCCGCTTTCCCGCCGATGCAGGTCACGCGCGCACGCCTCGCACTCGGGACGGGGAGCCCCGCTTTCCCGCCGATGCAGGTCACGCGCGCACGCCTCACAGTCGGGACGGGGAGCCCCGCTTTCCCGCCGATGCAGGTCACGCGCGCACCCCTCACACTCGGGACGGGAAGCCCCGCTTTCCCGCCGATGCAGGTCACGCGCGCACACCTCACAGTCGGGACGGGAAGCCCCGCTTTCCCGCCGATGCAGTTCACGCGCGCACCCCTCACACTCGGGACGGGAAGCCCCGCTTTCCCGCCGATGCAGGTCACGCGCGCACCCCTCACACTCGGGACGGGAAGCCCCGCTTTCCCGCCGATGCAGGTCACGCGCGCACACCTCACAGTCGGGACGGGGAGCCCCGCTTTCCCGCCGATGCAGGTCACGCGCGCACCCCTCACAGTCAGGACGGGAAGCCCCGCTTTCCCGCCGATGCAGGTCACGCGCACACCCCTCACACTCGGGACGGGGAGCCCCGCTTTCCCGCCGATGCAGGTCACGCGCGCACGTCTCACAGTCCGGACGGGAAGCCCCGCTTTCTCGCCGATGCAGGTCACGCGAGCACGCCTCACAGTCGGGACAGGAAGCCCCGCTTTCCCGCCGATGCAGGTCACGCGCACACCCCTCACACACGGGACGGGAAGCCCCGCTTTCCCGCCGATGCAGGTCACGCGCGCACGCCTCACACTCGGGACGGGGAGCCCCGCTTTCCCGCCGATGCAGGTCACGCGCACACCCCTCACACTCGGGACGGGCAGCCCCGCTTTCCCGCCGATGCAGGTCACGCGCGCACGCCTCACACTCGGGACGGGGAGCCCCGCTTTCCCGCCGATGCAGGTCACGCGCTCACCCCTCACACTCGGGACGGGAAGCCCCGCTTTCCCGCCGATGCAGGTCACGCGCGCACGCCTCACAGTCGGGACGGGAAGCCCCGCTTTCCCGCCGATGCAGGTCACGCGCGCACGCCTCACAGTCCGGACGGGAAGCCCCGCTTTCTCGCCGATGCAGGTCACGCGAGCACGCCTCACAGTCGGGACAGGAAGCCCCGCTTTCCCGCCGATGCAGGTCACGCGCACACCCCTCACACTCGGGACGGGAAGCCCCGCTTTCCCGCCGATGCAGGTCACGCGCGCACGCCTCACACTCGGGACGGGGAGCCCCGCTTTCCCGCCGATGCAGGTCACGCGCACACCGCTCACACTCGGGACGGGAAGCCCCGCTTTCCCGCCGATGCAGGTAACGCGCGCACGCCTCACACTCGGGACGGGGAGCCCCGCTTTCCCGCCGATGCAGGTCACGCGCGCACCCCTCACACTCGGGACGGGAAGCCCCGCTTTCCCGCCGATGCAGGTCACGCGCGCACGCCTCACACTCGGGACGGGGAGCCCCGCTTTCCCGCCGATGCAGGTCACGCGCGCACGCCTCACACTCGGGATGGGGAGCCCCGCTTTCCCGCCGATGCAGGTCACGCGCGCACTCCTCACAGTCGGGACGGGAAGACCCGCTTTCCCGCCGATGCAGGTCACGCGCGCACCCCTCACAGTCGGGACGGGAAGCCCCGCTTTCCCGCCGATGCAGGTCACGCGCGCACCCCTCACAGTCGGGACGGGAAGCCCCGCTTTCCCGCCGATGCAGGTCACGCGCGCACCCCTCACAGTCGGGACGGGAAGCCCCGCTTTCCCGCCGATGCAGGTCACGCGCGCACCCCTCACACTCGGGACGGGAAGCCCCGCTTTCCCGCCGATGCAGGTCACGCGCGCACGCCAGACACTCGGGACGGGAAGCCCCGCTTTCCCGCCGATGCAGGTCACGCGCGCACGCCTCGCACTCGGGACGGGGAGCCCCGCTTTCCCGCCGATGCAGGTCACGCGCGCACGCCTCACAGTCGGGACGGGGAGCCCCGCTTTCCCGCCGATGCAGGTCACGCGCGCACCCCTCACACTCGGGACGGGAAGCCCCGCTTTCCCGCCGATGCAGGTCACGCGCGCACACCTCACAGTCGGGACGGGAAGCCCCGCTTTCCCGCCGATGCAGTTCACGCGCGCACCCCTCACACTCGGGACGGGAAGCCCCGCTTTCCCGCCGATGCAGGTCACGCGCGCACCCCTCACACTCGGGACGGGAAGCCCCGCTTTCCCGCCGATGCAGGTCACGCGCGCACACCTCACAGTCGGGACGGGGAGCCCCGCTTTCCCGCCGATGCAGGTCACGCGCGCACCCCTCACAGTCAGGACGGGAAGCCCCGCTTTCCCGCCGATGCAGGTCACGCGCACACCCCTCACACTCGGGACGGGGAGCCCCGCTTTCCCGCCGATGCAGGTCACGCGCGCACGTCTCACAGTCCGGACGGGAAGCCCCGCTTTCTCGCCGATGCAGGTCACGCGAGCACGCCTCACAGTCGGGACAGGAAGCCCCGCTTTCCCGCCGATGCAGGTCACGCGCACACCCCTCACACACGGGACGGGAAGCCCCGCTTTCCCGCCGATGCAGGTCACGCGCGCACGCCTCACACTCGGGACGGGGAGCCCCGCTTTCCCGCCGATGCAGGTCACGCGCACACCCCTCACACTCGGGACGGGCAGCCCCGCTTTCCCGCCGATGCAGGTCACGCGCGCACGCCTCACACTCGGGACGGGGAGCCCCGCTTTCCCGCCGATGCAGGTCACGCGCTCACCCCTCACACTCGGGACGGGAAGCCCCGCTTTCCCGCCGATGCAGGTCACGCGCGCACGCCTCACAGTCGGGACGGGAAGCCCCGCTTTCCCGCCGATGCAGGTCACGCGCGCACGCCTCACAGTCGGGACGGGAAGCCCCGCTTTCCCGCCGATGCAGGTCACGCGCGCACCCCTCACAGTCGGGACGGGAAGCCCCGCTTTCCCGCCGATGCAGGTCACGCGCGCACGCCTCACAGTCGGGACGGGAAGCCCCGCTTTCCCGCCGATGCAGGTCACGCGCGCACGCCTCACAGTCGGGACGGGAAGCCCCGCTTTCCCGCCGATGCAGGTCACGCGCGCACGCCTCAGAGTCGGGACGGGAAGCCCCGCTTTCCCGCCGATGCAGGTAACGCGCGCACGCCTCACACTCGGGACGGGGAGCCCCGCTTTCCCGCCGATGCAGGTCACGCGCGCACCCCTCACACTCGGGACGGGAAGCCCCGCTTTCCCGCCGATGCAGGTCACGCGCGCACGCCTCACACTCGGGACGGGGAGCCCCGCTTTCCCGCCGATGCAGGTCACGCGCGCACGCCTCACACTCGGGACGGGGAGCCCCGCTTTCCCGCCGATGCAGGTCACGCGCGCACTCCTCACAGTCGGGACGGGAAGACCCGCTTTCCCGCCGATGCAGGTCACGCGCGCACGCCAGACACTCGGGACGGGAAGCCCCGCTTTCCCGCCGATGCAGGTCACGCGCGCACGCCTCGCACTCGGGACGGGGAGCCCCGCTTTCCCGCCGATGCAGGTCACGCGCGCACGCCTCACAGTCGGGACGGGGAGCCCCGCTTTCCCGCCGATGCAGGTCACGCGCGCACCCCTCACACTCGGGACGGGAAGCCCCGCTTTCCCGCCGATGCAGGTCACGCGCGCACACCTCACAGTCGGGACGGGAAGCCCCGCTTTCCCGCCGATGCAGTTCACGCGCGCACCCCTCACACTCGGGACGGGAAGCCCCGCTTTCCCGCCGATGCAGGTCACGCGCGCACCCCTCACACTCGGGACGGGAAGCCCCGCTTTCCCGCCGATGCAGGTCACGCGCGCACACCTCACAGTCGGGACGGGGAGCCCCGCTTTCCCGCCGATGCAGGTCACGCGCGCACCCCTCACAGTCAGGACGGGAAGCCCCGCTTTCCCGCCGATGCAGGTCACGCGCACACCCCTCACACTCGGGACGGGGAGCCCCGCTTTCCCGCCGATGCAGGTCACGCGCGCACGTCTCACAGTCCGGACGGGAAGCCCCGCTTTCTCGCCGATGCAGGTCACGCGAGCACGCCTCACAGTCGGGACAGGAAGCCCCGCTTTCCCGCCGATGCAGGTCACGCGCACACCCCTCACACACGGGACGGGAAGCCCCGCTTTCCCGCCGATGCAGGTCACGCGCGCACGCCTCACACTCGGGACGGGGAGCCCCGCTTTCCCGCCGATGCAGGTCACGCGCACACCCCTCACACTCGGGACGGGCAGCCCCGCTTTCCCGCCGATGCAGGTCACGCGCGCACGCCTCACACTCGGGACGGGGAGCCCCGCTTTCCCGCCGATGCAGGTCACGCGCTCACCCCTCACACTCGGGACGGGAAGCCCCGCTTTCCCGCCGATGCAGGTCACGCGCGCACGCCTCACAGTCGGGACGGGAAGCCCCGCTTTCCCGCCGATGCAGGTCACGCGCGCACGCCTCACAGTCGGGACGGGAAGCCCCGCTTTCCCGCCGATGCAGGTCACGCGCGCACCCCTCACAGTCGGGACGGGAAGCCCCGCTTTCCCGCCGATGCAGGTCACGCGCGCACGCCTCACAGTCGGGACGGGAAGCCCCGCTTTCCCGCCGATGCAGGTCACGCGCGCACGCCTCACAGTCGGGACGGGAAGCCCCGCTTTCCCGCCGATGCAGGTCACGCGCGCACGCCTCAGAGTCGGGACGGGAAGCCCCGCTTTCCCGCCGATGCAGGTCACGCGCGCACACATCACAGTCGGGACGGGAAGCCCCGCTTTTCCGCCGATGCAGGTCACGCGCGCACGCCTCACAGTCCGGGCGGGAAGCCCCGCTTTCTCGCCGATGCAGGTCACGCGAGCACGCCTCACAGTCGGGACAGGAAGCCCCGCTTTCCCGCCGATGCAGGTCACGCGCACACCCCTCACACTCGGGACGGGAAGCCCCGCTTTCCCGCCGATGCAGGTCACGCGCGCACGCCTCACACTCGGGACGGGGAGCCCCGCTTTCCCGCCGATGCAGGTCACGCGCACACCCCTGACACTCGGGACGGGAAGCCCCGCTTTCCCGCCGATGCAGGTCACGCGCGCACTCCTCACACTCGGGACGGGGAGCCCCGCTTTCCCGCCGATGCAGGTCACGCGCGCACCCCTCACACTCGGGACGGGGAGCCCCGCTTTCCCGCCGATGCAGGTCACGCGCGCACCCCTCACAGTCGGGACGGGAAGCCCCGCTTTCCCGCCGATGCAGGTCACGCGCGCACGCCTCACAGTCGGGACGGGAAGCCCCGCTTTCCCGCCGATGCAGGTCACGCGCGCACGCCTCACACTCGGGACGGGGAGCCCCGCTTTCCCGCCGATGCAGGTCACGCGCGCACCCCTCACAGTCGGGACGGGAAGCCCCGCTTTCCCGCCGATGCAGGTCACGCGCGCACCCCTCACACTCGGGACGGGAAGCCCCGCTTTCCCGCCGATGCAGGTCACGCGCGCACTCCACACACTCGGGACGGGAAGCCCCGCTTTCCCGCCGATGCAGGTCACGCGCGCACGCCTCACACTCGGGACGGGGAGCCCCGCTTTCCCGTCGATGCAGGTCACGCGCGCACGCCTCACAGTCGGGACGGGGAGCCCCGCTTTCCCGCCGATGCAGGTCACGCGCGCACCCCTCACACTCTGGACGGGAAGCCCCGCTTTCCCGCCGATGCAGGTCACGCGCGCACCCCTCACACTCGGGACGGGAAGCCCCGCTTTCCCGCCGATGCAGGTCACGCGCACACCCCTCACACTCGGGACGGGGAGCCCCGCTTTCCCGCCGATGCAGGTCACGCGCGCACGTCTCACAGTCCGGACGGGAAGCCCCGCTTTCTCGCCGATGCAGGTCACGCGAGCACGCCTCACAGTCGGGACAGGAAGCCCCGCTTTCCCGCCGATGCAGGTCACGCGCACACCCCTCACACACGGGACGGGAAGCCCCGCTTTCCCGCCGATGCAGGTCACGCGCGCACGCCTCACACTCGGGACGGGGAGCCCCGCTTTCCCGCCGATGCAGGTCACGCGCACACCCCTCACACTCGGGACGGGCAGCCCCGCTTTCCCGCCGATGCAGGTCACGCGCGCACGCCTCACACTCGGGACGGGGAGCCCCGCTTTCCCGCCGATGCAGGTCACGCGCTCACCCCTCACACTCGGGACGGGAAGCCCCGCTTTCCCGCCGATGCAGGTCACGCGCGCACGCCTCACAGTCGGGACGGGAAGCCCCGCTTTCCCGCCGATGCAGGTCACGCGCGCACGCCTCACAGTCGGGACGGGAAGCCCCGCTTTCCCGCCGATGCAGGTCACGCGCGCACCCCTCACAGTCGGGACGGGAAGCCCCGCTTTCCCGCCGATGCAGGTCACGCGCGCACCCCTCACACTCGGGACGGGAAGCCCCGCTTTCCCGCCGATGCAGGTCACGCGCACACCCCTCACACTCGGGACGGGGAGCCCCGCTTTCCCGCCGATGCAGGTCACGCGCGCACGTCTCACAGTCCGGACGGGAAGCCCCGCTTTCTCGCCGATGCAGGTCACGCGAGCACGCCTCACAGTCGGGACAGGAAGCCCCGCTTTCCCGCCGATGCAGGTCACGCGCACACCCCTCACACACGGGACGGGAAGCCCCGCTTTCCCGCCGATGCAGGTCACGCGCGCACGCCTCACACTCGGGACGGGGAGCCCCGCTTTCCAGCCGATGCAGGTCACGCGCACACCCCTCACACTCGGGACGGGCAGCCCCGCTTTCCCGCCGATGCAGGTCACGCGCGCACGCCTCACACTCGGGACGGGGAGCCCCGCTTTCCCGCCGATGCAGGTCACGCGCTCACCCCTCACACTCGGGACGGGAAGCCCCGCTTTCCCGCCGATGCAGGTCACGCGCGCACGCCTCACAGTCGGGACGGGAAGCCCCGCTTTCCCGCCGATGCAGGTCACGCGCGCACGCCTCACAGTCGGGACGGGAAGCCCCGCTTTCCCGCCGATGCAGGTCACGCGCGCACCCCTCACAGTCGGGACGGGAAGCCCCGCTTTCCCGCCGATGCAGGTCACGCGCGCACGCCTCACAGTCGGGACGGGAAGCCCCGCTTTCCCGCCGATGCAGGTCACGCGCGCACGCCTCACAGTCGGGACGGGAAGCCCCGCTTTCCCGCCGATGCAGGTCACGCGCGCACGCCTCAGAGTCGGGACGGGAAGCCCCGCTTTCCCGCCGATGCAGGTCACGCGCGCACACCTCACAGTCGGGACGGGAAGCCCCGCTTTTCCGCCGATGCAGGTCACGCGCGCACGCCTCACAGTCCGGGCGGGAAGCCCCGCTTTCTCGCCGATGCAGGTCACGCGAGCACGCCTCACAGTCGGGACAGGAAGCCCCGCTTTCCCGCCGATGCAGGTCACGCGCACACCCCTCACACTCGGGACGGGAAGCCCCGCTTTCCCGCCGATGCAGGTCACGCGCGCACGCCTCACACTCGGGACGGGGAGCCCCGCTTTCCCGCCGATGCAGGTCACGCGCACACCCCTGACACTCGGGACGGGAAGCCCCGCTTTCCCGCCGATGCAGGTCACGCGCGCACGCCTCACACTCGGGACGGGGAGCCCCGCTTTCCCGCCGATGCAGGTCACGCGCGCACGCCTCACACTCGGGACGGGAAGCCCCGCTTTCCCGCCGATGCAGGTCACGCGCGCACGCCTCACACTCGGGACGGGGAGCCCCGCTTTCCCGCCGATGCAGGTCACGCGCGCACGCCTCACAGTCGGGACGGGAAGCCCCGCTTTCCCGCCGATGCAGGTCACACGCGCACCCCTCACACTCGGGACGGGAAGCCCCACTTTCCCGCCGATGCAGGTCACGCGCGCAC
The DNA here is from genome assembly GCF_030144855.1 of Hypanus sabinus. Classification (NCBI taxonomy): domain Eukaryota; kingdom Metazoa; phylum Chordata; class Chondrichthyes; order Myliobatiformes; family Dasyatidae; genus Hypanus; species Hypanus sabinus. Next base: position 67,536,439 of record NC_082738.1, read on the forward strand.
CCCTCACACTCGGGACGGGAAGCCCCACTTTCCCGCCAATGCAGGTCACGCGCGCACCCCTCACACTCGGGACGGGAAGCCCCGCTTTCCCGCCGATGCAGGTCACGCGCGCACCCCTCACACTCGGGACGGGAAGCCCCGCTTTCCCGCCGATGCAGGTCACGCGCGCACCCCTCACACTCGGGACGGGAAGCCCCGCTTTCCCGCCGATGCAGGTCAGGCGCACACCCCTCAGAGTCGGGACGGGGAGCCCCGCTTTCCCGCCGATGCAGGTCACGCGCGCACCCATCACACTCGGGACGGGAAGCCCCGCTTTCCCGCCGATGCAGGTCACGCGCGCACCCCTCACACTCGGGACGGGAATCCCCGCTTTCCCGCCGATGCAGGTCACGCGCGCACTCCACACACTCGGGACGGGAAGCCCCGCTTTCCCGCCGATGCAGGTCACGCGCGCACGCCTCACACTCGGGACGGGGAGCCCCGCTTTCCCGTCGATGCAGGTCACGCGCGCACCCCTCACACTCTGGACGGGAAGCCCCGCTTTCCCGCCGATGCAGGTCACGCGCACACCCCTCACACTCGGGACGGGGAGCCCCGCTTTCCCGCCGATGCAGGTCACGCGCGCACCCCTCACACTCGGGACGGGGAGCCCCGCTTTCCCGCCGATGCAGGTCACGCGCGCACCCCTCACAGTCGGGACGGGAAGCCCCGCTTTCCCGCCGATGCAGGTCACGCGCGCACCCCTCACACTCGGGACGGGAAGCCCCGGTTTCCCGCCGATGCAGGTCACGCGCGCACGCCACACACTCGGGATGGGAAGCCCCGCTTTCCCGCCGATGCAGGTCACGCGCGCACCCCTCACACTCGGGACGGGAAGCCCCGCTTTCCCGCCGATGCAGGTCACGCGCGCACTCCACACACTCGGGACGGGAAGCCCCGCTTTCCCGCCGATGCAGGTCACGCGCGCACGCCTCACACTCGGGACGGGGAGCCCCGCTTTCCCGTCGATGCAGGTCACGCGCGCACGCCTCACAGTCGGGACGGGGAGCCCCGCTTTCCCGCCGATGCAGGTCACGCGCGCACCCCTCACACTCTGGACGGGAAGCCCCGCTTTCCCGCCGATGCAGGTCAGGCGCACACCCCTCAGAGTCGGGACGGGGAGCCCCGCTTTCCCGCCGATGCAGGTCACGCGCGCACCCATCACACTCGGGACGGGAAGCCCCGCTTTCCCGCCGATGCAGGTCACGCGCGCACCCCTCACAGTCGGGACGGGAAGCCCCGCTTTCCCGCCGATGCAGGTCACGCGCGCACCCCTCACACTCGGGACGGGGAGCCCCGCTTTCCCGCCGATGCAGGTCACGCGCGCACCCCTCACACTCGGGACGGGGAGCCCCGCTTTCCCGCCGATGCAGGTCACGCGCGCACGCCTCACAGTCGGGACGGGAAGCCCCGCTTTCCCGCCGATGCAGGTCACGCGCGCACGCCTCACAGTCGGGACGGGAAGCCCCGCTTTCCCGCCGATGCAGGTCACGCGCGCACCCCTCACACTCGGGACGGGGAGCCCCGCTTTCCCGCCGATGCAGGTCACGCGCGCACCCCTCACAGTCGGGACGGGAAGCCCCGCTTTCCCGCCGATGCAGGTCACGCGCGCACCCCTCACACTCGGGACGGGAAGCCCCGCTTTCCCGCCGATGCAGGTCACGCGCGCACTCCACACACTCGGGACGGGAAGCCCCGCTTTCCCGCCGATGCAGGTCACGCGCGCACGCCTCACACTCGGGACGGGGAGCCCCGCTTTCCCGTCGATGCAGGTCACGCGCGCACGCCTCACAGTCGGGACGGGGAGCCCCGCTTTCCCGCCGATGCAGGTCACGCGCGCACCCCTCACACTCTGGACGGGAAGCCCCGCTTTCCCGCCGATGCAGGTCACGCGCGCACCCCTCACACTCGGGACGGGAAGCCCCGCTTTCCCGCCGATGCAGGTCACGCGCACACCCCTCACACTCGGGACGGGGAGCCCCGCTTTCCCGCCGATGCAGGTCACGCGCGCACGTCTCACAGTCCGGACGGGAAGCCCCGCTTTCTCGCCGATGCAGGTCACGCGAGCACGCCTGACAGTCGGGACAGGAAGCCCCGCTTTCCCGCCGATGCAGGTCACGCGCACACCCCTCACACACGGGACGGGAAGCCCCGCTTTCCCGCCGATGCAGGTCACGCGCGCACGCCTCACACTCGGGACGGGGAGCCCCGCTTTCCCGCCGATGCAGGTCACGCGCACACCCCTCACACTCGGGACGGGCAGCCCCGCTTTCCCGCCGATGCAGGTCACGCGCGCACGCCTCACACTCGGGACGGGGAGCCCCGCTTTCCCGCCGATGCAGGTCACGCGCTCACCCCTCACACTCGGGACGGGAAGCCCCGCTTTCCCGCCGATGCAGGTCACGCGCGCACGCCTCACAGTCGGGACGGGAAGCCCCGCTTTCCCGCCGATGCAGGTCACGCGCGCACGCCTCACAGTCGGGACGGGAAGCCCCGCTTTCCCGCCGATGCAGGTCACGCGCGCACCCCTCACAGTCGGGACGGGAAGCCCCGCTTTCCCGCCGATGCAGGTCACGCGCGCACGCCTCACAGTCGGGACGGGAAGCCCCGCTTTCCCGCCGATGCAGGTCACGCGCGCACGCCTCACAGTCGGGACGGGAAGCCCCGCTTTCCCGCCGATGCAGGTCACGCGCGCACGCCTCAGAGTCGGGACGGGAAGCCCCGCTTTCCCGCCGATGCAGGTCACGCGCGCACACCTCACAGTCGGGACGGGAAGCCCCGCTTTTCCGCCGATGCAGGTCACGCGCGCACGCCTCACAGTCCGGGCGGGAAGCCCCGCTTTCTCGCCGATGCAGGTCACGCGAGCACGCCTCACAGTCGGGACAGGAAGCCCCGCTTTCCCGCCGATGCAGGTCACGCGCACACCCCTCACACTCGGGACGGGAAGCCCCGCTTTCCCGCCGATGCAGGTCACGCGCGCACGCCTCACACTCGGGACGGGGAGCCCCGCTTTCCCGCCGATGCAGGTCACGCGCACACCCCTGACACTCGGGACGGGAAGCCCCGCTTTCCCGCCGATGCAGGTCACGCGCGCACGCCTCACACTCGGGACGGGGAGCCCCGCTTTCCCGCCGATGCAGGTCACGCGCGCACCCCTCACACTCGGGACGGGGAGCCCCTCTTTCCCGCCGATGCAGGTCACGCGCGCACCCCTCACAGTCGGGACGGGAAGCCCCGCTTTCCCGCCGATGCAGGTTACGCGCGCAGCCCTCACACTCGGGACGGGAAGCCCCGCTTTCCCGCCGATGCAGGTCACGCGCGCACCCCTCACAGTCGGGACGGGAAGCCCCGCTTTCCCGCCGATGCAGGTCACGTGCGCACCCCTCACAGTCGGGACGGGGAGCCCCGCTTTCCCGCCGATGCAGGTCACGCGCGCACGCCTCACACTCGGGACGGGAAGCCCCGCTTTCCCGCCGATGCAGGTCACGCGCGCACGCCTCACACTCGGGACGGGGAGCCCCGCTTTCCCGCCGATGCAGGTCACGCGCGCACGCCTCACAGTCGGGACGGGAAGCCCCGCTTTCCCGCCGATGCAGGTCACACGCGCACCCCTCACACTCGGGACGGGAAGCCCCGCTTTCCCGCCGATGCAGGTCACGCGCACACCCCTCACACTCGGGACGGGGAGCCCCGCTTTCCCGCCGATGCAGGTCACGCGCGCACCCCTCACAGTCCGGACGGGAAGCCCCGCTTTCCCGCCGATGCAGGTCACGCGCGCACCCCTCACAGTCGGGACGGGAAGCCCCGCTTTCTCGCCGATGCAGGTCACGCGCGCACCCCTCACAGTCGGGACGGGAAGCCCCGCTTTCCCGCCGATGCAGGTCACGTGCGCACGCCTCAGTCTCTGTCCCGTCAGTCTCGTATCGGTTTTGGCGAGGTGTGGGTGTGCGAGTTTGCGCTCGTATCCACTTTCAAGGCGTTTTTTTTCTATATGGCGAACTGTCTCTCAGTTGCTCCCGGGAGCATCAAAGACCGTCGAAATCCCGGGAGTTTACCAACGGTGAGGGAATGGTGGGAAACACCAGAGGTGCCATCAACAACATTGAAAGAGGTCAGTTCTGTGAGTGTTCCTTCACCCCTTGCTGTCCTTAATGATCCTGACGACACACAACCATCCACCTCATCTCCCGGAGCGAACACACCTGCCACTGTTGGTGAGTACTGTACACCTAGTATGTCAACTTTCTATGATTTATTACGTTGAATATTACCTTAAATTGATGAAATATTATATACATGTTGCCTTGTGGTACTGCTTTTGTGTCGTATTAGTATGAAAATGTGAATAAATTACAGGTAAAACTTTTAGGAAGCCCTCCAGAACGCATCCCTATTTTCTCCATTTAAATAATTATTCACATTATGCATGGACTGCGGGGAACGTAACCCCCGAGGATAGGGTGAATATACATTTGTTAAAGTGACCTCCTATTCGCTCCCTCATTACACCAACTATGCACCCGAGTACATTAAGGACAACATTTACACACCTTGAGAAAGAAAACTAAAGCGGAATTGTCAGTATTTATTAATAAAATTAAGCAGGTAGATAAAGCGTATTAAACCTACTGAAGACAGATATAAAGAAAGGGTCGAACTTCAATCACAGTATGATTTGCTTCTGATCTTTCCCATTGAACAGCAAATTTTTAAATCTAAAAGTTTATTTTATATACATGCGGAAAAATCTACTAAACTTTTAGCGGGTCAGTGAAAGGCTGGGATGGTCAGAAGACAGATTTTAAAATATTCTCTGACTAGATAGAACAGAAACTTTAGATCCTTATGAAATTAATAAGATATTTATGGACTTTTATTCTTTATTCTATTAATCTTTATACATCTGAATTCTATGATTGTACTATTACTATGAATAGGTTTTTGCAAAGGTTAAACATACCTCAAATTTCGATTCAAGATGCTGATATGTTCGATGCACCTATTAAACAAGAGGAAATAGCCAAGTCTAGATCCTCTATGCAATTTGGTAAAGCTCCGGGACCTGATGGTTATACGTAGAATTTTACAAGACCTTTCATGAAATGCTTATGGCACATTTTCATCAAACGTTTACTGATTCGACATCCTCTGGGAACCTTCCTAAAACTTTTTCTGAAGCACTAATTTCATTGATTCCAAAAAAAGGAAAAGACCCACTGGAATGTGTATCATACAGACCTGTTCTTTACTGAATGTAGATTTTAAAATCCTCTCTAAGATTCCAGCAAATAGGCTTGAGATTATCTTGCCTAATGTTATCTCAAACAATCAAACAGGATTGATTAAAAATAGGTACTCACATTTTAATATTGGAAGATTATTAAGTATCATTTATTCCCCCTCTGCCAAAGAATCTGAATGTATTGTATCTTTGGATGCAGAGAAAGCCTTTGATAGGGTGGAGTGGCCTTCTCTATTTCAGGTTTTGAAGAGGTTCAATTTTGGTCCAGGATTTATTTCCTGGATTAAATTGATTTATCATGCCCCGGTAACTAATAATCAAAAGTCTCCTTACTTTACATTATATAGAGGTACCCGTCAGGGTTGTCCCCTCAGTCCTTTATTATTTAATTTGGCTTTAGAACCACTTGCTATTGCTCTTAGGGATTCTAATTCTGTGCAGGGTATTAGGAGAGGGGATAAATTACATAAGGTTTCGTTATACGTGGATGATTTATTCGTTTACATTTCAAATCCTAAGAAATCTATTCCTTCTATGTTATCTGTATTTATGGAATTTGGAACTTTTTCTGGATATAAGTCCATAGGACTCATAGGCTCAGCCACATTCCTTTACTACAAATAGTTGCCTACATTTTTTGAACTATGTAATTTATATTCCTAACTCTTTTCCACACTGCTCCATTGTCAGCATATATGGTTAGGAAATGTCTGAGCCACCATTAAGAAAATATCATTAATTCTAATATTAAAAAGGAGTGGGCTACACACAGTCCCCTATGGAGTCCCAATCCCCATCTCATACTCCTGAGAGAATGTGTTTCTAACCTAACTTCTTTCTTCCTTTCACATGAAAAATCTTGAATCCAATTCACCATTCTACCACCTATTGCCATCTCTTCCATTGTAAGCAACAACTCTTGTGTACAAAATATATCAAAAGTTTTCTCTGCATCAAAGAAAACTGCTGCTACTGACACTATTAACTTATGAATATCAGATTACAAATTTAACACTGAGTCCATGGCTGTTCTCCCTAAACAAAAGCCAGATTGGTATGCAGCTAATTTTCTACTATTCTCCCCAAAATAAGAAAGCCTTGCTATAACCATTAATTACATTACATGTGAAATTAGGAAATTGTGTCTATCATTGGAAGGCTGCTGAAGGGTCTCGGCCTGAAATGTTGACTGTACTATTTTCCATAGATACTGCTTGGCTGCTGAGGTCCTCCAGCATTTTGTGTGTGTTGGTTGGATTTCCAGCATCTGCAGATTTTCTCTTGTCCATAACTGGAAGGATCTGAATGATCCCTGCCTGGTTTCAATAGAGGGATAAGTACTGCTAATTTCGCAGGAAGGAGAAAGTTACACACACTTGCTATATCCTTAGATACCAGCAGAAGGTCTATAAAATAAGCAACATTATTAAATAAATTTATCCTTGCACTCCTACCATCATTCAAGCCCTGCCCCGCTCCGCCACCCCCCAACACCCTTTTCACCCACATTCCCTCAGTGGTCCGTTTGGCGTCTGAAGTTTGCAGGTTTTCAGCATTTTTTTCTCGTGATAGTGGCCCGGGAAGAGTTCCATGATGACGCTGATTCTCTGGGCTCAACTTGGAAATACCTGCCCAGGATTTCACCTCACCACCCGATGTTAGGGCGGGTCAACTGTATGACGTCCCAGAGAGGGAGACATCAGGATACAGTAACACCTTGGTGATATCACGGGGTGGGGCGGGGGAAGAAGGAGAATATCAACCTCTTGTTCCCCCCTAATATAGAGGCTAGACCTGCCCCTTCCTCATCAACAACACACCCACACACTTTTTTGTGGGGCATTTTATTCTTTGTTCTTCCTCCACCACCTCCCCTCCCCTTCTGATGCACCTGCCCATTGACCAAAGATGTTGCCCCCACTCACCCTCCTGTCAGTCAACTAAATCAGGCTCACCCCTGCCCTCTGTTAATATTTCCAAATTCTCCAAAACCAGTCAGTCAACAATACCCTCATGCTTCAATCTTACAAAGTGACTACAGAGTAAGAAACAATGGCTTGACAAAAAAAGACTTGTTGAATTGGTTTTTTTGACTGACATCAGCATCACAGGCACATATCATCAGATGTGCAGTCCTCCCAAGTAAATATAACAAATTATAGAACATTACACAGTACAGGAACAGGCTATTTGGCCCACGATGCTGTAATGAACTTATGAACTGCCCGACTAAATTAGATCCTTCTGCTTGCACAATGTCCATACAGAATGGTTTATTATTGTTACATGTACCCAGGTTCAATGCAACTCAATGATTTGCATGTTATTCATACTGATTACTTCAACTCGCATTAAAGTGCAAGGGCCATAATGATTGTGAGATTGGATCTTATCACAACAGAGCGGGAGCTGTCTTGAGACTGGTACAAATGTTATCAGTATTTTTTTATCTTCTACCCAACGTGAGGTAGGGAGAAGAGAGACTGACATGCCTTGCCCTGTGCTGGGAGGGTGGGATGCTGCCACAGGTCCAGCTGATATTTTAAGAGGGGGTGTTGAGAGGTCACTTCCTTCCCTGTCTCTCACCCTGAGGCATCTACCTCTGTGTGAGTCACACAGCTGCCATACCCTGGCATCTGGCAGTGAGGCAAAGAACAGGTCAGACTTTTCTGGAGTGAGCCTAGAGAGTCGGGATCATAGTGCAGTCTCTTTCTGTCTGCACCTTTAAGTCATTGCTGAAGACCTAGAAATTACTGTATCCTGCCAGATAATAGAGGGAAGGTGAGAGAACTAGAAAGAGGGGTGGGTGGGGATTTACAGGGGAGTGTTGGAAGGGTGGGAGACTAAGGCTCAATGATGATTGGAGGCGAGTTTATAGCAAATTCCCCTGGGAGGTGGATGAATACACATGGGTGTTGCAGGATAATTCTTCAGCTTGGTCTGCAGTGAGGGGCAGAAGTAAACTGTAAACAATGGCAATCGTTCTCTCTCTCCCGACACTGGCTGTCAGCCACATCATCCTCTCCCCACTCTGGGAGCAGACACCGAACACACTACCCCCCTCCCCCTCTGAATTGGGCATAAGACATGCAGTCCTCTCCGATAAGACTGTGGTGTTTTGCATGTGTATGAGGTACATGTGATCAAAACCATCAGAGTGAAGCTCCCTGTGTTCCGGTCCCACTGCAGATGACATGAAAAGGAGAAATTTGAGATGGGAAGAGAACCCTTGTGCTGTCTCTGAATTCAACACCTTGAGGCAACTTCTGTCTGATTGGACATGTTGTTTGTCAGTGAGTTCTCCACTGACAAAACCCTGTGGGGGAAATAAGAGTGGGAGGAAAATGTGTCTCAATAAAAGACTATCCACAAAGAAACGTTCTGACAACTTGGTTTGTTTTCTCAGGCGAGAAAAAGGTTGAAGGAAGCCCTAACAGAAATTTATAAGATTTTGAGAGGCAAAGATAGAATACACAGCTGGAATATTTTCCCCTTTGCTGGAATTGTATAATACCAGATATCATGCGTTTGATGTGACAGGTACAAATTCATAGATGCGCAGGACATTTTTCCAACACGTGAAGTGATGTGTGCCTGTTCGATATTCCCCAAAGGAGAAACTATCCCAAGATTCAACACATACTGAGCAGGAAATTTTGCCCCACCCGTCTACAACCAGTGGGCAGAAACTTATTAAAATCAATCTGTCTTTACTGCTCTTGATTCTGTCTTTGTATGTTCCAATTGTTTGTTTTAACATCATTTGTGAGACTTGGGACAATGCCAGTTCTCCAACTGATGGCAAACCTCTGCTTCTGAGAACATGGTGTACGGTTCTGGTCCCCATTTCCCTGGGTCAGACCACACTAGGACAACTGTCTAGCACAAAGTAAAGTTTCAGGAAATTTACAATCTCTTTCCACTGTGTTCCATCTCATGTTGCAGCTGTGAAAATCCATCTACAATTCCGGTGAATGAACAGCAGGGTAAGGAATCTTATACAGTCAGAACCAAGACAAGTCCTTGTCTCGTGATGGAAAGCTCAGACATTCCACAAACCAGCAAGGAACATGGGAGCAACTCACGTGCCCCTGCAACATCAGTTACAGGTACTGAGGGTTTGGCAGTGGGTCTGTCAAACATGGATTAAATCGGGAATGGAGCACAGTTGTGCACAGTGCAATCATTCTGGGTTCCCAGTCCTGCTGCAGGTGTGGCAGTCCATCTAGTGGACGAGCAGCAGGGTAAGGAATCGTATATGATCGGAACCCAGACAAGCCTCTGTTCCCTGCTGCAAGACTCTGACTTTCCACAAACTAATAGGGATCATGAGGGAAACTCGTGTGCCCCTGCAGCATCAATTACAGGCACAGTTACAGGTTTGGCAGTAGGATTGTCAAACATGGGTTAAATCTGGAAAGGGTTGTGCCAGACTCACTGTGGGAAGACCGTCCATGATTCCCATGTCCGTATCCTGTGGATCAGACCCACACTAGGAGCAGAACACACGATTCTCATCTCCAGAGTCACAGGTCAGCACTCCAGGAAGACTGCACAGTTCCCCAATCCTTGTGCCTGGGTCAGGAACACTGGGAGCACAATGTGTGTGTGGAAAGTTGGAAAACACTTTTTTCAACATTCTGACATCCTTCCACTCTCGAATATGATCTTCTGATTCCTCTCCGATGGCCAGTTGCCGTGACTGTGCAGGAGGATGAGAAGCCTGCTCATCCCCATCCAGGCCCAGGAGAACACCCATGCTCAGTGCCTCCCCTCCGGTGGACGACAACGCCAGATATGAGGGGCAAAGGGGAGGCTGACACCCAGGCCTGATGGAGGAGAAGGCGCAAGCAGGGATATAATTAAAACTCTCGGCCACACACTCCCGAATGGATTTTACTGTCAGGTGCAGAGCCTGAACCAACTGCTGAACCAATTCCTCATCCACCCCAGTCTCAGACAGCCAGTTGGTCTGGAAGTCCCGTGCTAATCTTGAGTACTGGGCCAACTTCTACTTCACTGGAGGCAATAAGGAAGCTGCTGAGGGAGCACCAAGCTAAGGCCACTGCTGCCAGGCCTGCCACAAAGTCCAGAAGTCCCTACGGGTCCAGGTAAAGATCATAGGTTCAAGAGAAGGAAGAGGGAAGTTGTTTACATTTGATATGGAAAGGGGAGTGAGGGGTCAGGCACCAGGCCCAGTCGAAGACCGGGATTGGACTGAGTACATGGGCACAGCTTAGTATGAGGCTCCTCCAAAGTGACCTGCAATTCCAAGCAACCCTGTGTGGGTTTTTGGAGGGAATGAACAGAAATGGGAAAGGGAGAAGGGAGGGAGATCTTCTGCATTAAACAATAACATCACAGGGATTGGTGGGCTTCTAAGTTTCCTGCACCCCCATCCTCTGCCCACTTTCCCTCCCATCACTCTATTTCACTCACACCCCTCGGGACTCCCTCCCTCCCACCCATCACCCCACATACCCTCACTCTCCCTCCCCTGTTCCTCGCCCCTCCAACCTCCCATCCCCACCCCTCCAAGCTTGCCCCATGCCTTTCGAACCTCATACCATCCCCTCCTTGCTAGCTCCGCCATTCCATCTCCCTCCCCAACTCGCCCCCTCCCCCTACCTTGCCCCATCCCTCCCCTTTCCTGCCCCTCCCCTACCTCACCCCTCTCCCTGCCTCACCCCACCCCTCCCCCTCCCCCCACCTTGCCCCCGTCCTTTCCCTCTCCCTCCCACCTTCCCCATCCCTTCCCTTCCGACACGAGATCAAGTGGGTGTAGCTTTGCAATTAAAGAAAATGTGTGTCTCTATACAGAACTCTTGTTGCCCAGGGGTGTGGCGGGCCGACAAGGTGCCAATGGAGAGGGACAGGGACCCAGGCAGCCGTTTCTGTGGAGGTGACTGGCTGCAAAAGGAGCCATTCAGCGGGATTGAGATATCACAAAAGTCAGCGTGTTATTTAAACAACAAGCGGGGTCTTTGGAAATGACAGCGTGACCAGGGGGCGTTTGGAGGAGCGTGCTTGGTGGTGCTGACAGTGAATGGTGTGGCGATATTGGGAAATAGTGTAGGTTCATTTAGGGGGACGATCTGAAAAAGAAATGGGGATTCGGGTCAGGACAGGTTGGAGTGAAGTTGAAATCAGCCATGGGGAATACAAATTGTGCTTGTACATCAGGAGGAAGTAGGGTGTTACTCGTTTGTAAAGATAAAAAAACAGTGTGAGAAGGCATTACGACTGAATCCTTTTTGGGCTTCTATGAACGAGAGAATGGGACTCCACAAGGCAGTATTTGCAGCCCTTTATTATTTAATATTATGATTAATGATATTTTCTCTGAGGTAGATACTAGGTGGGTAAATCACTTTTGCAGATAATGGCACTTTGTGGATCAGAGGGAAAAAAACAATTGTATGTAGGATACAATTAGCGGTTAATAAGGTTGAACAGTGGGCAAATAGTTGTGGTTTTTAGCTTTCAGTAGCTAAAACACAAGTTATATGTTTTACAGAGAGGATCAATAGACCTACACTTAATTTGAAATTATATAGTCAGACTCTTGAAGAAGGTCAGTGGTAAGATTTCTTGGCATGTGGCTGGATAATAAGCTGACATGGAAGCACCATATCAGTAAGATAATTGACAAAGGTAAAGTGGCATTAAATATCCTTGGGTGCTGCAGGAAAATCCCTGTTGACTATATTTGTTTAATTAGATCATTACTTGATCATGACTGTGATTTATGGATCAGCTTTGTCTTCAAATTGAAAGTGTTTGGATGTGATTCAAGCTCAGGCTTTAAAACTGTTGTGGTGCAGTCAGGTCATCTTCTGTTTGAGCTTTACTGGTTGAAATGGGACAATCACCCTTACAGTTGCAGAGGATGAAGTTGTTAACATACTGTTAAGTAGGGGGGGGGCAGAGAAATGATCACCCTGTTAAAAGTGTGCTGGAAGAATGTTAGGAACATGACGAGAGTGTATTTAGTTTTGGGTGGCAGGGTTCTTATCACACTAAGAAAATGGGTTTGCTGGATTATGTAATTTGTACCACTGTAGCTTTTTCGGTAACCCCACCAAGGTTTTCTCCATGGATTTAGTTGATTTTAGGTTGCATGATTTAATTAAATCAAAGGATCCTAATATGCCTGGTAATCTGTTGGTTCATCCGTATGTTAAGGAACATTATTGTGATATGTTAACCATTTTTACTGCTGGATCAAAAGATACTGTAATTTAACTGGGAATGTTGGTGTGGCTGTTTTTGTGCCTGAATTACAGGTAACAAAGAAACATCTTACTAACTATTTATCAGTGTATACTGCAGAACTGGCTGCCATCATTTTGGGCTTGCAGTGGGTGGAGGAAATCTGTCCTTGCGAAGCAATAATTTGTTCCTCTCCTTTTTCAGTTTTGACTAGTCTTAAAACATGTCGTTCCAGCAGTAGGTCTGATTTACTGCTGGAGGCTCTTCAAACTTTATTTCATATTCAAAGTATTGGTCTACGTGTCCTCTACTTATGGGTCCCTGTACATAGAGGTGTTGAGAGGAATGAGTGGATTAATTGTTTGGCTAAAAAAGCTGTTAAATTTCAGCTGTGGATTTAGACCTTTCACTGAGCAAATCGGAAGCCAAGGGATTGGTGGAGCTAAGAATTAGGGGATTATGGCAAGACCTGTGAGATAATAGACATAAGGGGAGACACCTTTACAGAATACATAAAACTGTTGGATTGATGTGAGAAGGGGGTAAGACAAGAAGGGAAGGAATTATATTGACGACTTAGAATTGGGCATCTAATGCTTAATTATCCCTTGTATCTTGTTGGAAAACATCACTCGGGGGTGTCTAAAGGCTGATTTATACTTGTGCGTCGCATCTACGCCATAGGTGTCGCTGTACCCTACGCGCACTTCTCCAGAAAAGTTCCTCGCATCGTGGCGATGCAGACCGCAACAACTATGATTGGTCCACTTGGTAACATCGCATTTCCTACGCATTTCTGGTTGCTTTTTCTCCACCAAGTCTGTAGGCTGTGCATACACTGATGTGAAATAGATGAACCAAATCATCAAATTTACCTGCCAACATGCGAAAATGTTTGAAATACATTTCCTCGTTCATGTTTCTCACAAAGAAACTCAACACAGTGGCATAGAAACCCCAGCACCAACTAACGTTTTGGCCCACACCAACACATGCTCGCTATGGTGTAGAGCGACGCAGAAGGAAAAATCAGAGTTCCAGCACAGGCTGCTGCGACGTAGCCCGTACGCACAAGTATAAATCAGCCTTAAGTGTTGTCATCATTATGAAACACATTCTTTGACAATGTGACGCATACAAGGTTGAAAGAAAGAAAATGCAGGCTGCACAGCTAGCTTTGGGGGTTGACAATTTTCATTTAAAAACTTTAAGTTATGGAAGTGACTTTAATTCACAATATTGTCTTTATTTAAAATCTATAGGTCTTTTTGGGTTAATTTAGTTTTCAGTGGATGAAGAACTAGTAGGGGTTTAATTCCCAACTCTACACAACACTCCAGTCCAGTTGGTGGAGGTAACGCACCTTGAAGTTGGACTGCCAACCACCATTAAAAGCCAGAAGAAGAAGAAATATCAGCCTTTTTTTGGTGATGATGGTGCAGTGTGGAAGAGAGGTAGGAATATAATTATATAGTTAGGAAAATGCAAGCAGCTGTTAATGAAGGAGAGGAATGGGGACATCAGTGGGGGATTAAATTTTCCGTTGCAAAGACTCGTGCTATTTGTTTTTCCTGAAAGGAACATTGCACCCATAATTCATCTCAGTTTGTACGGTAAGTCTCTTAAACAAGTCAGTGATAAATTTCTCGGTATGTGGATGGACATGAGGCTAATATGGAATGTGCATGTGAATAAAATTCTAGAGATGTGTAACTAATTTCCTTAAATGTGCTTAAGTTCCTTAGGTGTGATTGGGGTGCAAGTAGCAGGTCGCTTAAATATATATTGCTTTAATCTGATCTGCCTTTGATTGTGGATGTATTACTTATGGGTCAGCCTCACCAGAGGTCTTGAGGCCCCCTAGAGAAAAGTCAAACTCAGTCACTAAGATTATGTTGTGGTGCTATTAAGTCGATCCCAATTTCAGCATTATGGGTAGAAAGGGGTGAAATATCTACATCTACGCAGATTAAAGTTAGCAATAGTTATTGGGTTAATGTAAGAGAACATAAATTTGGTCATCTAATATTGGCAATGTTCGTAGAGTGTTGGGAGCAATGTATCGCAAGGTCATTTTGTGTGGATGGAAAATGAATGGGCACAAAATATTGCATTGTTTAATGTGGACTATGGTCCCAGTGTACCCTTTCTGTCACTCTTCCACGGTTCTTCCCATTACCTGCTGTTGCCTTCAAGAAAAGATCACAATGAAGAATAATTGTGGCACAGGAAGTTGACACGTTTTAGAACACGTACTTCAAGTTGTAAGTTAGACATTCTGCTTGAGATTAGACAACATCTGTTGAGGCTGCAGGGTTGTGAATACATTTTGTGTGGGTTCTTGCCCATGTTGGGATTGAAGGAAACAAGGTGCCAGACCTTCTCACCAAGCAAACACTTAAAATAAAGGTGTAAATGTAGTGGCTTTGCATAAAGAGGAGGTAAAAGCCATAATTTAAAAACTCCATTAAATCACTGTAGCAGCAAAGTTGGGGTAATGAAAAGAAAGGATGGTATTTATATAAAAATTGGGATGGTAGAAACTCAACTGGGAGATGGGTATAAAAGGAGGGAAGAAATTATACTTTCAGGTTTACATATGGGACGTACTAGGTTGAATAATTCCTTACTCAGTATTAATATGCATGATATGAGCATTTGTTGAGAGTGCACTTGCCAAGAAACAATGCAGAATTTAATGTCAATGCAGTTCCTGTGAAATGCAAAGGAAACATCTAATTGCTAAATTGAGATCTTTGGGACCGACTCAGTCGATATGGAAAGTTTGTTAGGATATCACTACCATAGTAATGCATAAAAGTATGCATTTGTCTTTCTGAGAAACATTAGATGTTTTTTTAATATTTTTTTTATTAGTTTTTCAAAACATTTTACAAATTAAAAACCCCAAATCCCAATGAGGAACATTAAAACAGTGCAAAATTAAGCATACAATAACAATATACTACAAAGGAAGAGAATTTAGCAAAAAAAAAGCACCTCAATTAAAGACAAGTAAGCTTAGTGTCCTCCCCAAGCCCCACAACACAAGAAAAAAACAACAGCAACTCCAGACCAACCACAACACAATATAGAGAGTATAAGTCAGGACAGCCAAACTCCCAGACTGTGAATACACTCAGCAACAGAGGGTAATAATGCCTTCTACCAGAAAAAAAAGGAGCTGAAAGCAAGGGACCGAAAAGAAAAAAAAACCCTAGTCAAGAGGAAGGTTATGAAAGTACTTGATAAAAGGTCCCCAGACCTTATGGAACTTTAGATCCGAATTGAGAACTGAATAATGAATTTTTTCGAGGTCCAAACAGGCCATGATGTCGTTAAGCCATTGAGCATGAGTGGGCGGGGCAACATCTCCATCTGCGGAGGATCAAGCGTCTAGCCAGGAGAGAGGCAAAGGATAATATTCGGCATTTTGTCGGACCCAGACAAATCTGTCTCGCCCCAAAAACCAAACAGAGCAATTAAGGGGTTTGGTTCTAGGTGCTGATTCAGAATACACGATAACGTAGTGAAGACATCTTTCCAGAATTTCTCCAAGCTAGGACAGAACCAGTACGTATGGATGAGAAAGGCCACACCCCTCTTGCATTTATGACAGAGCGGACTAATGCTAGGGTAGAATCGAGATAGTTTAGATTTAGACAAATGGGCTCTATGAACAATCTTAAACTGTAAAAGGCAGTGGTGAGCACAAAGAGAGGTTGAGTTAACCGATTTGAGAACTGAATCCCAGCTCTCCTCAGATAAGGAGATATATTAGATGTTTTGATATTATTTGATTTTTATTTTGGAGGGGAATTGAAGTAGGTATACTTCCTGTCTCTTTGCTCAACACTCCAGCTCGGTAGCTTTCACGCACCTTGCATTGGTCTGCCAACCACCATTAAACATGACTAGAAACGGAAGAAGGAACTTTTCAGTGGTCTTCAGATATTGCGGTTTATCAGATACTTGACAAAGGCCTATTTAAAAAGTTCAAAGTTTCAAAGTGCATTTATTATTGAAGAATGTATTAATTATACAACTTTGAGATTTAAGTGGAGTGGCCATAGACTGAGTGGAGCTCGTGGCTTTGGTGAAAAGAATTGGAGGTTAAGCTAAGTTTCTGGTGAGTTGCTTTCATTCCTTGTCTGTTAGGCCTAGCCAGAGCAGTGAGGATGGATCCGGGGTCAGTGGTGTGTTCTTCACGCCAGATTTGGGAGTTCTGGGAGACCTCCAGTGTACTTTATTATTGCAACAGTGTAAAGTACATCCAGCTGCACCTCCTTACAGACTGTGTTAGGGAACTGGAGCTGCAACTGGCTGACCTTTGGCTCACGTGGGAGAATGAGGAGATGATAGGTGAGAGCTTCAGAGAGGCAGTCACCCTTAAGTTGCAGGAGGCAGGTACCTGGGTGAACGCCAGGAGACAGATAGAGAAGACAGTCAGAACGGAGAATACCCATATCTGTTCCCCTCAATAACAGGTATATCACTTTGGATACTGCTGAAAATCTGTCTATACCACCAGCTTACCACTCCAGGAAAAATTCTCCCTGTGACATGCCCCCTATTCTTTTGTCTAATCACCTTAAAGTTATGACCCCTCAAATTAGCCATTGCCTGCCTTGGAGAAAGGCACTGGTTGTTCACTCTGCATTTGCCTCTTAACATCTTAAGCACCACTATTAAGCCACCTCTTATTTTATTTTGCTCCAAAGAGAAAAGCTGTAACGTCCACCACTTTTCTTTATAAGACATGGGATCCAATTTAGGTAATATCTTGGTAACTCTCCTGTGCACCTTCTCTAAAGGGTTCCTGTTATGACTGAACTAAAACTGTGCCACTCAGGAGCATGAATTGGGAATAATAAGTATTTATTCATGCAACGAGTCTCTGGGGGGGGGGGGGGATGCGGAGAGAGAGGGAGGGGTCCAGGAGAGTGGAAGGGAATCTTATTATCCTTGTTATATTTGATCTTAAAGACGTACTTGACGTAGATTTATGTTGGAGCATTTTATTACTGAACTGCTACTCAACCCTGTGCACGTGCATCCCGGTCACCATCATAGCTTCCAGTTCTGGGTGAACTCCTCGCATTGCCTCCTGGGAACTGAAGCTCTTTATTATAAGTTTCAATAGGGACACAAAGTCAGAGAAATGTATACAATATGCATCCTGAAATGCATTTTCTTCACAAACATCCACAAGAAATAGGACTGCCCCAAAGAATGATTGACAGTTAATGTTATAACCCCAAAGCCCCCCAGCTCCCCCCTCCCATGCATAAGCAGCAGCAAGGCAACGACCTCCCCCACCCACAAGCAAAAAGGCATCGGTGCCCTCCACTAAGTACTCAAGCATATAACAAAGCATCAATAAAGGCACAAACTTGCAGTACCCCGAAGACTACTTGTTCACCTGGTATTTGACATAGCACAATCTGTCTCTCTCCTGAATAAGGGAAAACGAGGTGTCCCCGTTTCACAGCGAGAGGGGAAATGTAACAAACAACTCATATTCTCCTATGACGCCTCAGTCAGGCGCACCGGCCTAGAATCAGCCTGTCTCCAGAGCCATGAAAATCTGGCATCGTCAAGGTACGCTAGTCTTCCAGGCTACGTCCTTGGGACATCAAAAAGCAGACAGTTGTGAGGCCCTGAGAGGGGGTCCCATTCCCCCAAAGTGTCAGGGTCCTCAAAAGAAGTTTGAAAAGGGAAAAAAGAGTTATCAAAGGTAGAAAAGCTGTTTCCAAAGATGCAAGCAAAGGAGTCGCCATTTAGCGCCATCATAACTTTGCTCCACCCCTCCAAAGTTATACATAATAACCATCTCTTCCCCTCCCCCCACTCCGAGAGAAAAATAAACAATAGTATATCCTCATGAACCTGCAAGGAACAATAACCCTTTCCAACAACAATTACAAACATTCTGTAGCTGATCTCTTTTCCTTTTTTCAAATTTTCAGCTGTTCAACATTTCAACTTCAATTGTAATGAACAACGACAGTCCCCTCCACTCAACAACTTTCAGTCAGTCTCTAAGATGGTTTAATGGTTCTTTTTGGTCTGCTGTTTGTTTCCACAGGTGTATTGCTTGCATTTGTTGAAATACTACGTGTCTTTCTGAGAACTCTGTTCATTTTTTTATATATGCTGACTCCTTTGGTGTACTGTCAGGTGACGAGTCAAGCTATGGGTTAGAGCCTGTGGTTGTAGATCCATGCAGTTCCTTTTCAGAGGTGACCCTCACTCTGTCTGGATCTGGCAGGGATGTGGAGCTACTTCATCTTGCGCATATCCTTGCGTGGGCCATTTGCCAGAATCGTGATCTCAGATTCACATTTGATCTGCAAGCTTCAGAACTGGTAGGCGTTTCGCAGCCTTGTTGTGATACAGTTTCTGTTTTTCTTTCCCTTTCACTTTGACCATTTTGACCTTGTCTACCCCTGTAGGTGTCAACAGGTTTTCATGCATGAGAAGGTTAGTGTATGTATGTCGACCCATCAGCATTTGGGCTGGTGAAAGGGCATTCTGCAGTGGCATGCTTCTGTAAATCATTAGACTTTTGTGTAAATCCTCTTATCCATCTTGTGCTTTTATCAAGAGACCTTTCACTACCATGACCTTTCAGCTAGGCCATTAGATTTTGAGTGATGTGAGCTTGACTCGACTCCCCCCCCCCCAGCCAAACATTGGCAAAGGACTCAAATTCACAGCTCAAATTGTGGACCATGTCTGATACTACTCCAAAGACCACAAAACTTTATACGTCTGTGTAGCCACATACCACAAAAGCCAATGTTTTTGAAAAACAAATTTGTTTCTTCATCATTCTGAATGTCTATAATTTCTTCTTGTCAGCTCCCTTCCTGTTCTTCCACCTTGCGAAGAAATGGGTTAATTCCCCAGTCCAGAATTTCCAGATCGTTCAGATCCTTGAATCAATTCTTAAAATTCTTCTGCAGTGATTGCAGGTGTAAGCAGTACTCTTGCAAATCACTGTCTGTGAAAGGGAATGCCAAACTTTCCACGCAGGGAAACTGTGAGAACATTCTCCTCCAATGTTTTGCTTGTATGTTTCCAGTTTTTCAAAATAAAAGTAGGCACTGCACCTTCTGCCTGGATTAAATTGAAATTCTCACCCTGCAGTTTCATATTTAGAATGTTAATTTTGTCATACAGATTGGTTATGTATGCCACATCGCAATGTAGAAGTTCAATCTTGTTTCCCAAGCTCTTAAACATAGAAACATAGAAAATAGGTGCAGAAGTAGGCCATTTGGCCCTTCGAGCCTGCACCGCTGTTCAGTATGATCATGGCTGATCATCCAACTCAGAACCCTGTACCTGCTTTCTCTCCATACCCCCTGATCCCTTTAGCCACAAGGGCCATATCTAACTTCCTCTTAAATATAGCCAATGAACCGGCCTCAATGTTTCCTGTGGCAGAGAATTCCACAGATTCACCACTCTCTGTGTGAAGAAGTTTTTCCTCATCTCGATCCTAAAAGGCTTCCCCTTTATCCTTAAACTGTGACCGCTCGCTTTGGACTTCCCCAACATCGGAAACAATCTTCCTGCATCTAGCCTGTCCAATCCCTTTGGAATTTTATACATTTCAATAAGATCCCCCCTCAATCTTCTAAATTCCAGTGAGTATACGCCTGGTCGATCCAGTCGTTCTTCATGTGAAAGTCCTGCCATCCCAGGAATCAATCTGGTGAACCTTCTCTGTACTCCCTCTATTGCAAGAAAGTCTTTTCTCAGGTTAGGGGACTAAAACTACACATAATATTGTAGGTGCGGTCTCACCAAAGCCTTGTACAACTGCAGTAGAACCTCCCTGCTCCTGTACTCAAATCCTTTTGCTATAATGCCAACGTACCATTTGCCTTTTTCACCACCTGCTGTACCTGCATGCCCACCTTCAATGACTGGTGTACGATGACACCCAGGTCTCGTTGCATCTCCCCTTTTCCTAATCTGCCACCGTTCAGATAATTATCTGTTTTCCTGTTGTTGCAACCAAAGTGGATAACCTCACATTTATCCACATTAAATTGCATCTGCCATGAATTTGCCCACTCACCTAACCTATCCAAGTCACCCTGCATCCTCTTAGCATCCTCCTCACAGCTAACACCGCCGCCCAGCTTTGTGTCATCTGCAAACTTGGAGATGCTGCATTTAATTCCCTCGTCTAAATTATTAATATATATTGTAAACAACTGGGGTCCCACTGCCTGCCATTCTGAAAAGGTCCCGTTTACTCCCACTCTTTGCTTCCTGTTTGCCAACCAATTCTCTATCCACATCAATACCATTCCCCCAATACCGTGTGCTTTAAGTTTGCACACTAATCTCCTGTGTGGGACCTTGTCAAAAGCAAGGTTAATCTCTTGCTGACTTTGCAAAAATTCAATGACTGTGTCAAGATGATCAAAGAAATATTTTAAGCAGCAGCATTTTGACAGCCAATGCACTGCAGTGTGAAGAAGCAAGTATCAATCTCTTAATCTATCTTGGCAAAACTGGTGAAACATTCTGCTATTTAATGGATGAGCTTTACCTTTGTTGGTAGCAGATATTACAAGAGTCATATATGGGGAAACAAAATTCACTAGCTGTGGTTTTTGGCTACGAAATGCCGATGATGAATTACACAATAGATTGCAAAACAGACTTGGAATTTCTTTTTTCATAAATGTCACTAAACCAGCATGGCGATACGTAATATATAGCGCTCCAACCTGTTGCACAAGAAATCGAGTGCCTAATTGGAATATTTCTGTCCTCAATATACATTTTGAGCTGGTCATAGATTGATTCTCCATTGATATTTGTTTTTACCATTTTACAAAAGAGAATCTCTTCATAATTTTTTTCATTTTTGATAAACCATTTTTTTTTCTTTTGTGTGTTTTGGAAGTGCCTGCTCTACCAACAGTCAGTCAGGTCTTGTGCCTCCAGTTAGGGTGCCGCTCTTCACCCCCTCCACCCGCAAGAATCCAGCCCCGTTGGTGATCACTGGTCTAGATCATTGGTTCAGGGTGAAAAATGAAATATGTATTCACTTGGTGAAAGGAAAGTGGAAAGAGCTACCAGTGGAAGTAGATGTGGGATCAATTGCAACACTTATCAGAAGTTTAGACAGTTACCCTGATGAGAGGGTTATGGATGGCTATAGTCTGGATGTGGAAAGATGTGACTAGGCAGAAAAACAGGCCGTCACAGACTGGATGGGCTGAAGGGCCTGTTTCAGTGCTCTATGGATCTTGCCTCATCCTGCGATCCCAATCCAGGGGCTTGAACTGTCCTTCCAGCTAAAGTAGTGAACAGAAGAATCCATTTTTTGACACAGGATTGACCAGCAGTTTTTGGAAATTGACCATTTGGTAAACAATGCTCAACTGCCTTATTTGCATGATCGATCACCATTCACAGTACAGGTGTTAAAAGTCAATAGAAATGACATACTGACAACTATGACACTTTGTAGTTCGTGAAGTAATTATACCCCAGTTGGTGTGTACTTCATAATTTAATTCCAATATAGTCTACTACATTAGGTGATCACACCGTGGTCTCTGCGCTGGAAACACCAAACGCAGATAAGGTGAGAGTATGAGTCAGCGGCTGGATTCAGTCCATGGGAGAGACCCTAGTCTTCCCTGTTCCTGTCATCGAAGCAGCCATCAATCTCCTGAAGCTGAACGTGGTTGGCATGCTGTGTTGGTGGCAGAATTGCAGGACGCTCCAGTACATTCTTCAAGTGAAGTCAAGTTGCTTTTTATTGTCATTTCAACCATAACTGCTGGTACAGGACACAGTAAAAATGAAACAACGTTCCTCCAGGACAATGGTGCTACATGAAACAACACAAAACTACACTAGACTACCTGAAACAACAGAAAGCTGCATTAGACTTCAGACCTACACGGCACTACATAAAGTGCACATAACAGTGCTAGACAGTACAATAATTAATAAACAAGACAATAGGCACAGTAAAGGGAAAATTACAATATAATAATAAATTATGTAAATGTAAACAATGTCTTAGCAGGAATTGAGAAAGAAATGAGCAAAAATTGCAAAGGGAGTGGAGTGGTGTTCAGGGGTGTGTGTGTGTGTTGGTGTGTGTGTGTGTGTGTGTTGGTCTCAGACTAGACTCTGGGAATTGAATCTAATGGCTTGGGGTAAAGAAACTGTTACACAGTCTGGTCGTGAGAGCCCGAATGCTTCAGTTACCTTTTGCCAGATGGCAGGAGAAAGAAGAGTTTGTATGAGGGGTGCATGGGGTCCTTCACAATGCTGTTAACTTTGCGAATGCAGCGTGTGGTGTAAATGTCTGTAATGGTTGGAAGAGAGACCCAATGATCCCTTCAGCTGACCTCACTATCAGTTGCAGGGTCTTACAATCTGAGACGGTGCAATTTCCAAACCAGGCATTAATGCAGCTGCTCAGGATACTCTCGATATATCCTCTGTAGAATGTGGTGAGGATGGGGTGTATTGATTATTAACGCAAACAATGCATTTCACTGTACAGTTTGATCTCCATGTAAGAAATAAATCTGAATCAGAAATGTCAGGGGGAAGTGTGAGGGAAGGCCTCACAGAACTCCTCCTGGAGAGAGCAGGAAAACTTCTCCAAAGCTGCCATTCTGTGAAGGAAGTTGGTGGTGCAGCGGCAGCACAGGCACTGTCCGACCTGCTGAGAACAGACAGGAGGTTGAGGGAAAGACCATCCATCTGGAAATGTTGCAGTTTTTGGCAACTGTATTGAACTGTACAGCAGCAATGCGCATGCGCAGTGGGCTCAGGACAGGAATCAATTAAGAGTGCGAGTTGGCTTCGAATGGTGGTGCGGCGAGGCACAGGCCTCACAATGCAGCTCCAGCTGTGACCAAAGAGCGAGATGCTTGTGGTCCAATGATCTGTAGCAGTGAGAGCAGCTTGGCTATGTGGTGAGGCATGGACCCCATAGCGGAGCTCTGGCAGTGACCGAGGAGGGAGGTGCTTGGGGACATGTACTGGTGAGAGCAGCCTGGCTGCATCTCCACCACCTCCTCCCCTGAGACTTGCTCTTACCTGCACCTGCACCTACCTCCCGACTGCTTCACCCTCCCACTACCTTACCATAAGACATAGGAGTAGTCATTGAGTCTGCTGCACCATTTGTTCCTGGGTGATTGATTTTTCCCTCTCAAATTCCACTTTCCTTCCTCCTACCTGTAACCTTTCATGCACATGAATTAATAATTGATCAAGCTTTGCTTCATCTATACCCAAAGTTTGGCCCCCAGCTGTATGCGGTCATGAATTCCACAGATTCACCACCACTTGGCTAAAGAAATTTCCTCACATTTCTGTTCCAAATGGACATCCCTCTATTCTAAGGCTGAGCCTTCTATTACTAGACTCCTTACTATAGGAAACGTGCTCTCCACATGCACTCTATTGAGGTCTTTAAATATTCAATAGGTATCAGTGAAATTTCCCTCCTCAATCTTCTAAACTCAGTGAGTATGGTTTGAGCTATCAAAGCTTCCAATGCCAACAAATCCTTTCTTTGATAAGAAGCCCCAAACTGCTCACAATACTCCAAATCAGTTCTGACCAATGCCTTATAAAGCCTCAGCGTTACATCCTGTTTAATTCTTGTCCTCTCAAAATGAATGCAACATTTCATTTGCTTTCCTTACTACAGACTCAAGTTAAACGTTTGGGAATCCTGCACCAGGATTCCCAAGTTCCTTTCTGCCTCTGAGTTTTGAAGTTTCTCCCCATTTAGAAACTAGTCTCTGCCTTTTATTCTGTCTAGCAAATTGCATGACTTCCCTACACTATATTCCATCTGCTGCATCTTTGCCCATTCTCCATGCTTCCTTTACACTACTTGGTCCTCCACCCATCTTTGTATCCTCTGCAAAATGGCCACAAAGCCATCAATTCCATCATCCAAATTATTAACATATCACATGAAAAGTAGTGGACCGAATACCAACCCTTGCTGAACACCACAAATCATGGGTAACCAACCAGAAAAGCCCCCTTTATTGCCACTTTGCATCCTGCTAGTCAGCTAATCTTCTATCCATTATAGTAGCTTTCCTGTAAAACCATGGGCTCTTGTTTAGTAGCCTCATCTGCAGTATCTTGTCAAAAGCCTCATGAAGATTTTCATGTGAACAACATCACCTTTACCAATCCTACCTTTTATTTGCTCAAAAATGAGTCCATCAGAGTTGTCAGGTAAAATTTCCCCTTGAGTAAACCACGCTGCCTATTTTATAGTGAGGACTGACACAAGTACTCTGGCAGCTCATACTTAATAATGGACTCTTAACATCTTCCCAACCACTGAAAAAGGCTAACTGACCTATGGTTTCCTGACTTTTACCTCCATCCCTTCTTAAGAGCAGAGGGATAATATTCCGGTACTTCAGAACCATTTGAGAATCTACTGATTCTTGAAAAATCACTGCTAAAGCCTCCCCGATGTTCAGCTGCCTCATTCAGAACCCTGAGGTGTTGTCTGTCTGGTCCATGTGTCTTTCGACATTTCAGTTTCCCAAGCCCCATCAAGTACCATAGATTCCGGACTACAGAGCGCGCCTGATTAAAAGCCGCATGCTCTAATGAGCTCAGTCTAGCCAGGAATATAAAAGGGGATAGCAAAAGCTTTTTTAGCTATGTGAAGAGAAAGAAGATAGTTAAGAACAATGTTGGCCCCTTGAAGAATGAATTGGGAGAAATTGTTATGGGAAACAGGGAAATGGCAACAGAATTTAATGCGTACTTTAGATCTGTCTTCACCAGGGAGGACACAAGCAATCTCCCAGATGTATGGATGGCCCAGGGTCATAAGATATCAGAGGAATTGAGACAGATTGACATTAGGAAAGAAACTGTGATGAGTAGACTGGTAGGACTGAAGGCTAATAAATCCCCGGGTCCAGATGGTCTGCATCCGAGGGTTCTAAAAGAGGTGGCTCAGGAAATTGCGGATGCATTGGTGATCATTTTCCAATGTTCTTTAGATTCAGGATCAGTTCCTGAAGATTGGAGAGTAGCTAATGTTATCCCACTTTTCAAGAAGGGAGGGAAGGAGAAAACGGAGAACTATCGCCCTGTTAGCCTAACGTCAGTCGTGGGGAAGATGCTTGAATCCATTATTAAGGGCGAAATAGTGGCACATCTTGATGGCAGTAATAGGATTAGGCTGAGCCAGCATGGATTTACCAAGGGCAAATCATGCTTGACTAATCTGTTGGGAGTTTTTTGAGGGTGTAACAAGGATGTTAGATGAGGGTAAGCCAGTGGATGTTGTGTACCTAGATTTTCAGAAGGCATTCGATAAAGTGCCACATAGGAGATTGGTGAGTAAAATCAGAGCTCATGGCATTGGGGGCAGGGTTTCAACATGGATAGAAAACTGGTTGGCAGATAGAAAGCAAAGGGTAGCAGTGAATGGGTGTTTCTCGGACTGGCTGGAGGTGACTAGTGGGTTACCACAGGGCTCTGTATTGGGACCACAGCTCTTTACGATTTATGTCAATGATTTAGATGAGGGCATTGAAAACTATATCAGCAAGTTTGCTGACGATACTAAACTGGGTGGCAGTGTGACATGCGAAGAGGACGTTAGGAGAATACAGGGAGACTTGGATAGGCTGGGTGAGTGGGCAGATACTTGGCAGATGTCATTCAATGTGAATAAATGTGAAGTTATCCACTTTGGAAGCAGGAACAAGAGGGCAGAGTATTGTCTGAACGGTGTAGAGTTAGGTAAGGGAGAAGTGCAAAGAGACCTAGGAGTCCTAGTTCATCAGTCAATGAAGGTGAATGAGCAAGTGCAACAGGCAGTGAAGAGGGCAAATGGAATGTTGGCCTTTATTACAAGGGGAATTGAGTACAAAAGCAAGGATGTCCTTTTGCATTTGTACAGGGCCCTGGTGAGACCACACCTGGAATATTGTGTACAGTTTTGGTCTCCAGGTTTAAGGAAGGACATTCTGGCAATTGAGGAAGATTCACTAGGTTGATTCCTGAGATGGCAGGGCTGTCTTACGCAGAGAGATTGGAGAGATTGGGCTTGTACACGCTGGAATTGAGGAGATTGAGAGGGGATCTGATTGAAACATTTAAGATAATTAAAGGATTTGATAGGATTGAGGCAGGAAATATGTTCCAGATGTTGGGAGAGTCCAATACCAGAGGGCATGGATTGAGAATAAGAGGTCAGTTATTTAAAACAGAGTTGAGGAAGAGCTTCTTCTCCCAGAGAGTTGTGGAGGTGTGGAATGCACTGCCTCGGAAGACGGTGGAGGCCAATTCTCTGGATGCTTTCAAGAAGGAGCTAGATAGATATCTGATGGATAGGGGAATCAAGGGATATGGGGTCAAGGGAAGGACTGGGTATTGATAGTGAATGATCAGCCATGATCTCAGAATGGCGGTGCAGACTCGAGGGGCCGAATGGTCTACTTCTGCACCTATTGTCTATTGTCTAATTTTAGAAAGAAAATCAATTGTGTACTTGTACAGGCCGCACCGGATTTTAAGCCGCAGGTGTCCCACGTTGTAATATGAGATATTTACACAGAAAGATATTACACGTGAGGATTTTTTAACTTTTAATTAAATCCGTATGGTAACATAAACAAATACATATTGCAAATGCTTTTTTTCGAACAGTGCCTGTAACACAGCTACTTTTAAATATACGTATATATCGGTAACATTCAAATTACATTGCGTATACTTTTTTACTGAACAGTGCACGAACAACATTCCAATATCTCCTAATGACTGGTAAAAAAAATATACATACTGCAGCCTACCAGGAAAAGTTATTGATCGCCTTCTTCATCTTCCTCCTGCGCACTAAAACCATCAAAGTCCTCTTCTTCAGTGTCCGAATTGAACAACCTCAGGATCTCGCCACTCACTTCAGTCTCTTCGTTGTCGCTCTCATTTGCGCGCACGCGGTCCTCTTCATCACGCAGCAGTCCAGCCTTTCGAAACCCATTGGTGATGGTGGATGTTGTGACACGGCTCCACGCATTTAGGATCCACTGGCAGACTTGAGTTAAAGATGCTCTTCGCATGCGACCTGTTTTGGTAAAGGATTTCTCGCCACTCGTCATCCAAGCCTCCCACTCAACGCGCAGCGCCACTTTAAATACCAGGTTCACGCTGATGTCCAGTGGCTGCAAATACTTCATGGTGCCCCCAGGAATCACAGCTGGAATTGAGTTTGTACTCTTGATGGCAGCTTTCACTGAATCTGTTATATGGGCCCTCATGCTGTCCATAACGAGCAATGCTTTTTTCTGTGAAAAAATCCCCCTGGTCACTTGGCGTAGCACTCTCTCAGCCAATCCTTCATTAGACTCTCCATCATCCAACCTTTCTTACTGACTTTCACCATGATTTCTTTTGGGAATTTTTCCTTTGGCACTGTCAGCCGCTTAAAAATCACCATCGGTGGAAGCTTTAGTCCGGATGCTGTGCAGCTCAGAACACAAGTAAAATGCGTTCTCTCATGGCCACTTGTTTTCAGTGTGATGGACGAGTCACCTTTTATTAACAGTCCGAGTGAGAGGCAGGTCAAACGTCAAAGGTACTTCATCCATATTTATGATATCATCTGGCCCGATGGAATTCTCCGCTATCTTTGTTTGAGTGAATGTGCGGAAGTTAGCAAGTTTTTCCTCGTGGTCGGGAGGGAGCTGCTGACACAGAGTCGTGAGTACCCTGACAGACAGGCCTTTTCGTCTCATAAATCTAAAACACCACGATGGCCCACCTCTAAATTCTTCGATTTTCATTTTGGTGGCGATTGCTTTAGCCTTTAGTCTGATCTGCACGGTGGAAACACCGCGGCCGCCTGCTCTCTGTGTGTTAACCCAGTCTTCAAGAAAGTTTTCAAGTTCGGGCCATCTGCTATGATTACCTCTGAAAGCTTTTGTCGTCTTTTTGCATTGACTCAGTTCTTCACGCTGGCATCTCCACAGTCTCACCATCGATTCATTTATGCCAAGATTATGTGCAGCAGCTCGATTTCCTTCTTCAACCGCCAGATTGATCGCCTTTAACTTAAAAGCTGCATCATATGCTTTTCTTCGAGTGTTTTCCATGTTGATGAGGGTGAGTACAAATGACTGATTTACAATAATTTAATTGTGAAAGTGCGCTTGATTTATCGTACAGTTTCATTGGACCTCTGAACTACTCATCAATTTTATTGGTCTACTGTTACGAGGCAAAATGTTTTTGGCGGCATGAAAAAAAACATGCATTAGCCGCACCGTAGTATAGGCCGCAGTGTTCAAAGCGTGGGAAAAAAGTAGCGGCTTATAGTCCGGAATTTATGGTAACTACACTCACTTCTGCCCCCTGCTGGCAAAATTCATGCAGTTTGTTCATTATTTACTTTTTCCTTTTTGCCCACACTCCAGTGTCCACTCTGCCCTTGAGTTTACTTTTTATATCTCTGGGGGAATAAACTTTTGGCATTCTCTTTGATGTTATTGGCTAGCTTATCTTCATATTTCATCTTTTCTCTCCTTATTGCATTTTTAGTTGCCTTCTGTTGGTTTGTAGAGCTTCCCAATCCTTCAATTTGCTACTAACTTTTGCTATATTGTATGTCCTCCCTTTTAATTTCGTGCTGTCTCTCACTTCCCTTGTCAGCCGTGTTTGCCTTGTGCACCCTTTGGAATACTTCTTTATCTTTGGGACGTATGTATGCTGTGCCTTCTGAATTGCCCCAGAAACTCCCGCCATCACTGCTCTGCTGTCATCTCTGCTCTTGTCTGGCACAGAGCAGTGGAGCTGAACACTGGTTTGTTTTCCACTCTTAGATCTTCATTGAGACAGTTTCTCATCAGTACATGCTTTACAAACATTACGTTTCAAAGTAAATGTATTATCCAAGTATGTTAACCATATACGTACTTTCTTAAGATTCATTTTCTTGCAGGCATGGCAACTTGATGCTCGCCCCCGCCTGGGGTAGGGAATGGGGCCAATTCCAGAGGGGGAAGGGGAGTGAGGTCCTAGAGGCAGGGGGATGGAGGCTAGGGTGTAAGGGAGGAGGGATGTGCTCACTCACTGGAGGACAAGCAGTGACATTGAGGACAGCCAAGACTAGTGGAGGGGTGTGGGGGGAAGGAGTGTAAAGGAGGAGAGGGGTGGGACAGGAGGTGAAGCCATGGGTTGAAGAGACGGGGTCACTAGTGGAACCATTGGGAGTTGCCCCAAGATTGGTCAGCCACTGATCATTCAAAAAGCTTATCAGCACGGCCTGATCCAAGTTGTTGGGCCAGCTAATTGGCTCCATCAGGGCTGGCCCACTGGATGAGCCAATGAGTGGTG
Organism: Hypanus sabinus; assembly: GCF_030144855.1. Taxonomy (NCBI): domain Eukaryota; kingdom Metazoa; phylum Chordata; class Chondrichthyes; order Myliobatiformes; family Dasyatidae; genus Hypanus; species Hypanus sabinus. Next base: position 67,566,323 of record NC_082738.1, read on the forward strand.
CTGTGTTCGAGTCATTGAGGGAGGTGCTGTTGTTTTTGAGCTGCCTTATTTGAATTGCTACCTGAGCCATTTGGTGGCGTCATTGAATCATTGGAGGATCCAATTATAATGGCAATACTGATATTACTCTACAAGCCAATGAAGCTGACATTCTGGTGTCAGTCAATGGGCCAATTGGAGCTGTTGAATTGGAATTGTGATGAACCCATTGGTGTTGTGGTATGAAGGTGTTGGGCTGGAGTGCAATGTCATACCTACCAATGGGGTCATTAAGTGGCTATCCTCATACGGACCAATAGTGGGGTTATTGGGTAGGAGGCAATCATTGATGATGTTGCAGGTGAGCCAATGGATGATGACAGTTCACTGGAACCAATGGCTGATTCTGTTGCTGAAGGACCACCCTCAGGCAACAAGTGAGAGTTGGAGAAGATCCTGATGCTGTGTCACAGAAGATGAGTCAATCACCAGTAAGACGGGCTAGGAGCCCATCATGGATGAAATTGGTTGGGCTGCACGATGACATCAAAGCTCTGGAGCCAATCACAGGAGTCATTGCTGCAGAGCTTGATGGAGTCGTGAATCCTGGGACTAATCACAGCCAAGGGATTGGTCAATGAAGATGATGTTATCGTAATGGAGCCAATCACAGACTGGTGTGGAAGGATTTTTTCGATGACATCGATGTCACAGAGCCAGTTGGGGAATTCAATTTGTCTGTATTTGTTGATGACATCATCATCCTTGAGCCAATTTTACCAGCTGGTTTGGATGCTGTGGGGGTAGGGAGCAATGGAGGGGGAGGGAGCAGAGGGGTCACTATCTGAGTCAGTTCCATCTGCCTGGATTTGGCCCGTATCCCTCTAAAACTTCCCTATCCATCTACCTGGCCAAGTATCTTTTAAATCAGGGGTGTCAAACTCATTTTAGGTCACGGGCCGGATTGGGCAAAATGCAGCTTCATGCGGGCCGGATCAGTCGGGCGCGTGCGACCGCAGCTTTCATTGCCTCCGTTTTTTCAGCCTGTTCTCATGTGTCTCAGTCTCTGCTATTACTACAGAATGTTTCACTTCACAAATTCTGTTTCTTATGAAGAAGACTGCTGAGCAAGCATTATTTTTATGATTGGTATTAACTTACAATCATAGGCTTCATATGGCCGGGCCATTAATAATTAAAATAATAGATCTATCTAAAATGATCTCACGGGCCGGATATAATTGTACGCCGGGCCGGATATGGCCCACGGGCCTTGAGTTTGACACCTCTGTTTTAAATGTTGTTAATTTATGTACCTGCCTCAACCATGTCCTCTGGCAGCTTGTTTCACATATGGACCACTCTCTGGGTTAATAATTTTCCCTTTGAGTCTCCATAAGATCTTTCCCCTTTAACCTTAAATCCATGCCCTCTGGTTCCTGATTCTACAACCATTGGGGAAAAAGACTGTGCCCTTCATTCTCCAAGGCAAGAAGTTCCAACCTGCCCAATCTCTGTCCATAACTCAGTCCCATGAGACCTGGCAACAGTCTCGTAAATCTCCTCTGCACTCTTTCCGGCTTAATGACATCTTTCCTTTAGCAGAGAGACCAAAACTGAGCACAATGCAGCTTCACTAATTTCTTCTTTAATTATGCCATAAGGCCATAAAACATGAGGCTTTTTGGCTCATCAGGGCTGTGCTTGCCATTCCAGTATATCCCTCAACCCCATTCTCCTACCTTCTCACTGTAACCTTTGACACCCTGACAAACCAAGGACCTACCATCCTCCATTTTAAATATACTCAATGACTTGTCCTCTGTTAGAACATTTTTTTAGGGTTAGCACATCTAGCAAATAATTTCAGCAACCTACTTCGGCTACCAGTTTTCAGATGCGAATATGGAATGTACATTAAATTAAAATGCAGCACAGAACAACAGGTTCCCAAGAACTAGGAACCACAGTTAATTGGAAGAGCAGAGAATGCTGATTAAAATTCATTTTGATGTCTCTTGTGTGAGTGTGAAGTGGGAGATGTGAAGTTTATATGTAATTCAAAGAAAGCATCGTGGATATGTGGAAGTCGAATCTGGGTAAAGTCACTCAGAGACCGTATAAGCGCAAGCTCTTTATTCAAAGCACCCGGGGCTTACTCAGTTAGTCTCTCAAACAAGAACAATCTGTCCCTGACTGTTCCTGCCCGATCCGCCGTCTAATTCACAATTCCTCTTAAAAAATGGATACAGTCGTTCAGATACCCCCACACATACCAAGCAGGAGTCATTTATCTATTGCTTGACAGGACCAAGAGACAAATTACAGACAAGGCATAATGGCCTCACACAAACAAGCTGGAGTGGTCTGAGCTCTGCGCATGACTGCACAAAGAAACAAAGACCTTGAACCACTGTCCAACTCGAAGAAGAAATATGGCTCAGCATGATTTAGTACATCTGTTGATCATGAGCAGTTTCTTTCAGAAAAGCAGCCTGCTATTGTTTAACTAACATGTTAATCCTTTTACGTACCTTATCAGATGCATTGTAAATATGGAATTCTCCTTTGATCTTTAGCATGTAAAATTTCATGTAGCATTGGTTCAGCCAGACCATTTTCCTCTGAAAGGGCCTGCATCTGATGCCTGCTATATCTCTTGTCAAATAGAGAGAGTGCATCATATCTACTGGTACTTCTCCCCGGTGACTCTGTTCACACGACAGCATTTGGTGTCAGAAGTGGTTTACCTTATTGCGACCCATTTTATAGCCAGCAATCTCAGCAATCTAAGTGGGTGAGCGTTTTTGAAATTAGCATTCATGCTTGGACTTGTTCAGGTTGGTGGCTATCGGATCACTAGGTATCACAAGGACAAAGAGCAGAACTGATAGATAAAAGGGGTGTGTCTGTGTGTGTGTCTTTCTGTAAGAGACTAAACTTTGTTAATTTGGTGCGGCAGGGCCACCAGTCGTGAAAGATAGTTATTGAAGGTTGAGATGCCAGTGGGGGGGGGCGTGTATACTCATTCTGGGAACTGTATTTTAGCTTGCGTGTTTTCAAGTGTGTGTGTCTTGGTGTAATTGATACAAAGAAATACAGCAGGCTCCATGAGTTTAGATGCACATCTGTGGCAGATTGCAGAGTACATTCTCTATGGTTTTAAGTATGTAATGTTTAACTGGTACCCTTTATTTATATTTTGTAGTGTGGGAATTAGTGTGGAGATATTTCTGGGAGAGGTTTTACCCAGATATATCTGTTAGGATGGCACCTATTGTGGTCAGGCAACATCAGGTCAAGAACCCTGAAGACCTAAGCCAGCCCTTGACCCTGATTATGGTCATTCATAAGCCTTTCACCCCAGGGAGAAACAGCATTTTGTCAGAGTTGCCCTCACTTCACAAGGAAATTCAGAATTCTGGTGCAAGTTTGAGGAAATGTTTCAAATTTACCAGATGTATCCTAAAAATATACACGTGTTGGGAAAAAGCACAGTGCCTGAGAAATATGTAGGACAGTGTGGCCTGGGTGCAAGAGATATCACTTTTTTAAAGGGGAAGTGAGGCAGCGACTGGGGGGCAGGGAGGTGAGGGTAATTGGGGAATGATAATGGCAGTGATTCAAAGAGCTGATGAGACAACCATGGATTATGCAGGATGTAAATATTGATCATATGAGGAGTATTCAGTGTTGGATAATCCAGGGCGGGATGACCCAGTCGTCTTGAAACTGCTCAGCCCACCACGAAGTTTTGGATTTGGGGTTTGCAGTGGGATCAACCTACTCACAATAGTTGCATGGGCCAGTGAGGTAGACCAGAGAAAGGACAAGAAAAGTTGTAGAGTGGCTGTTGCAAATGTAGCGGCCATGACACCAGAGGACTTGGCTTTGTGTGCCAGCAGCCGGGGCAGATACTAAAGAACTGTTGGAATAGATGTGGAAAGGTCAAGGAGATGATTTGTTATCATTGTGGTTTCTCAGGCCATGGTTGGAGACAGTGCTCTGAAAAACGAGGAAAGTGTAAAACTCTCTTACCAAAGTAGGCAGAGCCCACAGCAGCACCCTCTCTTTCTGATTTTACTGCTGACCAGATTATGGATTTGAAGTCAGACAAGCTGCTAGTGGCTGCCTCTATTGTCAGTAGTGGTCATCCATGGGTATACGCAATTGGTTTATTATGGGGCTGCAATGCGAAACATTAGTGGACACGGGGTCGTCAGTATCGATAACTGATCTACACTTGCCCATGACGGGAGAGGTGATTGACATTACCCGTGCAGGAGATGATACAATGAGGGCCGTGAGAAGACAGCCCCAAGTACTTGTGATTGAGGGATTGCAGCTTCCTGTAGATTTCTGGGTCGGTTCAAATAATGAGGGGACTACCCTTGGAATAGACATACTCAGAGAGGCGGGCGCCGTTATCGATTCCAGAAAGGGAGAAATAATATAGACGTCAGGGGCAGCCTGTGTACACAACCAACAAAGTACACAACTTAGCCAGCATCAGAAACTGAAGCCAGGATGGTGTCTGTGGATTACTTTGCCAGCAGATCCCAGTGGTGTGGGCTGATGCAAAGATCTATGCCAGAATCTCAGTAATCTTCTCCCTCATATCCCACAATAACCTGGAGTATATCTCTTCTGGTCACGGTGACTTATCTAACTTAATACCTTTCAAAAGCTCCAGCAAATCCTCTTTCTTAATGTCTATACACTCAAGCGTATCAGTCCGCTGTAAGTCATCCCCACAATTGCCAAAGTCCTTATGGACTGCAGAGTGGGCAGTGCAAGTAAGCGAATCAGTTGTACTACACATACCCCATACCGTTGTGGAGCTCCTGAATACGGGGAGGCTGAGAGCAGCCACCAGCAGCAGAAGGGCAGTGTGAGAGACAGTTTCATCCCCAAAGACAAGTCAGTCCATGTATCTGACCACTCTCAGGGCTCAAGAATGGTAGAAAGGATGAACGGAACAATCAAGAATGCCTGAGCCAAAGTTATAACTGAGATGGGAAAGACATGGGTTGATACATTACCAGGAATCCTGACGAGATTGCAAGCAACCCTAAACTACACGCTGGGTCTCACTCCTACGAATTACTGATGGGGTGAGCAATGCAGCTCCCTTATGGGGTAATTACGCATTACATTGAGCCTGGGATTTACAGGGATAGAATGACCCAGTATGTGAAAAACCTTCATAACCAGCTCAGTGTTGAAGGAATGAGTAAAACAACAGCAGCACATTGATGCTCAGAGAGAGCCGGAGGGAAAGGAGACGGTCCTTCCACAGCCATGTGATCAAGTCAAGGTGAGGGCGCTGCCTGAAAATGCAGGGTTTTCTCCCAGATAGATAGGACCACAGATGGTAGTTTTAGCAAATGGCACTTGTTTGTGTGCAGACTCAGTGAGGTAGCCAGTGGAAACACTGGACTCAGATGAAACAGTATGACTCACCACCTTGTTGCCCCCCACAGAGTGGGAGACCCAGCTGTACCCAGTAACAGTGTAATTACAGAAAACCTAAGTGATGAACACCAGCCAGCTGCACCAGACCTGACCACAGTTGACAGAAGCAGACCCACAGCAAACGCAAAGGCAGAGGACACCGAGAACGCATGACAGAAAGCCGTGACTAGCATGTTATTAAAGTGCAATGGTAATGCTACTCTGTAATGAAGGTTGTTTGCTGAAGGTAGATAATTAGTTGTGTAACATAGTATAGAAAAGATACTGGGGGAAAATAGATGGGAATGGATCCAAATTACAGCAGGGACATCAGGATCCACAACTTTGATGGCACGGCAGACTGAGAAAGAGAAGAAATTGCACATTGCATCTGAAAGCAGTCACCCCCAGCCTGAATGGGCAGTGAATACAAATGATCTGGGCCCTTTCAGTGGCTGGCCAGCGATCGACTGGATAGTTTGGAAGGGGTGCCACCGGGGAGAGGTCTTTGCTGTCATTCAAATAGAGGCCACCCCAACCCCTTCTGTTCATCAATCAGAGGGCAAATGAACCCTGATGCATTTATCCGGCTGGTGCCCCCGGAAAGAGAAAGTTTTAGCTATCAGAGAATGAAAGGGTAAAGATGAAGAATGTGATCAAAACTGCAGTAGGCCAGCAGGCAGTGCAACAGGCATACAAATGACAAAGCTGCATTTTAAAAGACTGTTGTTCAAATTCTCTGCTTAGCATCTTGTAGTAGCTATTAGGGATGTTAGGGTAGATGTACAGTGGATGAACGTAGAGTAATTGGGAGGAATTCTGAGGCAGGACTTTTTTCTCCCCGATTTGAGTTGATCCTCCTTAAGGTTGGCCTTTCCTGGGACAAATTTATTTTTGTCCATGAGGATCAAAAGGAGGGACTTTTAGACTGTTTCTTGGGTTTAGCAAATGGCTTCAGCAACTGACTTCAGCTACCAGTCTTCAGATGTAAATATGAACTGTAGGTTAAATCTAAAATGCAGCCCTGAACAATGGGTTCCTAAGAACTGAAAACCACAGTTAATTGGAAGACCAGATAATGCTGACTGAAATTCATTCAGATGATTGTGGTGTGGGTGTGAAGTGGGAGGTGTTAAGTCTGTGTGTAGTTCAAATAATGCATTGTAAATATGGAACTCTCCTTTGATCTTTAGCGCAAAAAAATGTCATGTAACATTGGGTCAGATAGACCACCTTCCTCAAAGGGGCTCCATCTGATGCTGCTCTACCTAATTTTGTCGAATGAAGACACTGCATTATATCTACCAGTACTTCTCTCCGGTGACTTTGTTCATGTGACAACAGCCTTCACAATCTTCTATGGCAATTAATTCCACAGATTCACCACCCTCTGGTTTCAGAAATTCCTCCTCATCTCTGTTCTGAATGGACGGCCTCTATTCTGAGGCTGTGCCATCTGGTCCTAGACCTGAAACAGGAAACATCCTCTTCACATCCACTCCATCAATGCCTTTCAATATTCTATAGGTTTCAGTGTGATCCTCCCTCATTCTCCTAAACTCCTGTGAGTACAGACCCAGAGCCATCAAACAATCCTCATACGTTAACCCTTTCTTTCATGGAATCATTCGTGTGAAACTTTTCTGGAATCTATCAAATGCCAGCACATCTTTTCTTGGAGTATTGAACAGTTTTGGATACTTATCTAACTGTGGTGTGACCAAAACTGCAAAGCTTCAGTATCACATCATAGCTCTTATATTCTAGTCCTCTGGAAATTAATACTAATATTGTTTTACCTTCCTTACAACCAACTAGACCTGTAAGTTAACCCCTATGGAATCCTGCTCAGGACTCCCAAATCCCTTTCCACCTCTGATTTTTGAATTTTCTCCCCATTTAGAAAATAGACTACACCTTTATTCCTTCTACCAAAGTACATGACCATACACTTTCCTGTACTCTATTCTATTTGTTCCTTCTTTGTCTATTCCCCCAATCTGTCCAAGTCCTTCTGCAGACTCTGTTTGGTCAATGCTCCCTGCCCATCCACCTCTCCTTGGATCATCTGCAAACTTGGATATAAAGCCATCCATTCTGTCATTCAAATTGTTGACATATAATGGACTCCAGTATCTTCCCAACCACTGAAGTCAGGCTAACTGGCCTATAATTTCTTTTCTTCTGCCTCCCTCCCTTGATAAAAATGGAGTGACATTTGTAAATTTTCCATTCCTCCAGAACAATTACAAAATCTAATCATTCTTGAAAGATTATTAAATATTTATAGCTCATTCCATTAAGAGGAACATGAAACAGAATTTTTTCACTCAAGGTGGTGAGAGTAGTATGAGCTACCAGTGGAAGTGGTGGACGTGGGGCTGATTTCAGAATCAGGTTTGCGACTATTGGCATGTCATGAAATTTGTTAACTTAGTAGCAGCAGCAGTTCCATGCAATACATAATATAGAAAAAAGAAAAGTAAAAATAAATAAGTTACAGTATATGTAGAGTGAATGAATTTAAAAAGTATCGTACAAAAACAGGAATAATATATTTTTTTAAAAATGTGGTAGTGTTCATGGGTTCAATGTTCATTTGGGAGTCAGATGGCAGAGGGGAAGAAGCTGTTCCTGAATCACTATGTGTGTACCTTCAGTGTTCATACCTCCTACCTGATGGTAACAATGAGAAAAGGGCATGCCCTGGGTGCTGGGGGTCTTTAATAGTAATTCACGCTGCCTTTCTAAGACACCACTTCTTGAAGATGTTCTGGGTACTTTGCAGGCTGGTATCCAGGATGGAGCCAACTAAATTTACGACCCTCTGCAGCTTCTTTCGATCTTGTGCACTAGCACCTCCCCCTCCATACCAGACAGTGATGCAGCCTGTCAGAATGCTCTCCATGGTACACCTAGAATATTTCAACATTTAAGAGAAATTTCATTAGGTAAATGGATGAAAGTGCAGGTCGGTGGGACCAGGGAGATACAGTCATAAAAAGCTACAGCACAGATTTAGGCCCATTGGTCCATTGAATTCATGCTATACCATTTAAACTGCCTAAAGCCTCAAAATCCCCTCTCTACTACTGTCTAGTCCAACAAAGAACGCTTCTCTTGCCACTGCCTTATTTTAATTTGCAATTGCTAATGAATCCTGAACACTGGTCCAGGTGACTTATCTACCTTCAGACCTTTCAGCTTCCCAAGCACCTTCTCCTTAATAATAGCACCTACGCTCGCTTCTGTTCCCTGACACTGTTGAATTTCTGGCATACCATTTGTGTCTTCCACATTGAAGACTGACACAACATTCTCATTTAGTTTGTCCGCCATTTCTTTGTACCCCATTATTACTTCTCCAGCATCATTTTCCAGCGGTCCAGTATCCACTCTTGCCTCTCTTTTACTCTTTATATATCTGAAAAAAACTTTTGATATCCTCTTCGATATTATTGGCTTCATATTTTACCGTCTCACCTTATGTTTTCTTAAGTTTCCTTATTGAAAAATCACAGAAATCTACAGCAGAGAAACAGGCCCTTTAGCCCATCTAGTCTGTGCCAAACCATTTAAACTGTCTAGTCCCATCAACATGCACCCTGACCATAGTCCTCCATATCTCTTCCATCCATGTACCAAGCCAAACTTCTCTTAACCGTTGAAATCACAATTGCATCCACCACTTCTGCTCATTCCACACTCTCACAACATTCTGAGTGAAGAAATTTCCCCTCGTGTTCCCTGTAAACATTTCACCTTTCATCCTTAATCCATAATCTAGTTGTAGTCCCACCCAACTTCAGTGCAAAAAGCCTGCTTCCCTTTACTCTATCTATAATCCTCATAATTTCGTATACCTCTATCAAATCTGCTCTGAACCTTCTACGTTCTGGGGAATGAAGTTCTCACCTATTCAATCTTTCTTGATGACCCAGATTCTCCAGACTCAGCAACATTCTTGTAACATTTCTCTGTACTCCTTCAATCTTATTTACATCTTTCCAGAGGGTGGAAAACCAAAACTGCTCATAAAACTGCAAACTGGGTCTCACAGGCATCTTATACAACTTCAACATAGCATCCTAATTCCTTTAACAATACTTTGATCTGTGAAGGCCAATGTGCAAAATCTTTATTTATAAACCTGTGACATCACTTTCAATGAATTATGGACCTGTATTCACAGATCCCTTTGTTCTACCACACTCTTCGGTACCCAACCATTCTCTGGAAAGACCTACCATGGTTGGTCCTGCCGAAGTGCAACACTTTGCACTTGTATGAAATAAAGGCCCTCTGCCTTTTTTTCAGCCAATTTTCCCGGCTGTTCCAGATCCTTCTGTAAGCTTTGACAGTCTTCCTTGCTGTCCACTACACCCCTCATATTGGTGTCAGCCACAAATTTGCTGATCCATTTAACCACATTACCATTGAGATCGTTGATATAGCTGACAAGCAACAATCGATTTCACACCAATCCCTGCACTAGTCACAGGCCTCCAGTCAGGTAGGCAACCATCTAGAACCACTTTCTAGCTTCTCCCGCAAAGCCAATATCTAATCTAATTTACTACCTTGTCTTGAGTGACTGAAACTTCTTTACCAACCTCCCAGGTAGGATCTTGTAGCCAACATCACCTGCCTTGCCTTCATCAACTTTCCTGTTAACATCCTTCAAAAGCTCCATAAGTTTGGTTAGACATGAACTGCCATGCACAAAGACTATCCCAAATTGTCAGGGAAAATTAATGTTGCCAATTAGACTTTAACAAAGACTCAGAACTTGGTATTTGGTTTAATTACTTTATTGTGTGATCATAGATAGCTGTCCCTTACAAGGTCTATGGCTCTGTCTAAGCAAGGACAAACAGTCTTTTATACATTAGAGTACGTGCAGTTCAGTTTGCAGAGGTCACAAGTTTCTGCTCAGCCCTGTTAGGTATCAGCAAATACCCAGATGTACCCATACCTTACACAAAATTATATCTAGGGTCCCCACAAACGCAGTCAGTTCCCCATTAAACCACAGAAACAAGTTGTTAGTTGTGAGGCTTTCCAGGCAGAAGGTTAATGGTTCCTCATTAACCACAAGATCTGTTGTTAGTCACATTCTACTTTTTATCGCCCAGTCCCCATGATTCTGTCAACCCTTAGTCCTCAAGCAATATTTTCTTCCACATCCTCCCCTCTTTGATCGCCAAATCAACTGTATTCTTCCTCATCTAAGATAAGGGACTCCATAATCTGGGGGCAGAGGCCACAAGTCTAAACAAGTGTCTTCATCATACTCAGGATCAAAGGCTTCCAACTTCATCTTTGGAAACATCCCTGTGGGTCCAGCTGGGACTTGGGAATCAGGGCACACAAGCTCACTACTATCAATACCAGTATCAGTCCGTAATGCACTATCATTGGCCACCAAGCTCCGTGAGGATTATTGTCATGGAATTCTTCTATCTTATGTATTTGTTTCACACTCTTATATGAGGATGCTGTTCTAGCTGAGTTCTCACTCACATAATTGGTACTACGTACCCTGGGTAACAGCTCCCATACCTGTCAGTGGGCAACCAGGGATATGCATAGCTTCCACATATCCAAATGTGTCATTTGGCAAGGGAGGAAGGGCCTTGGTAGTGGGAGCATTAGTAGTCCAATTAGTTTTGTTGGTGTCGCACTCACTTTTCCCTGCCTCCTGGTTCCCTTCTTGCACCAACAGCTGCTACCCTTTGTTTTATATGTCATAAATCTAGCTGGATGGGTTGTGTTCGGGTAACGGGAAATAAGCAGAATTCCATATATCCTTGTTAACCCAATTTCAGACATTCCACCCATATAAATCGTAATCCTAGTGCCTTCCTTCCCCAGATCACAGTCCATCCCCCCCCCCCGACCCCCCGACGGTGCCTATTGGGGGGCCACTTATAGCAGAGTCATATCCCCACATAATAGAACCCAAAACCAGGGGGATTTCCATCCTTCCTAACTCAGCATGGGTGGGTATGGCCATGCACACCCAACAACTGGATATATTAGTGCAACTAGCATATTTGTAATCTTAGCCTACATAAGCTTTTCCCAATTGAAGACACCCCAATAGTCTGAATATCAACAATAAAGCCTTCATGAGTCAGACTTCCATCATCTCTTCCTCAGGAGAAGACAACTTGCACTTGGTTCCATGTATCTAGTCAGGCTTCCCTTCCACCTTCACTGCAGTTCTTGTCCTTCTACCGAGGAGAACAAGAGTTTTCACATTCACATAGTCTCCCAGCTTAAAGGGATGAGTGTTTCTTCCTTCTGGCTGAGGTAATGCAACTGCCATTTGCCTCTAGTTCAATCTTGTGGCTTCACCCAAGAATTTAGCAATTTTGATAGTTTTCTTGTTGGTCCAGACCAGAGAGGTTTGGGCAATTTTTAAAGGGTTGAAATCTGGCTGGCATTGGCCGTCCTATTAACACTTAGGATGGGATTAATTTAATTGTCGGGTATATAAAGTCATAGTAAGGGCCTCCGGCCAGTTTATCCCATTTTCCTGACATACTTTAGCTAATGTATCTTTTAATACTCTATTTCTCTTTCTACTAATTCCGAGGATTGGGGTTGATACAGGAGATGTAAAGCTGAATGCTTGGGCAAATTCCTTGATTAATTTACCTGTAAACAATACACATCAATAGTTGGTTGGTCTTACTGAAGTGCAAAACCATGCACTTGTCTGCATGAAATTCCATCTGCCATTTTTTTCAGCCCGTTCTCCAGCTGAGGCAGATCCCTCCACAATCCATGATGGCCTTCCTCACTGTTCGCTACACCCCCAATCTTGGTGTTACCGCAAATTTGCAAATCCAGTTAACCACCTTATCATCCAGATCATTGATCGAGATAACAAGCAGTAAAGGACCCAGCACCAATCCCAGCGGCAAACCACTAGTCACAGGTCTCCAATTTACCACCCCATCCTGAATGCCAAGTGACTGAACCTTCTTAACCAGCCTTCCATGCAGGGCCTTGTCAAATGCCGTGCAGACAACACCCACTGCCTTGCCATCATCCATTTTAAGATCCCCCCACCCCCATCTGCTTTGGCTCCACAGATAGATTCTGGTCTTCCAGAGGACCAATTCTGTCCCTTGCAATGCTTTTACTCTTAAAATACTAGTAGAATCCCTTAGGATTCTCCTTCACCCAGTCCACTAGAGCAACTTTATGCCTTCTTTTAGCCTTCCTGATTTCTTTCATAACTCTTGCAGTTCTTGTCTTCCATAAGTACCTCATTTGTTCCTACTTGCCTATACTCGCTATGCACCTCCATTTTTTTTCTCTTAACCAGGGCCTCAATACCTTGAAAACCAAGATCCCTACACTTGTTATCTTTACCTTTTATTCTGAGAGGCATATACAAGTTTTGTACTCTCAAAACTTCACTTTTGAAGGCCTCCCACTTTCCAAGTACACCTTTGCCAGAAAACAGCCTGTCCCAATCCACACTTGCTGGATCATTTCTGATACCATCAAAAATGGCCTTTCCCCAATGTAGAATTTCAACCTGTGGACCTGTCTTTGCATGTTTACTTTGAAATTAATGGCATTGTGGTCACTGGATGCAAAGTGACCCCCTGCACAAGCTTCTGTCGCCTGCCCTGTCTTATTCCACAATAGCAGATCCAGTATTACAACTTCTCTCTTTGTGACTTCACCGAACTGATGAATGAAACTTTACTGAACACGTTTGACAAACTCTATTTCATCTTGTCCTTTTCTAGTCTGGGATTCTCAGTCAGTATGTGGCAAGTTAAAATCACCTACTGGAACAACCTTAAGTTTCTTACAACAGTCTGCAATCTCTTTATAAATTTGTTCCTCTCAATCCCTAGGATCCATAATATAGACCCATTAATATGGTCATACCCTTTTTATTTCTCAGTTGAGTACAGAATGCTTTCAGTAGTTGAGTTCTCCAGTCTGTCCTGACAGAGCCCTGCCATGACATGTTCTCTGACGCATAACTCCACCCCTCCTACTTTAATCCCGCTGGCTCTCTCATATCTAAAACTCAGAAACCCCGGAATCTTGAGCTGCCAGTCCTGCCCCTCCTGCAAACTAGTCACACTCATGGCTGAAAGATCATAATTCCAGGTGTTGATCCATGCCCTGAGCTCATTCACCTTTCCTACAATACTTCTTGCATTGAAATATATGCAGCTTAGGACACGAGTCACACCATGCTCAACCTGTTGATTCCTGACTTTGTCTGAGGTCTTGCAACCTGCCTCTACAACCTCTCCACGAACTGTTCTGGCAGTCTGGTTCCCATCCCCCTACAGCTCCAGTTTAACCCCTTTGTGCAGCAATAACAAACCTTCCTGCTAGGATGTTAGCCCCCTCCAGTACAGGTGCAAACCATCCCTTCTGTACAAGTCCCACCTTCCCTGAAAGAGAGTTCAATCATCCAAAAACCTTGTTCCCTCCCTCTGACACTAACTCCTTTGCCACGTATTAAACACATACTTAAGCTTACTAGTTCTGGCCTCAAAAGCACGAGGCATGGGCACCAACCCGAAGATCACAGCCCTGGAGGTCCTGCTTTTTAAAACTCCTTGAACTCCTTATGCAGAACCTCGTCACTCATCCAATCCATGTCATTGGGACCTACTATACACGTTTGCAGTCCCACTTTAGAATCCCAAGGACTCAACCCAAGATGTTCCAGTCCCTGGCACCCAGGGGGCAACATACCATCTGGGAATCTTGTTCCCGTCAACAGAACCTCCTGTCCATTCACCTAACTAATGAATCTCCGATCATCAGAGTGTGCCTCTTCTCCCCACTTCCCTTCTGAGTCTCACAGCCATTCTTAGTGCTGGTGACACGATCACTGTGACTTTCTCTGTTAGGTCAACCCCTCCCCCACAACAATATCCAAACTGATGTTGTTGAGGGGAATGACCACAGGGGTACTCTGCACTGGCTCCGTAACCCCTTTCTCCTTCCTGTCACCCAGTTTCCTGTGTCCTGCACCTTGGGTGTAACTACCTCTCTTTCTTTCTTTATCTATCTTTTTATTAATTAAAAATTTACATATATATAAACAAGAGCACAATTACCTCAAATATCTATATTAATAACAATTCATATAAAAGTTAAAATAAATATTATCAAGATCATACATAGTATTAATCTAATAGTATGTAATAAAAATAAGATAATCAATTCTCCTTTTATTCCATGAAAAGAAGAAAAAAGATAAAGAAACTTTTGTAATTTTATATACATTAAAAAAAACACTTAAAAAAAACAACAAAAGGGAACTGGGCAACCCATATTGAGAGTAAATGGAAGAAAAAAAAAGACTTTCTGATCAAATCCAAAGTTTCGAGAAAGTAACTGGAAGAGCAATAAATCAAACCATTTGAAAATATTGAATAAAAGGTCGCCAGGTTTCTTCAAATTTAAAGGATGTATCAAATGTCCGACTTGTTAGATTCTCTAAACTTAGACAGGACATAATGGAGGTAAGCCAATAAAAAACAGGTGGATTAGAGTCCTTCCATTTAAGCAAAATGCCTCTGCTGGCCAATAAAGTTGTAAAAGCTATCATCCATTGAGCGGAAACAGGAATATATTCTGCTTCGTGTGGGGTGATCCCAAAAATTGCTCTAAATAAATTCAGTTGCAGGTCCAAATTCAAGACTTTTGATGAAGTTTTAAAGATATCTTTCCAAAAATTATCTATCTTGATACAAGACCAAAACATATGAGTTAATGTAGCCACCTCAATATTACATCTGTCACAAATAGGATTAATATTGGGAAAGATACAGGCTAATTTATCCTTTGACATATGTGTCCGATATACTACATTGAACTGTATCAAGGAATGACAGGCACAAATAGATGAAGTATTTAACAAATGAAAAATTTTATCCCATTGTTGATCTGAAAGTGACTCTGGAAATTCCAATTCCCATGTACCTTTAATTTTATCCTTAGATACCATTTGCAAATTGAATAACCATTTATAAATTATAGCTATCAGTCCTTCTTGAAATGGTTTAACCTGAAAAAGAGTATCTATCATATTGGGTGAATAAGCAGAGGGAAAATTTGGAAGTAAACTACGTAAAAAAAAACCCTCCTAATTTGTAAATATCTAAAAGAGTGTGCATTAGATAAGTAATATTTGTCCACTAACTGAGTGAAAGACATTAAACAATCCCCATAAACGTCTAAAAAAGTTATTATTCCTTTGATTTTCCAAATTAACAAGGTCTGATCAGAAATTGATCTTTTAAAAAATCCATTAAGATGGATTTTACTAGAAAGAACAAAGTTTGTTAAACTGAAACTAAATTTTTAATGTGTGTTTTATAATGGGATTGAGGTCTTGACTACCAATCTTAGAAAACAAAAAAGGGAGAGGAGATCCCAATAAAGAGGGCAAAGAATACCCCTTCACCGGTTTTTCTCCAAATCCACCCATAAAGGACAGTCATATATGTCTGAATAATGAATCTAAAATGAAATATATTGAATATTAACTGCCCAGGAATACATTCTAAAATTTGGCAAAGCCATACCACCATGCTTTTTAATTTCTGCAATAGAGGTTTACTCAATCTAGGATTTTTATTATTCCAAATATAAGATAAAATTTAGGGTCTATTCTATCAAAAAACAGTTAAGGAACAAAGGAAGGAAGGGATTGCTTGGAATACATACGGATAAGAACTTTGGTAACGCTATCATTTTAATAGCATTAATTTGACCAATTAATGATAACGTCATAGGAGACCATTTGGAAAGTATTTGTTGCGCGTATTCGATTAATGGAAGAAAGTTATATTTATACAGGTCCTGAAAATTTTTGGTAATTCTAGTACCAAGATAAGTAAAGTTATTTTTTGCAGTGCTAAAAGGAATTTGATCATATTGAACCAAGTAGTTATTAATAAGAAATAATTCACTTTTGTGCAAATTTAATTTATATCCAGAAAAACTACTAAATTCAAAAAATATGGATAACAAAGCAAGAATAAATTTCTTAGGATTTGAAATATAAACTAACAAGTCACCTGCATACAACTAAACCTTATGCACTTTATCTCCTCTCTTAATACCTTGAACATTGTTGGAGTCCCAAAGAGCAATAGCAAGAGGTTCTAAAGCCGGGTTGAATAGCAGCGGACTAAGAGGACAACCCTGCCAGGTACCTCTATAGCTTAAAATAAGGAGATTTTTGATTGTTAGTTAAAACTACCATGATAGGAGCTTGATAGATCAGCTTAATCCAGGAAATAAAACCTGGACCAAAATGAAATCTTTCTAAAACCTTGAATAAGCGCCTTTACTTACTGAGAAAGCTGAAGAAATTTGGCCTGTCCCCTAAAACCCTCACTAATTTTTTATAGATGCACCGTAGAAAGCATTCTTCTAGGGTGCACCACAACCTGGTATGGAAGTTGTCCTGTCCAAGACCGGAAGAAGCTGCAGAAGGTCGTGAACATAGCCCAGCACATCACACAAACCAATCTTCCATCCTTGGACTCACTTTACATAGCACGCTGTCGGAGCAGTGCTGCCAGGATAATCAAGGACACGACCCACCCAGCCAACACACTTTTTGTCCCCCTTCCCTCTGGAAGAAGGTTCAGGAGCTTGAAGATTCGTATGGCCAGATTTGGGAACAGCTTCTTTCCAACTGTGTTAAGACTGCTGAACAGATCCTGACCCAGATCTGGGCTGTACCTTCCAAATATCCGGACCTGACTTGCACTACCTTACCTTCCCTTTTCTATTTTCAAATTATGATTTATAATTTAAATTTTTATTATAATTACTTCGATTTGTACTTCAGGGAGCACGAAGCACAGAATCAAATATCACTGTGATGATTGTACGCTGTAGTATCAATTGTTTGGTGACAGTAAAGTAAAATAAGACCATTCTACTCTATCAAAGGCTTTCTCTGCATCAAGGGAAGCACACATTTGGATTCTTTAGATGGAGAGGAATGAATAATGTTCAGTAATCTCTGAATATTAAAATATGAATATCTATTCTTAATAAATCCAATTTGATCCTTAGAAATAACCTTAGGTAAAATACTCTCGAGCCTGTTAGCCAAAACCTTAGAAAGAAATTTAGAATCCACATTTAATAAGGAAATTGGTCTGTAGGAGGCACATTCAGATAAATCATCTTTTTTGGGAATTAATGAAATTGATGCCACATAGAAAGTTTTCGGGAGGGTCCCAGAAGATATAGAATCAGTGCAAATTTGGCATAAATGAGGTGTAAGTATATCAGTAAATGTCTTAAAAAATTCTACTGTAAATCCATCCGGTCCCGGAGCTTTACCCGATTGAAAAGAGGATATAGCCCTTGCTATTTCCTCTCATTTAGTAGGCGCATCTAATGTATTCATATCTTGAATAGAAATTTTGGGTATATTCAGTCTTTGCAAGAATCTATTCATAAAAGTAGTGCTGTCTGGAAAATCAGATTTATAAAGGTTAGAGTAAAAATCCAAAAATACCTTACAAATTTCCTGACAATCTGACATTTCAGTTCGATCGGTTCGTCGTATTTTCAAAATCTGCCTTCTAGCCATAGTTGCTTTAAGTTGACCGACCAACAATTCACTTGACTTATCCCCATGAACATAAAATTGACTTTTTTGATTTCAAAAGTTGCTGCTCAATGGGAAAAGTTAAAAGCAGATCATGCTGTGTTTGAAGTTCCACCCTTTCCTTTTATAGATCTTCACTCGGTGTTACTGAATAAACTTTATCTATTTCTTTCATCCTGTTAGTAATCACTAAAAGCTCCAGTTTAGTTTTCCTTCTTAAAGCTACTGAATATGAGATTATCTGTCCCCTAAGAAACGATTTCATCACATCCCAAATAACCAAATTTGATATACCCTCAGGTGTATTTAGTTAAAAAAATAGAGAAATTTGCTCTTTAATAAAACTTACAAATGCTGAATCATGCAGCAGTGTAGCATTAAATCTCCACTGAGATGCATTCCCTATATTATCAGGGAACTTCAGTAATAGTTTTGTGGGCGCATGATCCAACAGCTTCCTACGTACAGTCAGCAACAAAAGGCTCCAATTGCATATTCAACAAAAAATAATGAATTCTTGAATATTTATGATGTACATGCGGAAAAAAAAAGTCCTTCCCTTTAGGATGGAGCAATCTCCAAATATCGACCAAACCGTATTCTAGTAAAAAAGAATTAATACAGGTCGCAGCCTTATTAGGAGGCCACGGATTGGTTGATGATCTATCAGTAGAAGGATTTAGACAACAGTTAAAGTCACCGCCCATGATCAACTTATCTTCACTTAGATTCGGCAATGCAGAAAATAACTTCTTAAAAAAATTCAGCGCTATCTACATTAGGTGCATCCATGCACACCAAAGCCAGCTTTTGAGCACATAACAAACCATTAACAATTAAGTATCTTCCAATTGAATCAGTGACATTATTAAAATGTGCAAAAGGGATTTTAAAATTAATAAAAATAGATACCCCTCTAATTTTAGTTACTGATGAAGAGTGAAACTGAGAGACCCTCCAAAACTAAAAAAAAAGTTTTCATCCTCCCTATGGATATGGGTCTCTTGAGCAAAAAATAATATCAGCTTGGAGTGTTTTTAATTTCTTAAAGATCTTTCTATGCTTAATAGGTGGTTCAAGCCATTCAGGTTCCAAGAGATTATATTAATTTTATGAACATCTATAATAAGGCTTTAATTTAAGATTTTATAAAATAAGTTAGTGCGCCGGGACAGACCAAATCCGCAGGGAAGAACAAATTATGAATTTGATCAGAGAGAAGAAAAACAACATGATCGACAGGAAAACCTCTCAGGATGCCCAGTCGAAAAAGCCTAAGCTAATAGCCCCACCCCTCTCCCCCAAAAGCCCGAAAATCATCCAATAAGCGGGCAGCATGCTAAACTAAAATCCCTAAACCCCTGTCTCCAATAGGAAGACTTTTAAAAAGTTATATGCTAACACCACTGACTGAAGACACAACAACAGATACATAAAGAAATAAACAAATTCCAAATATTTTGATATTATGTCTAACAGAGGTTAGAACGTAGTTAACAGTGGCCATCTTAAAATCATTTAATAAAAATTGATCATATATTCAAAAAAGATAGATCCAAGCAAATAATATGTTAGGACTAGTGTTAAACTCTTAAAAATCCTAAAGGAAAAAATAAAACAACCAAAACAATGTCTGGGCAGACATAAAATGTAGATTGAACTTTCAACGATCCAGCTACACACAACTCCCAGCTAAGGATTAAGTGTTTAAGTTGCTTGCAAGACAGGCTTAAACTTCTTTATAAATTTCCACGCCTCTTTTGGGGAGTCAAACCATTTTGGGCGAGCATAGGCGGGAAGATTCTCAAACGAGCTGGATAACGCAAAGAGGAACGACTGTTCTTTTAGAGTTCAGACATCACTTCCCGATATTTCATTCGTTCTGCATGAACCTCTGGGGCAAAATCTTCAAGTATATGAATCTCTACTCCATTATAAATTAGCATCCCCCGCATCCCAGCATCTCGAAGAATTGCTTCTTTAATAGCAAAGTAATGCAAACATAAAATCACCGGGCGAGGTTTCATCTGCACCAAAGGCTTCGGGTGGAGAATTTGGTGAGCTCTATCTATCATTGGAGGAGCTTCAAGTATCTCACTAAAAAGTGAGTATAGCCTACTCTCAAAAGATATTAGTGGCTTACCGGTTTCCATGTTTTCAGACAAACCCAACATACGTAAATTCATCCTACGAAATCTGCTTTCCAGATCAATCGTTTTCTTCTTAATTCTTAATAATTCCGAAGAAACCTCAACAATTTTCTTTTCCATAGTAGATATCTTTAATTCTTGTTCTTTAATCACTTGAATCACTGTCTCTTGTTCTCTTCTGATTCTATTGGTGTCGTTTTTAAGCATCTGATATTGAAATTCCAGATTCCTCAAAGATTCCTGGACAGCAGAGATGGTTTTTTTCAAGCTTTTCATTGGCATTTGTCAGTTTATCAATCTTAGTGTCCACCATTCCGATCTTGATGTTAATATCCTGCATCAAAGAAAACATTCTTTCTGAAGTAGAGACTTCCTCTGCCTCCTTTGTTTGTTCAGCTTGGGAAACAATTTTGCCATCACTTAATTCGATTCCAGTTCGGGTACCAGCCATTGTAATTAAATCGTAAATCCTTCACTAAAATTAATAAATCTTAAAGTTTAAGCAAAACTAGCAGTGGAAAGTAAGTTGTAAAAGGAAGGAGTAGAGTCAACATGTGTCTTACTCCATGGACTGCTGAGAGGAGACTCCACTACCTCTCTATATGTCCTATCTATCACCCCGTCAGCCCCCTGAAAGATCCAGAGTTCATCCATTCCAGCTTCGACTCCTTAAAGTGGATTGCTAGAAGCTGCAGCTGGATGCACTTCTCACAGGTGTAGTCATCAAGGATACTGGAGGTCTCCCTGTCTTCCCACTTCCTGCAAGAGGAGCATTGTGTCGAAAGGACGGTCTGGTAGGCAGATGGGATGGGGTGGCTTTGTAGGCAAAAAATGAAGTCAAATTCTGAGAAAGAATTGTCATAAGATCAGAAGATAAATTATCCTTGTGGGCAGAGTTAGGAAACTGCAAGGGTAAAAAGACCTTGATGGGAATTATATACAGGCCCCTGAACAGTAGCCATGATGAAGTAGCTGAATTACAATAGAAGATAGAAAATGCATGTCAAAAGGGCAATGTTACGATAATTATGGGGGATTCAATATGCAGGTAGAGTGGGACAATCGGGTTTGTGCTGGATTCCAACAAAAGAGATTTATAGACTGTCTACAGCATGGTTTTTTTAGAGCAGCTTGTGGTTGCGCCCAATAGGGGAATGGCAGTTCTCAGTTGGGCGTTATGTAATGACACAGGTTTGATTAGGAAGTTTAAGGTACAGGAATCCTCCAAAGACAGTCATCATAATATGACAGAATTAACTCTGCAGTTTAAGAAGGGGAAGATAAAATTGAATATATCAGTTTTACAGTGGAGTAAAGGGAATTAAAGAGGCATGATAGAGGAAATGGTCAAAGTTGATTGAAAGGAAACACTAGCAGAGCTGATGGCAGAAGAGCAATGGCTGGAGTTTCTGGGAGAAATTCAGAGAGCGCAGAAAAGATACATCCAAAGATGAAGTAGTCTAAAAGAAAGCTGAGGCAACCTTGGCTGACAAGGGAAGTGAAAGACTGCATGAAAGCAAAAGAGAGAGCATATAACAGCAAAAATTAGAGGGAAGGCAGAGGATTGAGCTGTTGTAGCTGAAAGAAAATTATGTTTGGGAGCTTTACATCCAAGGATATACCTTGGATCAACAGGAGAGGCAGGTAGGCAAAGGGGATGGCTTGGCTCTGTTTAAAAAATGAAATCCTAAAAATAAGGTGACATTGGATCAGAAGATACAGAATCTTTGTGGGTAGAGTTAAGAAACTGCAAGGGTAAAAAATCCCTGATGGGAATTATATACAGGCCTCCAGGGTGTGAAATATGAATTACAACAGGAGATAAAATAGGCATGTAGAAAGGTCAAAGTTATGTTAGTCACAGGGGATTTCAATTTGCACATGTTCAGGAAAATCAGGTTGGTGTTGGATCCCAAGAGAGAGAATTTGCAGAATGCCTATGAGATGACTTTCCAGAGCAGCTTGTTGTTGAACCCATTGGAGGAAATGTTATTCTGGATTGGAATTTGTGTAATACACAGGATTTGATTCGGGAGTTTAGGGTAAACGATCCTTTGGGCAGTAGTAATCATTAATGATAGCACTTACCTTACAATTTGAGAGGGAGAAGCTGAAGTTGGATGGATCAGTATTACAATGGAGTAAAGAGGCAGCCATGGCTAAAAAAGGAAGTTAATGCCAACATGAAAGCAAATTAGAGGGCATATAATAGACCAAAAGTTAGTGGGAAATTAGAGGATTTGGGAAGTGTTAAAATACAACAGAACGCAACTTATAATGGCATAAGGAGAGGGAAAATTGAAACATGAAGTTAAGCTAGCAATAATATCAGAGGATACCAAAAAATCTTTTAGATATATAAGAAATAAAAGAGAGGCAAGAATAGATATTGATGCATTGAAAAATGATGCTGGAGAGGTTTTAATGGCAGACAAGGAAATGGCGGATGAACTGAATAAGTATTTTGCATTGTTCTTCACTGTGGAAGACACTAGCAGTTTGCCAGAAGTTTGAGAGTGTCAGGGGGCAGAACTGAGCACAGTGCTATTAAGAAGAAGTAGTTTGGGAAGATGAAATGTCTGAAGATAGATCAGTCACCTGGGCCATATGGACTGCACTCCAGGTTCTGAAAGAGGTAGCTGAAGAGGCATTAGGAATAATCTTTCAAGAATCAATAGTTTCTGGCATGGTGCCAGAGGACTTGAAAATTGCAAATGTCATTCCACACTTCAAGCAGGGAGGGAGGCATAAGAAAGGAAATTTATAGGCCAGTTAGCCTGACCTCAGTGTTTGGGAAGATGTTGGAGTCGACTCTTAAGGATGAGGTCTCAAGGTACTTGGAGGCACATAATGAAATAGTCTGAAGCCAGCATGGCTTCCTGAAGGGAAATTTTGTCAGACATATATCTGTTCAAATTCTTGAAGAAATAACTAGCAGTATAGACAAAGGATAATCAGTGGATGTTGTATACTTGGATTTTACAAGGTACTGCACATGAGACTGTTTAATAAGATAAGATCCCATGGTATTGGAAGGAGATGAGCATAGATACATGATTGGCAGGAGGCAAAGAGCGAGAATAAAGGGAGCCTTTTCTGGCTGGCTGCCAGTGAATGGTGTTGTTCCGCAGGGGTTGGTGTTGGGACCACTTCTTTCTACCTTATACATCAATGATTTGTATAGGAAATTGAAAGCTTTGTGGGCAAGTATGTGGACGATATGAAGATGGGTAGAGGGGCAGATAGTGTTGAGGAAGCAGAGAGTCTGCAGAAGGACAGACAGATTGGGAGAATGAGCAAAGAAGTGGCAGGTGGAATATAGTGTGGGGACATGTGTGGCCATGCACTTTGGTAAAAGGAATAAAGGTGTAGACTATTATTAAACAACAAGAAAATTCAAAAATGAGGGGTGCAACAGGACTTGGGAGCTTGTGTGCTGGATTCCTGAAAGGTTGAACCAATTTTCTACCATGCTCATATCTTTTCTCGAATACCATAGGCTTTTATCTTGTGCAGCATCTTGTCAAAAGCCTTCTGAAAATCAATGTAAACAACATCCATTGACTCTCCTTGTTCTCTCCTGCCTGTTACTTCCTCAAAGAATTCTAATAGATTCGTCAGGCAGGATTTCTCCTTAAGGAAACCATGCTGACGTTGACCTACTTTATCATGTCTCAAAGTATGACAAAACCTCTTCCTTAATAATGGACTCCAACATCTTCCCAACCAATGAAGCCAGGCTACCTGGCCTATACTGTCCCTTCTGCTTCTTTTCCTTCTTAAAGTATGGAATGAGATTTGCAATTTACCAGTCCTCCAGAACTATTCCAAAATCTAGTAATTGTTGAAAGATTATTACTAGTGCCTCCACAATCTCTTTAGCTACCAATTTCAGAACCTTTGGGTGCAGTCCATCTGGACTAGGTGACTTAGCTACCTCACACTTTTCAGCTTCCTGAGCAATGTCTCCTCAGTTATCACAACTATTCTCACTTTTATCTCCTGATGCTCTCAAATTACTAGCATACTGCTTAGCTTCTTTCACAGTGAAGACTGAGCAAAATACTTACTGTTTGTCTGCCATTTTGGTCCCCCATTACTGTCTCTCCAGTGTTATATTCCACTGGTTCAAAATCCGTTCTCACCTCTCTTTTATTCTTTACAAATTTGAAAATGCTTTGCATATCTTCCTTTATACTATTGGCTAGCTTACCTTTATATTTAATTTTTCCTCTTGTATTTGTTTATGTCATTGCCTTCTGTTAGTTTTTAAAGGCTTCGTAGTTCTCTAACTACCTACTATTTTTTGCTGTATTATGACATATCGTCAGTACGCTGCCTCATCTTCCCTTTAGAATTCTTCTTTATCTTCGGGATGTATTGATCCTGCTCCTTCTGAGTTGCCCCCACAAACTCCAACCATCCCTTTTCAATCAACTTTGGTCAGCTCGCCTTTTTATGCCTCTGTAATTTGAGTTATTCACCTGTAATAGTGATATTGTAGCGGTGTGCTACATGCAGCACTGAAGTAATGACACAGAGTCGGTGAGCTGCAGTTGCAAAAGAGGTTTATTCAAACTTCGCAGCCTCACTTTAAAGCCTTCCTGTTCCTTCCCTTCCCGGGCATATTCACAGACCCATCCCGGGCGCGGGCTTTTCCCCTTAGTGGTGAAGCAGGCTTGGCGCCCTCTTTGGGACCGGCCTCAATGCCGGCGCGCGCC
The DNA here is from genome assembly GCF_030144855.1 of Hypanus sabinus. NCBI lineage: Eukaryota > Metazoa > Chordata > Chondrichthyes > Myliobatiformes > Dasyatidae > Hypanus > Hypanus sabinus. Next base: position 67,591,264 of record NC_082738.1, read on the forward strand.
ACTTTGTGAGTGCAGTGGGAAGTGGGTCGTCACATAACCCCCCCCAGAGCCGGCGATACACACCCCAATATCCTCAGTCTGGGTTGGACTCTGTTTGGGAGGTCTGCCTCTGCGTCGTGGTGCCTGAATCTCGACTGGCTGCTCCAAGTCCACGTGGGCCAGTTTGAGTCAGTCCACTGTGAAAACCTCCTCTTTCCCCCCAATATCCAGTGCGAATGTGGACCCGTTGTCTCTGATCGCCGTAAATGGCCCCTCGTAGGGCCGATGTCAGCCCAGTCGTACAAAAATGAACTTACAGTTTTGCAGCTGTTTGGGTACGCAGGTCGGGTTCTGCCCATGCTGTGAAGTGGGTATGGGGGCCAAGTTACCGAGCCTCTCGCGTAGTCTGTCCAGGACTGCTGTGGGTTTTTCCTCTTGCCCCCTTGGGGCTGGTATGAACTCTCCTGGGACAACCAGGGGTGTGCCGTACACCAACTCGGCCGACGAGGTGTGCAGATCCTCTTTGGTTGCCGTGCGAATTCTGAACAGGACCTAGGGAAGCTCGTCCACCCTGTTAGGCCCTTTGAGGCGGGCCATGAGAGCCGACTTCAGGTGATGGTGGAAACGCTTCTCTCGTCAGTTCGACTGCGGGTGGGAGGCAGTTGCGTGGTGCAGCTGTGTCCCCAAAAGGCTGGCCATAGCTGACCACAGGCTGGAGGTGAACTGGGCGCCTCTGTTGGAGGTAATGTGGGCCGGTACACCAAAGCGAGATACCCAGGTTGCAATTAGTGCTCGGGTGCAGGATTCGGAGGTGGTGTCGGTGAGCGGGACCGCCTCTGGCCATCTTGTGAACCGGTCCACGATAGTCAGGAGGTGCCGCGCTCCTCGTGACACTGGCAGGGGGCCCACGATATCCACATAAATGTGGTCGAAACGCCGGCGGGTGGGGTGGAACCGCTGCGGCAGGGCTTTGGTGTGTCGCTGCACCTTGACTGTTTGGCAGTGCGGGCATGTTTTGGCCCATTCACTGACCTGCTTGCGGAGTCCGTGCCAAACGAACCTGTTGGCTACCATCCGGACGGTTGAGGGGTGCGCTAAGTTATGAATGGAGTCGAAAACGCACTGCCGCCAGGGACGATGGGGCGGGGTTGGCCGGTGGTGACGTCACAGAGTAGGGTCCTCTCACTTGGGTCTACGGGGAGGTCCTGGAGCTGCAAACCGGAGACTGCGGTTCTATAACTAGGGATCTCCTCGTCTGCCTGCTGCGCCTCCGCCAGCGCTTCATAGTCTACCCCCTGGCACAGGGCTTGGATGTTAGGTCTGCCACACCATTGTCCTTTTCCAAGACATGCCGGACAGCCATCGTGTATTCAGAGATGTAGGACAGATGTTGCTGCTGGTGGGACGACCAGGGGTCGGATGCTTTCATGAACGCAAAGTTAAGTGGTTTGTGGTCCGTGAACGCGGTGAAGGGCCTACCTTCTAAGAAGTATCTGAAATGCTGGATTCCCAGGTACAGCGCCAACGGTTCCCGGTCGAAAGCACTTTATTTGAGCTCGGGTGTTCATAGGTGTTTGCTAAAAAATGCCAGGGGTTGCCAGCGACCCTCGATGAGTTGTTCCAGCACTCCACCAACTGCCGTGTTAGATGTATCCACTGTGAGGGCAGTAGGGACGTCCGTTTTGGGGTGCACTAGCATCGTGGCATTTGCCAAGGCTTCTTTGGTTTTAATGAAAGTGGCGGCGGACTACTTGTCTCAGGTAATGTCCTTGCCCTTACCTGACATCAGGGTGAACAGGGGGCTCATGATTCGGGCTGCTGAAGGGAGGAAGCAGTGGTAGAAGTTCACCATACCCACAAATTCCTGAAGGCCTTTGATTGTGTTGGGTCGGGGGAAATGGCGGACCACGTCTACCTTGGCGGGCAGAGGGGTTGCCCCGTATTTAGTAATCCTGTGGCCCAGGAAGTCGATGGTGTCGAGCCCGAACTGGCATTTGGCTGGGTTGATTGTTAGGCCGTATTCACTCAGTCGGGCGTAGAGTTGACGGAGGTGGGACAGGTGCTCCTGACGACTACTGCTGGTTATGAGGATGTCATCCAAATAGATGAAAGCGAAGTCCAGGTTGTGTCCCACCGTGTCCATTAACCGCTGAAACGTCTGTGCGGCATTCTTTAGGCCGAACGGCATGCGGAGGAACTCGAAAAGGCCGAACGGGGTGATGAGTGCCATTTTGGGGACGTCGTCCAGATGCATTGGGATTTGATGGTATCCCCTGACGAGGTCTACCTTGGAGAAGATCCGTGCGCCGTGAAGGTTTGCTGCAAAGTCCTGAATGTGCAGCACAGGGTAGCGGTCCATTGTTGTAGCCTCATTCAGCCTGCGGTAGTTGCCGCATGGTCTCCAGCCCCCTGTTGCTTTGGACACCATGTGCAGGGGGGAGGCCCGTGGGCTGTCGGACCACCGTATGATCCCCAATTCCTCCATCCTCTTGAACTCCTCCTTCCCCAGTCGGAGCTTGTCCAGGGGAAGCCTTTGTGCATGGGCATGGAGGGGTGGTCCTTGTGTCGGGATGTGGTGCTGTACGCCATGTCTGGGCATGGCTGCCGTGAAGTGTGACGCCAGAACCGATGGGAAATCCACCAGGACTCTGGTGAAGTTGTTGTCGGACAGCGTGATGGAGTCGAGGTGTGGGGCCGGCAACTGGGCTTCACCCAGGGAGAACATTTGAAAGGTCTCAGCATGGACCAGTCTCTTCCTTGGCAGGTCGATCAGTAGGCTGTGAGCTCGCAAAAAAATCCGCTCCCAGGAGCGGTTAGGCTACGGCGGCCAGTGTGAAGTCCCACGTGAACTGGCTGGAGCCGAACAGTAGCCGCACCGTACGGGTGCCGTAGGTCCTTACTGTGCTGCCATTTGCGGCCCTCAGGGTGGGACCCGGTCTCTGTTGTGGGTGTCATAACTCGTCGGAGGTAAGACGCTGATCTCGGCTCCGGTGTCGACTAAAAAGCGGCATCCCAACTGCTTGTCCCAGACATACAGGAGGCTATCCTGATGGCCAGCCGCCGAAGCCATCAGCGGCGGCTGGCCCTAGCGTTTCCTGGGAACTTGCAGGGTGGGCTACAGCGGCGGGCTTCTGCGCCCCACTGCTGGTGGTAGAAGCACCGTTGTTCGTTGGTCTCCTCACCCCTGCCTCTGGGGTTAGTGGGCTCTGCGGCCAGGCCTGGTCTGGTCTGCTGCTGGGAGCGTGGCCTGGTGATCTGTGTGACGGACGCCCCACTCTCCTTCTTGGCTTTTCACAATACGTCTGCCCGGGCCGCCACCTTCTGGGGGTCACTGAAATCCACGTCGGACAGCAGCAGGCGTATGTCCTCGGGCAGCTGCTCCAGGAACGCCTGCTCAAACATGAGGCAGGGCATGTGTCCTCCGGCCAGGGACAGCATCTCGTTTATCAAAGCCGATGGTGGCCTGTCTCCCAAACCATCCAGGTGCAGTAATCGGGCAGCTCACTCACGCTGTGAGAGTCCGAAAGTCCTTATGAGCAGGGCTTTGAATTCTGTGTATTTGCCGTCCTCCGGGGGTGACTGTATGAACTCCTCAACCTGGTTGGCTGTCTCCTGGTTGAGGGAGCTCACCACATAGTAGTAACGTGTGGCATCCGAGGTTATCTGCTGAATGTGGAATTGGGCTTCTGCTTGCTGGAACCATAGGTGAGGTCGCAGCGTCCAGAAGATTGGCAGTTTTAATGAAACTGCATGAACAGATGCAGAGTCATTCATCTCCAGTCCAAATATTGTTTGGGCCGTCGGGGTCACCAATTGCAGCGGTGTGCTACACGCAGCGCTGAACTAATGACTTATAGTCAGTGAGCTGCAGTTGCAAAAGAGGTTTATTCAAACTTCGCAGCCTGGCTTTAAAGCCTTCCTGTTCCTGCCCTCCCCAGTCCCGTCCCGCGTGCGGGCTTTTCCCTTTGCTGGTGTAGCAGGCTTGGTGCCCTCTTTGGGACCGGCCTCAATGCCGGCGCGTGCCACTTTGTGAGCTGGTTCATGTGCACTGGGAAGAGGGTCACCACAATACTTCTGACTTTATCTTCTCCCCCTCAAACTGTCGGGCGAATTCTATCATTATGATCAGTGCCTCCAATGGGTTCCTTTACTGAAAGCTCCCCAATCAAATCTGGTTCATTACACAACAACCAATCTAGAATTGCCTTTCCCTAGTGGGTCCAAACACAAGCTGCTCTAAAAATTCATCTCTTATGCATTCTTCAGATTCTCTCTTGGATGTGTATCCTTGGATATCTGTAACCCCTAACACCTTTATGAATTTGTAACTTTTGTAAAATGTAATGTGACAAAATGGAACCTATAAAATCCCAACGTGCTTTGCTGGTTTGTATGGAGGTTTAGAGGTAGCTGTGTGTGTTTTATGACAGGAGATGTCTGTTTTTATGGCAGTGGGGGAGGATTTTTTACAACTGAGGTAAACATTATGTAGCTTCTGAAGAACAAATGTCAGAAACAGATAAAGATGCAGATAATGGAGGAAAGTTATGGAATGGAATTTATTACTGTTTTCTGTAAAAAGTATAAAAGTAGTTTGTTTTGAGCTATAAACTTGAAGCTCTGTCCAGATGATAACTTGCAAATCTTTCCTTGCAAGTAAAATAATAAATATGCTATAATTTGATCAACTCTAAATTTGTTGTAGTTTGTTTCTCTGCTAGAAGACCTGGTTGAACAGTACATGACAGAATTAGAAGGTTCATCTGAGATTTGCCTGTCCAGGTGCGATAGCGACACAGTAAATTCGAAGGACAGAACTGTCTAGGGTAAACTCTTCAGGAGTAGCAGTTGCTGAAGAAAAAGTAGGTTTCCTTTGCTTCTGTAAATCTTTTACTCTTGGCAGTTAGACTTCAGTTTTGTCTCGCTTTCACCCTATGCACTGCGATCAATGCCATAGTCTTGAGTGGATCAGTTTCTTGACATCATGACAGAAACTTTGAGTAAAAAAAGGTGTTCTTTTTAAATCTACCTTGTGTCTGGGATGTGTGAAAGAGATGTGCACAAACATATTGGATGATTCTGTGTGGGGGACACTTATATAGTTCGACCCAGCGTCAAGGATGCGTGGAATTTTACTGAGGCAGTATAAGAAAAAAAATTAGTAAACCACCCAATAACGACATGGGGCACCAGAACTAAATACTGAAATTTATTAAACCCTACAGGATGCTCTGGTGAAAACTAGTAAGTTCATAGAATATTGAAAACATAAACAGAACAAAATAAGGATGATGGGGCAGGGTGCGTCTTTCCTTCGTCCAGAAGGAGAAATCAGCATGTGAAAAGAAAGGTAATAATGGAAATTATACAAAGTGTTTGAAGCAGATACAAACCTGCAGAGCCAACTTGCTGCACAGAGAGATCTGAAAGAGGGGAAGAGGATGAATTTGGAAATATAGTTTAAAATGATTTAGCAGATCAGGTGACCAGATATAGTTATGATGAGGAGCCTCCACCTGAGGATCTCCCAACCAATGTAAAATGTACAACCAAAAAGAACCTGTGCCACCAATGGCACAATTGCCCCCCCCCCCCACCCCAGTTATTATCAGAGAGGGGGAGCCAGGGCTGGAAATTAAAACCAAATATATAACACACACTACCCTGCTTGGGGTACAGCAGTTGAGTGATGTCGTTAAGGATATCAGGGCATATGTGCCTGGGGATCATTCTGGAGAGCCATTCCAAGTAATTAGTTACCAGAGAGAAATTCAGAGACTAGATGATAAAATGAGGCAAGGAGATTGATTATAATGTGCTTGCATCTGAACAATCACCCCACTTTGTTGGAAACACAGTGACATGCTAAGGGAATGAATGTAGAATTAAAGAATGCAATACTAACTGTGTAATAACAATGGGGATCCAAATAGATGAGTTACATAAATGTTACCAGAGGAAAGGAGAACACCCTATTGCATTTGCATCCCATTTGTGGATGGTGTTCGAAGTGATGTATGGATCAATACTAGATCAAGATCATTTAGAGCCAGAACCCACAAATAGATGGTTAAGAATATTAATGTCTGACAGCACCGAAGAATCTAGAAAGATGCTGGAACTGTTTGATCCCAGTGACAGGACACATACTGAGTCGTGGATGTTTAGGAAAATGATTAAAGCATGGGAGAAGGAAGTGCAGGAGTTAGATTTTAACTTTAAGAATACTCCAGAAGCAATGAAGTGTTTTCCCTTCGAGAAAATATATGGGATATTGTGGAGAATGCAGATCAGGACAAAAACTAGAATAGAGATTGCAGAAGGGTAGTAACACCATACTGGAATGTACCTTCACCCAATCAGGGAAGCAATTGTTGGAGGCAGTACAGCGCTCAAATCTGCTGTTTCAGCTGTGGTAATGTGCCCAGAACTCAACAGCAAACAGTTGCTATAATTTAAGTCCAAAAAAATGATAGATTTAAGTTCAGAAGGGTCAGAATATGTTGGAATTTGGTTAATGTGAGGATTTCATGCTTTGAACTTGTTGAATGTTGTTTATATTTGAATCCCTGACCCCGCTCCAATTCCTCAGCCACACATTTATCCTCCACCTCATTCTATTCCTATACTCACTGCCACATGGCACAGGCAGTAATCCCGAGATTACTACCTTTGAGGTCCTGCTTCTCAGCTTCATTCATAGTTATATTAATAGCAAAAGGATAGTGAGGGATAAAATTGGTCCCTTAGAGAAACAGAGTGGACAGCTATGTGTGGAGCCAAAAGAGATGGGGGAGATTTTGAACAATTTCTTTTCTTTGGTATTCACTAAGGAGAAGGATATTGAATTGTGTAAGGTAAGGGAAACAAGTAGGGAAGTTATGGAAACTATGACGATTAAAGTAGAGGAAGTACTGGCGCTTTGAAGGAATATAAAAGTGGATAAATCTCCGGAACCTGACAGGATATTCCCTAGGACCTTGAGGGAGGTTAGTGTAGAAATAGCAGGGGTTCTGACAGAATTATTTCAAATATCATTAGAAATGGGGATGGTGCCGGAGGATTGGCGTATTGCTCATGTGGTTCCATTGTTTAAAAAGGGTTCTAAGAGTAGACCTAGCAATTATAGGCCTGTCAGTTTGATGTCAGTGGTGGGTAAATTAATGGAAAGTATTCTTAGAGATGGTATATGTAATTATCTGGATAGACAGGATTAGGAACAGTCAACATGGATTTGTGCGTGGAAGGTCGTGTTTGACAGAGGTTACGAGGAAAGTTGACGAGGGTAAAGCAGTGGATGTTGTCTATATGGACTTCTGTAAGGCCTTTGACAAGGTTCCGCATGGAAGTTTAGTTAGGAAGGTTCAATCATTAGGTATTAATATTGAAGTAGTAAAATGGATTCAACAGTGGCTGGATGGGAGATGCCAGAGAGTAGTGGTGGATAATTGTTTGTCAGGTTGGAGGCCGGTGATTCGTGGTGTGCCTCAGGGATCTGTACTGGGTCCAATGTTCATCATATACATTAATGATCTGGATGATGGAGTGGTAAATTGGATTAGTAAGTATGCAGATAATACTAAGATAGGTGGCATTGTGGATAATGAAGTAGGATTTCAAAGCTTGCAGAGAGACTTAGTCCAGTTAGAAGAGTGGGCTGAACGATGGCAGATGGAGGTTAATGTTGATAAGTGTGAAGTGATACATTTTGGTAGGAATAATCCAAATAGGACATACATAGTAAATGGTAGGGCATTGAAGAATGCAGTAGAACAGAGTGATCTAGGAATAATGGTGCATAGTTCCCTGAAGGTGGAATCTCAGGTGGTGAAGAAAGCCTTTGGTATGCTGGCCTTTATCAATCAGAGCATTGAGTATAGGAGTTGGGATGTAATGTTAAAATTGTACAAGGCATTGGTAAGGCCAAATTTGGAGTACTGTGTACAGTTCTGGTCACTGAATTATAGGAAAGATGTCAACAAAATAGAGACAGTACAGAGGAGATTTACTAGAATGTTACCTGGTTTCGGAGCATAGAAGGTTGAGGGGGGACTTGATTGAGGTATTTAAAATTATGAGGGGGATAGATAGAGTTGACGTGGATAGGCTTCTTCCATTGAGAGAAGGGGAGATTCAAACAAGAGGACATGAGTTGAGACATAGGGAGCAAAAGTTTAAGGGTAACACGAGGGGAAATTCCTTTACTCAGAGAATGGTAGCTGTGTGGAACGAGCTTCCAGTAGAAGTGGTAGAGGAAGGTTCGGTATTGTCATTTAAAGTAAAATTAGATAGGTATATGGACAGGAAAGGAATGGAGGGTTATGGGCTGAGTGCGGGTAAGTGGGACTAGGTGAGTAAGCGTTCAACATGGACTAGAAGGGCTGAGATGGCCTGTTTCCGTGCTGTAATTGTTACATGGTTATAAGTCAGTAATAGGGTATATGCAAAAGAGAGGGCATATAATATAGCAAAAATTACTGGGAAGGTGGAGGTTTTGGAAGCTTTTAAAAACCAACAGAAGGCAGCTACAGAAATCATGAAAGAAAAAAAAATGAAGGTAAGCTAGCCAATAATATAAAAGAATATACCAAAAGCTTTTTCAGATACTATTCTGTGCAAAAGTCTCAGGCATATACTGTATACAGGTCAAGCTTCACTAATCCAACTACCTGTAATCTGGTTCCTTCGATAATCCGGCACTGATCTCAAATTTTCCGCACAACTGTAATTTCAAATTTCCTGGGCCACTGTACTGATCTGCTGCACATTGTTTTGGTTGCGCTAGATCTGTGTTGGTGCACTCTTGTAAGCACAGACAGGTGATCCCTGCTTGTTTTCCTGCATTTACTAATATCATTTGTGTGAGGTGCTGCGCCTGGCACCCAGCTGTCTCACCCACCAGCAGTGGGGGAGCTGGCGCACGCTGGGTCGGTCCACCTTCTCACCGGCCTGCTGGCAGTCGCGCACTACCCTCTGGTGTCACCCGGCCGGTGCTCTGTTCTCTTCTGCCGAAAACCTCAGATCAGATTTAGCGACCCGCTGAATTTAAGCATACAGGTTTCCCCCGTCAGCGTTCCGATGAAACAATTTGTAAGCCAGAATGTCGTAAAGTGAAGAAGCAATTACCATTTAGTTATATGGGAAAAATTTGTGAGTGTTCACAAACCCAAAAAATAATGTATTTGGCATGATTTGATAACAAATAAAACCTAAAATAACAGTGACATATAGTAAAGCAGGGATGATATGATAGGTAGACAGCCTATATAAAGTAGAAATACTTTTCTTGCAATCATTGCAGCACTGTCAATCGCAGTGAAAATCTCACACAGTTGCTTCACGTTCAGTTCCTGGACGACTTCACTTTCGGGCCATTTGCTACTGCGTTTGGTTTTGATTGTTATCCTTTCCTCTTCCATTTGCATCAGCTCTTCATCTGTCAGTTCTCGGTCATGGGGTGCCAAAACCTCTTAAACATCATCTTCATCAACTTCCACAGGCCAAACTCACTTTGTCCTTACTTCGTTCGCCATGATCAAAATGCTTAATTAAGTAGTTTTATGCTAAGCGTAACACCCTTATGAGCTCTTTTAGGCTTTTCTGATACCTTAGAACTCATCTTGCTAACAGATGCACAAAATAAATCGACATAAAGCACAGATGCTCACAGGCACGTGTTTAAGCATTGCCGGCTGGAATGCAGTTCTGGGTGAGGAGCTTGGCTGACTTTTTTTGTAATAGTGAAAACACCTTCTGTTAGCGAAAACTGGTAACAGCGAAGTGTTGTAAAGTGAACGTTCGAAAAATGGTGGACACCTGTATTACTAAGCGGAGGGAAAGAAACTGACGAGGATTCCCTCAGTAACTGATTTACATGATAATTTAAAGGTCTGATGAGGTGGTTAGGCATTGCTTAATGTGTTCCTTCTGTAATTCAGCATTTTCACTAATACAGCATTCCTCAGGTCCCAATGTTGTCGGATTGTAGAAGGTCGACCTATATATAGCTAGGGTGCCTAAGACTTGATTAGTACTGTATTTGTCAATGCAGAGTGAGAGCAAGTTTGCCAATCTGGTGGGAGCAAAGAATGTTGGGAATGGTGAGAGTGGATGTGTGTGGGACAGGTGGCAAAGAAGGAGTTCCAGAGATAGGCAGGTGGGGTAGCATGGTGCAGACACACCCAGCCCTGAGACACCAGGCATGGTGATTTGAATCCAAAAAATAGGTTTATTGATCATTACAGAATATCTCCTCTGGTGCTTCCCACTCCCTTCCCTCTCCCTTTTCCTTTTCCCAACCATGAATCTCCTCTCCCAACACCCTTCTTACACTCAGTCCAGAATAGAGACCCGTACCAGAAACAGGTTTATCGTCACCCACATATGTCCTGAAATTTGTGTTTTTTTGCAGCAGTAGCACAGTGCAGTGCATAAAATTACTACACTACTGTGCAAAGGTCTAAGGCACCATAGCTATATATATATGTACGTACACACACACACACACACACACACACACACAGATATATGTATGTTTGTGTGTGTGTCTAAGATTTATGTACAGTTTATAAAAAAATGTTTATAAAAAATAAAAGAGGCATGGGTGGATATTGAACCACTGAAATATGACACTGGTGAGATAGGGTAGTAATGGGGAACCAGGAAAATGCAGATGAACAATAAGTATTTTGCCCAGTCTTCACTCTGAAGATGAACTTAATTTTTTTTTTCAGTCTTCACTGTAGAAGACACTAGCAGTATGTCAAAAATATGAGAGTGTCAAGGGGCAGAAGTGACTGTAGTTGCTATTGCTGTTACTAGGGAGAAGGTGCTCGGAAAGCTAAAAGGTCTGAAGGTAGATAAGTCACCTGCACCAGATGGACTACACCCCAAGGCTTTGAAATAGGTAGTTGAAGAGATTGTGGAGGCATTAGTAATGATCTTTTGAGAATCATTAGATCTTGGAATAATTCTGGAGGACTGGAAAATTGTAAATGTCATTCCACACTTGAAAAAGGGAAAAAGGTAGAAGAAGGGAAATTGTAGACAAGGTGGCGTGACTTCAGTGGTTGGGAAGATGTTGGAGCCTATTATTAAGGATGAGGTTTCGGTGTACTTTGAGGCACTTGATGAAGAAGGCCAAAGTCAGCATTGTTTCCTTAATGGGAAATCTTGCCGGACAAATCTTTTGGGATTCTTTGAGGACTTCAGTGGTTGGGAAGATGTTGGAGCTTATTATTAAGGATGAGGTTTTGGGATTCTTTGAGGAAATAACAGGCAGGAGTTAGAGAGTCATAGAATCATAGAAATCTACGCTGAACTGTTTAAATAGCCTACTCCCATCTACCTGTACCGAGACCATAGCCATCCACACCCCTACCATCAACTTCTCTATGCAAACTTCTCTTAAACATTGAAATAGAGCTCACATGCACCACCTGCACTGGCAGCTCATTTCACACTCTCACTAGTTTCCCTTCATGTTCCCTTTAAACATGTCACTTTTCACCCTTAATCCATGACCTCGAGTTGTAGTCCCTCCCAACTTCAGTGGAAAAAGCCTGCTTGCATCTATCTTATCTATGCCCTTCATAATTTTGTATATCTCTATCAAATCTCTCTCAACCTTCTACATTCCAAGGAATAAAGTCCTAACCTATTCAGTCTTTCCTGATAACTTAGGTCCTATAGTCCTAGCAACATCCTTATAAATTTTCTCTGTACTTTCTCAACCTGGTTTACATCATACCTGTGGGTAGATGATCAAAACTGCACACGATACTCCAAATTGGGCCCTACCAACATCTTATACAGCTTCAACATCAAATCCCATCACCTGTACTCAATATTTTGATTTATGAAGGCCAGTATGTCAAAAGCTTTCTTTATGACCCTATCTACCTGTGCTGCCACTTTGATTGAATTATGGGCCTGTATTCCCAGATCCATTTTTCCTACAACACTCCTCAGTGTCTGACCGTTCACTGTGTAAAGCCTACTCTTGTCTTTCCAAAGTGTAGAACCTCACACTTGTCTGCATTAAATTGCATCTGCCATTTCTCAGTCCATTTTTCCATTTGGTCCAGATATCACTGCAAGCCACGATAGCCTTCCTCGCTGTCCACTACATCCCCAATCTTGGTTTCATCCACAAATTTGCTGATCCAATTAACCACATTATCATCCAGATCGTTGATAGAGATGACAATCAAGAACAGACACAGCACTGATCCCTGTGGCACACCACTAGTCATAGGCCCAGTCAGAGAGGCAACCATCTCCTACCACTCTCTGACTTTTCCCACAGAGCCAATGCCTAATCCAGTTTGTTACCTCATCTTGAATGCCAAGTGACTGAACCTTCTTGAGCAATCTCCCATGCAGGACCTTGTCAAATGCTTTGCTGAAATCCCTGTAGACAACATTCACTGCCTTGAATCCACCAACTTTCATGGTTACTTGCTCAAAAAACTCTAAAAGATTGGTTTGACCTGACTTGTCATGCACAAAGCTGTTGTGACTATCCCTAATCAGTCCATATTTATCCAAATACTCATATATCCTGTCCCTTAGAATATCAATCAATAACTTTCCCACTACTGATGTCAGGCTGTAGAGGATTTTGGCTAACCGGGTCAGGTAAATACCTTTGTGAGACTATAGAATTGTATGTCTGCATAGCTTAATGCCTCGATCAGCAGAAAATTGTGGTGTTGCCCTCTGGCCTTCTGCTGGACCAGTGAGGTTATCTCTGGTATTGTCCTTTAGCCTACTACTGTAGACATAAGACTGCGTGCTGTTGACCTCCAGCCTACAGCTGTAGACCATGAGGTGACATGACTTAGGTGTCTTTCCCTCTAGCTTCCTTAGAATGGTACCAACTATGGAAATGTTGGTACCTCCTACCTGATGGTAACAGCGAGATTGAGCCACCGCTTCCTAAAGATGTCTTGGGCGCTTCGACGTGACAAACAGGATTTCCCAATGGCCACCCATTTCAATTCTACTTCCCATTCCCATTCTGACATGTCAGTCCATGGCCTCCTCTACTGCCACGATGAAGGTTGGAGGAGCGTATACTCTCCAATCTCTCCGTATACGCTCCAATTGGAGCGTATGTCTCCAATCTGATGGCATGAACATCAATTTCTCAAACTTCCAGTCAGGATCTAACCTAGTCCCAACATATCGATGTTGTTATAAAGAAGGCAAGGTGGCAGCTATAATTTATTGGGAGTTTGAGGAGATTTGGCATGTCAAATACACGCATAAACTAATACAGTTGTACCATGGAGAACGTTCTGACAGGCTGCATCACTGTCTGGTACAGAGGAACAACTGCACAGGACCAAAAGAAGCTGCAGAAGGTTGTAAATTTAGTCAGCTTCATCTTGTGTACTCGCTTACAAAGTACCCAGGACATCTTCAGGGAGCAGTGTCTCAGAAAGCCAGTGTCCATTATTAAGAGCCTCCAGCACCCAGGGCATGCCCTTTTCCCACTGTTACCATCAGGTAGGAGGTACAGAAGCCTGAAGGCACACACTCAGCAATTCAGGAACAGATTCTTCCCCTCTGCCAGCAGATTCCTAAATGGACATTGAATCTTTGGACACTGCCTCACTTTTTTTTTAACATACAGTATTTCTGTTTTTGCATATTTTTTAATCTATTCAGTATATGTAATTGATTTACTTGTTTATTTTTATTTTATTTTATTTACTATTATTATTTTTTTTCTCTTTGCTAGATTGTGTATTGCATTGAACTGCTGCTCCTAAGTTAACAAATTTCATGTCACATGCCGGTGATAATAAACCTGATTCTAATTATCCCCGTCCTCTCTTTCACCATTCCCCATTCTTGTTTCCCTCTCAAGACCTTCTCTTCTTGCCTACCCATCACTTCTCATTGGTGCTCATCTCCCTTCTCTTTCCTCCATGGTCTTCTGTCCACTCCTACCAGACTCCCATTTCTCAAACCCTTTATCACTTCCACCAATCAACTTTCTAGCTCTTTACTTCACCCCCTCCCCTCTCCTGGTTTCACCTATCGCCTGCTATCTTTTACTTCTTCCTCCCCTGCCCCACCTTATTCTGACTTCCTTCCTCTTCCTTTCCAGTCCTGATGAAAGGCCTTGGCCGGAAACATCAGCTGTTTATTTCCATACGTCCTCGATGCTGCCTGACCTGCTGATTGTGTGTATTGCTCTAGATTTCTAGCATCTGCAGTACCTCATGTCTTGAGTGTTCTCTTGCATTTCTTATACTCCATAAGCACCTCATTTTCTTCCTACCTGTCGATACCTGCTATGTACCTCCTTTTTTCCGTAACCAGGGCCTCAATATCTCTTCAAAATGAAAATTCCCTAAGCCTGTTATCTTTACCTTTTATTCTGACAGGCATCTACAAGCTTTGTACTCTCAAAATTCCACTTTTGAAGGCCTCCCACTTTCCAAGTGCACCTTTGCCAGAAAACAACCTGTCCTAATCAACACTTGCCATATCCTTTCTGATACCATTAACATTGGCCTTACTCCAATTTAGAATTCCAAGCGGAGGACCAGAACTATCCTCTTCCATAATTACCTTGAAACTAATGGCACTGTGGTTATTGGATGCAGAGTGTTCCCCTACACACACTTCTGTCACCTGCCCTACCTCTTCCCCAACAGCAGGTCAAGTATTGCACACTCTTTCATTGGGACTTCTATATACCAATTAAGAAAACTTTCCTGAACACATTTGACAAACACTATCCCATCTCGACTTTTTACAGTATGGGAGTCCCATTCAATATGTGGAAAGTTAAAAACACCTACTATAACAGCCTCATGTTTCTTGCAACATTCTACAATTTGTTCCTCTAAATCCTGTGGACCTTTGGGGGGGTCTGTGATATAGCCTCGTTAATGTGGTCATACCTTTCCTCTTCCTCAGATCCATCCATAATGCCTCACTGGTCGTGTTCTCCAGTCTGTTCTGACTGAGCACTGCCGTCAGATTTTCCCTGACTAGTAACGCCATCCTCCTTCTTTAATCCCTCCTGCTATGTCATATGCAAAACAACAGAACCCCAGATCACTGAGCTGCCAGTCGTGCCCCTCCTGCAACCAAGACTCACTAATGGCTACAACATCATAATTCCATGTATTGATCCATGCCTGAGCTCATCTGCCTTTCCTACAAAAAGCAAAGGAAAGAACATGGAGAGTCTGATTTTCAGAAGGCCTTTCACAAGGTGCCACACAGGAGGCCGTTAAAGAAAATAAGATCCCATTGTATTGTAGGAAAGATACTGGCATGGGTAGAAGATCGGCTGACTGGCAGGAGGCAATGTGTGGGAATTAATGGGGTCTTTTCTGGTTGGCTACAGGTTCCTAGTGGTGTTCCACAGTGGTAGTTATTGGGACCACCTCTTTTCACTTACATGGCAATAATTTGGATGATGGAATTGATGGCATTGTGGCCAAATTTGTAGACAATACAAAGATAAGTGAAGGGGTAGGTAGTGTTGAGGAAGCAGAGAGTTTGCAGGACTTAGAATGGGAGAATGAGCAAAGAAGTGGTAAGTGGAGTATAGTGTAGGGGAGTGTGTGGTCAGGCACTTTATTAGAAAGAATAAAAGTGTAGACTACTTCCTAAACTGGGAGGCAATTCAGAAATCAGAGGTACAAGGTGTCTTGGGAGCCCTTGTGCAGGATTCCCTAAAGGTTAACTTGCAGATTGAGTCAGTGGTAAGGGAGCTAAATGCAATGTTAGCATTCATTTCGAGACGATTAGGATATAAGAGCAAGAATATAATGCTGAGGTTGTATAAGATATTGGTTAGACTGCGCTTGGAGTGTATTGAGCAGTTTCGGGGCACATATTTACGAAAAGATGTGCTAGCATTGGGAAGTATCCAGAGGAGTTCATGAGAATGATTCTGGCATTGAAGGGCTTATTACATGAGAAGGGTTTGTTGGCTCTGAGCCTGTACTTGCTAGAGTTTAGAAAAATGAGGGGAGGGATCTCATTTAAGCCTATTGAATATTGAAAAGCCTAAATAGACTGGACATGGAGGGGATGTTTCCTAAGGTGGGTGAGGTTAGGCCCAGAGGGCACAGCCTGAAAATAGAGGAACTTACATTTATAACAGAATTGAGGAGGAATTTCTTTAGCTGGAGGGTGGTGAATTTGTGGAATTCATTGCCATGGATGACTATGGAGACCAAGAATTTCAGTATATTTAAGTGGAGTTTGATAGGTTCTTGATTAGTCAGGTCGTCAAAGGTTATGGGGAGAAGGGTGGAGAATGGGGTTTAGCAAGATAATAAATCAGCCAGGATAGAATGGTGGAACAGACTCAATAGGCTAAATGGCCTAATTCTGTTCCTATGTCTTCTGGCCTTATGGTCTCATCCTGTCATCAAAATTATTGGCATATGATATAGAAAGAAGCGATTGCAACACTGGCCCTGCAGAACACTACTAGTCACAGTCACTGGCAGCCAACCAGAAAAAGCCTGCTTTATTTCCACTCTTTGCCTCCTGCCAATCAGCCAATCACAGACCCGAGCAGGTGGGCCCAATGGCCTAATTCTGCACCTGTGTCTGGTGGTGTTATGGTGGTTTTCGGCCAGAATGATTTTTCCTCCCTGTGGACAACACTCCCACCTAAATTTCAAAATTCAAAGTAAATTATTATCAAAGTACATATATGTCACCATATACAACCCTGAATTTGGTTTTCTTTCAGGCATTCACAGTAAATCAAGAAACACAACAGAATCATTGAAAGGCTACATGAAAAATAAACAACCAATGTGTTGCTCTGGATTTCCACCATCTGCAGAATCTCTTGTGTTTATTACTAGGTGCTTAAGAAGAATGTGGTA
The DNA here is from genome assembly GCF_030144855.1 of Hypanus sabinus. Lineage (NCBI taxonomy): Eukaryota > Metazoa > Chordata > Chondrichthyes > Myliobatiformes > Dasyatidae > Hypanus > Hypanus sabinus. The sequence continues at coordinate 67,608,120 of NC_082738.1, forward strand.
ATGTCTGCCTCAATGACTATCGTCCAGTTGCACTTCCATCCACTGTGATGAAGTATGTTGAGAGGCTGATGATGAAACATGTTAACTCCTGCTAGAGAAGTGATTTGCATCCGCTCTAATTTGCCTACAGGCATACCAGGCCCACAGTAGAAGCCATTTTGTTGGTTCTTCATTCAACCCTGGAATATCTGGACAGCAAAGGTGCATACATCAGGTTGCTCTTTATCGAGTACACCTCTACATTCAATACTATCATCTCCTCAAAACTAATCAACAAGCTTCAAGATCTCGGCCTCAATACCTCCACGATCTCCATCAGTATGGCTGTGAGGCTAAGCATAGCTCCAATGCCATGAATCTGTCCTCAGTGCGGGATCAAAGATAGAGAGGGTCAACAACTTTAAATTCCTCATTGTTATAATTTCTGAGAATCTGTCCTAGGCCCAGCATGTAAGCACCATTACTATGAAAGCATGGCAGTGCCTCTACTTCCTTAAGTGTTTGTGAAGATTCGGCATGAAAATGACAAATTTCTATAGATGTGTTGGTGTAGTACAGTGTTTCCCGACCTTTTTCCTGACCAACACCCCACTAAAGCACTTACATCCTTGCCAACCCCCACCCCTCAAAGCACTTTCATACTTGCCAACATCCCTAGTCACAATATACCGTACTTACCACTGCCCCCATAGTGTAAAACCATGTCTACCAGATGCTAACATAAGAAAAATAATTCTCCTTGAAAATTTTTATTTACACGGTATCTTCAAACCCAGATTACCAGTGCACTGTAAATCAATGAGCTTGATGGTTTTAGCAAGGGTTGAAATATCTGGTTCAAGTTGTGACAGCAAAAGCCTTAAGTCCCCACACGTAACAATGGCCAAACAGTTTCTGTTCTCAATACTATTGATGTATTATTGTTTTTTCTTCTTTATTTTTATATTTGCACAGTCTGTTGTCTTTTTCACCTTGGTTGTTTGTTCATCATGTGTGGTGCGACCTTTTATTGATTTCTTGGATTTACTGTGTATGCTGATAAGTAAAAGAATATCAGGGTTATATGTGGTGAATTATATGTACTTTGCTCCAAAACCTGGGCCTCTGTACCTCCCTCTGCAACTGGATCCTGATTCCTAACCAGAAGACCACAATCTGGGTGGATTGGAAATAACATCTCCACCTCACTGACAATCAACACTGGCGCATCTCAGGGATGTGTGCTTAGCCAACTGCTCTACTCTCTCTACACCCATGATTGTGTGATGAGGTATAGCTCAAATGCCTTCCATAACTTTGCTGACAACACAACTATTGTTGGTAGAATTTCAGATGGGGATGAGAAGGCATGCAAGAGCAAGATATATCAGCTAGTCGAGTGGTGTCACAGCAACAACCTTGCACCTATCGTCAGTAAGACCAAAGAACTGATTGTAGATTTCAGAAAGGATTGAAATAAGCTGTAGAGAGTTGTAAACTTAGTCAGCTCCATCACGGGCACTAGCCTCAGCAGTATCCAGGACATCTTCAAGGAGAGATGCCTCAAAGAGGCGGCATCCATCATTAAGGACCCCCATCACCCAGGACATGCCCTGTTTTCAGGGAGGAGGTACAGGAGGCACACACTCAATGACACAGAATTAGTTTCTTCTCTGCCATCTGATTTCTGAACCCATGAACAGTACCTCACTGCTTTTTAAAAGTGTTTATTTTGCACTACTTATTTAATTGAACTATTATATATATATAATACAATGTATATATATTGTATTGCACTGCTGTCGCAAAGACAACAAATTTCACGATATATGCCGGTGATATTAAGCTTGATTCTGATAATAATTTATTTTGAACTTTAAACTTTAGGTGGAAGTGCTGTCCACAGGGACCTGTCGTTACGGGATAACACCAGCAAGTGGGATTGTTGTCCACAGGGAGGATCTACTATTATGGCCGAACACTACCATAAGACCAGAAAACATAGGTGCAGAATTAGGCCATTTAGCCAATTGGCTCCACTCTGCCATTCTAGCATGGTTGATCTATTATCCCTCCTAACCCCATTCTTCTGTATTCTCCTCGTAACCTTTGACACCATTAATAATTAAGAACCCATCAAACTCTGCTTTAAATATAACTAATGACTTCTTCACCACAGTTGTCTGTGACAATGAATTCCACAGATTCAACCTCCAGAACAAAATGCATAACCATACAATTCCTTGCACTATATTGCATCTGCAACTTCTTTGCCAATTCTAATCTGTCTTAGTCCTTTTGCGGACTCCCCGTTTCCTCAACACGACCTGCCGCTCCCCAAATCTTGGTATCATCTGCAAAATTGGCACCAAAGCCATCAATTCTGTCATCCAAGTCATTGGCATATAACAAAAAAAGAACTGGTCCGAATGCCAACCCCTGCAAATCACTGCTAGTAACTGGCAGCCAACCAGAAAAGTCCCTCTTTATTCTGACTCTTTACCAGTCAGCCAATCTTCTATCCATGCTAGTATTTTCCTGTAATACCATGGGCTCTTATATTGTTAAGCAGTTTCCTGTGTGGCACCTTGTCAAAGACTTTCTGAAAATCTAAGTAACCAGCATCCACTGACACTCCTTTGTCTATCTGACCTGCTATTTCCTCAAAGAATTCTAACAGATTTGTCAGGTAAGATTTTTCCTGAAGGAAAGCATGTCTTTGACCTATTTTATCATGCCTCCAAGTACTCTGACACCGCATCTTTAACAATGGACTCCAATATCTCCCCAGCCACCGGCATTAGACTAACTGGCCTGTAATTTCCTTCTGTCTCTTTCCTTTCTTGGAGGATGGAGTGACGTTTGTAATTTTCCAGTCATGCAGAACCACACCAGGATTAATTGATTCTTGAAAGATCATTACTAATGCCACCACAATCTCTTCAGCTACCTCGTTCAGAACCCTGGGATGTAGTCCATCTGGTCCAGGTGACTTATCTACCTTCAGACCTTTCAGCTTCCCTAGCACTTTCTCCTTAGTAATTGCAACTACATTCACTTCTGCCCCTGCCATTCTTTAATTTCTGGCATACTGCTAATGTCTCCCACAGTGATTCATAGTGACGGTTATTATGCTGTTCTTGCTTTCTGCTCTATTCCTATTGCTGAGTGGTCACAAGCCCAGTTTGTATTTATATAGGAGGGCCTTCAGTTCACCTTTACATGGACCTCCACAGGGATATGCCCATTGTCCTACTAATTCTATAGTGTGGTGGCACAAGATCTGTGTAAGTGTGTCCTCTCCCCCAGAATTAAAGTAGCTCAATATATAGATGATGTGCTACTGCAGAGATCCTCTGTCAAGGAGGTTTTTCTGAAGCCCTTAATACTTTGATAATATGTGACCAAGGGGATGAGAAATTAACCCCGGTAAAACACAGGGCCCATCCACGATTGTTTATTTCCTGAGACTACAATCGACTAAACGTGATAGGATAATTCTGGATAAGGTCAGAAATAAAATCCTAGACATAGCACCCCCTATGATAAAACAAGCAGCCCAACACTTCTGGTAATGCCATATACCCATTTGGTTATGCTGCTTTGACCCTTTGTACCAGAACAAAATTTAATTTCGTATGGGGCCCTGAGCAACAATCAGCTTTTGAGGCTGCAAAAAAGGCCTTTGCTACAGCCTTACCCCTGTCTTCCAGTCGAGAAGGTATCCCCTTTGAAATGCAAGTTTTTCTTAGAGATGATGTGGCCGTGTGTCAGAAGTATGGAGCGAGGAATATGCCTCTGAGTTTCTGGTCCCGAAAGCTACCTGATGCTGCCACCAGATACACTGTGTCTGAGAAACAGCTTCATGCCTGTTACTGAGCTTTAGTAGAGACTGAAACACAAAGAGGAGATTCGCTCATCTCCCTCCACCCTGAACTTCCTGTTATGGGATGGGTATTCTCTGAACTGATAGGTACTTTAACCTGAAGAAGACTAAGTTTATGACTACTGGCAACACAACCAATTTCAATCCTGATGGAGAGGAAGTGGAAGTGGTTGACAGTTTCAAATTACACTGAAGTGGGAAGCAGTCACGAAAGTCACCCATGAAGGATTTAGAGGAGAACCTTGGGAACAGGAATCCATCTTTACATACAAAGATTTGACTTGTGCAGGTGATAGTATTCTCAGTGACATTATACAGATGTGAAAGTTGGACGGTAAAAAGGGAGAGGAAGCTTATTGATGCCTTTGAACTGAGGTGCTGGAGAAAAATACTACACGTCGTGGACCTCTCACTAAACAAACTGAATTGGTAAAGTACATGTACTGGTTGCTGAGTCCTGTCAGACTACGTCACCCACTCCAGTTACTCCAGCCGAAGTCTTGCTTGCTGAGAGGGGTATTCCCTTTGATTTTCTGACTCCTGTTCAGCGTGTCTGGTTCACCGATGGCTCTGCGATAAGGAAAAATGGTCGTCGTTGGAAGGTGCTGCCTTTAACCCTCTCACCTGACAAGTTCTGAAGAAGGAAGGCTCTGAGGGTTTGAGTCTATGTAGAGCTTGTGGCAGTGCATACTGTCATGCATGAAAATGAAGAAGCCCATATTTATACTGATTCTTGGGCTGTTGCTAATGGACTTGCAGTCTGGCTGCCCCAATGGAACCAACAGTCTTATACTGTTGTGGGACGACCCTTAGTGGGGACGGATTTATGTAGGGACATTTGGAACCAATCATCACATGTTATAATTACAGTTTACCAAGTCAACATCCATTTGAAAGATGATTCGTCAATGACAAGTTTTAACAACGTTGCTGAAAAACTTGCTTGTGTTGACTCAGCGACATCTAGTCGCCAGCCTCAGATCCTGTTATTGCCTCTTGCTCAGTGGATCCCTGTGTCTTCTGGTCATCTAGGGGTGCAGGGTACTGTAGAGTGGAATAGGCAATGGGGGTTATTCCTTCCCACTGACATAGCTAGTACAGCGATAGGGAATTGTGGGCTATGTTTAGAAATTAAGCAACGACAGCTTTTAAAACAACCCTTGGCTGCTGTCCAACGTGGGCATGCACCTGCTAAGATTTGGCAAATAGATTCTGTCGGTCCCCTTCCTTTACAGAGCAATTCCAGTATCTCTTCACTACGGTAGCTGGTCTTTCGAAGGCAATCGCTTCAAAAGCTAATCAGGATGATACTTGTTGGGATTAAAATATTTTGTTTCTGTATACGGTGATCCAGTTGAAATTCAATCTAATAATAGTTCACATTTTATGGGTTCCAGGGTTCAAGAGTGGGCTGTCTCCAATGGTTTACAGTGGGAATTCCATGTCCCTTATTCTTCTTATGTCAATGGTCTGATTCGACAAATGAATGGCCTATTAAAACAGCAAAAGATGGCACCAGAGGATGAGTTCTCCTGGTCTATCAGCGAAACAGTTTAAATTCTTCTTCTCATGTTTCTATTTTTATTTTCAAGGTGACTGGGGTTCTGTCGGAGACCATGATCTACATCTGCACTCAAACTGCGGTTCTGCATTGTGACATGTTCCCATTCTTGGAGATTGCTGATTGGCTCTGTTTTTGATATCTCCAGGAGAATTTGGGCGCCATCAGGATGCGGCCCTGTGGGCACAATTTCTCGTTGATGTCGCAAATTGAAGCATTGTGGGGAACTGGTACATTCAGACAGTGAGTGGGGTTGTCAGAAACCTCCGCTCTCTCTCTCTCAATAGTGAGTGAGGGTTTACTGTTGAATCTTGAAATAAAAGCACCATTACAGGCAGACAGTAACATTGACATAGCGACTGTTTGTGTCCTCTCTCGCTGCGGAAGGAGTGATCTCTCTTGTTATCTGCCTTGTTAGTGAGAGAATGGTCGTGAGGGATGTCAAACTGATGGAGTGAACAGTTAGTTTTCGAAGGACTGTAGACCATGGTCTCTCTTTGGGGTTTTGATGTTGCTTGCATGGTGGGTAGTGGGAATGCTGATGCTTTCTGCTAGAATAAGTGGGAGACAGTTTGATGCTGCTTGTGCATGGGAAGGGGGCAGGGTGTTTGGGGTTCTTACATTTTTTTTCCTGTGATTTATTCTTTGGGGTTTTCCTTCTGTTTCAAGGATGTCTGCAGAGAGTAAGATTTTCAGGTTGTATATTGTATACATTCTTTGACATTAAATGGAACTATAGAAGCATTGAATTTGACTTAGAATCGTGAGCCCTGTAATTTACTATGTAGTACTTTGTGTGGTTTATTTAAGCTCTCTGTTCTGTGATAATAAATTAGGTTTAAATTACTTTGGTGTGCTTGTATGCTAATCACCACATTTCCTGGACACTCGAATTGGTTTGGGTCTTTTTCGCCTGATCAACCCACCCCAATATAGTGCACCACTTCCTCAGCCACTCGTTCATCTATACATTCATCCTGTTCCTGCCCTGACTCAGACGTGACATTGGGAGTAATACAGAGATGACTACTTTGGAAGTCCTGCTCTTCCCCATCTTCTCTGACTCCCTATACTCACATCTTCCCCTTTCCTACCTGTGTCATTATGCCAATGTACACTGCAAATGCTGATGCTCTCCCTCCCTCATGAGAATCTTGGTGACCTGCAGTTTGGTTCTTACCAAAAGGTCTTTAAGACTTCAGTTGTGTTAGGGCTGCTGTTGGGATGTCAGTTATGTACTGTGATTGCCGTTGATACAAAGATGTTTCAGGACCTTTCCTGGTTTTTGTTGGGATTGGATATTTGGGAAGGTGAACAGTGGTTCACACTAGTTGGTAGATTAGTAACCTCCTTCCACATTGATTATGATTCAGACTGTATTGTGTTTATGGTGAGGTATCAGACTGTAGGCAGTAACACTTGTATTTGCTCCTGTCACTTCATTATCAGCCACATTGGTAACTTTGATCTGGTCATACAGAGACATATTTCATACAAAAGGGAAACAGGCCATTCAGCCCAACTAGTGCATACCAACCAAGATACCCCATCCAAGTGAGACAAATTGCCGAAATTTGGCCCATAACCTTCCAAACCAGGGGGTCCTAACCTGGTTTCGATGGACCCCTCGGTTAATGGTAGGAGTGTTAGTTAATTTGGATTTGGCCCATGTGCGGAGAGAAAGACACTGGAGCAGGTCAATAGTTCACAGACTTTAATGGGAACAGGGTTTTAAGGGAAAGGAAAACAATAAACACTAGGCCACTAATTAAAACTTTCAAATGCAAAACTAGATGCCAATACCGGGGCTGAAAGGTCTCCAGTGTCAGTTGACTGGCCAAACCACAGGGCATCACAAGGTACTCATAGTGCCCATTAGATGTGTTGAAAGCTGTCTTCCTCTCATCCCCTTTTCTCATATGAAGGAGATTCTATGCATGGCAAAGATCAATCTTGGAAAATATGGTTGCTCTCTGGAGATGTTCGAATGCCGATGCCAGCACGGGAAGAGGGTAGCGGTTTTTCACAGTGATACTGTTCAGGGGCCGATAGTCGACGCAGGGACTGAGCTTGCAATCTGTCATACAAAAAAGTAAACTGCTCCTGAGGATTAGAGACATCCCATGGCCAATGCCTCTTTCATCTATGGCCACCATTTCAGGACAAGAGAGGGAAAAGAACCGGCCCTGTGGAGGACTATTATCAACTGTCCAAGGCTTTGACATTGATCTTTCCTCTTCATTCCCGAGTTGGAACTCCCCACCTTTGGATGAGAGAGATGTCCATGAGATTTCTAGCTGCACCAGAGTTGACAAAGGCCTTAAGTTCATGGGTCTGAGAACTCCACGACAGAGAAGGTGCGAGCATTACACAATTAGGGGAGGCTGAGGACTGGGTGCTGGGTGGTAAGGAAGAGGGTGAGGATAGACAATGCAGAGGGAGCTTGAGACATTCTTTTCCTTTTCCACTCAGTTACCCGGTTATCAACTTGAATAGCCAGATTAGTCAGGTTATCCAGACTACCCTGCTGGTTCCATACAGCAATCTCATGCTGGACCCCTGCGTTCAGTCCATGCTGGAGGACAGTGATGAGAGATCTCTCATTCCATCCCGTCTCTACTGCAAGCATACAGAATTGGACTGCATAGGCTATCACCGTCCCTCTGTCTTGGTGCAGGTCCAAGGGTCGGTGGGCAGGCTCCTGACCCCGTACTGGAAGGTCAAAAATCTTCCTTAACTGCAACAAAATGTCAGAACAACTGGACCGTGGGTATCCTTGCTCCCGTAAAGCGTTGAATAGGCTGAGTGGAGGTCCATCTAGGAGATGACCATGTACGCCAGTTTTTGCACATCATCACCAAAATGACCAGGCTGTGCTTGGAATGTCAGCTTGCATTGGGTAATCAAATTCCTGCAAACATTGGGATCACCAGAATATCTGCCTGTTGGTGGAATACTTGGTGGTCAAATATGGACGTGGAAGTCTGTAAGGGGACGAAAGTGGGAGCGGGAGCATTAGTGGCAGAGATTGTCAGGGCAGCAGAAAAAGAGGATCTGCGAGATGCTGGGGGTGGGACTGGGGCGGCCAGAGGCTGCTGAATTGCATTGGCAAGAGCTCTCTCTCTGCTGGGTCCATCTTTGTGTGGTCAAGACTTGTTGTCACTACGTTTGGATATGGCCCAAGAGCGGAGAGAGAGAGACACACACTGAAGCAGGTCGATAGTGCACAAACTTTAATACAAGCAGGCTTAAAAGGGAAAGGAAAGCAAGAAATGCTTGGTCAAATGGGGCCATGAACTAAAACTCAAATGGAAAACCAGAAACCAACATGCGCTTGAAAGGAATGTGTAAACATAAAACAAATACCAGTAGTCTTCAGCTTCAGTCAACTTAATAGTCCACTTTCTCAGGCAAGACTGAACGCTAGAAGACAGCAAAGCATTGCTGTGCTTTGTTCAAGCCACGACAAGCGCGACAGCGAAAAGAAGGGAGTTAAATACCACCATAATGAAATAATAATTAGCTGACACATGTATATTCATGAGCAGAATTGCAGAATATGCTGAGCAGCCGAGCCCGTGGGTGCAACAAGGGGTCCATGGCATAAAAAAGTTGGGAACCCCTGCTCTAAACGTTTCCAGTCTATGTACCTATTCAAAGTTGTTATTGTACCTCCCTCAACCACTTCCTCTGGCAACTCACTCCATATACATACCACACACTGTGTAGCTAAAGTTTCACATCAAGTTCCCATTTAGTCTTTTCCCTCTCACCTTAAACCTATGCCCTCTAATTCTTAATTCCCTACCTCTCGGAACAAAACAGTGTGCATTCACCCTATCAATACCCCTCAGGATTTATAGACCTCAATGAGATCACCTCTCTGCCTCCTTCACTTGAAGTGTTACGAATGTGCCACAACTCTGAGGGGCCAAAGGGTACAAAGTAGCCTCTTCCTTTTTGAGAATCGCAAGATCACTATTAATTCGGGTCTGGGACCCAGGAAATGAGAGAGAGACATGCAGAATACACAGGGTTTGGAATGTGCCTTGGCCTCAGCAAGCCGGAACCACTGATAACAGCTATTGGCTCTTGGAGACGGAATTGTGTATTGAGTACTGTACTATTCATTGAAGCCCTCAGGAGATGACCAGAGCGGGCTGGTTGAGGGATTGCATCATCCCAACCTGATTGACATCTGAGACCCCGTGAGTAAGGATAAAAGAGGGCTGGGGAACAACCCCTTTAGACGCACCAGGAGAAACATATGAGACCGGTGGGGACTTGTGTGTGTGTGTGTCCATTCCTGACGGGATAACAAGTCTTCCACGGAACGGCCTCGCTAAAGGACGAATACGGATCAAGATCGGATAAAGGAAATCTGTCTCTCTCCAACCAAAAGGCTGCAGCCTGAATGAACTGAGTGACTTATATTTCCATCGGACAATACATTTATCCCCTAGACAGCGATAGAGGTTATTTCTTATTATTATTATACCCGCACTTTTAGATATAGTATTGACAATGTATATTGTCTGTATGTTTGCATTGATATTATTTTTGTGTATTTTTACTAATAAATACTGTTAAAAATAGTACCATCAGACTTCAACGGACCTCTATCTTTGCTGGTAAGTGACCCAGTTATGGGGTTCGTAACAAAGGAAGAAAGTCTCAGACTATCCAATCTCCCCCTATAACTCAGTCCCTCAAATCCTAATAATAGATTTATGAGGTAATATCCGAATGAATCTCATCTGCAATCTTTCCAGTTGAATAACAACTTTCCTGTAGCAGGGCAAACAAAACCGGACATGATAGTCCAAGTAACACTCACAAAATGTTGGAGAAACTCAGCAGGTCAGGCAGCGTCTATGGAGGGGAATCAATGATCACCTTCCAGCTTGTCTTCCTTACACCCTCTCCCAACTTTCTTATTCTGGCTTCTTCCCCTTTCCTTTTCAGTCATGATGAAGGGTCTCTCTCTGAAGTGTCAACCATTTATTCCCCTCCATAGATGCTGCCTGACCTGCTGAGGTCCAAAATTTTGTGTGTGTTGCTCTGGATTTCCAGCATCTGCACCCATTGAGGAGGACCTCACTCCAAATGATCAGAAAACTGTCTCTGACACCATTACTGACCTCATCCACTCTGGAGAATTCACAACCATTATTACTAAACACTGTTCCCTTACCCTGCACTGCTTGCTTCTACCTCCTACCCAAGACCCACAAATTGGACTGTTCTGGGTAGGCCTATTGCCTCTGCCTGCTCGTGCCCCACTGAGCTCATGTCCTCATATCTCAATTCTATTCTATCCCCCTTGGTTCAGTCCTTCCCACTACATCCATGATACTTCTCATGCCCTTGATCTCCTCAGTAACTTTCAATTCCCTGAACCTTACCACCTCAAATTCACCATCGATGTTCTGCCCCTATACATTTCTTTGCACCATCAGGAAGGGCTGAAAGCCTTCCATCTCTTTGATGTCAAAAGAACCAATCAATCCACTACTACAACCCTTCATCTGGCAGGACTGGTCCTCACCCTGAACAATTTTTCCATCGATTCCTCCCACTTTGTCCAAACCATAATGGTAGCCATGGCCACCCACATGGGCCCAAGCTATGCTTGCCACATTCTTAGCTAAGTAGAACAGTCTACATTCAAAGTCTTTCCCGGTTATACTTCCCCACTCTTCCTCCGCTACATTGACGACTGCATTGGTGCTGTTTCATGCACCCATGCTGAGCTCGTCAATTTTATCAATTTTGCCTCTAACTTCTGCCCTGCCCTTAAATTCACTTGGTCCTTCTTCCCTGTTCTTGATCTCTCTGTCTCCATCTCTGGAGATAAACTGTCAACTGACACCTTTTATAAACCTACAGGTTCCCACAGTTATCTCGACTATATCTCTTCCTGGCCTATCCCCTGTAAAAACGCTATTCTTTTTTCTTAGTTCTTTACCTTCGCTGCATCTGTTCCCAGGATGTGGCTTTCTGTTCCAGAACATCAGAGACGTCTTCCTTTAAAGAATGGGGTTTCCCTCTCTCTACTATTGATGCTGCCCTCACCAGCATCTCCTTCATTTCCCGTAATCTGTGCTCACTTCATCTTCCCGCTGCCGTAATAGTGATAGAGTCCCTCTTGTCTTTACACCCTATCAGCCTCCTCCACCATCTCCAATGGGATCCTACCACTAAACATATCCTTACCTCCTCCCTTCCACTTTCCACAGGGATTGCTCCCTCCACTATTCCCTTGTCCATTCATCCCTACCCACTAATCTCCTTCCAGGCACTTATCCCTACAAGCGGCCGAAGTGCTACATCTGCCCATACACTTCCTTCCTCACATCCATTCAGGGCCCCAAGCAGTCCTTCCAGGTGAGGCAACACTTTACTTGTGAATGCTGGGGTCACCTATTGGGTCTGATGCTCCCGATGCAGTCTCCTATCACAGAAGAGTAAAGGGAATTACAGAGGCATGAGAGGGGAGCTGGCCGATGTTGATTGGAAGGGGACACTGGCAGGGATGATGGCAGATTCACAATGGCTGGAGTTTCTGGGAGCAATTCAGAAGGTGCAGGATAGATACATCACAAAGAAGAAGTCATATTCTAAAGAAAGAATGACGCATCCGTAGCTGACAATGGAAGTCAAACACAACATTAAAGCAGGAGAGAGGGCATATAATACAGCAGAAATTAGTGGGAAGTTAGAGGATTGGAATGCTTTTAAAAAACAACAGAGGGCAACTAATAAAGTCATAAGGAAGGAAAGAAAGCCAGACAATAATTTTCAGAGTAAAAGATATTAGACCACTGGAAAGTGATGCTGGAGAGGTAGTGATGGGGGCAAGGAAATGGCAGGCAAGCTGACTAAGTATTTTGCATCATTCTTCACTGTGGAAGACACTAGCAGTGTGCTGGAAGTTCGAGAGTGTCGAAAATGGGCAGAAGTGAGTGCTCTTGACTTCCGGTTATCGCACGGTGCATCAGAGCTCCTCTGAAAAGTTTTGAAATTACACAACCAAACAACCTTGAATTACCTGAACAGCTCCAGTTTGTCTGATTGGAAACTGAGTGATAGCCGAAATGCCACCGAAACCAACAAAGCAGACACAAAAGTCTTTGAAATTAGACCCCACCTGTAACCAAGCTGCCGACAATGTTAGTGAAGAGGCAACAGACGCTAGCACAGCCGTAGGCCCAGACTGAATCCTAAACTCTATTCAAGCAATGAAAGATGACCTTGTGTCGAAATTTGACGGGCTACTAAACGCTATACAAGGAGTACAAGCTGATCTGAAAGCTGTCACAGTGCGCATTACAGAAGCCAAAGATAGAATTAGCACTAATCAAGATGACGTCGCCTCTCTGCGTAATCAGAATACGACCATGAAAGCAGCTAAGGAGGCGTTAGCGCTTAGAGCGGACGACTTGGAAAATCGTAGCCGCTGTTCTAACCTTCGCCTAGTGGGTCTCCCGGAGAGGATGGAAAGGGCTGATATGGTCTATTTTTTGGAAAAATGGATCCCTGAGGTGCTTGGTGCTGAAAACTTCCCTGGGCCCCTGCTGATTGAGAGAACGCACAGAATTGGCAGGGCTAACGAGGTTGAAGCACAGTCGGCTAAGTGACCCAGGGTAGCGATAATGAAGTTCTTAAACTACGCGGACAAGACCTGAGTTATGAATGCTGTCAGGCTGAAAGAACCTGTACTTTTCGCCAATCAGAGAATCGTGTTTTTCCCTGACGTCTCTGCCGAACTCCTCAGGTGAAGGAAAATTTTTGATCTAGTGAAGAAAGAGTTAGCCTCTCTCTCCATCCTGGACCTACGGTATGGGATAACTCGCCCTGCAAAACTGCTGGTGACCTACAAAAGAAAACGCCACACTTTTGACAGCGGAGAAACTCGTGCAGGAGCTGAGGGACTACAACTTGGAGGCTGCCAGTAAGTGAGACGGTACAGCAGTTTTTTGACTTTTGCTTGAATAGTGGCACTGTAACTACGACCAGGTTAAATTTGATAAAGACTCTTGGTATAATTTGGCTGTAATATTCTCTACTACTGATAACGTTGGGCCTCTGTTCTGGCTGTTGACTATGCTGTTCTTCACCATGACGACGGTGTGGGAGGACCAGTTAAGCCCCATAATTAGGCTCTCTTTTGGGGCCGTCGGGAGGTGTTCATCATGGGGTGGGTGTTCAGGAAGTACACTTAGTCATGTTTACGATGTTCTAGTTACTATTTACTGGTTTTTACTCTTTTTTTGTTACATTGTAATTTCAGTTAGCAGTCATCAATTCAGCTCAACATGATTGTAAATATAACTAATAGCCTATGCTCTGCGAACTTCAGTTTACCTCTTGGAATGTAAGAGGATTAAATAAACTTGTCAAGTTAAGCAAGTTATAAGTAGGATAAGACAGTTAAAAGCCAAAATAGTTTTTCTGCAGGAGAAGCACTTAATCTCTGAGGATATCGTTAGATTAAGGAGGAGATGGTCGGGACAGGTTTTTCAGCCTCTTTCAGCTCACACTTATGGGGGGAAAATACCCTTATACATAAATTGGTGCCTTTCCACCTTGTTAATGTTACTGTAGACCAATCTGGGAGATACCTTATTATTCAACGTGAAATTTTCTCATTCAGGCTTAATTTGGTCAATGAGTATGGGACAATCGATGACAATTCACCTTTTTTCAAACATAAGTTTTTATCATTAGCTGCTCTGCCGGGCCATCTTATTGTAGGTGGTGATAGTCAGATGATTAGCTTTACCAGCTTTAAACATAAATCTTTTAGATTGGAAATAGAACTGCTTGAAAAAAGAATAAAAGAGACTGAATCTGAAATATTTCAAAATCCCTCTCAGCAGCTGTTTGCAGAACTTAACAAACTGAGAGCTAAATATAATGTATTGTCCATTAATAAGGCAACAAAAAGTTTGTTGAGATTGAAGCAATCCTATTTTGAGCAGGGTGAGAAGGCTGGTAAACTCTTGGCCTGACATATCAAAAAACAGTTGCAAACAGAAAGGGCAATCAACTCCGTACAATCAGATGAGGGGGTGACAACTGCTGACCCAAAAGAAATAAACAATATCTTTTTGAGATTTTACCAAAATCTGTATAGCTCAGAATATTCAGATTCAGCTTCACAAATACAAAAGGAATTTCTCGACTTGTTAGAATTTACACCCCTGGAGGAAACGTCTTTGATCTTGCTGGAGTCTAACTTAGAGGCTAAAGAATTGTCTGAAGCTATAACTAACATGAAGGGAGGGAAAACTCCTGGGCCCGATGGAATTCAGATTTAAATATATAAAATCTTTAAGACTAAATTAATACCACCTCTGCTTGATATGTATCAGGAGTCATTTGACACTGGATCCCTTCTCCCCTCTCTTAATATGGCAGCAACTACACTACTGTTAAAACCTGGAAAACCACGGTCCCTCTGTGGATCTTACAGGCCAATCTCACTTCTGAACAATGATCTCAAAATTCTCTGTAAGGTATTAGCTAGGAGGCTGGAGCCACTGTTGCCAAAAATGGTCCACCCTGTTCAAAATGGATTTGTTAAGGGAAGGCAGGTCTTCCACAACATTTGAAGAGTGCTTAATATACTTTATGAAAAATCTGGAAGCTCTGATAATGCTATTCTGTCATTGGATGCCGAGAAAGCCTTTGATAGAGTGGAGTGGCAGTGTTTATTTAAAGTTTTAGGAAGATTTGGTATAGGGGGAAAATCTCTAAGGTGGATACAGCTTCTTTATTCTAACCCACAGGCTGAAATTTTAAGTTTTTTCAGCACCTTTTAAACTCCAACAGGGAACGAGACAGGGCTGTCCCCTATCTCCCCTCCTGTTTATCCTGGCCATCGAGCCACTTGCTCTGGCAATTCAAAAACAGGCTAACGTAGCAGGAGTTATCCCGTAGGAGACATAGAACATCGCATGGTCCTGTACACGGATGATGTAATTTTGTTTTGCTCCAACTTGAAACAAACATTACCTGCTTTAATTGACCTGATTAGTACTTTTGCAGGCTATAAAATAAACAACAACAAATCTGCAATGTTATTCATGGATAAAGATGAGAGACTCAATCCCCCACTTCAAACTCTGTTTATGGTGTCAGAACAGGGTTTTGCCTATCTGGGTGTTAAAATTACTCCTACTATTGATAAAATTATCCCAACTAATTATAACCCTCTCACAGACTCAGTTATTCAACTTATAAACCAATGGACGAAATTGCCCATATCTTTGATTGGATGCATAAACATTTTAAAAACGTCAAGTTTACCGAAGTTCCTGTACCTTTTCCAACCTATCCCACTTTCTCCTCCATCATCTTTCTTTTATTTATTAAAGAAAATTGTTTCTGGTAATTTCATCTGGAATAATAGACGTCCAAGACTCAGGCTTTCCCTGTTATATCTGCTGTATGATAGAGACGGCTTACAGCTACCAAATCTTATATGGTATTTCTGGGCGGCCCAAATTAGAGAAAAAATGTTCTACTTTGTTAAGGATCACTCCCCTCCTTGGGTCTCAATGGAATCCCAGTCGATCAATATCCCTCTAGAACTATATATGCATTCAGCAGGTAAGAAAAAAACTGGTCAAACAAACTAAAAACCCTTTCTTAAAAAATACAATAATGGTTTGACACGATGTTCTTGCATATTTAGGAGTGACATCACAGTTATCCCAGTTTACTCCCTATCTTTGGTAACGATAGCTTCCGGCCCGGCAGAGCAGACCCTGGCTTTAAAACTTGATCAACCTGAGGCATAGCTAAGATATGTGATCTTTATAATGGCAATACATTTATGTCACTTGAAGAACTCAAAGCCACATATGGAATTCCAACAAAACACTTTTTAAATACCTTCAGTTGCGAAGCTTTATTATTATTATTATTATTGTAATGTTACAGTTTGAAACTCCCTCCTTTATCTACCCTAGAAGACATCACTCTGAAATTATCTGAAGCTAGGGACATGCGTCTGTATTACACAAATCTGTTGGAATTCTTTGAAGAAATAACAAGCAAGATAGTCAAAGGAGAATCAATGGATGTTGTGTGCTTGGATTTTCAGAAGGCCTTTGACGAGCTGTCACACAAGAGGATGTTTAACAAGTTAAAAGCCCAAGGTATTACTGGAAAATTACTGGCATGGATAAAGCAGTGACTGGCAGGAGGCAGAGTGGGAATAAAGGGAGCCTTTTCTGGTTGGCTACCAGTGACTAGTGGTGTTTCACAGGGGCCTGTGTTGGGACCACTTCTTTTTGTTATATGTCAATGATTTGTATGATGAATTAATGGCTTTGTGGGTAAGTGTGCATATGATATGAAGATGGGTAGAGGATCTGGTAGTGTTGAGGAGGAACGGAGGTTGCAGAAGAATGTGGACATATTTGAAGAAAGGGAAAAAAACTGGCAAATGGAATATAGTGTCAGGAAGTATATTGTCATGTACAAAATGCTGGAGGAACTCAGTAGACCAGGCAGCCTTTATGGAAAAAAGTATAGTCGACGTTTCAGGCCGAAACCCTTTGGCAGGACTGGAGAAAAAAAGCTGAGGAGTAGATTTAAAAGGTTGGGGGAGGGGAGAGAGAACCACTAGGTGATAGGTGAAACCTAGAGGGAGAGGGATGAAGTACAGAGAGATTGACTAGTGGAAGAGACAGAAGGTTATGGAAGAAAGAAAAAGTGGGGAGGAGCACCAGAGAGAAGCGATGGGTGGGCAAGAGAATAAGGTGAGAGAAAGAAAAGAGGATGGGAAATAGTGAAGGAGAGCAGAGGCATGGGGGGAATTACCGAAAGTTATAGAAAACGATGTTCATGCCATCAGATTGGAGGCTACCCATACAGAATATAAGGAGTTGTTCACCTAAGTGAGGCCTCATCATGACAGTAGAGGAGGCCATGGATGGATATATTGGAATGGGAATGAGAAGTGGAATTAAAGTGGTTGGCCACTGGGAGATCCTGCTTGTTCTGGCGGTCTCCCAATCTACATCGGGTCTCATCGATATACAAGAGGCCACAGTGGGAGCATCGAACACAGTAAATGACCCTAACAGACTCACAGGTGAAGTGTTGCCTCACCTGGAAGGATTGTTTAGGGCCCTGAATGGTAGTGAGGGAGGAGGCATAGAGGCAGGGGAAGGGGTAGCACTTATTCCACTTGCAAGGATAAGTGCCAGGAGGGAGATCAGTGGGGAGGGACAAATGGACAAGGGAGTTGCATAGGGAGTGATCCCTGTAGAAAGCAGAAAGTGTGGGCTGAGGGAAAGATGTGCTTGGTGGTGGGATCCCGTTGGAGGTGGCAGAAGTTTTGGAGAATTATTTGCTGGACACCCAGAGGGTGGTGGGATGGTAGGTGAGGACAAGAGGAACCCTAATCCTGGTAAGGTGGCAGGAGGATAGGATAAAAGCAGACGTGTGTGAAATGGAAGAGATGTGGTTGAGGGCAGCAGTGATAGTGGAGGAATGAAAGCCCCTTTCTTTGAAAAAAGAGGCCATTTCCTTCATCCTGAGAGCAGATGCAGGGAGACAGAGGAATTGAGAGAAGGGGATGGTGTTTTTACAAGTAACTGGGTGGAGCGAGGTGTAGTCCAGGTAGCTGTGAGAGTCCATGAGTTTGTAACAAACTGGATAAGCTGTCTCCAGAGACAGAGACAGTGAGATTGAGAAAGCAGAGGGAGGTGTGGGAAATGGACCAGGTAAATTTGAGGGCAGGGTGGAAACTGCACCAATGCAATTGTCGATATAGCATAGGAAAAGTGCATTTCCTATGGTCACCAGTGTATTTTTTTAATCAAAATATACTTTATTCAAAAATAAAATTATATACAATAAACCATTCAATGACTCTCAGTCCTTTACAAATGTTTCCATTACAGTCTTTACATTTCCACACTTTAGCCACCCACGTGGCACTCTGTTACTTCATATTTACATACTCTTGTTGAGTGGTAAACTCCCCACCACCCTACCCCTCAACTCCCACAGAAGAACCCTAGACTGTGGTCCTTCCCCACCAGGCCCTTGAAGTGGCTGCACCGAGTTTCAGTGCATCCCTCAGCACGTACTCCTGCAGCCGAGAATGTGCCAGTCGGTAGCAACCTCCCACGGACATCTCTGTGTGCTGGTAGACCATCAAGTTTTGGGCCGACCAAAGAGCGTCTTTCACCGAGTTGATGATCTGCCAACAGAACCGGATGTTGGTCTCCATGTGCGTCCCCGGGAACAGCCCATAGATCAGAGAGTCCTCTGTTACGCAGCTGCTGGGGATGAACCTCGACACTGTCCCTTCCATCCTCCTCCACACCTTCTCCGTGAACCCACAGTGTGCAAAGAGGTGGGTCACCGACTCCTCCTCACTGCAGTCCTCCTGTGGGCAGAGGAGTGTGGAGACGACGTTCTGGGCGTACAGGAGGGATCGGACTGGGAGGGCCCCTCTCACCGTCAGCCAGGTGAGGTCTTGGTGCCTGTTGGTGAGGTCTGGCGATGAGGCATTTTGCCAGATGAACTGGATGGTCTGCTTAGGGAACCACCCTACTGTGTCCATCTCGTCCTTCTCCTGCAGGGCCCTACACGCTGACCACTGCCTGATGGCCCTGCAGTCACAGGCGTTGACCTGAAAGAAGGACAAGTATGGCGGCAACGACCAGCTGTGCGGTAGTGGGACCAGACTCATCCTTCGTAGCCAGGGCGGCAGGTAGAACCTGGGCACATAGTGGTACTTGGTGCCCATGTACCTGGGATCCACACACAACCTGATGCAGCCACACACAAAGCTGGCCATCAGGGTGAGGGTGACATTGGGGACGTTTTTGCCCCCGTTGTCCAGGGACTTGTGCATGGTGGTCCGTCTGACCACTCTATCTTGGATCTCCAGACAAATCTGAAGATGGCCTGGGTGATTTCCGAGCTGAAGGAGCGGGGGACGGGCCACACCTGTGCCAAGTACAGCAGCCCTGAGAGCACCTCACACCTGATGACCAGGTTCTTTCCCGCTATCGATAGGGAGCGCCCTCCCCACAATCCCAGTTTCTGTTTGACCTTGGCAGTCCGCTCCTGCCAGTTCTTGTTGCACGCCTCGGCCCCTCCGAACCAGATCCCCAACACCTTCACGTGATCAGACCTGATGGTGAAGGGGACGCTGGATCGGTTGGGCCAGTTGCCGAAATGCATGGCTTCGCTCTTCGTGTGGTTGACCCTGGCCCTCGACGCCAGCTCGAACTGTTTGCAGATGCTGATCAGCCTGCGAACTGACCTCAGGTCCGAGCAGAAGACGGTGACGTTGTCCATGTACAGGGAGGTTTTGACTTATGTCCCTCTGCTGCCTGGCAGCCTCACCCCTCTTATGCCCTCATCCCTCCTGATGGCCTCGGCAAAGGGTTCTATGCAGCACCTGAACAAGACAGGGGAGAGAGGGCAGCCCTGCCTGGCTCCAGTCCTGATGGAGAAGCTGTCTGTATCCCACCTGTTGACCTGGACTGCGCTACAGATGTCTGTGTAGAGCAGTTTGATCCAATTCTGGATTCCCTCCCCAAATCCCATTTTGGAGAGTACATCCGCCATGTACGTGTGCGATATCCTGTCGAAGGCTTTCTCCTGGTCCTGCACGTAGGCGATGGTGTCCCTCAGTAGCGCGAGGCTGTCTGAGATCTTCCTGCCCGGTACAGCACAGGTTTGGTCCAGATGGATCACCTGCTCCAGTGCAGACTTGACCTGGTTGGTGATAGCCTTGGACAGGATCTTGTAGTCCACATTCAGGAGTGAGATGGACCTCCAATTTCGAATGTCTTCCCTCTCCCCCTTCTGCTTGTAGATGAGGGTAATGATGCCTTTCCACATGGATTCCGACATGCTGCCCACCAGAAGTGTAGCGTTGTACACTTCCAGCAGGTCGGGGCCCATCCGGTTCCACAGAGCCAAATACAACTCGACCGGTAAGTCTTACCTGACTCCAAGGAACAGACGGAGCCAGTCAGCTCGTCCAGGGTCAGTGGCTGCTCCAGACTCTCCCGCTTGCCGTCGTCTAAGACCTGCGTGATAGACGACAGGAAGCTGCGGGAGGCTGTGGAGTCTGTGGCCTTTTCTCCGTATAGACTGGCATAGAAGGACCTGCAGATCCTCAGTATGTCTGTCTGCGAGGATGTGACTGAGCCGTCCTCTTCCTTAAGGTTGTGGATCACAGAGCTCCCCCTGTGCACCTTTTGGAAGAAGAATTGTGAACACGTCTCGTCCTGCTCCACGGTTTGGACCCTCGATCGGAAGATGATCTTGGAGGATTCGGCGGCAAAGTCCTGGGCCTGCCAGCCCTTCACCTCCCACAGTTCCTCCTTGACATCCACCCCCCTCGACTGCAGAAGGAGGAGTTGCTGCCACTCTGTCTGGAGTTTACTCAGTTCCCTCTGCCCCCGCCTTCCAGATGAAGAACCTCTTGATGTTCTCCTGGTGGCTTCCCACCAGTGAACTGGGGAATCAAAGAAGGCTTTCAAGGTTCTCCAACTGTACTCCTTCTCTAGTTCCTCGATGTTCTCTGGGGTCAGCAGCTTGACGTTCAGCTTCCACGTCCCCCTCCCTGCCTTCCGGTCCTCCCGCAGGTGGCAGGTGGCTCGCAGGAGGCAGTGGTCAGAGAGGAACGTGGGCGTGTCGTCGGTGGTTCTGACCGTGAGTAAGAGGAAGTCAATCCGGGAATGGGCTGAGTCGTCCGGTCGTGTCCAGGTGGCTTTCGGCTGAGCTCCACCTGTGGGGTCGCCAAAGGCGTCGCGCAGCCTGGCTGTCTTTCCCGTATCCATCAGGAGTCTGGAGGTACTGTCCAGCCTGCCGTCGGCGCTGCCGGGTCGTCCAGCCGCACCAATGGTGCAGTTGAAGTCTCTGGCCAGAACGACGGGCCGGGCCGTCACCAGCAGCGGTGGGAGCCGCTCGCTCCGCACGGGGGAGGTGTACACGTTGATCAGCCGGAGCGGAGTCCCCCGGTATTTGACGTCTGCTACCAGGAGGCGCCCGGAAACCACCTCCTTGACTTGGGTGATTGCGAAGTTGCCTCCCCATAGCAGAATCCCCAGGCCGGAAGCGCGACAATCGTTGCCCCCCGACCACACCGACAAATCCTGGGTCCACCAACGTGACCACCTCCAGTAGTTGTGGTGGTGTGGCAGTCCACATTCCTGGGGGAAGGTCATGTCAGCCTTTACCGTGTCCAAGTACTGGAGCGTGCTGACACATCGCCCGGTACTGCCTGTTCCTCGCCTCCCTCTGGTGCTCCTCCACCCTTTTACTTTCTTCCGTAGCCTCTGTCTCTTTCACCAATCAGCTTCCTGGCTCCTTACTACATCCCTCCCCCTCCAGGTTTCACCTATCGCCTTGTGTCTCTCCCCTCCCCTCACCTTTTAAATCCACTCCTCGTTTTTTTTTCTCCAGTCCTGCCGAAGAGTTTCGGTCTGAAAAGTCCACTGTACTTTTTTCCACAGATGCTGCCTGGCCTGCTGAGTTCCTCCAGCATTGTGTGTGTGTTGCTCAGATTTCCAGCATCTGCAGATTTTCTCTTGTTTGTGTATGGTCATGCACTTTTGTAGAAGAAATAAAAGTGTAGACTATTTTCTAAAGGGGGAGAAAATTCAGAAATCTGAGGTGCAAAGAGGCTCGGAAGACCTTGTGCAAGATTCCTGAAAGGTTAACTTGCAGGTAGAGTGTATCCCATGAGTTTCCCATGAGGCGGTGCGGCACAGCAGCAGCGGCCTTTCAGACCTGGTGTTACTTTAATTTTCTAATTTAATTTGATACACAATTTTCGATTGGGGCACATGGATAACAGAGCGACTATCTACCATCGCCAGACACTACTACAATACAGAGATCGTCCAAAAACAAACCTTCACAAAGATCTGCTGGCTGAATTATGCAACGTCGGCTTGCTGAGGGGAACGGGCCTACAATCCTCGGACTTGCCTGATGTTGGGAGCCGGAAATGGAGATGGAGACATCGTAAGCCATGTGCGAGGAAGCGGAAGCGAGGCAAGCGGGCAGGGGTCGTGCCAGGCAAAAAGCAAACCCTAGCCGGCTGGCTCTCCTGTCCATTCTGCTCTCCAATGTCTGCTCCCTGGACAATAAATTGGACTACATCCGACTCCAACGAAATACTCGGCGGGAGTACAGAGTTTGCTCCACGTTGGTCTTCACAGAGACATGTCTCACTGATGGGATTTCGGACGCTGCCATCCAGCTAGACGAGCTCGCTTTATTTCGTTTGGACAGAGATGCAGTTCTCTCCGGTAAGGCTCGTGGTGGCGGTGTCTGTGTTTACATTGACACAGAATGGTGTAAGAACTCTGTGCTGGTTTCCAGACACTGCTCATCATTAGTGGAGTTTGTGGCAGTTCGATGCAGACTATTTTATTTGCCATGGGAATTCACTTCTGTCCTTATGTTCGAAGTCTACATTCCCCCCAGCGCTAATGCTAAGGAGGCGCTCTGTGATTTGTACGGGGCTATTAGCAAACTGCAGAACGCACACCCTGATGGTCTGTTTATTGTCGCCGGTGAGTTTAACCACGCGAACCTTAAGTCAATGCTCCCCAAATTCCATCAGTATGTGGACTTTGCAACGGGGGGGGGGGGGGGGGGGAGAACGCATTGGACCTGGTTTACACAAACATTCCCGACACGTACCGGGCAGAGCCCCGCCCCCAACTCAGATACTCAGACCACATCTCTGTTATGCTAATCCCAGCATACAGACCGCTCGTCAGGCGCTCCAGACAAGTTCAGAAGCAGGTGAAAACCTGGCCAGAAGGAGCCATCTCTGCTCTTCAAGACTGCTTTGAGCACACTGACTGGCATATGTTCAGGGAGGCTGCAACCGATGGCGACTCTACCAACTTAGAGGAGTACACAGCAAGTGACCAGCTACATTAGCAAGTGCGTTGATGATGTTACTCTGTCCAAGACCATCACTGTATGTGCCAACCAGAAGCCATGGGTGACCGCAGAGGTGCGTGCGCTGCTGAGGTCCCGCGACTCCGCCTTCAGAGCAGGTGATAAGGCAGCTTTAACAACAGCAAGGGCCAAACTGTACCAGGCCATCAGAGGGGCAAAGCGTGCACATGCCCCGCTAATCCACTGCCACTTCCAGGACAGCGGTGGCATGTGGAAGGGCATCCAGGACATCACCAATTACAGGACCACATCACTTGACTCTGCGGGTGATGCCTCCCTCCCAGATCCGCTGAATAACTTCTACGCCCGGTTTGAGGCGGAAAATGACGTGGCGGCGAGTAAGTCCACCCCTCCTGCGAATGACCAGGTGCTGTGTCTCTCTGTGGCCGATGTGAGAAGAACCCTGTGCAGGGTCAACCCACGGAAGGCTGCTGGACCAGACAACATCCCTGGTAGAGTGCTCAGAGGATGTGCAGACCAGCTTGCAGATGTTCTCACTGACATCTTCAACATCGCCCTGAGCAGCACCACCGTTCCAACGTGCTTCAAGGCCGTCACCATCATCCCCGTGCCGAAGAAGTCTTCAGTGTCCTGCCTAAATGACTACCGTTCCATTGCACTTACATCCATCATCATGAAGTGTTTCGAGAGGCTCGTCATGAGGCATATCAAGACCCTGCTGCCCCACTCACTGGACCCTCTGCAGTTTGCATACCGTCCCAACCGCTCAACAGACGACGCCATTGCCATCACCCTCCACCTGGCCCTAACCCACCTGGACAAAAAAGACACATACATTCGGTTGCTGTTCATAGACCTTAGTTCAGCATTCAACACAATCAGACCTCAGAAACTGATTGGAAAGCTGAGCCTACTGGGCCTGAACACCTCCCTCTGCAACTGGATCCTAGACTTCCTGACTGGGAGACCTCAGTCAGTCCGGATTGGGAGCAGCATCTCCAACACCATCACACTGAGCACGGGGGCCCCCCAGGGTTGTGTGCTCAGTCCACTGCTGTTCACTCTGCTGAAACACGACTGTGCTGCAACACACAGCTCGAACCACATCAACAAGTTCGCCGATGACACGACCGTGGTGGGTCTCATCAGCAAGAACAATGAGTCAGCTTACAGAGAGGAGGTGCAGCGGCTAACGGACTGGTGCAGAGCCAACAACCTGTCTCTTAATGTGAACAGGAGAGATGGTTGTTGACTTCAGGAGGGCACGGAGCAACCACTCCCTGCTGAACATCAACGGCTCCTCGGTAGAGATCGTAAAGAGCACCAAATTTCTTGGTGTTCACCTGGCAGAGAATCTCACCTGGTCCCTCAACACCAGCTCCATAGCAAAGAAAGCCCAGCAGTGTCTCTACTTTTTGCGAAGGCTGAGGAAAGTCCATCTCCCACCCCACATCCTCATCACAGTCTACAGGGGTTATATTGAGAGCATCCTGAGCAGCTGCATCACTGCCTGATTCGGAAATTGCACCATCTCGGATCACAAGAACCTGCAGCGGATAGTGAGGTCAGCTGAGAAGATCATCGGGGTCTCTCTTCTCGCCATCACGGACATTTACACTACACATTGCATCCGCAAAGGAAACAGCATTATGAAGGACCCCATGCACCCCTCATCTCACCCCATGCATCTCTTCTCCCTCCTGCCATCTGGGAAAAGGCTCCAAAGCATTCGGGCTCTCACGACTAGACTATGTAACAGTTTCTTCCCCCAAGCTATCAGACTCCTCAATACCCGAAGCCTGGACTGACACCTTGCCCTACTGTCCTGTTTATTATTTATTGTAATGTCTGCACTGTTTTTGTGCACTTTATGCAGTCCAGTGTAGGTCTGTAGTCTAGTCTAGCTTTCTCTGTGTTTTTTTTTATTACGTAGTTCAGTCTAGTTTTTTGTACTGTGTCATGTAAACCATGGTCCTGGAAAACGTAGTCTCATTTTTACTATGCACTGTACCAGCAGTTATGGTCGAAATGACAATAAAAGTTGACTTGACTTGAGTGGGTGATGAAGAAGGTAAAGGCAATATTAGCATTCATTTCGAGAGGACAAGAATAGAAAAGCAAGGATGTAAAGCACTGGCGAGGCCTCACACGGAGTATTGTGAGCAGTTTTCGGCCCCTTATCTAAGAAATGACGTGGAGAGGGTTCAGTGGAGGTTCGGGGGATGATTTTGGGAATGAAAGGATTATCATATGAGGAGTGTTTGTTGTATCTGGGCCTCTACTCACTGGAATTTAACAGAATGAGGGCAGATCTCATTGAAACCTATCAAATATTTTAAGGCCTAGATAGATTGGATGTGGAGAGGATGTTTCATTTAGTGGGGTGGTCTCAGACTAGAGGCACAGCCTCAGAATAGAGGAACATACTTAGAAAGGAGATGAGAAATTTCTTCAGCCAGAGGGTGGGAATCTGTGGAATTTATTGCCACAGACAGCTGTGATTACATGCATTTAAGGCCAAAGTTAATAGGTTCTTGCTTAGTCAGGGTGTGAAAGGTTATGGGGAGAAGGCAGGAGAATGTGGTTGAGATAGATAATAATCAGCCATGATGGAATGGCTGAGCAGACTCAATGGGCCGAACGCCTGTTTGCTTCTGTGTTTTATGATCTGATGGAATGTCATTACTAGGGAGAAAGTTCTTGGGAAGCTGCAAGGTCTGAAGGTAGATATGTCACCTGGAGCAGATGGACTACACTTCAGGGTTCTAGAAGAGGTGTCCTAAGAGATTATGGTGGCATTAGTAATGATCTTTCAAGAATCAATTTGTGCTGGAATGATTCCAGAGGACTGGAAAATTGCAAATGTCACTCCACTCTTTAAGAAGGGAGGCAGGCAGAAGAAAGGAAATTATGGGCTAGTTAGCCTGACTTCTGTGGTTGGAAAGACATTCCTATTACAGATGTGGTTTTGGAGTACTTGGACGCACATGATAAGATAAGCCAAAGTCAACAATGTTTCACATAGAAAAACTACAGCACAATACAGGCCCTTTGGCCCACAATGCTGTCAAGTGCTTACTTTAGAAATTACCTGTGGTAACCCATCACCCTCTGTTTTTCTAAGCTCCACGTACCTATCCAGGAGTCTCTTAAAAGACCCTATCGTATCCGCCTCCACCACCATCGCCGGCAGCTCATTTCACACACTCACCACTCTCTGTGTAAAAAACTTACCCCTGACATCTCCTCTGTACCTACTTCCAAGCACCTTAAAACCATGTCCTCTTGTGTTAGCCATTTCAGCCCTGGTCACCTCTCATCTTCTGTCGCTCCAAGGAGAAAAGGCTGAGTTCACTCAACCTATTCTCGTAAGGCATGCTCCCCAATCCAGGCAACGTCCTTGTAAATCTCCTCTGCACCCTTTCTATGGCTTCCACATCCTTCCTGTAGTGAGGCGACCAGAAATGAGCACAGTACTCCAAGTGAGGTCTGACCAGGGTCCTATACAGCTGTAATATTACCTCTTTGCTTTTGAACTGAATCCCATAATTGATGAAGGCCAATGCACAGTATGCCTTCTTAACGACACGGTCAACCCGAGTATCCTATGGACTTGGACCCCAAGATCCCTCTGATCCTCCACACTGCCAGATATCTTACCATTAATACTATATTCTGCCATCATATTTGACCTACCAAAATTAACCACTTCACACTTATCTGGGTTGAACTCCATCTGCCACTTCTCAGCCCTGTTTTGCATCCTATCAATATCCCGCTGTAACCTCTGACAGCCCTCCACACTATCCACAACACCCCCAACCTTTGTGTCATCAGCAAACTTACTGACTCATCCCTCCACTTCCTCATCCAGGACATTTATAAAAATCATGAAGAGAAGGGATCCCAGAACAGATCCCTGAGGCACCCCACTGGTCACTGACCTCCATGTAGAATGTGACCCATCTTTGCCTTCTGTGGGCAAGCCAGTTCTGGATCCACAAAGCAAGGTCCCCTTGGATCCCATACCTCCTTACTTTCTCAATATGCCTTGCATGGGGTACCTTGTTAAATGCCTTGCTGAAATCCATATACACTACATCTACTGCTCTTCCTTCATCAATGTGTTTAGTCACATCCTCAAAAAATTCAATCAGGCTTGTGAGGCACGACCCGCCCTTGACAAAACCATGCTGACTATTCTTAATCATATTATGCCTCTCCAAATGTTCATAAATCCTGCCTCTCAGGATCTTCTCCATCAACTTACCAACCACGGAAGTAAGACTCACTGGTGTATAATTTCTTGGGCTATCTTTACTCCCTTTCTTGAATAAAGGAAAAAAATCCACAACCCTCCAATCCTCTGGAATCTCCTCCGTCCACAGGGTATGTAACATAGGTCACTTCTCATCCTCCATTGCTCCAAGGAGTAAAGGCCAAGTTCACTCAACCCTATTCTCATAAGGCATGCTCCCCAATTCAGGCAACATCCTTGTAAATCTCATCTGCACCCTTTCTATGGTTTCCACATCCTTCCTGTAGTGAGGTGACCAGAACTGAGCACAGTACTCCAGGTGGGGTCTGACCAAGGTCCTGTATAGTTGTAACATTACCTCACGGCTTCAAAACTCAGTCCCATGGTTAATGAAGGCCAATACACCGTTTGCCTTCTTAATCAGATTCAACCTGCCCAGCAGCTTTGAGTGTCCTATGGACTTGCACCCCAAGATCCCTCTAATCCTCCACACTGCCAAGTGTCTTAGCATTCATACTATATTCTGCCATCATATTTGACTTACCAAAATGAACCATCTCACACTTATCTGGGTTGAACTCCATCTGCCACTTTTCAGCCCAGTTTTGCATTCTATCAATGTCCCACTGTAACCTCTGACAGCCCTCCACACTATCCACAACACCACCAACTTTCGTATCCCTCACTAACCCATCCCTCCATTTCCTCATCCAGGTCATTTATAAAAATCACCAACAGAAGGGATCCCAGAACAGATCCCTGAGACACACCACCAGTAACTGACCTCCATGCAGAATATAACCAATCTACAACCACTCTTTGCCCTCTGTTGGCAAGCCAATTCTGGATCCACAAAGTAAGGTTCCTTCGGATCCCATGCCTCCTTACTTTCTCAATAAGCCTTGTATGAGGTACGTTATCAAATGCCTTGCAGAAATCTATATACACTACATCTACTGCTCTACCTTCATCAACATGTTTGGTCACATACTCAGAAAATTCAATCAGGCTTGTAAAGCACGACCTGCTTTTGACAAAGCTATGCTGACTATTCTTAATCATATTATGCCTCCAAGTGTTCATAAATCTTGCCTCTCAGGATCTTTTCCATCAACTTACCAACCACTGAAGTAAGACTCACTGGTGTATAATTTCTTGGGCTATCTCTACTCCCTTTCTTGAATAAGGGATCAACATCTGCAACCCTCCAATCCTCTGGAATCTCCTCCGTCCCCATTGATGATGTAAAGATCATTGATCGAGGCTCAGCAATCTCCCCCCTCGCCTTTCACAGTAGCCTGGGGTATATCTCGTCTGGTCCCGGTGACTTATCCAACTTGATGCTTTCCAAAAGCTCCAGCACATCCTCTTTCTTAATGTCAAAATGTTCAAACTTTTCTATCCGCTGTAAGTCAACCCTACAATTGCCAAGGTCCTTTTCCGTAGTGAATACTGAAGCAAAGTATTCATTAAGTACCTCTGTTATCTCCTCTAGTTCCATACACACTTTCCCACTCACACTTGATAGGTCCTATTC
The DNA here is from genome assembly GCF_030144855.1 of Hypanus sabinus. Taxonomy (NCBI): domain Eukaryota; kingdom Metazoa; phylum Chordata; class Chondrichthyes; order Myliobatiformes; family Dasyatidae; genus Hypanus; species Hypanus sabinus. The sequence goes on from NC_082738.1 coordinate 67,637,272, forward strand.
TTTCACATTTTATTCTCTTGCTCTTCACATGCTTGTAGAATGCCTTGGGGTTTCTCTTAATCCTGCTCACCAAGGCCTTCTCATGACCCCTTCTGGTTCTCCTAATTTCATTCTTAAGCTCCTTCCTGCTAGCCTTCTAATTTTCTAGACCTTTATCATTACCTAGTATTTTGAAACTTTTGTAAGCTTTTCCTTTCTTCTTGACTAGATTCTCAACAGCCTTTGTACACCACGGTTCCTTTACCCTACCATCCTTCCCATCTCAATGGAATGTACCTATGCAAATATCTCCTGAACATTTGCCATATTCCTGTCGTACATTTCTCTGAACATCTGTTTCCAATTTACGATTCCAATTTCCTGCCTGATAGCTTCATATTTCCCCTTACTCCAATTAAATGCTTTCCTAACTTGTCTGTTTCTATCCCTCTCCAATGCTATGGTAAAGGAGATAGAATTGTGATCACTATCTCCAAAATGCTCTCCCACTGAGAGACCTGACACCTGACCAGGTTCATTTCTCAATATCAGATCAAGTACACCCTCTCCTCTTGTAGGCTTATCTACATATTGTGTCAAGAACCCTTCCTGAACACACCTAACAAACTCCACCCCATCTAAACCCCTCTCTCTAGGGAGATGCCAATCAATATTGGGGAAATTATAATCTCCCACAACGACAACCCTGCTATTATTGCATCTTTCCAAGATTTGTTTCCCTAACTGCTCCTCAATGTCCCTGTTACTATTGGGTGGTCTATAAAAAACACCCAGTAGAGTTATTGACCCTTTCCTGTTCCTAACATCCACCCACTGAGACTCCGTAGACAATCCCTCCATGACTTCCTCCTTTTCTGCAGCCGTGACACTATCTCTGATCAGCAGTGCCATGCCCCCACCTCTTTTCCTCCCTCCCTCTCCTTTCTGAAACATCTAAAGCCTGGCATTCGAAGTAACCATTCCTGTGCCTGAGCCATCCAAGTCTCTGTAGTGGCCACAACATCATAGCTCTAAGTACTGATCCACACTCTAAGCTTTGTTCATGACGCTTCTTGCATTAAAATAGACACATCTCAAACCATCAGTCTGAGCATATCCCTTCTCTATCAGCTGCCTATCCTCTTTCTCGCACTGTCTCCAAGCTTTCTCTATTTGTGAGCCAAATCCGTGTCTCCCTCCGTCTCTTCAGTTCGGTTCCCACCCCTCAGCAATTGCCTGGCAAATCTGTCAGATAAAGGAGAATCAGTGGATGTTGTTTATTTGGATTTTCAGAAGGCCTTTGACAAGATGTTACACATGGTATTACAGGAAAGGTACTAACATGGAAACAAGATTGGCTGATGAGCAGACGGCATAGAGTGGGAATAAAGGGGGTCTTTACTGGTTAACTGCTGGTGACTGGTGTTTTGCCACAGGAGCTGCTGTTGGGACCGTTTCTTTTTACGTTTTATATCAATGATTTGGATGAAGGATTTGATGGTTTCGTGGCCAAGTTTGCGGATGATATGAAGATAGGTGGAGGGACAGGTAGTTTTGAGGAAGCAAGTTATCTGCAGAAGGAATTAGATAAATTGGGGGTATGGGCAAAGTGACAGATTGAATAGAATTTTCTTTGTTTATTTGTAATCTTCCTGAATCTAGTGATTCTTGAAAGATCATTGCTAATGCCTCCACAATCTCTTCAGTACCTCTTTCAGAACCCTGGGGTGTAGTCCATCTGGTCCAGTGACTTATCTACCTTCATGGTTTTTAGCTTCCCAGTGATCAATTAACCTACTAACTGGTATGTCTTTGGACCTTGGGAGGAAACCCACAGGTGATGGGGAGAACGTATAAACTCTGTACAGCAGGAATTGAACCCGAGTGACTGGTACTGTAAAGCATTGTGCTCACCACAACGCTACTGTGCTGCCCCAATTCAATGATTCCAGAGAGAGGGCCTTTTAAAAAAGTATTGTTATTTACTGAGATCTAGTCCCAGCCTAATCACGACACTATTTGTAATGACCGATTAACCTACTAACCTGTACATCTTTGGACTGTGGGAGGAAACCAGATCACCCGGAGGAAACACACATGGTCACAGGGAGGTGGGAATTCAACCCGGGTGGCCTGTATTGTAAAGTGCTGTGCAAACCACCACAGTACTTTGCAGAAAGAATAAAGGTATGGACTATTTTCTAAATGGGCTGAAAATTCAAATATCAGAGATGCAGAGGGACTTGGGAGTCCTTGTGCATCATTCCCTAAAGTTTAACTTGCAGGTTGTGTTGGTGGTAAGAAAGGCAAATGCAATCATTTCAAGAAAACTATAACACAAATATTTCCAGAATATGAGAATACAGAATGCAAAAGCAAGGCTTTATTGGTCAGACCACACCTGGATTATTGTGAGCAGTTTTAGGCCCCTTATCTAAGAAAAGCTGTACTGGATTGGAGATGGTCCAGATGAGGTTCGTGAGATTGATTCCGGGAATGAAAGAGTTTAACATATGAGGAGCGTTTAGTGGCTCTGTGCCTGTACTAGTTGAAGTTTAGAAGAATGAGGGGGGATCTCATTGCAACCTAACTAATATTGAAAGGCTTAGATAGAGTGGATGTGAGGGAGTCTAGGACCAGAGGGGACAGCTTCAGAATTGAGGGATGCCCATTTAAAACAGAGATGATGAAAAGTTTCTTCAGCCAGAGGTTGTTGAATCTGTAGAATTCATTGCCACAGACAGCTGTTCAGGCCAAGTCATTCAATATATTTAAGGTGGAAGTTGATAGGCTCTTGATTAAACAGTGTCAAAGGTTACAGGGAGATGGCAGCAGAATGGGGTTGAGTAGGATAATAAAACAACAAAACACACCTGTTGGGCTGAATAGCCTAATTCTTGTCCTATGTTTTGTGGTTTTAAATGAAGAAACATTTGCTACCCTCCAGGTTCCCTTTAAATCTTTCCCCTCTCACCTTGAACCTGTGCCCTCCAGTCTCAGACTCCCCTATCCTGGGGAAAAGACTGGAAGGACTATTTAAGGCCCTGGATGCTAGGAGATATCCTCCTTTTTCAAAGAAAGGGACTTCCCTTCCTCCAGCATCAACACTGCCCTCAACCACATCTCTTCCATTTCACACATGTCTGCTCTTCCTCATCCTCCTGCCACCCAACCAGGGGTAGAGTTCCTCCTGTCCTCACCTACCACCCTATCAGCCTCTGTGACCAGCACATAATTCTCAGAAATTCCCGCCACCTCCAACGGGATCCCACCACCAAGCACATCTTTCCCACAGCCCACACTTCCTGCTTTCCACAGGGATCACTCCCTACGCGACTCCTTTGTCCACTTGTCCCTCCCCAACTGATCTCCCTCCTGGTACTTATCCTTTCAAGTGGAACAAGTGCTACCCCTTTCCCTACCACTAAACCTCCTCCTTCACTACCATTCAGGGCCCTAAACAGTCCTTCTAGGTGAGGCAACACTTCACCTGTGAGTCTGTTGGAATCATATGTTCTGTTCAGTGGATATCAGTGAGACCCAATGTAGATCGGGAGACCACTTCGCCGAGTATCTGCCAGAACCAGCAGGATCTCCCAGTGGCCACTTATTTTAATTCCACTTCCCATTCCGACATGTCTATCCATGGCCTCCTCCACTGTCATGATGAGGCCACAGTCAGGTTGGAGGACCAGCATCTTATATTCCATTTGGGTCGCCTCCAACCTGATGGCATGAACATTGATTTCTCAAACCTCTGGTGATTCCTCCCACCTTCCCCTCATTCACCATTTCTATCCCCTTTTCCCTCTCTCACCTCATCTCCTTGCCCAACCATCACCTCCCTCTGGTGCTTCTTCCCCCTTTTACTTTCTTCCATAACCTTCCGTCTCTTTCACATATTAACTTCCCAGATCTTTAGTTCATCCCTCCCCCTCCAAGTTTCACCTATTGCCTGGTGGTTCTCTCTCTCCTGTCCCCACCCTTTAAAACTACTCCTTAGCTGTTTTCTCCAGTCCTACCAAAGCGTTTCAGACTGAGACATTGACTGTACTTTTTTCCCATAGATGCTGAGCTCTTCCAGCATTTTGTGTGTGTTGCTCAGTTCTCTAACCGAGGTGTTGAACAGTGACAGACCTATTCTGGACAATACTCCCACCTGGTGGTGTGCTGCTGCAATGACAGCTTCCCTGTGGACAACGCTCCCACCTGGTGGTGTCCTGCGGCAATGACAGCTTCCCTGTAGACAACACTCCCACCTGGTGGTGTCCTGCGGCAATGACAGCTTCCCTGTGGACAACACTCCCACCTGGTGGTGTCCTGCGGCAATGACAGCTTCCTTGTGGACAACGCTCCCACCTGGTGGTGTCCTGCGTAATGACAGGTCCCTTTGGCTCACTCCCACCTGGTCTGATTCTAACACAATGACAGGTCCCCATGTGGACAACGTTCGGCAGACAAGCGCATTCTGCAGAATGGAAGCAAAGCAGCATCGAGGTCATGGGTGCTATACAGATTACAGAGGAAGAGATGTTTGCTGTCTTGAAGCAGATTAGGGAGGATAAATCCCCAGGGGCTGTCAAGGTGATCTCTTGGACTTTGTTGGAGGCTCATGCAGAAACTACAGGGTCTCCAGCAGAGATACCGTATTTAAAACATCCTAACTAATGGGTGAGGTGCCAGAGGATTGAAGCACAACTAATATTGTTGTTTAAGAAAAGCTCTAAGAATAACTGGGGAAACTTTAGGCTGTGGGCCTGAGATCAGTAGTGGATAAATTAGATCATAAGAATTAGGCTATTCGGCCCATCGAGTCTTACTCCACCATTCCATCATGGTTGACATTATTCCTCTCAACCCCATTCTCCTGCCCTCTGGGATCATTCTCATGAACCTCCTCTAGACCTCTCCAATGTCAGCACATCTTTTTGTAGATAAGGAGTCTAAAAGCCTAACTAAGGGCCCAATCCATGTGGTCAATTCTGGCCAATGGCTGTGGTCGCCACCCAGGCACTGAGGGGATCCCCCAGTTGTTCCATCCATTGGCAGGTTAAGGAAACTTGAGAACCAGTCGCTGACCTCCCAGGCCATTTTGTCAAGTAAATCCCAGTATACATTGGTACCGAGACATCCCAGAGTAGAGGAAGGGTCCTTGTCAGGCCCCAGATGCCTCTGAGGAGTTTCTACCCACCGATACCAGAATCAGGCTGATTTCCCCAAAGTGTTTACAGCTCTGCTGGTGTGTCCTCACCAAGGGTACACATCATGCTCTCTGGTGGCACCAAGCCAGTTCCAGGACCCTGGTCTCCCACTGGCACCAGCTCATTTAAGGGAACCGCCCTTTTGGACTCCACCCCACTGTGGCATCTTAAACTCAGGGGAGGGCAGTCACAGATCTCGAGTGGTCCTTTATGTGGACATGCCCACAGCCTCTTTCCACAATTCCTATGGGGGGCATCTTTGTTCCTGTGGCTGGCACACCCAGGGAGGGTATATGGGCCCCGGTGGCACCTCCTCTGAGTGGCGGGGTTGAACCTCCTCAGCACCTGTAATCATGAAATCGGATCTGGGTAGCTGCCCTCATCCCTATTCCTAGGGATTCCCTTTCAACCTTCCCTTCCTGCCGGTTCACCTCAAGGAAGCTTCCTAAGTGTTCTCCAGCTTTTGAAGCCTGAGTTGGTCACGACCTCCTGTCATTTCAGCTGAAATGGACTGAACACCTGCTGCAGCATCAGAACCTTCAGGAGACCCCTCGCTAGTACTGAATGAGTGAGGACATAGCTCACTAGTAGCTTTGACCCCTGCCCTAGCCTCTCTGAGGCTGTGCTCAGACCTCCTCATTCCAGATGAAGCTTTTGCAGCCAGTCACCACTGAGACCTTATCCAGCTCCACCTTCCAAAGCACTGTTCCTGCCGTTGTCACCCAAAGTGGAGGAGTTGGATTAGTCCACTGCCACTGGGAAGCACTAGGGGTGTCTCTGTCCACTGCTTAACACCCAAGTTAGTGATGACCCTTTGCTTCCATGCCCTCGGCCCCCATGTTATACCTGAACCTGAGGGGGACCAATATAGCTTCAGGCAGGTTTGCCGGGGCTGTTGGCAAGGGGAGGGGAACCAGAGTGATAGGGCTGAGGATGGAGCAGTTGGCAAACACACAGGCAGATGATAGGGCAAAATTGCAGTCAGTGGGTTAACATGGAGCATGGTACAGCACAGAAACAGGCAATTTGGCCCACAATGTTGTGCCGTATCAGCTATAGAGCAAATCAAAAACACAAATCCCTCCTACACCATGTCCATGTCCCTCCATCTTCCTTACCTCCAAGTGCCTATCCAAATGTTTCTTCAAAGCCTCTAATGAATTTGCTTCTACCACCATACCAGGCATCCACCACTCTCTGAGTAAGGAAACTTACTCCTCACATCCCCCCTGAACCTACCCCCTCTCACCTTCAATGCGTGCCCTCTGGTATAAGACATTCCAATCCTGGGAAAAAGATATTTTATGTATCTCTGCCTCTGGATTTTGTAAACCTCTATCAGCAATCTCTCTCATTACCATCGGGCGCTGGGGACTTTAATACTAATTTGGAGACGCAGCAGATCCTCCTCCTTGACCTGTAAACACCCTAACGTATTTATGCACTCAACACTGAACTCCTGGTCCTTGCTAAATACTGAAGCAAAGTATTCATTAAAGTGTAACATCGGAACAAAATCAAAAAGGCTAATGAATGCAGGACTGAATGCACTCGGTATATAGAATAAGGTCGATGATCTTGTGGCGCAGTTAGATTCGGCATGTATGATTTTGTTGGCTGAAGGACGATTGTAGTTCAGAGCTTAATATCCAATGATACACATCATAGCTAAAGGACAGGTAGGTAGAGAGGGCGGTGTGGCTCTGTTGGTAAAAAGATGAAATCAAATCTTCAGAAAGAAGTGAATGGAAGATCATGTATAAACTTGCAGGTAGAGTTAAGGGTAAAAAGACCCTGATATACAGGCCTCTGAACAGTAGCCAGGATGCAGGTTATAAATTTCAATGGGAAATAGAAAAGGCATGTGAAAAGGGCAATGTTATAATTGTCAAGTGGGATTTCAATATGCAGGTAGATTGGGAAAATCAGGTTTGGTGATGAATCCCAAGAGAGGGAATTTGTAGAATGCCTCCGAGATGGCTTTTTAGTGTACCTGTAGTTGAGCCTATGAGGGGAAAGGCAATTCTGGATTGTTTTTGTGTGATGAACCAGTTTTGATTAGGGAGCTTTGTAAAGCAACCCCTAGGAAGCAGTGATCATAATGTGTTAGAATTCACCCTGCAGTTTGAGAGGGAGAATCTAAAGTATCAGTATTACAGTGGAGAAAGGGGAATTACAGAGGCATGAGAGAAGAGCTGGCCAAAGTTGATTGGAGGGGGTTACTGGCAGAGATGATGGCAAAACAGCAATGGCTGGAATTTCCAGGGCAATTTGGAAAACATCGTATTGGTACAGTACATCTCAAAGATGAAGAAATATTCTAAAGGAAGGAAGAAGAAACTATGGCTGACAAGGGAAGTCGACAGCAGCATAAAAGCCAAAGAGAGAGCATATCTTACAGCAAGAGGATTGGGAAGCTTTTAAAACACCAACAGAACATTTCTTTATTATTGTACAGTTAGAACAGTGGGGATGCCAGGCAGGAGAGTTGGATGCTTCTCTTGCGGGATGTGGGAAACAGCTTCCAACACTCTGAGTTAAGGAGTTGGAGCTGGTGCTGGATGATCCTCATTCAAGAGGCTGAGGGGAGTGGGTGATAGGTAGGACATATAGAGAGGTAGTACACCCAATCTCCAGGACATAGGAAACTGAGTGACAGTCAGGAGGGTGAAAGGGGTTAAATGGCCAGTACAGCCGACTCCTATGGCCAACCTCCTCAACAAGAGCTATATCACTCTGGATACTGTTGCGGGAGAAAACCTAACAGAAGAAAATCACAGCGGTCAGATCTTTGGCTCTGTGTCTAGCCCTGTGGCTTGGTAGGGAAGATGGGGAGAACAGGTGAGCTGTGATCATCGGGAACAGTGGACAAGAACAAGATTCCTGAATGGTACAGCTTGTTTCCTTCCAGTAACTGGGGTCCTCTGACATCGAGTCCTCAGCAGTCTTAAGTGGGAGGGTGAGCACTAAGAGGAGGTGGTTCATGTAGGTACCAATGACGTAGGTAGTAAGAGGGACGAGGTTCTGCAAAATGTGTTCAGGGAGTTAGATGCTAAGTTAAAGGACAGGACCTCCAGGGTTATGATCTCACCACTGCTACCCGTGCCATGTGCTAGTGAGGCCAGAAATAGGAAGATCATAGAGTTTAACATGTGACTAAGGATTTGGCGTAGGAGGGAGGGCTTCAGATTTTTGGGATCATTGTGCTCTTTGCCAGGAAAGGTGAGACCTATAATGAAGGGACCATTTGTACCTAACCTGGAGAGGGACAAATATCCCAACAGGAAGGTTTGGTCGTACTGCATGGGAGAGTTTAAACTGGAGTTGAAGGGGGATGGGAATCAGGATGCCAGAACAGATAGTGGAGTGGTTCTGGAGACATGTTGTTAAGAACTCAGACAAAATCAGGAAGCAAAAGGTTGAGCATGGGGTGTCTATTGTTCTGAGTTGTGCATATTGCAATGCAAGAAGTTTTGTAGGAAAGACAGATGTGCTCAGGGCATGGATCAGCATGTGGAATTGTGTTATTGTTGCCACTAGTGAGACTTGGTTGGAGGAGCAGGTGTGACAGCTCAGTACTCTGGGGTTACATTGTTTTCGACGTGATAGTGTGGGAGGGATGGCTTTACGGGTCAGGGAAAATGTCATGGCAGTACTCAGTCTGGACAGGCTGAAGAACTCGACCAGTGGGTGGAACTTAGAAATAAGAAATGTATGACCACGTTAATGGGGCTATATTACAGACCACACAACAGTCTGTGGGATTTAGAGGAACAAATTTGTAGAGAGGTCACAGACTGTTGCAGGAAACATACAGTTGTGATCGTAGGTGATTTTAAATTACCACATATTGTCTGGGACTCCCCTCTGTAAAAGGACTAGTTTGTCAAATGTGTTCAGGGATGTTTCCGTGATCAGTACGCAGAAGTCCCAACGAGAGAGAGTGTGATACTTGATCTTCCATTGGTGAATGAGACCGGGTAAGCGACTGCACTTGGATTTAGATAAATTGGAAGAATGAGCAAAAAAGTGGCAGATAGAATACAGTGTTGGGAAATGTACGATAATGCATCTAGTGATCATAATCTCTCAGCTTCAAAATAAATATGGAAAAAGATGGGTCTGGCCTATGAATTGAGGTTCTAAAGTGGCCAATTTTGATGGCAAGTGTGGATTGGGACAGGCTGTATTCTGGCAAAGGTGTACTTTGTTTTTTTTTTATTAGTTTTTCAAAACATTTTACAAATTAAAAACCCCAAATCCCAATGAGGAACATTAAAACAGTGCAAAATTAAGCATACAATAACAATATGCTACAAAGTAAGAGAATTTAGCAAAAAAAAAGCACCTGAAATAAAGACAAGTAAGCTTAGTGTCCTCCCCAAGCCCCACAACACAAGAAAAAACAGCAGCAACTCCAGACCAACCACAACACAATATAGAGAGTATAAGTCAGGACAGCCAAACTCCCAGACTGTGAATACACTCAGCAACAGAGGGTAATAATGCCTTCTACCAGAAAAAAAAGGAGCTGAAAGCAAGGGACCGAAAAGAAAAAAAAACCCTAGTCAAGAGGAAGGTTATGAAAGTACTTGATAAAAGGTCCCCAGACCTTATGGAACTTTAGATCCGAATTGAGAACTGAATAATGAATTTTTTCGAGGTCCAAACAGGCCATGATGTCGTTAAGCCATTGAGCATGAGTGGGCGGGGCAACATCTCCATCTGCGGAGGATCAAGCGTCTAGCCAGGAGAGAGGCAAAGGATAATATTCGGCATTTGGTCGGACCCAGACATAAATCTGTCTCGCCCCAAAAACCGAACAGAGCAATTAAGGGGTTTGGTTCTAGGTGCTGATTCGGAATACACGATAATGTAGTGAAGACATCTTTCCAGAATTTCTCCAAGCTAGGACAGAACCAGTACATATGGATGAGAGAGGCCACACCCCTCTTGCATTTATCACAGAGCAGACTAACGATAGGGTAGAATCGAGATAGTTTAGATTTAGACATATGGGCTCTATGAACAATCTTAAACTGTAAAAGGCAGTGGCGAGCACAAAGAGAGGTTGAGTTAACTGATTTGAGAACTGAATCCCAGCTCTCCTCAGATGAGGAGATATTTAAATCCCGCTCACAGGCCATTTTGATTTTATCCATGGGGGCCCGTCGTAAGGCTGCTAGTTTATCTCAGATGATTGATATTAAGCCTTTACCTAGTGGATTCATGGAAAGAAATAGGTCCATAGTATTTTTCGCAGGCATTTCAGGAAAGTTAGGAATTAAAGGAGTAATAAAGTGTCGGATTTGGAGATAACTGAAAAAATGAGCATTGGGGAGATTAAACTTAACAGAGAGCTGCTGAAAAGAAGCGAAACGATTATCAATGAAAAGATCTTCAAAATGTCTAATGCCCTTCCTATACCAAACCTGGAATGCTGAATCGTATGTAGTAGGTAAAAAAAGGTGATTATGAGCAACAGGGCTGGAAACAGAAAACCCCTGGAAACCATAGCATTTCCTGATCTGAGCCCATATACGCAAAGTGTGTCTAACAAGAGGATTAGCTATTGATCTGGGCAGACTACTAGGGAGTGCAGAGCCAAGAAGTGCAGAGATAGATAATTCTTTAGTGGAGCTCAGCTCCATCGCCACCCAGTTAGGGCACTCGGGTTGGCCATGGAAGAAAGACCAGAAGGTAGCACAACATATTAGCTGCCCAATAATATAAACGCAAGTTAGGTAAAGCCATGCCACCCTCTTTTTTAGATTTTTGGAGGTGGATTTTATTAATTCTAGAGCACTTATTCTGCCACAGATATAACAAAATAATAGAGTCTAAGGAATCAAAAAAAGATTTAGGAATAAAAATTGGGATAGATTGAAATAGGTATAAAAATTTGGGGAGAACATCCATTTTAACAACATTAATACGACCTACCAAAGACATAGATAGAGGTGACCATTGTACCAGACTCTGTTTTATAGCATATGAAAGGTTGGCAAAGTTTTCACGAAAGAGATCTTTAAACTTCCTTGTGACTGTAATTCCAAGATAAGTAAATTGATTATGGACTACTTTAAAAGGGAGATCACGAAATGTTAGTTCTTGTGCTTCTTTATTAATTGGGAGAAGTTCACTCTTATGTAAATTAAGTTTATAGCCAGAGATCTGGCTAAACTGGTCAAGAAGTGAAAACATTAGAGGTAAGGATGTAGACGGATTTGAGAGAAAGAGTAATGAGTCATCAGCATAGAGAGAAACTTTATGCTCAACACCCCCTCTCCAAATCCCAGTCAATTCAGGGCAGTTTCGAAATGCTATCACCAGAGGTTCCATAGCCAAATCAAAGAGAAAGGGACTTAAGGGGCATCCCTGGTGGGTGCCACGTTTGAGATTAAATACTTGGGATTTCTGAAAGTTGGTTAAAACAGAGGCAGTAGGACACAGGTACAGCAATTGGATCCAAGAGATGAAACCTTGGCCGGGGTCAAATTTTTCTAAAACTGCAAAAAGGTAGTTCTACTCTATACGATCAAATGCTTTCTCCGCATCGAGGGAAATAACACATTCAGGAATCCCAGTTGGAGGTGAGTATAAGATATTAAATAAACGCCGAATGTTAAAAAAAGGGAGATGGTTTTTAATAAAGCCTGTTTGGTCATCAGAGATAATGGAGGGAATGACGGTTTCTAATCTATGAGCCAAAACTTTAGCTAAGATCTTTACATCAACATTGAGCAGAGAGATCGGCCTATACGAGGAACACTCTGTTGGGTCTTTGCCCTTTTTTAAAAGAAGAATAATAGATGCCTCACTGAAAGAGGGTGGCAATTTGCCGTAATTAAACGAGTAAGATAATACTGAGAGTAACTGAGGAGAAAGAAGTGAAGAGAATGATTTATAAAATTCTACAGGGAACCCATCAGGTCCAGGAGATTTCCCTGAGGACAGTACAGAAATTGCAGTAGATATTTCTTCTAATGACATAGGCGCATTGAGTTTGGGTTTGAAATCAGATGAAAGTGAGGGGATATTCAGATTCTGTAAAAATTGATCAACAGAGATATTGTCATTCAGAGATTCAGAGGAATAAAGCCGAGAATAAAATTTTTTAAATGCATCATTAATTTCTAAATGATCCGATGTAAAGTCTCTGTTCTCCTTCTGGATCTTTGTAATATGTTGTTTGGCTTTGGAACGCCTCAGCTGATTGGCTAGGAATTTACCAGACTTATCCCCATGAATGTAAAAGCAACTCTTGCTTTCGAGAAGTTGGCGTTTGACAGGTTGAGTGGACAGAAGGTTAAATTTAGTTTGGAGTTCAACACGCTTCTTGTATAATTCAGGGTTCTTAGTTTGGGCATATATTTGATTCAATTCTTTAATCTGGTTAATGAGGTCTAATCGATCTGCACGGGATCTTCTGTTGAGATTTGCTGTGTAAGAGATTATTTGCCCCCTCAGATATGCTTTCATGGCATCCCAGACAATCTGGGATGGCACTTCAGGTGATGTATTAGAGTTAAAATAAAAGGTTATCTGATCCTTAATATATTTTAAAAATTCATCATCCAATAGTAAAGTTGAATCAAACTGCCAGTGTTTATTCCTCTGAGGGAGACCAGGCAAATTCAGAGAGAGAGTAATTGGGGCATGGTCAGAAATCAGTATACTCTGATAGTCACAAGAGTGGGCAAATGGAATAAGTTGGTTATCGAGTAAGAAATAGTCAATTCTAGTGAGGGTGTGGTGAACATGTGAGAAAAAAGAATAATCTCTCTCCGTAGGATGGAGGAAACGCCATATATCAGAGATACCATAATTAGAGAGAAACGATTGGATAGCTAAGGCAGATTTAGTAGGTGGTCTAGTAACAGAGGACTATCAATCCAAATTAGGATCTAACCAACAATTAAAGTCACCACCCAGTATAAGAGAGTATGAGTTTAAGTCTGGTAGTGAGGAAAAAAAAAGTTCAAAAAAATTAACATCATCAGAATTGGGGGCATACAGGTTTGCTAGTGCAACTTTAGTGTTATATAGTTTGCCAGAAACTATAACAAAACGGCCATTTATATCAGATATTTTATTATGGAGTTCAAAAGGAATATTTGAGTTAATAAGAATGGAGACTCCCCTAGCTTTAGCGGATAAGGATGAATGAAAATGCTGACCCGCCCACTTTGACAGAAGCCAGGAGTTATCAAAACAATGAATATGAGTTTCTTGAAGGAGAGCAATGTCAGCTTTGAGTTGTTTGATATGTGAGAATACCTTCCTCTTTTTAACAGGGTGATTCAATCCCTTTACATTCCAGCTCACGAATTTAAGTGCACTAGCCATTATCGATTACTAATGCATAAAAGGCAGAAGGCATGTAAAAGGTCAAGCAGTACAATAGCAGTCTGGGAGCAGGGATGTAAACATAGATTCGTAAAATCAAAACATATACATGTCCTGAGCAATAAAGAAATATAATATATACAGTGAGTGATGTTGGAACTAGAAAATCCACCCCATCCACACAACCCAAAACTAGACAGTTACCAAAACAAGTAGCTAGCTAAAGGTGTACTTTGTAAATGGGAGGCATTCAAAAGTGTTACTTTGAGAGTACAATGCTTAGACCATGAAACATAGGGACAGAATGAGGCCATTCAGCCCGTCGAGTTTTCTCCGCCATTCCATCGTGGCTGATCCTGGATCTCACTCAACCCCATACACCTGCTTTCTCGCCATATCCTTTCATGCTCTGACCAATTAGGAAACAATCAACTTCCACCTTACATATACCCATGGACTTGGCCTCCACCACAGTCTGTGGCAGAGCATTCCACAGATTCACTGCTCTCTGGCTAGTAAAAATTCCTCCTTACCTTTGTTCTAAAAGGTCGCCTCTCAATTTTGAGGCTGTACTCTCTTGTTTTGGATACCCCCACCATCGGAAACATCCTCTCCACATCCACCCTATCTGGTCCTTTCAACATTCGGTAGGTTTCAATAAGATTTCCCCCTCTACCCCCCACCCCACCCCAGCATTCCTCTAAATTCAGGCCCAAAGCTGCCAAATGCTCCTCAAATGTTAACCTCTTCATTCCTGGAATTATCCTCAACAACTTCCTCTGGACTCTCTACAATGACAAAGCGTCCTGTCTGAGATACAGGGCCCAAAACTGTTGACAATTCACCAAGTGCCTGACTCGTGTCTTATAAAGCCTCAGCATTATCCCCTTGCTTTTATATTCTATTCCCCTTGAAATAAATGACAACATTGCATTTGCCTTCTTTACCACATTCTCAGCCTGTAAATTAACCTTCTGGGAGTCTCGCACGAAGAAGCTCTGATTCCCTCTGCACCTCTGATGTTTGAAACTTCTCCCCATGTAGATAATAGTCCGCACCATTGTTCTTTTACCGAAAGGGACTCTCATACGTTTCCCGACACTGTATTCCATCTGCCACTTTTTTGCCCATTCTTCCAATTTGACTCAGTCCTGTTGCAATCACATTGCTCCCTCAGCACTACCTACTGCTCCACCTGTCTTCATCACATCCACAAACTTTGCCACAAACCTATCAATTCTATAATCCAAATCATTGACAAACAATGTGTAAAGTTGCGGTCCCAATACTGACCCCTGAGAAACACCATTAGTGAACCAGAGAAGGCCCCTTTTATTCTGATTTGCCTCCTGCCTGTCAGCCATTCCTCTACCTATGCCAGTATCTTTCCTGCAACACCATAGGATTTTATCTTGTTAAGCAGCCTCATGTGTGGCACCTTATCAAATGTCTTCTGAAAATCCAAGTAAATGACATCCACTGCCTCTTCTTTGTCCACCCTGCTTGTTACTTAGAACCACAGAACCATAGAACATTACAGCACAGAAACAGACCTTTTGGCCCTTCTTGGCTGTGCTGAACCATTTTTCTGCCTAGTCCCACTGACCAGTACCTGGGCCATATCCCTCCTAACCCCTCTCATCCATGTAGCTGTCCAAGTTTTTCCTAAATGTCAAAAGTGAGCCCACATTCACCACTTCACCTGGCAGCTCATTCCACACTCCCACCACTCTCTGTGTGAAGAAGCCCCCCTGATGTTCCCTTTAAACTTTTCCCCCTTCACCCTTAACCCATGACCTCTGTTTTTTTTTTCTCCCCTGGCCTCAGTGGAAAAAGCCTGCTTGCATTCACTCTATCTATACCCATAATAATTTTATATACCTCGATCAAATCACCCCTCATTCTCCTACACTCCAGGGAATAAAGTCCTAACCTATTCAACCTTTCTCTGTAACTCAGCTTCTCAAGTCCCAGCAACATCATTGTAAACCTTCTCTGCACTCTTTCAACCTTATTAATATCCTTCCTGTAATTGGGTGACCAAAACTGCACACAATACTCCAAATTCGGCCTCACCAATGTCTTATAGAACCTCACCATAACATTCCAACTCTAATACTCAATACTTTGATTTATAAAGGCCAATGTACTAAAAGCTCTCTTTACGACCCTATCTACTCGTGACACCACTTTTAGGGAATTTTGTACCTGTATTCCCAGATCCCTCTGTTCTTCTGCACTCCTCAGTGTCCTACCATTTACCTTGTATGTTCTACCTTGGCTTGACCTTCCGAAGTGCAATACCTCACACTTGTCCACATTAAACTCCATCTGCCATTTTTCAGCCCATTTTTCCAGCTGGTCCAAATCCCTCTGCAAGCTTTGAAAACCTTCCTCACTGTCCACTACACCTCCAATCTTTGTATCATCAGCAAATTTGCTGATCCAATTTGCCACAATATCATCCAGATCATTGATATAGATGACAGATAACAACGGACCCAGCACTGATCCCTGTGACACACCACCAATCACAGGCCTCCACTCAGAGTAGCAATCCTCCACTACCACTCTCTGACTTCTCCCGTTGAGCCAATGTCTAATCCAATTTACTACTTCTCCATGTATACCTAGCGACTGAATCTTTCTAACTAACCTCCCACGCGGGACCTTGTCAAAGGCCTTACTGAAGTCTATGTAGACAACATCCACTGCCTTCCCTTCATCCACTTGTAACCTCCTCGAAAAGCTCTAATAGATTTGTTAAACATGATCTACCATGCAATAAGCCGTGTTGACTCTCCCTAATAAGTCCCTGGCTATCCAAATAGTTGTAGATCCTATCTCTTAGTACTCCTTCCAATAACTTACTTGCTACCAACATCAAAGTTACTGGCCTATAATTTCTCGGATTATTTTTGGAGCCTTTTTTAAACAACGGAGCAACATGAGCTATCCTCCAATCCTCTGGCACCTCACCTGTAGATAC
The DNA here is from genome assembly GCF_030144855.1 of Hypanus sabinus. Classification (NCBI taxonomy): domain Eukaryota; kingdom Metazoa; phylum Chordata; class Chondrichthyes; order Myliobatiformes; family Dasyatidae; genus Hypanus; species Hypanus sabinus. The sequence goes on from NC_082738.1 coordinate 67,653,790, forward strand.
CGATGTTTTAAATATATTTGCCAGAGCCCCTGTAATTTCAACACTAGTCTCCTTCAAGGTTCTAGGGAATACCCTGTCACGTCCTGGGGATTTATCTACTCTGACTTGCCTCAAGATAGAAAGCACCTCCTCCTCTTCAATCTGTATAGGTTCCATGACCTCACTACCCGCTTGCCTTATTTCCATTGACTCCATGTAAATACAGACGCAAAAAAACCATGTAAGATCTCCTGCATTTCTTTTGGTTCCATACATAGCCGACCACTCTGATCTTCAAGAGGACCAATTTTATCCCTTAATATCCTTCTGTTCAAAGAATTCTAACAGATTTGTCAGACACGATTTTCCTTGACAGAAACCATGCTGACTTTGCCTTATTTTATCATTCATCTCCAAGCACCCCAAAACTTCATCCTTAATAAGAGACTCCAACACTTTCCCAACCACTGAGGGTAAGCTAACTGACTTATAATTTCCTTTCTTGTGCCTTGCTCCCTTCTTAAAGAATTGAGTGAAATTTGCAATCTTCCGGTCCTCTGGGACCATACCAGAATCAAGTGATTCTTGAAAGACCATGACCAATACATGCATGTGCCTGTCAGTATAAAAGGTATAGATAACAGGTTGAGGGAAACTTCATTTTCAAGAGATATTGAGGGCCTGGCTAAAATAAATAAGGAGGTGCATAGCAGGTATAGGCAAGCAGGAACAAATGTGGTATAAAAAATGCAAGAGAACAGTTAAGAAATAAATCAGGAAGGCTAAAAGAAGGCAAGAGGTTGACCTTGCAGACAAGGTGAAGGAGAATGTTAGGGGATTCTGAAGATATGTTCAGAGCTAGGGACAAAATTGGTCCACTGGAAGATCAAAATGGTGAGCCAAAAGAGATGGAGGAGATCCTAAATTGATTTTTTTCTCATCTGTATTCATCGGGAGATGGTATTTACTCATGGTCTATAGAAGTGAGGCAAAACAGCAGTGAGGTCATGGACCCTATTCAGATCACAGAGGAGAAGATGTTTGCTGCCTTGAGGCAAATCAGGGTGGATAAATCCCCAGGGCCTGACAAGGTGTTCCCTTGGAACCTGTGGGAGGTGTGCAGAAATTGCAGGGGCCTTAGTAAAAATATTTAAATCATCCTTAGTGACAGATGAGGTCCCAGAGGAATGGAGGATAGCTAATGTTGTTCTGTTGTTTAAGAAAGGCTCTAAAAGTAAATCAGGAAGTTATAGGCTGGTGAGTTTGACATCAGTTGTGAGAAAGTTGTTGGAAGGTATTCTAAGGGACTGGACATATGTGCATTTGGATAGACAGGGATTGAATAAGGACAGTCAGCATGGCTTTGTGCATGGTAGGTCATGTCTAACCAATTTTATAGAGTTTTTTGAGCAAGTAACCATGAAAGTTGGTGGATTCAAGGCAGTGAATGTTATCTACAGGGATTTCAGCAAAGCATTTGACAAGGTCCTGCATGGGAGGTTGCTCAAGAAGGTTCAGTCACTCGGCATTCAAGATGAGGTAACAAATTGGATTAGGCATTGGCTCTGTGGGAAAAGTCAGAGAGTGGTAGGAGATGGTTGCCTCTCTGACTGGGCCTATGACTAGTGGTGTGCCACAGGGATCAGTGCTGGGTCTGTTCTTGATTGTCATCTCTATCAACGATCTGGATGATAATGTGGTTAATTGGATCAGCAAATTTGTGGATGACACCAAGGTTGGGGATGTAGTGGACAGCGAGGAAGGCTATCAGAGCTTGCAGCAGGAAATGGCAGATGGAATTTACTGCAGACAAGTGCAAGGTATTGCACTTCAGTAGGATCAACCAGGGTAGGTCTTGCTTAGTGAGTGGTAGGGATCAGAGGATACACGTCCCTGATATATTTAGTTTTACTCCCCCGTCCTCTCTGCCCATCACTCTGCCTGTTCTCCATCTCCCTCTGGTGCTTCCCCCTCCTCCCCCCTTTCTTTCTCCCGAGGCCTCCCATCCCATGACCCTTTCCCTTCTCCAGCTCTGTATCACTTTCGCCAATCACCTTTCCAGCTCTTAGCTTCATCCCACCCCCTCCGGTCTTCTCCTATCATTTCGCATTTCCCCTTCCCCCCACTACTTTCAAATCTCTTACTATCTTTCCTTTCAGTTAGTCCTGACGAAGGGTCTCGGCCCGAAACATCGACAGCGCTTCTCCCTCTAGATGCTGCCTGGCCTGCTGTGTTCCACCAGCATTTTGTGTGTGTTGCAGAGAATACAGGTCCATAGTTTATTGAAAGTGGTATCATAGGTAGATAGGGTCATAAAGAAAGCTTTTGGCACATTGGCCTTTATAAATCAAAGCATTGCGTACAGGAGATGCGATATTATGTTGAAATTGTCTAAGACATTGGTGAGGCCTAATTTGGAGTATTGTGTGTTGTTTTGGTCATGTACCTCCAGGAAAGAGTACTGAGAAAACTTGCATGCATGTCGCTGGGACTGCAGGACCAGAGTTGTGAGGAAAGATTGAATAGGTTAGGATTTTATTTTTTGGAACATAGAAGATTGAGGGGAGATTTGAAAGAGGAATACAAAATGATGCAGGGTCTAGATAGGGTAAATGCAAGCAGGCTTCTTCCACTGAGGTTGGGTGGGGCTACAACTAGAGGTCATGGGTTAAGGGTGAAAGGGGAAATGTTTAAGAGGATCATGAGGGGAAACTTCTTCATTCAGAGGGCCATAAGAGTGTGAAAGTGCTGCATGTGAGCTGAATTTGAACATTTGAGAGAAGTTTGGATAGGTACATGGATAGTAGGGGTATGGAGAGTTATGGTTCCAGTGCAGGTTGATGGAAGTAGGCAGTTTAAATGGTTCATCATGGACTAGATGGGCTGTAGGGCCTGGTTTTCTGCTGTACTTTTCTATGACTCTATGACTATTTCCCAGGAACATTTTTTCCTGAAAAAAACTGATGCTTCACTTTATGAAGTCCATTCCTTGCCCAACACTTCAGTTGTTGTTGCCAGTATGAACCACAAGGTGACAGAGCTGCTCCAAGTTTGGTTCTAGCTCTCTGGTAGTGCTGCAGTGCAGGGTAGGTATCAATGGAGTGGCTCCTTCAGCTGAGGATTTGTGAGCTCCTTATTCAAGACTGTCATTTCCAGTGCACACTTATAAAGGAGAATGAAATAATTGCCACTCAGGATCCGATGTAGCACATAAAAAACACAATAAGGTTGTTGGTCTGTTCATTATGTGCCGTATCATATGTCATGGCCGATTATGGTCTTTCCATGACCATGATTATCATTGGAAATTTTTTCTAAAGAAGTGGCCTGCCATTGTCTTCTTCTAGGGGGGGGGGGGGGGGGTGACTTTACAAGACGGGTGACCCCAGCCATTATCAATACTCCTCAGAGATTGTCTGCCTGGCGTCAGTGGTCACATCACCAGGATTTGTGATATACACCGGCTGCTTGTACGACCGTCCACCACCCGCTCCCATGGCTTCACGTGACCCTGGGTGGACTGCAGCCTAGTGGAAGGAAGGAGCATCTTTGTTAGAGACATATCTCCACCCCACCACCTGCTGATCCTGAATATCCCTTTCAATAGCTAAATCATTCAATTGTTTCCTTAGTTTCTGGAAAAGAATTTTAATTACAGTAGAGGCTTTAATTAAATTCATTAGATCTCTCCTGTATGTGTGGGAGGCTGTGATGGATGTTTCATCTGCTGCTGTTTAATTGGGTGCCACCCTTGCAAAGAATGTTTGGCAAACACTCAATTTGTCGCTAGCCATCTCAGATCACAATGCCTACTCATGCTGTCACCCCACTGCTCACTGATCGACCATAAGACAACGATACATCAAAGCCCATTTATTATCAAAGAACGTAGACCACATACAACCCTGAGATTCATCCTCCCACAGGCAGCCACAAAACATGAAAAGCTCCACACAACAAAGATAGTCGAACATCCAACGTGTGAAAAGGAAAGAACAAATCATGAAAATTAAAAAACACGAAACACAGAAGATGAACAGCAGAGTCCTCGAACGTAAGTGCACAACCACAGAACAGTTTAGCACTGCAGCTGGTCCAGGAGCCCAATGGCTGCAGGCCACAACCACGGAGCCAGGTCAGTGGGGCAGAATTAGGCCATTTGGCCCATTCTGTCTGCTCTGCCATTCCATCAGGGCTGATTCATTATCCCTCTCAACCCCATTCTCCTGACTTCTCCTTGTAACCTTTGATACCCTTACTAACAAAGAACTTATCAACCTCCGCCTTAAGTATACCCAAAGATTTGCCTCCACTGCTGTCTGTGGCAGTGAGTCACAATAAAGAATAAAGAAAGCTCTTCTCATCTCTGTTCTAAAGGGATGGCCTTCTATTCTGAGGCTGTGCCCCCTAGTCTGAGCCTCCCCCACCATAGGAAACATCCTTTCCACATCCACTCTATCTAGACCTTTCAATATTCGATAGGCTTCAATGAGATCTCCTTTCATTCTTCTAAACTCCAGCGAGTACAGGCCCAGAGCCATCAAACACTCCTCATACATAAACCCTTTCATTCCTGGGATCATTCTCGTGAACCTGCTCTGAACCGTCTCCAATACCAGCACATCCTTTCTCAGATAAGGGACCCAAAACTGCTGACAATACTCCAAGTGTGGTCTGAGGAATGCCTTATAAAGCCTCAGCATCACATCCTTGGTTTGGTATTCCAGTCCTCTCAAAATGAATGCTAACATTACTTTTGCCTTTCTTACCAATGACTCAACCTGCAAATGAGCTTTTAGGGAACCTTGCATGAGGACTTCCTTTGACAGAGCCATGCCTCAAGTTGAAAGCTTTAATTCTCTGTCCCAAGCCTCACCTTCTCCAGAGCTCCATGCTTCATCATGGGCACGAGCATCCCCACAATTGAAGACAGTTTTAAAAGCTGATGCCTTTAAAATGCGTCATCCATGAATAAGGACCCTCATCATACAGAACATGCTCTCTTCTCGGGGAGGAGGTACAGGAGCATGATGACACGCACTCAATGTTTTAGGAACAGCTTCTTCCCCTCTACCACGAGGATTCTGAATAGATAATCAACTCATGAACATCAGCTCAATATTTTTGCTTTTTGCGCTACTTACTTCTTTTTAAATATATATGTTTATAGTATATTTTATATATTGCACTGTATTGATGCTGCAAAACAAGAAATTTCACAACATAGGGTGGCAGGGTGGAGATGCGTCTCTACCAAAGGAGGTGTAAGGCATTCCTTCCCTCCGCTAGCCTGCAGGTCACCCTTGGGCAGGGTGTAGCACCTGCTTAGCCCCCCTCACCCCCCAATCAGGGTCACGTGAAGCCATGGGAGCAGGTGGTGGATGGTCATGTGAGCAGCCGGTGTATATGTCATGTCCTGAATATAAGACCATAAAATACAGGAACAGAATTAGGCCATTTGACCCATCAAGTCTGCTCTGCCATTTCATCATGGCTGATCCATTTTCCCTCTCAGCCCCAATCTCTTGCCTTCTTCCCACATCCCTTCATGCCTCGACTAATCAAGAATGTATCAACCTCTTCCTTAAATATACTGCATGACTTGTCCTTCACAGCTGCCTGTGGCAGCAAATTCCACAGATTTGCCACCCTCTGGCTAAAGCAGTTCTTCCTCATCTGTGTTTTAAAAGGACACCCCTCTATTCTGAAGCTGTGTCATCTGGTCTTCGACTCCACATTCAGTGGAACATCCTCTCCACATCCTTTCAACATTCAATAGGTCTCAATGAAGTCATCCCCTATTCTTCCCAATTCCAGTGAGTAGAGTCCTTCATTCCTGGAATCATTTTTGTGAACCTCCTTGAACCTCTCCAATGTCAGCACATCCTTTCTTCGATAAGGGACCCAAAACTGCTCACAATACTCCAAGTGAGGTCTGACCAATGCCTTATAAAACCTCAGCATCACATCCTTGCTTCTATATTCTAGTCCTCTCAAAATGAATGCTAACATTGCATTTGCCTTCCTCACCACAGACTCAACCTGTAAATTAACCATTAGGGAATCCTGCACCAGGTGCACAAGGCCTTTGCATCTAGATTTTTGAATTTTCTCTCCACTTAGAAGGTTATTTTTGCTTTTATATCTTCTACCAAAGTTTGTGACCATACACTTCCTGACTCTGCATTTCATCTGTCATTTCTTTGCCCATTCTAATCTGTTTAAGTCCTTCTGTAGCCCCTCTATTTCCTCAAAACTGCATGCCCGTCCACCTATCTTTGTACTGTCTGCAAATTTGGCCACAAAGCTTTCAATTCTGTCATCCAAATCATTGACATATGATGTAAGAAGCAGCCCCCAACAAAGGCCCCTGTGGAATACCACTAGTCACCAGCAGCCAACCGAAAAGGCTCCCTTTATTGCCGCTCTTTGCCAATCAGCCAATGCTTTATTCTTGCTGGTATCTTTTCTGTAATACCATGGATTCTTACCTAGTTAAGTAACCTCAAGTGTGGCACCTTATGTTACGAGTGTAACACGCTGTAAGGTTTCGCTGCTAATGTAATGGCCTCTCTGTAATGTTTCACTGCTAAGGCCAGGGTAATGGTTTCTCTGTAGCAGGAATGTTTGGGTTATGACCAGAGATAACGGGCATGTTAGCCAATGAGTAGGATGTTGTTCTTTCTTGTGTGTCTGGGAGCAGGGATTTCACGGTCTTTTGTCGGGGAGAGATGAAGAGAAAGGACGCGTATGGGGAGGGTTGGTAGACCGCTGGACAGAATGGACTGAGGGGAGAGGGTCCGAGGGTCAGCTATGCTCAGAGGAGGGCGACGGGAATAAATGGACAACACTGTGAGCTCCAACGTTTGCGCATTAAACTGTTTCATGAGAATGGGCCCTTTTCTGTTTTTTGTTTCTTTACTAACCATATAGTCAAGTTAAGAATTATAAAGCTCAATCGTTTAATCGCATATTGTGTACTATTTGTTATTTCAGGGTACTGATTTGTAACGGGACACATCACACAGCATCCACCCAAACAAGATTTCTCAAGTTTGGTCGGGCCGGGGGCTGTCACCCTCTATATTAAACGGCTAGCCGAACCGAGGGTTACACGAAGAAGTAGGCTCACGGGTTTGGTGAGTGAGACAGTAGACACTGATTACAAACAAGCGCATTTATCATTTATTTACAAACAGTAAAATATTCGGCCAAGCATCTAAGTCCCCCCAAGTTACACAACTACACAACAAAATATCCAACAAACAGATACATATCTAAGAGTGCATGCGGGCCCTGTCATATCTGCAGCATACATTTCCGATGATTCTTCAGCACTGGTCACGATCTCTGCCTGAAGTGGGCCCTGGGGATAAAAGTAAAGAGGCTGAGCCTCCCGCATGTGCTATTCTTAGACCCCTGAGGTGCATGAAACCGCATACCAGTGCCATTGTCTTGTGCTGGTGCCTTATGATGGCACACAAGACAACCAATGGGAAAGAGCTGCTACATTCTTCAGACAGGCCAATCAATGGCTGGCATGGTAGAAGCGGCTTTCAACAGATAAGTAAAACCAACCCCCCCCCACCCCCCACATGACAACCACCCCTTAAAAGACGCAAGACCATGACAATTGGACGCTTAAACTAGTATGACCTTCATGAACACCCCACTAAATTATGTATAAAACACAAAAGTACAATACCCAGTACTGAAAACCCAATTGTCACCCCGCTAGTAGTCCATTAGCCTCCCTGTGCCCCAAAAGGTCATCAGCTTTTCCCTAGAGTGTAATAGCCAAAGAACTGGTCCCCACTTGATCTTATCCATTGACTTTCAGATGTGATTGGCCAGGTGAATGAAGCTCCCTGACTTGTCAAGAATATAGATGCCGCATTCTGGACCACCTTTCTTTGCAAGCTAGTAATCTAAGGCTTTTGATATCAGTTCCCAGGACAGTCTCCCCATGCCATACTAGCCCAGGCAACCTGTTCATTTTCTGTATCTTCACATATGGTCTGGGTCAATTTTGACCCGGCCCAAGAATTCCCTCATAATAAGTGTCTATACCAAATTTTGAATCACAGATCTATTTAGAATGTATAAATAGCCTATCTGATATTAATAAATAGGTGATTAATCCTTAATTAATGTTTCAGAGATCTAAAATCCATTTCAATAGATACAGGTCAAATTTGACCCGGAACAGCCTCAATAAACAAAAATTTGTAGCACCTGTACAAAAGCATAACATTTTAAATTATTTTTATTTTTGCACTTTAGGAAAAGTCATCAAATTTCGGCTTAAAAAAATGGCATTTAGGGTGTTTTTACTGCTGTCAAATGTCAAAACAGGTCAAATTTGACCAGAACAGTATGTAAGGGCTAGGAAATGCTATGACCCAAAACCTTTCTTCAGAACCTTTGCAAGTAACTGCAAAACTTAGAACAAACAGCTCATTCCCACAGGGTAATTTTTCCAAAAAACAAAGGGAAAGGAATAACAACTGGGCAGGGTGCGACACACTAACACATTCACACAGCCACTTAAAGGCAAAACCCTCACTCAGGCAAACTGACGTGTGGCCACACCTCACACATTTCTCCCACACTCAAACCATTCACAATCTATTTATAGGGAATGAGAACGCAGGCCGAATGACCCCCTCCCTCTGGGGATGAGGCACTGACAACCCCCTGATGCCTGCTGCCACTAAAAGTCCACCAGTGCTTTTTACAGAGGCCCTGGCAAGGAATCCTGAATGGAGAATGAGGACAAAATGAGCCCTTATCAGGAGAGGGCTTGAAGAATGACTCTTCCCCCTTAGCGGCCTCCTGACCTCGTTTCGCCTGGCAGTTCTGCCTCTGCATTGCGTTGTGGGTAGGACTGGGAACCCCATTTACCTGCTCCTTTGGGACCCCAGCTTCGAGCAATGCCAAAAGCATTTCTTTATGGGTCATGCAGGACCCACCCCCACCCATTCCCCATAGGTTTATTATCCACCAATTCTCTTTTTGTCTATCCTGCACAGTATTTCTTCAAAGAATTCCAACAGATTTGTCAGGCACTATTGTCCCATAAGAAACCATGCTAACTACGGCCTGTTTTATTATATGGCTCTGAATACACTGAAACCACGTCCTTAGCAATTGACTTCAAAATCTTCCCAACCACTGAGGTCATAATACATTCCTTTCTTCTACCTCTCTCCTCTTGAAGAATGGAGCGATATTTGGAATTTTCTGCTCCTCCAGAATCAATTGATTAATGCTAATGCCTCCACAATCTCTTCAGCCACCTCTTTTAGAACCCTGGGGTGTAGACCATCTGGTCCAGGTGACTGATCTACCTTCAGACCTTTCAGTTTCCCAAGAATCTTCTCCCTAGTAATGGCAACTTCACTCACTTCTCGCACTTCCAGCATACTACTAGTGTCATCCACAGTAAAGACTGATGCAAAATACATATTCAGTTCATCTGCTATCTCCCTGTCCCCCATTACTACCTCGCCAGCATCATTTTCCAGTGGTCTGATATCTCCTCTCACCTCTCTTATATACTTTATGTATCTGAAGAAACTTTTAGTATCCTCTTTAATATTGTTGACTAGCTTACCTTCATATTCTATCTTTTCCTTCTTTATGACTTTTAGTTGCCTCCTGTTGGTTTCTGAAAGCTTCCCAATCCTCTAACTTCCCACTAATTTTTGCTCTATTATATGCCTTCTCTTTAGCATTTACGTTGGCTTTGATTTGTCAGCTGTCAATACCTCCAGTTGAACTGTCTTTTTGTGTGTTTCCCCCCGCTGTCAGTCTGTGGTTTTGTATTGTCGTGTGCATCTGTCCCCACTCCTGCTCCACTCCGGCCCCTGTATCACTGAGTACTCCGTCTTTCACCTGTTTCTCATTATTACCTGTGTTGCTGCCACCCGAGTCTCATTGTGCTCCACCTATCATCTGCCTCTCTGGTTATTGCTCAGTGTATTTCAGTCCTGTGTTTTCACCTGTTTGTTGCCAGATTGTGCCAGTGAATTTTCCTGAGCTTTTCCAGCATTCGTATCTGTACTCTGTGGGTCTGAATAGCGACTCTGCCTGTTACCCGATTCTGGTTTTTTGGATTTCTCTGGATATTTTGATCTCTGCCTGAACTTTGACGCTGACTTTGTTTGCACCTTGGGATTTGTTACTCAATTAATATCACTGTGTGCACAGTACTGGGCCTGTGATTGGATCCCTGCTCCAGTGTCCTGACATCAGCCATGGTTGCAACATCCTACCTTTAGAATACTTCTTCCTCTTTGGGATGTATATATCCTGTGTCTTCTGAATTGCTCATGGAAATTCCAGCTTTTGCTGCTCTGCCATCATCCCTGCTGTGTTCTTTTCCAATCTATTTTGGCCAGCTCCTCTCTCATGCCTCTGTAATTCCCTTTACTCCATTGTAATACTGATACAAGCTTCTCCTTATCAAATTGCAGGGTATATTTGATCATATTATGATCCCTGACTCCTAAGGGTTCCTTTACCTTAAGCTCTCTAATCTATTCTCGTTCATTGTACAATACCTAATCCAGAACAGCTGATCCCATAGTAGGTTCAACCACGAGCTGCTCTAAAAAGCCATCCTGTAGGCATTCTAGAAACTCCCTGTCTTGGGACCCAGCACTAAACTGATTTTACCAATCTACCTGCATACTGATACCAGGCAGACAATCTCTGAAGAATATTGATAATGCCTGGGGTCACGCATCTTGTAAAGACACTGCCCAGAAGAAGGCAATGGCAAATCACTTCTGTAGAAAAATTTGTCAAGAACAATCATGGTCGTGGAAAGACCGTGATAGCCCATGTCATATGACATAATACATAACAAACAAATGATAACAGTGATCATAAACCTATTGTCATTCTGGGTCTGCTTCCCTCTTCTGTATTCATGCAGATTTCCAGTTTCCTTTGCCTGGACTGTGAGCTCTGGAATTCCCACCATAGTTCTTGCTGTTTTTCTCTCCCTGCAGTATTTTTATCGATGTACCACTGAACATAATCTATCTGGAGGCATCATGGCTTGGTATGGTAACTGCTCTGGCTAAGACAGCAAGAAACTGCAGTGAGTTGTGGCACAACTCAGCATGTCATGGAAACCAGCCTCCCCTCCATAGACACTGTCTGTACACTGTGGGTGGGGCACAACCTCAAAATAGAGGAATGTCCATTTAGAACAGAGATGAGTAGGAATTTCTTTTGCCAGATAGTAGTGAATCTATGGAATTCATTATCACAGATGGAGGCCAAGTCATTTGGTATATTTAAAGCAGAGCTTGATAGATTCTTGATTAGTCAGGGCATCAAAGATTAAGGAGAGAAGGCAGGAGAATGGGGTTGAGAGGGATAATAAATCAGCCATGATGAAATGGCAGAGCAGATTCAATGGGCTGAATGGCCTAATTCTGCTCCTGAGTCCTATTGCTCTCTCTCTCCATGGTTGCTGGCTGAGTTGATTTAGGTCTTTATTTCAGAAGCCTATACGTCATTTCTTTCCCCTGAACCAGAGTTGCTGGGCCTAACAGCATCCAATGCCCATGAATGAAAAAGCCTATAAAAACTGGTGGATACAGCCCAGTCCATCAGAAGCCCCCCCCTCCCCCCCCACCATTAAGTACATTTATAAGGAGACGTGAACACATGCCACAAGAAAGCAGCATCCATCATGAAGGATTACCACCATCCAGGCCATGTTTTCTTTCTCAGCTGCCATTGAGAAGGAGCTACAAAAACCTTAGAACCCACACCAGCAAGTTCAGGAACAGTTAACATTACCCTTCAACCATCAGGCTCCTAAACCAGAGTGGATAACTTCACTCACTTCAACACTGAACTGATTGTACAGCCTATAGACTTACTTCAGAATCAGGTTTAAAATCTCTGGTGTATGTTGTGAAATTTGTTGTTATACATTGCAATACATAGTAATAAAAACATTATCATTATTGTAAATCCCAATAAGAGGTGAGGGCCTCTGTTGGTCAGAGTTGATCATGAATGGTGCATTCCAGCTGACTACATACACAAGCCTGGGCAGTGTGATATGGAGAGCAAGCTGTTGTCCATGTAGCAGGCACCCCCTCTCCATGCATCCGATGAACCCAACAGAACAGCAGCGTCGCAGGAGTTGCCAGTCAGCAGAGGAGAAGAAGCTATTCCTGAATTGTGTGTGTGTCTTCTGTACCTCCTCCCTGATGGTAACAATGAAAAAAAGCACTTTCAAGGACTCTGCAACCCAGGTTCTCAATGGTATTTATTTATTTATCTATTGATTTAATTATCTACCTACCAATTTATTTATCCATCTACCTGTTTATTTGTTTATTAATCAAGTATGTCAATTTATTTACCTACCTATTTACTTATTATTATTTACTGTTTTTCTATTTGTATAGTTTGTCTTCTTTTACACATTGGTTGTTTGTCCATCTTTGTGTGTAGTTTTTCACCGATTCTATCATATTTCTTTGTATCTACTGTGAATGCCCATAAGAAAATGAATCTCAGGGTTGTATATGGGTGACATGTATGTAGTTTGATAATAAATTTCCTTTGCACTTTGATCATCTGTGGCTTCCTGGCTATGACCACCTACCTACTTAGGATCACACGCTGCAACTGAGTTCTGGAGATTTTTGTGCCTGAGTATTCAGCTAGGCTATGCTTTAACCTGTTACAGACTTGTCAGCAGTTCGAGAGTTAATCTTTCAGAATTCAATTGCCCGGCCCTGGGATCAATGTCGTTACATTGGTGCAATATTTATCTTGCGTGTTTGGAAAGATTGGATTCTATTTATTTTGACTAGACAGTGCTGGTGATGGATGAACACGTCCATGAATGTTTACAGCCCAGACCAAGACCATTTGGTCCTCAGTTTCATGTTGTCTTTGGCACTTCCCAGTTTTAGGCCCCTGAGTTATAATCCTGTTTGGGCTGTTCCAGGTGCTATCAAAATGCAGTGAGGGTTTCTACCTATTCCCTTCCTGTTTCACGCACACAGTTTCCAAGGGAGTTCTGTCCTGCTACATGAATAAGAATAACATTAAGTCAAAATGATAGGAAAGTAACTGTGATCCTCGTTGCTATTCCTACAGATCAGCTCAGGCATCAAAGATACAACTCTGCAGAAGATGGAATTCTGCAATAAAGACAGAAAATTCTGAAAACCTGCAACAGGTCAGGTCACGGTAATGTAATGCTATCATAGTGGCAGTTACCTGGGTTCAATTCACCACTGTTTGTAAGGAATTTGTATGTTCTCCCTGTTAAAGTCAGGAGCCAGAAGACACACATTCAATATTTTAGGAACAGCTTCTTCTCCTCTGCCACCAGATTTATTAATGGTCCATGAACTCATGAACACCTTCTCACTACATTTGCTCTTTTACAATACTTAGTCTTTTATATTTCTGTTTGATATTGATAGTAGATTTACTTTTTAGTTATTGCACTGTACTGCTACTGCAAAATAACAAATTTTACAACATAGGTCGATGACAATAAACCTGATTCTGACAGCGTGTGGGTTTCCTCTGGGTGCTCGGTTTCCTCCCACATTCCAAAGATGTACAGGTTAATTGGTTAATTGGTCACATGCGTGTAAGTGGGTGGCGTGGGCTCATTACCATGCTGTATCACTAAATAAAAATAAAGTGGTCTTTTTCCATAGATGGTGTGAGATCATCTGACTAGGAACTAGTGTAGATTTGAAGACTGACACCAACCAACTTAGAATTAGGCCATTTAGCCCATCGAGTCTGTTCCACATTATGGCTGATTGATTATCCCTCTCAACCCCATTCTCCTGCCTTCTCCCTATAACCTTTGATGCCCGGACTAATCAAGAACCTATCAACCTCTGCTTCAGATATACTCAAATACTTGGCCTCCACAACCCTCTGTAGCCACAGATTCACCACCCTCTGGCTAAAGAAATTTCTCCTCATCTTTGTTTTAAAGGGACAAACTTGTATTCTGAGGCTGTGATCTCTGGTTCTAGACTCTCCCACTGGTGGATATGAAGAGCTGGGTGGCTAAACTATTATGAGGGAGTTTGCGCACAGTACTCTGGCTGTGATCTGCTAAGTGAGAAATACTGTTGCACCATGCACTCTATTCACAGGCAATCTGTTTTGTATTAATTATGCACCGATTATCACTAAAAACTGAGAGGTCCTTTCTCACACTGCTTCCACATCTCCTGGATTATAACTGTACATCAGAACATAAAACATAGAACATTACAGCACAATACAGGTCCTTTGCCTGTGATCTTGTGCCAACCTTTTAACCTACTCCAAGAACAATCTAACCCTTCCCTCTCACATAGCCCTCTATTTTTCTTTCATCCATGTGCCAATCTGTGAGTTTCTTAAACATAAAGCTCAAGTTCAAGTTCAAGTTTATTGTCATTTGACTGTATATATACACACAACTAAACTAAACGATGTTTCTCCAGACCACAGTGGACCTCTAACACATACATCACACACATAAAACACATTATTACCAAAATAAGTTAATAAAATATAATTCAAAATGTATATAGTGCACTGTAAGCAGCTTGTCGTCCTAGTGAGGAAGCCGCAGTGGTGGCAGGGATTTCATTAGTTTCACAGCCTGAGGGGAGGAGCTGTTAACTCAGCCTGGCAGTCCAGCCCTGATGCTCCTGCACCTCCTTCCTGATGGGAGTGGGTCAAGGAGATTGTGGGATGGGTGGTAACACCTCTGGTAATGCCACAAGTGGGAGGAAGGAGACACCGGTGATCCTCTTGATGGTTTTTACTATCGTCTATAGGGTCTTGCAGTTTCTGATAAATGCTGCTAAGGAGCTTTCCTGTTCCTCTGCACATTTCACACAGCTCTGCAAGTCATTCTCTCACTCAGTATCCACAGCACAGCATTTAGGGGAAAGCACTCGATAGTGTGCAGTGCAGGGAGGGGGTGGCGGGATTGAGGAAATTCACAGGGACGTTGCTAATTCCAGAGAGACCAGCTTCAGTTGATGTGTTTCCTTATTGAGGTGAACAAAATGATGAGAGGCCTAAACAAGGTGCAGGGTTTTGGCCCAAAACATTGACTGTTTACTCTTTTCCATTGGTGCTGCCTGACCTGTTGAGTTTCTCCAGCATTTTGTGCGTATTGCAAGAGGAATGTCTTTCTGTTACTCTGCTCATTAACTCAGATCGGTGCCTTCCAAGTTATAGTACCCATCCAAAAAAAAAATCAGATTAGAAATTAAACTTAAGACTTTGCAGTTCAATTGACAATTAACCAATTCCATCTTCTATAGGAACTGATATACACTGGCGTTTAGGGCAGCAATGAAAGTCCTCCATCTCTGGCAGTGTTCAGGGTTTCCTTCATCGTGTCAGTAGCTTCCTCTCAGCTTTCACTGCTGTCAGCCATGGGTAGAAACTCAGGAATACCATTGCACATAGAAGTAGAAGGATTCTTCATTGCTGGTCTCGACCCGAAACGTTGACTGCTCCTTTCAACAGATGCTGCCCGACCTACTGAGTTCATCCAGCTTTTCTGTACGTCTTGATTTGACCACAGCATCTGCAGTGTACTTTGTGTTTACTATTCATTACTCCGCTGCAAAGTCTCTTCGAGGTATGCCTACCTTTGGAAGGGTCTTGACCCGAAACGTTGACTGCTCCTTTCAACAGATGCTGCCCGACCTGCTGAGTTCATCCAGCTTGTTTGTACGTCTTCATTGCTGTTGTTAGCCCTGAGTTGAAACCCTGAACCTGGAGGGGGGACCACTCTTAGTCTGGCCTCTACCCTTTGACCTGTTTGACCGGTGACCTTACTAAGAGCCAAAGCATAGAACTCTAACTCCAGCCAGCACAGCTGTCCGGGTCATTGAGGCACACAAGACTCTGAACCCTACAACAAGATGTGCTCCTCTTGGAGGGGTATACACTAAGTGGCCACTTTATTAGGAACCTCCTGTACCTAATAAACTGACCACTGAGTGTACGTTCATGGTCTTCTTCTGCTGTAACCCATCCAGTTCAAGGTTTGACGTGTTGTGTGTTAAAGGATGCACTTCTGCACACCACTGTTGTAACATGGGATTATTTGAGTTTCTGAACCAACACACACAAAATGTTGGATGAACTTACCTGGCCTGGCAGCATCTATGGAAAAGAATAAATAGTCAACCTTTCAGGCCAAAGCCCTTAATCAGGACTGGAAAGGAAGAGGTGCGAGAAGAGAAGGAAGAAGTAGAAAGTGGTACGTGATTGGTGAAACTGGGAGAGCAGGAGGGTGTGAAGTAAAGAACTGGGAAGTTGATTGGTGAAAGAGATAAAGAGCTGGAGGAGGAGGAATCTGATAGGAGAGGACAGAAGAGCTTATAAGAAAGGGAAGGGGGAGAAGCACTAGAGGGAGGTGAGGGGCAGGCGAGGAGATGAGGTGTGAGAGGGAAACAGGAATGGGGAATGGTGAATGAAGGGAGAGGGCACCATTATTGGAAGTTTGAGAAATCAATGTTCATGCCATCAGGTTGGAGGCTACCCAGATGGAATATAAAGTTTTGCTCCTCCAACCTGAGTGTGGTCATCCCGGCAGTAGAGGAGGCCATGGGGTGACATGTTAAAATGGGAATGGAATTAAAATTGAAATGGGTGGCCACTGTGAGATCCTGCTTTTTCTGTCAGACAGAGCAAAGATGCTCAGCAAAGCGGACTACAACAGATTTCACGATATACATGTAGCCACACCGGGAGCACCAGACACAGAAAATGACCTTAACGGACTCACATCACCTAGAAGGACTGTTTTTGCCCTGAATGGGAGTGAGAGAGGAGGTGTAGGGGTAGGTCCCGCTTGCAAGGATAAGTGCCAGGAGGGAGATCAGTGGGGAGGGACGAATGGACAAGGGAGTCACATAGAGGGTGATCTCTGCAGAAAGCAGAAAGTGAGGGGGAAGGAAAGATGTGCTCGCTGGTGGGATCCTGTTGGAGATAGCGGAAGTTCTGGAGAATTATGTGCTGAACGTGGACGCTATTTGGGTGGTAGGTGAGGACAAGAGGAACCCCATCCCTTGTGTGGTGGTGGCAGATGTGTGCGAAATGGAAGAGATGCAGGTGAGTGCAGTGTTGATGGTGGAGGGAGAGAAGCCCCTCTGAAGAAGGAGGACAGCTCAGTAGTTCTGAAATGAAAAGCCTCATCCTGAGAGCAGATGCAGTGAAGACAGAGGAACTGAGAGAAGGGGGTGGCATTTTAACAACTGACAGGATGTGACGAGGTATAGTCCAGTTCGCTGTGAGAGTCAATGGATTTATAAAATATATAGTAGATAGACAGTCTCCAGAGATGAGGATAGAGAGACTGAGAAAGGGGAGTGAGGTGTTGGAAATTGTATCCGGCACTCCCAGTGTGGCCTCCTGTATATCAGTGATACATGATGTAGATTGGGACGTCACTTCACCAAGGACCTTTGCTCCATCCACCAGTGGCCACCCATCTCAATTCTATTCCCCATTCCCATTCCGACATGTCAGTCCATGGCCCCCTCTACCTCCAGGATGTCTGAATGTATTGAATTACTGCCATATTAGATATTTAGATTAATGTGTGGGCGTACAGGTATACCTAATAAAGTGGCCACTGAGTTTAAAGTAGTTGTCCAAAAAAAAAATCAGATTAGAAATTGAACTTCTGACCTTATGCTCAACAATCAACTGATTCTGCTTTAGAACTGATTCCGTTCTATATAAGAACTGACATAATTACGGAAATTCAATGATATGGGTATTACAAAAGCAATATGCCATCTGGATTCTACAGGAAAGGCAATGGCTGAGTTTCCGATTGATTTTTATATTAATCTGGTAGACCAGAATTGGCAGGTTGGACCTGAACTACAAGAATTATTAGTACAGTATCCTGAATTGTTCATCAATCAATCTGATAGGATTATTACATGATAAAAAAAATCCATCAGCTTGAGAGTAGCTCTTAATCGTTACCACCTAGTTTCCTGTTGGGTTAACTAACAGAGGCAAAAGAATATCAGAACACTGGAAAATGATGCTAGAGATGAACTTCATCACAGGACAATTGACAATGAACAATGAATCTACACAGCACTGTATGTCTTTGGACTGTGGGAGAAAACTGTGAAAATCCATGCATTCCACAGGGACTCCTTACGGATGGTGCTGGAAATGAACTCTGAATTCTGGAACAGCCCGTGATGTAATTGTGTCATGTTAACTGCTATGTTACCATGTCGCCCCAGTTTACAGAGAATGGTATGAAAGACAAAACAAATTATCCTGTGAGCAGCAGTTCTATGGGCAAAAAGCCTTGTTAATGAGGGAAGCCAGAGGAGAGTGGCCAGACTGGGTCAAGCTGACAAGAAGCAACAGTAATTCAACATGTTACAATACTGGTGTGCAGAAGAGCATGTCTGAATGCACAAAATGTCGAACCTTGAAGTGGATGGGCTACAGCTGCAGAAGGCCATAGACATACATTCAGTGGCTAATTTATCAGGTACTGGAGGTCCCTAATAAAGTAGGCACTAAGTGTATAAAGCTTTTCTTAACTGGGATAAACCTAACCAGATTCCACAAAGTTATCAAACAAAAGCTAGCAATGAATAAAATATTGTCAAGGCATTCAGTTGTTGTTTAGACCAAACATCAGAATGGGGAGGAACTGTGATTGGTGATTTTGACCGTGGGTGATTGTTGGTGCCAGACGGGGTGGTTTGAGTATCTCAGAAACTGCTGATCTCCTGCGATTTTCACTCACAACAGTCTCCAGAGTTTATTTATTTTTATTTTATTTGGCAAAGTTGTCCCTTATGGCAGATCGAGCTGCACTTCATAGCAACCCACCTATTTAACATATTCCACAGGGAGGACATACTGCTGGAATTGAACTCCGAAATACCCCGAGTTGCGATAGCATTGTGCTAACTGTGGCACCCAATTTAACCCATTCTGATAAATGGCCTAAAACCATATAGAGAGTGGGTGTTGGACAGCTGGAAAATGATGCTGGAGCGGTAGTAATCAGGGACAAAGGAATGGTGGACAAACTTAATAAGTATTTTGTGTCAGTCTTCACTGTGGAATACATCAGCAACATGCCAGAAATTTGAGAGAGTTGGGGGCAGAATTGAGTGTAATCACTATTATTAAAAGTTCAAAGTAAATTTGTTATCAAAGTAGTATATGTGGCCATATACTACCCTGAGTGGTTCCTAAGAAAGTCATAGCTGAAGGGTGGTAGTGGAGACGAGCTCCCACTGCTAAACAAATGCTCTTCATGGCGTGCGTCTCAAACAGCCTCTGACAACAACGTCCAACTCCTGGCCTTCACGTGTGGCATAGTTCTTATGCCCAGCAGAGCTGTTCTCACTGACAGGAGAAGGGGCAAAGAACTGGCGCCTTAAAACCAGTTGCTCTGGGCAGACAGGGCTCATTAACCATGGATGGTAGCTCATCTAGGGGAGGGAAAACTCCGATTTCAAACCTCCACTGCCTTGCGGCCATCCTGCTCATGGGAAAGGCTTCGGGAGTAAACCCCGAGGAAAAATCTGGAAGTTTCATGGTGACATCCATGGTCTAAACACTGGCACCAACTAAACATGATCATCACCAGACGCTCTTTCATCAACTCTGTACTAATCACCTGCTCATATCACAGTGCAGACTGCGATGATATGCTGCAAGATCAAACTACGTCGGAAGAAAATCCACCACTCCAAACAAACTGGAAAACTTCACATCAACACAACAGAGATGAAACAGTCAGAAAAGGTTGAGCAGTTTGCCAAGTCAGTACAGGGTGCTATGACTACCTCCTCACAAGGAGATACTGCAACAGAACGATGGTCATACCTTCACGACACCATCCGCAAATCAGCACTCTCTATCTTTGGAAGAGAGACCACAAAGAGCAGTGACTGGTTTGAGGCAAAGTCCAACATCCTGACTCCTGTCATCGAAGCCAAGCGTGCGGCTCTCACAGAGTACAAGCGCTCACCATCCGACCAAACACTCCATGCTCTTCGAGCTGCTAGAAGCAAAGTGCAACAGACTGCAAGGCAGTGCACAAATGAGTACTGGCTCCAGCTCAGTGAGGACATTCAGACAGAAGCTGTGACAGGCAACATCAGATTGATATATGATGGTATCAATAAGGCTCTTGGCCCATCACAGAGCAAGACAGCACCCCTGAAGTCATCCAGCGGTGAAATAATCACCGATAAAAGCAAGCAGATGGAAGTCTGGGTAGAACACTACTCTGAGCTCTGCTCTAGGGAAAATGTTGTTGTTAGCTCAGCCATTGATACCATCGATTGTCTACCAGTCATGGATGAACTCGACTCCGAACCAACCATTGAGGACCTCAGCAAGGCAATTGACAGTCTGGTCCCAGGGAAAGCTCCGGGCAATGATGGGATTCCTCCAGTCCTGATCAAACACCGCAAGAGCTCACTCCTCCAACCTTTACACATGGTCCTCCGTCAGTGCTGGAAGGAAGGAGCTGTACCACAGGATACGTGCGACTCCCAAACCGTCACTTTGTACAAGAACAAAGGTGATAGGAGCAACTGCAACAGCTACAGGGGTATCTCCCTCCTGAGTATTGTCGGCAAAGTCTTTGCTCATGTAGCTCTGGCACATCTACAAACTCTGGCAGAACGGGTCTACCTGAGTCCCAATGTGGTTTTCGTGCGAGGAGGTCAACTGTCGACATAATTTTCTCACTCCGTCAACTCCAGGAGAAGTGCAAGGAACAATAGAAACCCCTCTATGTTGCTTTCCTTGACTTGTGCAAGGCATTCGACCTTGTCAGCAGGGATGGGCTTTCAGATTCTCCTCAAGACTGGCTGTCCCCCGAAACTCCGAAGTATCATCAAGTCATTCCATGACACGGCTACTGTTTAGTACGATGGCAGCTCATCAGAACCCTTCGCCATTTGTAGTGGAGTCAAACAAGGATTCGTGTTGGCCCCAACATTATTCGGCATCTTCTTCTCTCTGCTATTGAAGCACGCGTTTGGGACATTGACAGAAGGCATCTACATGCACACCAGGTCAGATGGGTTCAATCCTGCGTGCCTGAGAGCAAGAACTAAGGTGCAAAAGATCACACCAAACAGCAACTACAAACTCTCATGGACCACTTCTCTAAGGCATGCAAGGACTTCGGGCTTACCATCAGCCTAAAGAAAACAAATGTCCTTGCCCAGAATGTAGTGGAGACACCAGTCATTACCATTGGCAATTACGATCTAGAAGTGGTCCACGAGTTCACATACTTGGGGTCGACCATTAGCGACACTCTCTCCCTCGATGCTGAAATCAATAGGCGTATCGGCAAAGCAACATCGATCCTTGCTCGACTCTCCTCGCGGGTCTGGGAGAACCCAAAACTTGCTGCAAGACCGAGACTGCCATGTACAATGCATGCGTTATCAGCACCCTTCTGCATGGTAGCGAGACTTGGACCATCTACTCCAAACAGGAGAGGAAACTCAATAGGTTTTACCTGCACAGCCTTCACCGCATCCTCGGCATCACCTGGAAAGACAAAGTCCCAAACTCTCCCGCGCTGGACTTCCCACAATGTCCACACTTTTAAGACAATGCAGACTGCGCTGACTGGGTCATGTCCGTTGTATGAAGGATGGTAGACTGCCTAGCAACAGGGAAGAGGAACGTTGGTAGATCCCAGCTTCACTTCGAGGACCTCTGCAAGCGTGACATGAAAGCCTTAAAAATCAACACAGAGTGCTGGGAGGATACAGCAGATGACCACAACAAATGGCGAGGTTCTCTTCAGCAACACCTAGAGCAAGGCGAAAGAGTGATCCTGAGCCAGTTTGAGGAGCGGAGAGCTAAACGGAGAGCACAGCGGACAACGATTCCATGATGCCCTACACATGCAGCAACTGTGGCAGAGCCTGCCGTTCCAGGATCGGCCTCAATAGTCACAGTCGACGCTGCTTGACAAACCAGTGACTACCAGAGGCACAGTACCCATGGTCGACCACGACCGACGGAGGCTACACACAAACTACCCTGAGATTCAACTTTCCAGAGATTCTATTTCTGAAATTTTATTAAGACATGATGGCATGATGGTTCGCACAATTGCTTTATGACACTATCGATCACTGAGCAGGGTTTAATTCCCACCACTATCTGTATGTTCTCCTCATGAATGCATGGCTTTCCTCCACGTGCTCCAGTTTCCTCCCACATTCCAAATACATATGGTTAAGGTTAGAGAGTTGTGGGCATGCTATGTTGGAACCGAAAGCGGGGTGACACTTACGTGCTGCCCCCAACATCTCCTCAGGCTGCGTTGGTCATTAAACAAAATGTCATGTTTCACTGTGTGTTTTGATGTTTCGATGAGCATGAGACAAATAAAGTTGATCTCTAATCTACTACCAAGGAGAAGCTTTTTGGATAAGTCACCTGGGCCAGATGGACTACATCCCAGTGTTCTGAAAGAACATATACACACACACACACACACACAAACACACACTAAACTAACTATTAAAGTATGTATATATACTAAATATATATGTTTTTGATAATAAATGTACTTTGACTTTGAAGTTTCCAGATAATACAAAGGTAAGTAGAGGATCAAGCACTATTGAGGAGGTAGAGAACCTTGGACAGATTAGGAGGAAAGGCAAAGAAGTGGCAGATGGAATACAATGTAGAGAAATGATGGACTTTGGTAGAAGGAATAAAGGCATAGATTAGGAGAATTCAGAAACTGGAGGCGCAAAGGGACTTGAGAGTCCTAGTGCAGAATTCCTTAAAGGTGAACTTCCAGTTTGAGTTGAATGTGGCAAATGGCCTAATTCTGTTTCTATGTCTTATGAAACCACATAAATAAACAATTTGGCTCTAAGCATAGTAGTGGCAGTAATGGAATCACTTGAGCTGAGTATGTTCTCCAAAGGGGTTGTCTGTTGATGGGTCCTTAGGTGTCTGTAGAGGCTGATCCAGGATTCACATATTTGGGGTATTAGGTTGGATTTCCTTAATGCAGAATGCCTGTGCATGACTCTGTATAATGTGGGGAGGCTGATGTCCGGGCAGCCATCACATGGTCCTTGACAGTTCAACGTCAGAGTCCAGTGGCATGGAGTGTAAGTGGGTTAGGGACCTTTCACTGCTGTAGCCTTCCTCTGCCTTCATTGCCATTGGGAGGTGTCATCATCGTCCACCAGCTCCACTGCTGAGGTCTTGGGTGGATCGCTCTTTGTCTGGATCTTCCCTCCTTGATCTTGCCACAATGGGTGACCCGACTCGACCAATGCACAAGCTATTACAGCTTGGGACATTGGAGTTCAGAGTTTAATCCTGGTGTCTTCTGTAATAATCCTCCTCATGGAATTCATGTTTTTTTTTTTCTGGGTGTTCTGGTCTCCTCCCACAGTGCAAAGACATACCAGTTAGTAGGTTAAATGGTCATTATAAATTGTTCCTTGATTAGGTCATGGTTAAATCGAGGGTTGCTGGGGGTTCGTGGCAGCATGGCTTGAAGGGCCAAAAGGACCTACTCCATGTTGTATCTCTAAATAAATAAATACTAGAAGCTAGCACCAAATGACTAAGTTCCCAATGGCATCATTCTCGGGATTTAGGAACTCACAAGCCTCTCCACCACAACAAGCTGACGATCATCAGAGAAGGGCTGTAAGCACACTGAGCTGAAAAGGTTGCAACAGATCAAATAGGCAGAAACTTGTGAGATGGTAAATCTGATTCCACTGTTCCAGGATTGCCAAGTGTAAGGACTAGTTATCAGGTGAGTATCTGGAGGCCTGGACTATTGCCTTGAAGACATGTACAAATTGAATCACTTAGAAAGTGGACTAAAATCTTAAATTTATTATGGTTATCTTGAAACTGCTGATTGCCATGGAAACCCACCTGAATCATTGATGCTCTTCAGGAAATCTGCAATCCTTGTCCAATCTGGCCAAATCAGATTCCAGGCATATCAGTGAGGTTGATTCTTAAATATTTGGAACAGACCATAAAACCATAAAACACAGGACCAGAATTAGGCCATTTAGCCCGTAGTGACTGCTCTACCACTTGATCATGGCTGATTTATTTTCCCTCCCAACCCCATTCTCCTGCCTTCTTCCTGTAACCTTTGATACACTTACTAATCAAAAACCTATCAACTGCTTTGAATATACCCAATGACTTGGCTTCCACAACCGGCTGTGGCAATGAATTCCACAGATACACCATTTCCTATCTAAAGAAATTCCTCTTCATCTTTTTTCTAAAGGCCGTGTCTTTTGGTCATAGACGCCCCTACTATTATCTCTACACACTCAATATATCTAGGACATTATGATATTATATATAGAATTATGACATTGTAGCCATTCGTGAAACTTGGCTACAGGAGGGGCCGGACTGACAGCTTAATGTTCCAGGGTTCCAATGTTTCAGATGTGATAGAGACAAAGGGATGAAGGGTGGGGAGGGGGGGTGGCATTGCTAGTCAGGGAAAATGTTACAGCAGTGCTCAGGCAGGACTGATTAGAGGGCTTGTCTACCGAGGCCATATGGGTGGAGCTGAGAAACAGGAAAGGTATGACCATATTAATGGGGTTGTATTATAGACCACCCAATAGTCAGTGAGAATTGGAGGAGCAAATCTGCAGAGAGATAGCAGACAACTGCAGGAAACATAAAGTTGTGATAGTAGGGGATTTTAATTTTCCACACATTGATTGGGGCTCCCATACTGTTAGACGGGTTAGAGACGGTAAAACGTGTTTAGGAAAGTTTTCTAAATCAATATATAGAGGATGCAATATTAGATCTCCTTTTAGGAAACAAATTAGGACAGGTGACGGAAGTGTGTGTAAGGGAACACTTTGGGTCTAGTGATTATAACGTCACTAGTTTCAACTTGATCATGGATAAAGACAGATCTGGTCCTCGGGTTGAGGTACTCAACTGGAAAAAGGCAAAATTTGAAGAAATGAGAAAGGATCTAAAAAGCGTGAATTGGGACAGGTTGTTCTCTGGCAGGGATGTGATTGGTCAGTGGGAGGCCTTCAAAGGAGAAATTTTGAGAGTGCAGAGTTTGTATGTTCCTGTCAGGATTAAAGGCAAAATGAATAAGAATAAGGAACTTTGGTTCTCGAGGGATATTGGAACTCTGATAAAGAAGAAGAGAGAGATGTGTGACATGTATAGGAAACGGAGTAAATAAGATGCTTGAGCAGTATAAAAAGTGCAAAAAATACTTAAGAAAGAAATCAGGAGGGCTAAAAGAAGGCATGAGGTTGTTTGGCAGTCAAGGTGAAGGATAATCCATAGAGCTTCTACAGGTATATTAAGAGCAAAAAGGATATTAAGGGATAAAATTGGTCCTCTTGAAGATCAGAGTGGTCGGCTATGTATGGAATCAAAAGAAATGGGGGAGATCTTAAATGGGTTTTTTGCGTCTGTATTTACTAAGAAAACTGGCATGGTGTCAATGGAAATAAGGCAAACAAGTAGTGAGGAACCTATACATTGAAGAGGAGGAGGTGCTTGCTATCTTGAGGCAAATCAGAGTAGATAAATCCCCAGGACCTGACATAGTATTCCCTTGGACCTTGAAGGAGACTAGAGTTGAAATTGCAGAGGCCCTGGCAGAAATATTTAAAATGTCGATATCCACAGGTCAGGTGCCGGAGGATTGGAGGATAGCTCATGTAGTTCTGTTGTTTAAAAAAGGCTCAAAAAGTTATCTGGGAAATTATAGGCCGGTAAGTTTGACATCGGTAGTAGGTAAATTATTGGAAGGAATACTAAGAGATAGGATCTACAAGTATTTGGATAGACAGGGACTTATTAGAAACAGCATGGCTTTGTGTGTGGTAGGTCATGTTTAACCAATCTATTAGAGTTTTTCGAGGAAGTAACCAGGGAAGTGGATGAAGGGAAGGCAGTGGATGTTGTATACATGAACTTCAGTAAGGCCTTTGAGAAGGTCTCACATGGGAGGTTAGTTAGGAAGATTCAGTCGCTAGGTATTCATGGAGAGGTAGTAAATTGGATTAGACATTGGCTCAATGGGAGAAGTCAGAGGGTGGTAGTGGAGGATTGCTACTCTGAGTGGAGGCCTGTGACTAGTGGTGTGCCACAGGGATCAGTGCTGGGTCCATTGTTATTTGTCATCTATATCAATGATCTGGATGATAGTGTGGTAAATTGGATCAGCAAATTTGCTGATGATACAAAGATTGGAGGTGTAGTGGACAGTGAGGAAGTTTTTCAAAGCTTGCAGAAGGATCTGGACCAGCTGGAGAAATGGATTGAAAAATGGTGGATGGAGTTTAATGTGGACAAGTCTGAGGTATTGCACTTTGAAAAGACAAACCAAGGTAGAACATACAAGGTAAATGGTGGGACACTGAGGAGTGCAGTAGAACAGAGGGATCTGGGAGTACAGATACATAATTCCCTAAAAGTGGCGTCATAGGTAGATAGGGTTGTAAAGAGAGCTTTTGGTCCATTGACCTTTATAAATCAAAGTATTGAGTATAAGAGTTGGAATGTAATGGTGAGGTTCTATAAGGAATTTGGAGTATTGTGTGTAGTTTTGGTCACCGAATTACAGGAAGGATATTAATAAGTTTGAAAGAGTGCAGAGAAGGTTTACAAGGATGTTGCCCGGACTTGAGAAGCTGAGTTACAGAGAAACGTTGAATAGGTTAGGACTCTATTCCCTGGAGCGTAGAAGAATGAGGGGAGATTTGATAGAGGTGTATAAAATTATGATGGGTACAGATAGAGTGAATGCAAGCAGGCTTTTTCCACTGAGGCTAAGGGAGAAAAAAACCAGAGGACATGGGTTAAGGGTGAAGGGGGGATAGTTTAAAGGGAACGTTATGGGGCGTTTCTTCACACAGAGAGTGGTGGGAGTGTGGAATGAGCTGCCAGATGAAGTGGTGAATGCGGGCTCACTTTTAACATTTAAGAAAAAATTGGACAGGTACATGGATGAGAGGTGTATGGAGGGATATGGGCCAGGTGCAGGTCAGTGGGACTAGGCAGAAAAATGGTTCGACACAGCCAAGAAGGGCCAAAAGGCCTGTTTCTGTGCTGTAATGTTCTATGGTTCTGTGGTTCAATGGGCTTTCAATATTCAGTGAGTTTCAATGAGATCCCTCCTCATAAGACCATAAGACCACAAGACATCAGAGCAATCCACTAAATTGCTCCATTATTCCATCATGGCTGAATAATTATTCCTTTCCCTGCCTTTTCCCCATAAGCTTCACTCTTCTGAACTCCCATAAATTCAGACCAAGAGCTATCAAACACTCCATTTAAAATCTTTACTTCCTGGGATCATTCTCATAAACCTCCTCTGGACCCAGTACATCCTTTCTTAGATAAGGGGCCTAAAACAGCTTACAATGCTCTAAAAGAGGAAGGATGAATGCTTTTAAAGCCTCAGCATCACATCCTTGCTCTTATATTCTAGTCTTCTTGAAATGAATGCTAACAATGTATTTGCCTTCCTTACCACTGTCTCAACCTTCAAGTTAACTGTTCGGGAATCTTGCACCTCTGAATTCTGAAGTTGTTCCCTGTATAGAAAATAGTCTGTGCATTTACTCCTTCTACCAAAGTGTATGACCACACATTTCCCTGAATTTTATTCCAGATGCCTTTTCTTTGCCCATTCTCCCAATCTGTTTAAGTCCTTCTGCAAACTTCCTGCTTCCTCAACACTACCTGCCCCTCATCTGCAAACAGTTCTGTGCGGATAGTTTTTGCCCAGTGGTAAGTATGCTGACAAATAGCATATCTTGATCTCCTGCTCTACTTGTCTAGTGAATTTGTGTCAGATAATGGTGCCCTCATCTGGTTAAGCTAAGTTAAGCTAACTGAAGAAAACAGCAAATCTGAAGATGTAGAAGAGTGCTGTATCACATTATTTGCAAATGTAGAGTGACTTACTAATGCAGAGACATCTGATACAGAGAGTTTGATGACAGAATCTCTCGGATCTGCTGTTTTTGATACAGAATGCACGTGCACAGTGTGTGGAGAAAAATGGCTAGATCGCTATGTAAGTGAGCTAAACCAGAATGAAGTGCATAAACTGGTGAACAGTTACAAACCATTCAGATTTGGAGCTCGAAAGATTGTACGTTCTATCAAGAGTGAAAATGCCACAAAATGTTAAATTGAAACAGGTGGTAGCATTCCATTATTCTTGAGTAAAACTTCCCTAAGGAAAGCGGGGTCGTATTGGGTATAGACAATGACCAAGCTATGATGTTTCAATGGCCAGTGTCTCTTGAGCTCCCCAGCTGTGAACATTCTAGATAAAGACATTTCTGAGAATCAATGTGAGAATGAAGTGCGAATTGTCACACAGAACATGACTCCAGATGAGAAACGCCAAGTGTTGCTCAAGCTTCACAAGTAGTTTACAGCAATTACAACTTTGAGTCTGTGTGGATAGGTCTCCATCAGCTTTGCACATCTGGACACTACAATTTTTCCCCATCCTTCTTTACAAAACTGCTCAAGCTCTGTCAGATTGCATAGGGATTGTGAGTGAACAGCCCTTTTCAAGTCCAGCCACAAATTCTCAATTGGATTGAGGCCTGGACACCAGGACATTAACTTTGTTGTTCCTGTTTAGCTTTGGCTTTATGCTTGGGGCCATTGTCCTGCCAGAAAACAAATCTTCTCCCAAGTCACAGTTCTCTTGCAGACTGCATCAGGTTTTCCTCCAGGATTTCTCTGTATGTTGCCACATTCATTTTACCCTCTACCTTCCAGAGCCTGCTGTAGAGGAACATCCCCACGTCATGATGCAGCCACCACCATGTTTCACATTAGTGATGGTGTGTTTTTGATGATGTCTGGTGTTTAGGTTACACCAAACATAATGTTTAGTCTGATGGCCAGAAAGCTCAATTTGGTTTCATCAGACCATAGGCCCTTCTTTCAGCTGACTTCAAAGTCTCCTACATGCCAAGATTTCATGTGAGTTTTTTTTCAACAGTGGCTTTCTCTTTGCCACTCTCCCATAAAGCTGTGACTAGTGAAGCACCCGGGCAACAGTTGTATGCACAGTCTCTCCCATCTCAGTCAGTGAAGTTTGTAACTCCTCCAGAGTTATCATAGGTCTCTTGGTGGCCTCCCTCACTGGCCCTCTTCTTGCATGGTCACTCAGTTTTTGAGGACAGCCAACTCTTGGCAAATTTACAGCTGTGTCATATTCTCTCAATTTCTTGATGATTGACTGAAGTGTACTCCAAAGGATATCCAGTGACTTGGAAATTTTCTTGTATCCATCCCCTGACGTGTGCTTTTCAATAACCTTTTTGTGGAGTTGCTTGGAGTGTTCTTTTGTCTCCATGGTGTAGTTTTTGCCAGAATACTGACTCACCAGCAGTTGGACCTTCCAGATACAGGTGTATTTTTACTACAACCAATTCAAACACCTTGACTGCACACAGTTCTCCAAAAACAGATCTCCATTTAACTAATGATGTGACTCCTAAAACCAATTGGTTGCACCAGTGATGATTTGGTGTGTCATATATACTTATGCAATCAATTATTTATATTTTATTTTTGTAATTAATTTAGATCACTTTGCAAAGATCTGTTCTCACTTTGACACAAAAGAGTCTTTTTCAGTTGATCAGTGTCAAAAAAGCCAAATTAAATCCACAGTGATTCAATGTTGTAAAACAATAAAACATGAAAACTTCCAAGGGGTGAATACTTTTTATAGGCACCGTATATATGAAATTTTGTAGTACTCTGAAGGCACTAAGTGAGGATATATATGAAATTATTAATGAAATTATGTATTTATATTAGGCCTAACAACTAGAGGTTTAAATAATACATCTAAACCAATGGACATTTAATTATATTTACACGCATTAAAAAGGAAGGGAGACTGTTGAGTTCTGTTCGTTTGGGCTATGAAGGCTTCTAGTTGGGATACTCACTTTCCCTATTACAGGCATGCGCATGAGGGTGGAGGGAGGGGAAAATAGCAGACTTGTGTACTAAATGTGAACAGAGAAAGTCAAGGTGTTAAAATTAAAGAAAATCTTGTCTTTGTTATTTGAACATTAACAGCTATTTGTTAATACAAATAGCAAATCTCACTCTATATTTTGATGTAGGTATGATAAATAAAACTAAATCTGAATCTGATGTGTTATTCAGAAATTCTGTGCTATAAGAGAAAGGCATTAGCTTACCCTAAAATTTATTCCTAGTAAAGCAAATTATCTTATTATGTTCAGATCATTGCTCATTCGATCTTGCTCTGTGCAAAATGTCTGCCGGGTGACTACTACATTAGTTAAGGGCGTGAGCACATTGTGAGAATAATGACCTCAGAGGAGTTCTTCATCCCTTCTGTTCCACTAATCTTCACATCATCAGGTCATTTGGAAGCAATTGGCTCAAAGTTCACCCCTTCTCTTTAGTGAGAGACTGAAAGGCGATCTTATAGATGTATATAAAATCATAGAACAAAAGAGTACAGCACAGTACAGGCCCTTTGGCCCACAATGCTGTGTCAGCCTTTTAACCTACTCTAAGAGCAATCTAACCCTTCCCTCACACAGAGCCTATCTGGGTATCTTAAATGTTGTTAATGTATCTGCCTCCATCACCAATCCTGACAGGGTGTTTCATGCACTTACCCCTCTTTTTGTGAAAGAATATTACCTCTTACATCCCCCTTAAATTTTCCTCCAATCACCTTAAAATTATGCCTCCTTGTATTAGGCATTTCTGCCCCGGGAAAAAGTCTATGGCTATCCACTCTATCTATGTCCCTTATCATCTTGTACACCTCTATTAAGTCACCTCATCCTTCTTCGCTCCAGGGAGAAAAGCCTTAGCTCGCTCAATGTAGTGGTTAGCATGATGCTATTACAGGTTAGGGTGTTCCAAGGTTCAGAATTCAATTCCAGCACCTTTCTATAAGGAGGCTCTGTACATTCTCCCTGTGGTTTTCTCTGGGTCCTCCTGTTTCTTCCCACAGTCCAAAGACGTACTGGGTAGGTTTAATGGCCATTGTAAATTGTCCTGTGATTAGATTAGGGATAATTGAGTTTGGCAGAGGTTGCTGGGGCAGCGTGGCTTGAAGTCTTATGTTGAGAAGGGAGAGATGTCATAGGAATTGGAGGGGAACCTTTTTACAGAGAGGGTGGTGCGTATGTGGAACTGCCAAAGGATGTCGTTGAAGCAAGTGCAATAACAACTTTTAAAAGACAGTTTGACAGACACAAGAATTGGTAGTGTTTAGAAAGTTATGGCCACATGGGATGAGTTTGCATGGTCATCGTTTTTGGCATGGACCAAAGGGCCTGTTTCCATGAGTCTATATATTGACAGTATGAAACAAATTAGATTGTAGTGAACTCCTTCAATAGGGGTGAATTTCAGTGCACAGTTACGACACAAACATATTTTAATACAGCACGTTTACCTATCAATTTGGGAAGAATTTCTAGGCCAGCTTGGTCACAGAGGATCAGTGCTACCATTGGACTATATAACTTTAACACAGAACAGAAGGAGCACTGAGAATATTTGACTTACTTTTTTTATTTTCAGAAGAGAGTTATTGAGTAGAAGCATCAATACTTCTCTCATTAATAATTGACCGTCTTCAGGGGACATCTGTTGAGAGCATTCACATGTAAGGAAGGGAAAGAGGTATTTAAGAGTAATGGCTTCTTAACACAACTGCATTGATTTTCCAAAGGATTCAAAGATGTTTCTGCTCAGGTTGTGGGTCACAACAAATTTTGAGCTATACACCAAAATAAATTTCACAGCCATTTTACAGAGTGGTTAGGAGGCATTTCCCCTGGTGGAGTCTGAACAAGCAGACCTTAACACTGGAATCAGGTCACAGAGATCACTTCTTCACACAGAATGGGACTAACTGTCTCTCCACAAATAAACTGCATGTGGTAGGGTATTGTATAGGAAATACATGACAGATCCATCATGGTAGATGTGAAATCACCTGACTTTATGTAGGAATCAAATTTAGCATTCATTTTGAGAGGACTAGAATATAAAAGCAAGGGTGTAACATTGAAGCTTTACAATGCACTGGTGAGGCCTCACGGAGTATTGTGAGCAGTTTTGGGCCCCTTATCTGAGAAAGGATATGCTGACATTGGAAAGAGTTCAGAGGAGGTTCACAAAAATGATTCCAGGAATGAAAGGGTTACCATATGAGGACTAGATGATGGCTCTGGGCTTGTACTCACTGGAATTCAGAAGATATGGGGGGGGGGGAATATCTCATTGAAGCCTATCGAATGGTGAAAGGCCTTGATAGAGTGGATGTGAAGAGGAAGTTTCCTGTGGATAGGGGAGTCTAGGACCAGAGGGCACAGTTTCAGCATAGAGGGACGTCCATTTAGAACGGAGATGAGGAGGAATTTCTTCAGCCAGAGAGAGGTGATTTGTGGAACATTGCCACAGTGGCTGTGGAGGCCAAGTCATTGGGTGCATTGAAGACAGAGGTTGATGGATTGTTGATTAGTCAGGGCCTGAAGGGATACAGGGAGAAGGCAGGAGATAAGTCAGAGTAGATAAATCCCCAGGACCTGACAGAGTATTCCCTTGGACCTTGAAGGAGACTAGAGTTGAAATTGCAGAGGCCCTGGCAGAAATATTTAAAATGTCGATATCCACGGGTCAGGTGCCGGAGGATTGGAGGATAGCTCATGTAGTTCTGTTGTTTAAAAAAGGCTCAAAAAGTTATCTGGGAAATTATAGGCTGGTAAGTTTGACATTGGTAGTAGGTAAATTATTGGAAGGAATACTAAGAGATAGGATCTACAAGTATTTGGATAGACAGGGACTTATTAGAAAAAGTCAGCACGGCTTTGTGTGTGGTAGGTCATGTTTAACCAATATATTAGAGTTTTTCGAGGAAGTAACCAGGAAAGTGGATGAAGGGAAGGCAGTGGATGTTGTATACATGGATTTCTGTAAGGCCTTTGACGAGGTCCCACATGGGAGGTTAGTTAGGAAGATTCAGTCGCTAGGTATACATGGAGAGGTAGTAAATTGGATTAGACATTAGCTCAATGAGAGAAGCCAGAGAGTGGTAGTGGAGGATTGCTTCTCTGAGTGGAGGCCTGTGACTAGTGGTGGGTCACAGGGATCGGTGCTGGGTCCATTGTTATTTGTCAACTATATCAATGATTGGATGATGATGTGGCAAATTGAATCAGCAAATTTGCTGATGATACAAAGACTGGAGGTGTAGTGGACAGTGAGGAAGTTTTTCAAAGCTTGCAGAGGGATTTGGACCAGTTGGAGGAATGGGCTGAAAAATGGCAGATGAAGTTTAATGCGGACAAGTGTGAGGTATTGCACTTCGGAAGGTCAAAACAAGGTAGAACATACAAGGTAAATGGTCAGGCACTGAGGAGTGCAGTAGAACAGAGGGAGCTGGGAGTACAGATACATAATTCCCTAAAAGTGGCGTCACAGGTAGATAGGGTTGTAAAGAGAGCTTTTGGTCCATTGGCCTTTATAAATCAAAGTATTGAGTATAAGAGTTGGAATGTAATGGTGAGGTTCTATAAGGAATTTGGAGTATTGTGTGTAGTTTTGGTCACCGAATTACAGGAAGGATATTAATAAGGTTGAAAGAGTGCAGAGAAGGTTTACAAGGATGTTGCCCGGACTTGAGAAGCTGAGTTACAGAGAAACGTTGAATAGGTTAGGACTCTATTCCCTGGAGCGTAGAAGAATGAGGGGAGATTTGATAGAGGTGTATAAAATTATGATGGGTACAGATAGAGTGAATGCAAGCAGGCTTTTTCCACTGAGGCTAAGGGAGAAAAAAACCAGAGGACATGGGTTAAGGGTGAAGGGGGGATAGTTTAAAGGGAACGTTATGGGGCGTTTCTTCACACAGAGAGTGGTGGGAGTGTGGAATGAGCTGCCAGATGAAGTGGTGAATGCGAGCTCACTTTTGACATTTAAGAAAAACTTGGACAGGTACATGGATGAGAGGGGTATGGAGGGATATGGTCCAGGTGCAGGTCAGTGGGACTAGGCAGATAAATGATTCAGCACAGCCAAGAAGGGCCAAAGGGCCTGTTTCTGTGCTGTAATGTTCTATGGTTCTATGAGATAGGGGGTGTAAGGGAAATGGACATAGTATTGGTTTATTATTGTCACTTGTACTGTAGGCACAATGAAAAGCTTGTTCACACAGATAAGATCATGACAACAGTGCATTGAGGTCGTGCAATGTAAAACAGTAACAGAATTGGAATTGGTTCACATTTACTGAGGTGCAGTGAAAGACTTTGTCTTGCATCCTGTTCACATGGACCAAATTACTACACAGTATACTGAGGTAGTACAACATAAAACAATAACAATGCAGAATAAAGTGTAACAGCCACAGAGAAAATACAGTGCAGGTAGCCAATAAGGAGCAATGATGGAATGGTGGAGCAGACTCAATGGGCTGAATGGTCTAATTCTGCTCTGATGCGTCATGTCTTATGGTCAATCAAAGCAAGTGATTGGAGTTGAGAGAGAATTCAGCCATGATCCAACGGAATGGCAGATCAGGCTCATGGTTTTGTGCTTCACTTTCCTTTCCTATCACACTCCATTATTTGCAGCCCTTTATTAACTCCACCTAACACCTCTTAGCCTCGGTTGTTATTTCCTTCCTCGCCTCCATTTTCAAATATCCCTCTTCACCTGGATCACCCCTTCCCTTCACCTCTTTGGACTTGTTCTCTTCCCTGTACTCCTTCAGTCCAGAGGAAGTGCCTCAGCCTGAAAAGTTGACTGTCCATTTCACTTACACCAACACTGAATGATTCTACAATCTATGTACCTACTCTTAAGGAATTACAGCTCATGTTCTCAATATTTATCGCTTATTTATTTATCTATCTATCTATTTATTTATTTATTCATTCATTCATTAATTATTGGGTGGTGGGGTGGAGATGCGTTTCTACCAAAGGAGGTGTAAGACTCCTTCCCTCCGCTAGCCTGCAGGTCACCTCTGGGCAAGATGAAGCACCTGCTTAGCACCCCCTCCAACACCTGATCAGGGTCAGGTGAAACCATGGGGGCAGGTGATGGACGGTCGTATGAGCAGCCGGTGCATATCACAGGTCCTGGTTTTGCGACCACTGACACCAGGCAGACAGTCTCTGAAGAGCATTGATAATGGCTGGGGTCACCCGTCTTGTAAAGAAATTGCCCAGAAGAAGGCAATGGTAAACCACTTGTGTAGAAAAATCATGACCATGATTGCTCACGTCATACAACACGGCACATAATGATCATGATAGTGATTTATTACTTTGAATGGTGGTCTCTGGCTGATGACCCTGCAGTTGACCTAAGGGCACTGTCGGAGGTGTTCCTGTAAATCTCATTATTATTATTTTTCTTTTTGTATTTGCACATTGGCAGTTTGTCTGTCTTTGTTTGTGTGTGGCTTTTCAATGATTCTATTGTGTATCTTTGTATCTACTGTGAAAATGAATCACAGGTGACTTATACAGTATGTACTTTGATAATGAATTTGAGCATTGAACTTTGAATTAGGGACCAAAATACGCACGGAGGAAAAAGGCATGATTGATTGACAAATCTTTCCAATATTGATGTCTTGTACATTTCTACATTTCATCACCCCACTTTGCAGCCTTGCTTTGAACTTGAGAATTTACACCAGGAAACTGATCTACATCTTTGCTATGCTCCTCTAGGATGAAAGCCAAGAAAGTGGTTAAGTCCACACAGGATCTTTTAAGTAGAGGGTGCAATTTGCGAGTAAGGCAGTCAAGGTGAACTTTTTATAAAACACCAGTTTGGCGTAGCTGGAGGTCTGTGCGTCACACTTCAGGGACAACATGAAGTCTTTGGAGAAAACTTATGAAAATAATTTCAGGGATGAGTGATCTTAGTTATGTGGATAGATTAGAGAAGCTGAGGTTCTCCTTGGATCAGAGGAGGAGACCTGATAGAGCAGTCTGAAATCATGAAAGATATACTGAATATAAGGATGAATAGAGTTGGGTTCATTGGCAGAAAGTCAAGAATTAGGGTGCAGATAATCAAAATGATTTGCAACAGAACCTAACTTGCCATGAGTCTATATACTCAGTGGTCACTTTATTACACCTGCTCAGTAATGTGCAACTAATCAGCTAATCACATGCAGCAACTCAATGCATCAAAGCATGTGGACATGGTCAAGAGGTTCAATTGCTGTTTAGACCAAACATCAGAATGGGGAAAAAATGTGATCTAAGTGACTTTGATTGTGGAATGATTGTTGGTGCCAGATGGAGTGGTTTGAGTGTCTCAGAAATTGCTGGTATTTTTACACACAATAGTTTCCAGAGTTTACAGAGAATGGTGTGAAGAACAAAAAAAAACATCCAGTAAGTGGCACTTCTGTGGGTGAAAACAGCTTGTTAACACAAGAGGTCAGAGGAGAATGGCCAGACTAGTTCAAGCTGACAGGAAGTTACAGTAACTCAAATAATCACATGTTACAACAGTGTTGTGCAGAAGAGCATCTCTAAATGTACAACACACCAAGTCTTTAAGTGGATGAGCTACAGCAGCAGAAGATTGCGAACGTATATTGTGACACTTTATTAGGTACAGGGGGTACCTAAGTGGCCACAGAGTATAGGTCAAAGTTTGGATGAGTCTGGATCAGTGCAGTGTAGGGAAGTGTATGGTTATCTATAATAGGTATGAAGAACAAAGGTGTCAACTTTTTGAAGCAAGGAGCAAATTCGGAAATCGGAGGTGCAAAAGGACTTGGAAGTCCTACTACGGGATTCCCTAAAGGTTAATTTCCAGGTTGAGTCAGCGGTAAGGAAGGCAATTGCAATGTTAGCATTCATTTTGAGAGGACTGAGTATAAAAGCAAGGATGCGATGCTGAGGCTTTGTTAGTTATTGGTCAGACCCCACTTGGAGTATTGTGAGCAGTTTTGGGTCCCTTCCTCAGAAAGGATGCGCTGGCTTTGGAGAGGGTCCAGAGGTGATTCATGAGAATCATTCCAGCAATGAAAGGGTTAACACGTGAAGAGCATTTGATGCTTTGGGCCTGTATTCTCTGGAGTTTAGAATAATAAGCAAAGGGGATCTGATTGAAACATATTGAATATTGCATGGCCTAGACAGAGTTGACAAAAGAAGATGTTCCCTACAGTGGGGGAGTATCGGACCAGATGGCACTGCCTCAGAATAGTAGGACGTAACTTTAGAGCAGAGATGAAGAGTAATTTCTTTAGCTAGTTGGTGGTGAATCTATGGAATTTACTGCCATGAACTGCTATGCAGGCCAAGTCATTGGGTATATTTAAAGCAGAGGTTAATAAGTTCAGGGCATCAATGGTTATGGGGAGAAGGCAGGAGAATGGATTGAGAGGGATAATAAATCAGCCATGATGGAATGGCGGAGCAGAATTTATAGGCCAAATGGCCTAATTCTGCTCCTTTGTCTTATGGTTGTATGAAGTGGTGGAGGCATGCACAATTGCACCTTTTGAAAGGGAGCTGGATAGGAATCTAAAAAGGATGAATTTGCAGGGCTGTGTGGTGTGAGAAGATAAATGGAACTGTCCCAATTGCTCCTACTCTGAGACAGTATGAAAATGATGGGCAGAATCACCTTCACCTTCTAAGCTGCAGCTTTTCTTGCGGCAGTTGGTAAAACTCCATTTTCCCCAGAACATACTGGTGCAATTCTACACTCCCATTCTGGAGAGCATCCTCACATCAGCCATAACTGTCTGATGCATCCTCTCACACTGCAGTGAACTGTCAGATCAGCAGAAAATGTCGCTGGCTGCAGTCTACCGTCACTGCAAGACTTGTATGTGTCCAGGACAAAGAAACGGGCAGGAAATATCACTGCGGACACTACACTCACTGCAACTGCCTTTTCCAAAAGCTCCCTTACGGAAAGTGCTGTGCAGCTATTCAAACAAAAAAAAATCCAGCCATCTTAAAAGTTCCTTTCCCCGGGTAGTTAATCTGATTAACACCCCCCCCCCCCCACCCCACACACACACACACACCTCCTTTGTCTACCAGTCACTGCACTGCTCTGTAGATACTTCAAACTACTTTTTATAATGCTCATAAAAAGCTGGAGGAACTCAGCAAGTCAGGCAACTTCGAGGGAAAGGTATAATGAGTTGATATTTTGGGTGGGGAACTTTCATCAGGACCCTTCATTATGTGTGTTACTCTGGATTTCCAGAATCTGCAGAATCCTTTTTGTTTTTATAATGAATGCTGTTAACATTGTAAATACATGACTGCATTTATACACATTTTATTCCAGGTCTGTACTTTAAAAGCTTTAGACCGTAAGACACAGGAGCAGAATTAGGCCATTTGGCCCATCGTGTCTGCTCTGCCATTCGATCAGGACTATCGTGATGATGTTGTGGTGCTTTGGGGTAAAACCATTCATGACATTTTCAAATGCAGACTCCTCAAGATGGCAGAATCCATCATTAAGGACCCTCACCATCCAGGGCATGCTCACTTCTCACAACCATTAGCAAAGAGGTACAGGAAACTGACAACACACACTCAATGTTTTCGGTACAGCTTCTTCCCTTTCACCATCAGATTTCTGAACGTTCTAATCAACTCATGAACACTACTTCACTATTTTGCTCTCTTTTTGAACTACTTGTTTTAATGTTTCTTATTCAAGCTTATAGCAACACGCTTCCCATTCCTAAATGGACATTGAATCTTCACTTTTTTAAAAAATATACAGTATTTCTGTTTTTGCACATTTTTTAATTTATTCAATATATAGTATGTACTTGATTTACTTGTTTATTTATTATTATTATTTTTATTTTATTTTTTTCTCTTTGCTATATATTACATTGAACTGCTGCTGCTAAGTTAACAAATTTTACGTCACATGCTGGTGATAATAAACCTGATTCTGATACATATTGCACTGCACTGCTGCCACAAAATAACAGATTTCACAACATACAGTTTGTCAGTGATAATAACAAACATAATAAAGCAGATAGTGGAAGTCCAAAGCACCACACACAAAATGCTGGAGGAACCGTCAGGCAGCATCCATGGATAAGAATAAACAGTCAACGTTTCGGGCTGAGAACCTTCTTCAGGACTGAGAAGGAAGGGGGGAGATGCCAGAATAAAAGGGCGGGGGCATGGGAGGGGAAAAGGCTAGCTGAAAGGTGATAAGTAAAACCAGCTAGGTGGGAAAGGTCAAGGGCTGGAGCAAAAGGAATCTGATAGGAGAAGAGAGTGGACCAGAGGAGAAAGGGAAGTAGGAGGGGAACTAGGGGAAGGAATAGGCAGGTGAGAAGTAAAAGGTCGAAGTGAGGAAGAGAGGAAGGGGAAAGGGGAAATTTGTTCACCAGAAAGAGAAATCGATGTTCATGACATCAGGTTAGAGGCTACCGAGACAGAATGTGAGCTGTTGCCCCTCCATCTTCCTCCTCTTGGCACAAGAGGTGGCCATGGATCGACATGTCAGAACGGGAATGGAAATGAAATATTTAGCCACCAGGAAGTCCTGCTAGTGGTGGATGATGCAGAGGTGCTCAATGAAGTGATCCCCCAATTTATGATGGGTCTCACCTGTCGGAGTGATGCGGAGGTTGCATCAGGAACACTGAACACAGTCGGTGACCCCAGCAGATCTGCAGGTGAAGTGTTGACTCACCTGGAAGGACTGTTTGGTGCTCTGAATGGAGGTGAGGGAGGAGGTGAATGGGCTGGTTTAGTTCTTAGGGTGCTTGCAGCATTAAGTGCCTGGAGGGAGATTAGTGGGGAGGGACAAATGGACAAGGGAATGGTGGAGGGAGTGATCCCTGCAGAAAGTGGAGAGTAGGGAGAGGTAAGTTTAGTGATACTCCTATCACTAGTGATACTTTGCGGATGGCAGAAGTTGTGGAGGATGATATGTTGGATGTGGAGGCTGATGGGGTGGTAGGTAAGGACAAGAGGGACTCTGTCACTATTATGGCAGCAGGAAGATGAGGTGAGAGCAGATGTATGGGAAATGGAGGAGATGCGGGTGAGAGAGGGAAACCCCATTCTTTAAAGGAGGAGGACATCTCTGATGTTCTGGAATAGGAAGCCGCGTCCTGGAAACAGATGTGGCAGAGGTGAAGAAACAGAAAAGGGAATAGTATTTTTACAGGGAATCAGGTGGGAAGAGGTATAGTTGAGATAAATGTGGGAATCAGTAGGTTTATAAAAAATGTCAGTTGATAGTTTGCCTCCAGAGACGGAGACAGAGATTAAAAGGGGAGAAAGGTGTCAGAGATGGACCAAGGGAATTTAAGGGCAGGGTGGAAGTTAGAGGCAAAGTTGATGAAATTGAGGAGCTTAGCACTGGTGCATGAGGCAGCGCCGATGCAGTTGTCAATGTAGTGGAGAAGGAGTTGGGGAGTGTAACTGGGGAAGGCTTCAAACATGAACTGTTCTACCTAGCTGATGAAGAGGCAGGCAAAGCTGGGGCCCACACGAGTGTCCATGGCTCCCCACTGAATATGGAGAAAGTGGGAGTTGCCAAAGGAAAAGTTGTTCAGTTCTGCCAGACGGAGGAGGGTGGTAGTGGAGGCGAATTGGTTGGTTCTTTTGTCAAGACAGAAGCAGAGCGCTTTGAGGCCTTCTTGATGGGGGGATAGAAATGTATAGGGACTCTACATCCATGGTAAAGATGAGGCGGTCAGGGCCAGGGAATTAAAAGTTTCTGAGGAGATCAAGGGCATGAGAAGCATCATGGATCTAGTGGAAAGGGACTGAACCAAGGGGGATAGAATGGAATTGAGATATGAGGACACAAGTTCAGTGGGACAGGAACAGGCAGGGACAGTCGGCCTACCTGGATAGTCTGGTTTGTGGATCTTCGGTAGGAAGTAGAAGCAAGCAGTGCAGGGTAAGGGAAGTATGAGTTTAGTAACAGTGGTTGGGAGTTCTCCAGATTGGATGAGGTCAGTGATGGTGTCAGAGATAGTACTCTGATTGTGTGGAGTGGGGTCCTCCTTGAGAGATAGGTATGAGGAGGTGTC
The DNA here is from genome assembly GCF_030144855.1 of Hypanus sabinus. Taxonomy (NCBI): domain Eukaryota; kingdom Metazoa; phylum Chordata; class Chondrichthyes; order Myliobatiformes; family Dasyatidae; genus Hypanus; species Hypanus sabinus. The sequence goes on from NC_082738.1 coordinate 67,694,957, forward strand.
TGCGAATTGCTGCCTGGCCTCAGCAAGGTAGAGGTCAGTGCACCACACTATAGTAGCACCTTGTTTGTCTGTGGGTTTGATGGTAAGGTTGGGATTGGTGCAGAGAGAGTGGAGGGAATGCGTTTGGAAGAGGTCCAGTTTGAGGAGAAATGAGGAATGCAGAAATTGAGTTGGCTGATGTCTCATCAACAATTTGAGATGAAAAATCCAGAGCAGGCAGAGAACTGGAGTGGGGTGCCCAAGAAGAAAAGGAGGGTGAAGTCGAGAGAAGGGTCATCAGTGTGGAGTGTGGAATCCTTGTCAAAGAAGTGAGCTCGGAGACGGAGGTGGGAGAAGAAGAGGTCGATGTTATGGCAAGCACAGAACTCACTGAGGTGCAGATGAAGGGGGACAAAAGTGAGGCCCTTACTAAGTATAGAACATTCTGCCTCAGAGAGGGGAAGGTTGGAGGGAATAGTGAAGACATGGCATGGATGAGAGCTGGGATCAGAGGGGGGAAGGGAGCTGGTGGTGTCAGAGGAGAGAGAAGGGTTGGGGTGTTCAGGAAAGGTCAGGTGGGAAGAAGATGGAGGCTCAGCCTGAGTCTGATTCAGATTCTGGGTGATTCTGAAAACTTCCCTCTGATTTCACTTACCTTAATGCTCAGACCTCTAACTTTATTTTTTATTCTTTATAATTGAATTTTTTTTTGCATACTGCGCCAACACACCACAGCAAATTCCTAGTATATGTAAATTCCTAGCAGAAGTTTGGGCACCCCTGGTCAAATTTCTGTTACTGTGAATAGCTAAGCGAGTAAAAGATGACCTGATTTCCAAAAGGCATAAAGTTAAAGATGACACATTTCTTTAATATTTTAAGCAATATTACTTTTTTTATTCCCATCTTTTAGTTTCAAAATAACAAAAAAGGAAAAAGGCCCGAAGCAAACGCCTGGGCACCCTGCGTGGTCAGTACTTAGTAACACCCTCTTTGGCAAGTATCACAGCTTGTAAATGTTTTTTTGTAGCCAGCTAAGAATCTTTCAATTCTTGCTTGGGGGATTTTCGCCCATTCTTCCTTGCAAAAGGCTTCTAGTTCTGTGAGATTATTGGGCTGTCTTGCATGCACTGCTCTTTTGAGGTCTATCCACAGATTTTCGATGATGTTTAGGTCGGGGGGGGGGGGAACTGTCAGGGCCATGGCAAAACCTTCAGCTTGTGCCTCTTGAGGTAGTCCATTGTGGATTTTGAGGTGTGTTCAGGATTATTATCCTGTTGTAGAAGCCATCCTCTTTTCATCTTCAGCTTTTTTACAGACGGTGTGATGTTTGCTTCCAGAATTTGCTGGTATTTAACTAAATTCATTCTTCCCTCTACCAGTAGAATGAACCCCGTGCCACTGTCTACAACACAAGCCCAAAGCATGATCGATCCACCCCCGTGCTTAACATTTGGAGAGGTGTTCTTTTCATGAAATTCTGCACCCTTTTTTCTCCACACATACCTTTGCTCATTGCAGCCAAGGAGTTCTATTTTAACTTCATCAGTCCACAGGACTTGTTTCTAAAATGCATCAGGCTAGTTTAGATGTTCATTTTCAAACTTCTGATGCTGAATTTTGTGGTGAGGATGCAGGAAAGGTTTTCTTCTGATGACTCTTCCATGAAGGTCATATTTGTGCAGGTGTTGCTGCACAGTAGAACAGTGCACCACCACTCCGGAGTCTGCTAAATCTTCCTGAAGGTCTTCTGCAGTCAAACGGGGGTTTTGATTTGCCTCTCTAGTAATCCTACGAGCAGTTCTCTCAGAAAGTTTTCTTGGTCTTCCAGACCTCAACTTGACCTCCACCTTTCCTGTTAACTGCCATTTCTTAATTACATTATGAACTGAGGAAACGGCTGCCTGAAAACGCTTTGCTATCTTCTTATAGCCTTCTCCTGCTTCGTGGGCATCATTCATTTTAATTTTTAGAGTGCTAGGCAGCTGCTTAGAGGAGCCCATGGCTGCTAATTGTTGGGACAAGGTTTGATTGGAACCGCCATCACAGACATTTACACTACACGCTGCATCCGCAAAGCAAACAGCATTATGAAGGACCCCATGCATCCCTCATACAAACTCTTCTCCTTCCTGCCATCTGGGAAAAGACACTGGAGCATTCGGGCTCTCATGACCAGACTACTTAACAGTTTCTTTCCCCAAGCTATCAGACTCCTCAATACCCAGAGCCTGGACTGACACCTTACTGCCCTATTGTCCTGTTTATTATTTATTGTAATGCTTGCACTGTTTTGTGCACTTTATGCAGTCCTGGGTAGGTCTGTAGTCTAGTGTAGTTGTGTGTTTTTTTTCTCTGTGTTGTTTTTTTACATAGTTCAGACTAGTTTTTGTACTGTGTCATGAAACACCATGGTCCTGAAAAACGTTGTCTCATTTTTACTATGTACTGTACCAGCAGTTATGGTCAAAATGACAATAAAAGTGACTTGACTTGATGAGTCAGGCTATTTATAAAGCTTTGAAATTTGCATCACCTGGCCTTTCCTAACGATGACTGTGAACAAGCCATAGCAGTAACAAGCTAATTAAGGTCTGAGACCTTGGTAAAAGTTATCTGAGAGCTCAAATCTCTTGGGGTGCCCAAACTTCTGCATGGTGCTCCTTTCATTTTGTTCATTCTAAAATTATACAAAACAAAATAATATACTAATCTTGCTTAAAATGTTGAAAAGAATGTTTCCTCTTTAACTTTATGACTTTTGGAGATCAGTTCATCTTCTACTCACTTAACTATTCACAGTAACAGAAATTTTGACCAGGGGTGCCCAAACTTTTGCATGTCACTGTATATGGTGAATAAAATTGATCCTTGATTTTACTGTAGATAAGAGTGGAGGACAATCAGATTTATTTATTTATTAGTTTGTTTTGTTTACTGATACAGCACGGGCCTTCTGGGCCTTTGAACCACGCCACCCCAGCAATTCCTGACAATCCCGATTTAACCCTAACCTAATCACAGGACCATTTACAATGACCAATTAACTAATGTATTTGTACTGTAGGAGGAAATTGGAGCACTCGGGGAAAACCCACACATTCCATGGGGAGAGCGTACAGAGCCTGCTTACAGATGATGTCGGAACTGAACTCTGAACTCCAATGCCCTGAGTTGTAATAGTATTATGCTAACCGCTATGTTACTGCGGCACCCAAGTGAACATATCAGAGCCCCAAAATCTGGACAGCCTGATCTCTGGTGATTTTTCAGGATATGACACTGCATAAGTTGCTCAATTCCACGATGTGTGCAAGGTAGAAGGAAAGACCTTTGAGAAGCAGCAGGAAATGGGGACAATTACCACAGAGTGTTCCCAGTGACCTCCAGTGCACTTAGGGTCACAAACATAACTTCAAACCAACCCAGGGTCAAAAATGAAATCAAGTAAGTCAGGCCCAATGATTGCTATCCTGCAGTCCAGCCCATTGAGCTGGAATAAAAGAAAAGAGCAGCAAGTTTTAATAGAAGATGGCTGTCAGCAATATAACATAACAGGGAACACTCACACACAGAAACAGCTTGCGACAGTAACCTTCACGGAAGGTGCTCTGACACCAAGTCTCATTAATTGGTTGCAGAATACGACTGGGGAAGGATGAAGTACTTCAGGGAAAGGTGGATCTGCGTACATAAAGATCTGCCTTCAACTTGAGCCTTTTTTTCCCCTCAGGGCTACCCTTCGCATTTGTGGCTTTTGAAGTTAGGCATAGTTTTGTTTCAATGACAGTTTCCCCTTTAAGATTAGCTTTATTTGTCACATATACACACAATGGCCACATTAATAGGTACCTCCTCTACTGAGTGTATGTTCATGGTCTTGTGCTGCTATAGCCCATCCACTTTAAGGTTTGACGTGTTGTGAATTTAGAGATGCTCTTCTGTACACCACTGCGGTAGCGTGTGGTTATTTGAACCAATCCAGTTTTTCTCCTTTGATCTTCCTCATGAACGAAGTGTTTTCACCCACAGATTGGACTGGAAAACCCATGCACTGGATTTATTTTGTTCTTTGCACCATTCTCTATAACCTCTGGAGACCATTGTGTATGAAAATCCCAGAAGATCAACAATTTCTGAGATACTCAAACCACCCCATCTGGCACCAACAATCAGTCCACATTCAAAATCACTTAAATCTCATTTCTTTCCCATTCTGATATTTGGTCAACAACAACCAAACCTCTTGATGATGTCTACATGCTTATGTATTGAGTTGCTACTATATGATTGGTTGATTAGATATTTGCATTAAGGAGGAAGTGTACAGGTGTACCTGATAAAGTGGCCACTGAGTGAACATCGAAGCATATAGCAAAATGAGTCATTTGTGTCAAGTCAAATCAGTGAGGATTGTGCTTGGGGGTGGGGTGGTGGGGTAGTCCTCATGTCACCATGCTTCTGTCGCCACGGTTAGGATGGGTTAAGGTTAGTAGGCATGCTACCACAACTTACTAACCGTAATCTATATGTCTTTAGATTGTGGGAAGAAAAATATATTTTTCTTATTGTAATGTATAGTATTTTTATGCATTGCATGAACTCCTGCCACAAAACAACAAATTTAATGGTGTGTATCAGTGATATTAAACCTGATTCTGATTCTGAGATTCATCAGTATGGTTGATTATTATGAACTTGAAATAGACCATAAATATAGGAGTGAAATTAGGTCATTTGGCCCATTCAATTATGGTTGATTTATTATCCATCTCAACCCATTGAGTTTAACGTTAATGCAATACTCTGTTCAGACATATGGATGTGTTTGCTTCCTTGTTTAAACTTATCAGTTACATCTACACCGGATGCCAATAGCTATCTTCACAGGGCCAGTGGCCTGTTTAGTCGATCAGGTTCTTATCTGTGAGGTACATATAGATGAAACTTTGGAATAGAGATATGATATAAACTCATAAACACACCCAATGTAGGAGAGACAATGTGATTCAGGCACTTATCAGATCTCAGGGATTTACATCTGACTTTCGACGCTCGAGGCAGTTTTGTGAGTTCTGCAAAATCACTTCATTCTCTCGTACATGATATAATTCTCCTGAATTCAACAATTCTTAGGGCCACTTAGATTACTGACTGGGAATAATTGAAAAGTTATTGCCTGTTCCTGCAGGTGGGGAAGGAGATAGAAACAACATCAACTGGGAGATAACCATCCAAAATGGAGATGTATATTTTTACTGAGGCAATAACGATATTGTCTGGGAGTTAAGTTGATCAAGAAAGTCCTTAAGGTATAAAGTTTCATCTTGCTGCCTTTGGCTGATATTCTCACACAATCACAACAGCATTCACACTCGATGGCCACTTTTTTAGGAACCCCTGGTTGTTAATGCAAATATCTAATCAGCCAATCACATGGCAGCAACTCAATGCACAAAAACATGTAGACAGGGTGAAGAGGGAACAAACACAAAATGCTGGAGGAACTCAGCAAATCAGGCAACATCCATGGAAATGGATAAACAGTAGATGTTTGGGCTGAGTCCCTTCTTCAGGACTGGAAAGGAAGGGGAAAGATGCCAGAATAAAAAAGACGGGCAAGAGGTTCATTTGTTGTTCAGATCAAACATCAGAATGAGGAAGAAATGTGATCTAAGTGAAATTGACTGTGGAATGATTGTTGGTACCAGATGGGGTGGTTTGAGTGTCTCAGAAACTGCTGATATCCTGGGATATGCATGCACAACAGTCTCTTGAATTTTTGGAGAACAGTGCAAAAAACAACAAGAATGCCCAGTGAGTGGCAGCTCTCTGGGTGAAAACGCCTTGTTAATGAGAGAAGCCAGAGGAGAATGGCCAGACTGTTTAAGCTGACAGGAAGGCGACAATAACTCACACCTTACAACAGTAGTGTGCAGAAGAGCGTCTCTAAATGCCAAACATGTGGATGAACTACAGCAGCAGAAGACCACAAACATACTCAGTGGCCACTTTATTGGTTTGACGTGTTGTATATTCAGCAAGGCTCTTCTGCACACCGCTGTTGTAATATGTGGTTATTTGAGTTATTACCACCTTTCTGTCATCTTGAACCACTGGCCATTCTCCTCTGACCTCTCTCATTAACAAGGCATTTTTGCCCACCGAACTGCCACTCACTGGATGTTTTTGTATTTCACGTTCTGTAAAGTTCTGTAAACTTTAGAGACTGTTGTGCCATGATGTCAGCAGTTTGTGAGATACTCAAACCACCCTGCCTGGCACCATCGATCATTCCACGGTCAAAGTCACTTAGATCACATTTTTTCTCCATTCTGATGTTTGTTCTGAACAACAATTGAACCTTTTGACCATGTCCGCATGCTTTCATGCATTGAGTTGTGGCCATGTGTTTGTCTGATTAGATATTTACATTAACAAGCAGGTGTAAAAGTGTACCTAATAAAGTGGTCACTGAGTGTATGTTTATATATTTTTTAAGAGCTCTGCCTTGAAACATATCAAGCAATTTGCACACAGTAAACTCCTGTATATTCAATAACATGTTGGCAAGGCTATGTGTTTTGGTTGAGGGCAAAGCACAGGGAGAGCTGAGAGAAGGAAGGATCTTGTGCATTTGTCTAAGAAGGTAATGTGGGGCCTAGTAAAAATCCCACAATGACAGCTGGGGAATTTCAATTCACCTAATTAAACCATCCGGAATTAAAAAAGCCGGTATCAGTAATCACATTCTTGAAACCACCAGATTGTGTAAAAGTCGACTTGGTTTAGTAAAGTTGTGTCAGTAAAAGTATTCACCTGCTTCGCAAGCTGGCCTGAGCACAGCTGCAAACAATACAACACACAAAATGCTTGGGGAATTCAGCAGGTCAGGCTGCATCTTTGGAGGGAATTGAACAGTCCTCTGGATAATTTATCACTCATATGAAGGGTCTCTACCCAAGACGTCCCCCCATAGATGCTGCCTGACCTGCTGAGTTAACATACCGCATTGAATACAAGACCATAAGATATAGGAGCAGAATTAGGCCATTTGGCCTATCGTCTACTCTGCCATTTTACCATGACTAATCCATTTCCCTCTCAGCCTCAATCCCCTGCCTTCTCCCCGTAACCCATCATGTCCAGACTAATCAAGAACCTGTCAACCTCTGCCTTAAATGTACCCAATGACTTGGCCTCCACAGCTGCCTGTGGCAACGAATTCTACACTCTCTGGCTAAACAACTTCCTCCTCATCTCCATTCCAAATGGATAATCCTCTGGTCCTAGTCTCCCCCATCATAGAGTATATTTTCTCCATATCCACTATTGAGGCCTTTCAGTATTCAATAGGTTTCAATGAGATCCCCTCATCACTCTCCTGAATTCCAGTGAGTGCAGGCCCAGATTCAACAATTGGTCTTCATATGGTAACCCTTTTATTCCCAGAATCATCCCCATGAACCTCCTTTGAATCCTCTCCAATGTCAGCACATCCTTTCTAAGATAAGGGGCCCAAAACTGCTCACAATACTCCAAGTGAGGCCTCACCAGTGCCTTATAAAGCCTCAACATTCCATCCTTAAACATTACAGCACAGTCCTTTCAGCCCATGAGATTGTACCAACCTTTTAACCTCCTAGGTGACTCTCCATTTTTCTATCATCTACATGCCGATCTAAGATTTTCTTCAATGTCCCTACCACCATCCCTGGCAGGAGGCTCCACACATCCACCAATCTATGTGTAAAGTGCTTGCCTTTGACATCTTTCGCCTTAAAATTATGTCCCATAGTATTAGCCAAGGATGCTCCAAGCATTTTTTGTGTTGATCCAGATTACAGCATCTGCGGTCTCTGGTTTCTTCAGACCTAAGTACCTCTGAACTGCCTTTTAATGTAGGCTGGTAATCCTCACCGTTCAAATACAGCTCGGCATGGGCAGTAAATCTCAGCCATATCACAAATCCATGTATTGTGTGTTGTGCTCAATTTTTGATCTCCTCATTATAGGAAAGATGTGGAAACTTTGGAGAGGGTGCAGAGGAGATCTACCAGGATGCCGCCTGGATTAGAGAACATGTCTTGAGGATAGGTTGAGTGAGCTAGGGTTTTTCAATTTGGTGCAAAGAAGAATGAGAGGTCACTTGCCAGCGGTGTACAAGATGGTAAGAGGCATAGATAGAGTGGACCTTTGTCTAGTGAAGGGATGGCTAATATGTCATCATCGTTATGTGCCGTCCTGTATGACATAGGCAATCATGGTCTATGACCATGATTGTTCTTGGCAAATTTTTCTACGGAAGGTTAATTTACAGGTTGAGTATGGGGTAAAGAAGGCAAATGCAATGTTGCCATTTATTTCAAGGGAATAGAATATAAAAGCAAGGAAATAATGCTGAGGTTTTATGAGACTAATCAGGCCACACTTAGAGTATTGTCAACAGTTTTTGGCCCCATATCTCAGAAAGGACGTTGTCTTTGAAGAGAATCCAGAGGAGGTTCATGAAGATGATTCTGGGAATGAAGGGTTAACATGAGGAGCAATTTTAAATTCCAATCACATGTCTCAAAATTGAGGAGTGACCGTTTAGAATAGAAGTAAGGAAGAATTTTTTTAGCCTCAGACTACAGTGGAGGCCAAGTCTTGGGTATATTTAAAGTGGAAGTTGATACTTTCCTGATTGATCAGAGCATCAAAGGATATGGCAAGAAAGCAGGTGTATGGGATTGAGTGGGAGCTGGGATCAGCCGTGATGGAATGGCGGAGCAGACTGGATGGGGTGAATGGCCTAATTCTGCTCCTGGGTCTTATTGTCTTACAATGATTGTCTTCTTCAGTGCAGTGTCTTTACAGGATGGGTGACCCCAGCCATTATCAATACTCTTCAGAGATTGTCTGCCTGGCGTCAGAGTTTGCATAATTGGACTTGTGATCTGCACCGGCTGCTCGTACGACCATCCACCACCTGCTCCCATGGCTTCACATGACCCTGATCATGGTCACCTTACCCAAAGGTGACCTGCAGGAGAGAAGGAGCACCTTACACCTCCATTGGTAGAGACGTATCTTCACCCTGTCACCCGTAAAGAGGCAAATATGAGAAGGCATAATTTTAAGATGATTGGAGGAAAGTATGGGGGGAATAGCAGAGGGAGGTTTTTATTAAAAACACAGAGAGCGGTAAGTGCATGGAATGCTTTGCTAGGGGCATTGGTAGAGACAAGTATATTGGGGACATTTAAGAGACTCTTAGGTATGAATGACACACAGATGAATGAAAAATGAAAGGCTGTGTAGGAGGAAGGTTGGATTGCTTGTAGAGTACTTTGAAAAGTTTTCACAACATTGTGAGCTGAAGGGCCTGTACTGTACTGTTCTATTTTCTATGTTCATGTTACCTAAAGAACTAAAAAATGATTCCAAAGGGGAATTCAGAAGAAACTCATGAGTTAGAGAGTGGGGAAAATTGCAGAAGTAATTATAACAAGAAATAATTGAGACAAGTAACTTAGTTTAAAGGGGGAAGTGAGATAACTACATGAAGAGAAAAGGGTTAGGGTTAAGGTTAGGTTTAGAACAAGGGTTCCCAACCTAAGGAACCTTGAACCTTGAAGAATGAGGATTGACCTCATTGAAACCTATCAAATGGTGCAAGGTCTTGATAGAGTCGATGTGGAGAGAATGTTTTCTGTGGCGTAAGAGCCTAAGACCAGAAGACACAGTCTCAGAATAGACAGGTGTCCTTTTAGAATTGAGATAAGGAGGAATTTCTTTAGCCAAAGGGTGGTGAATCTGTGAAATTATTTGCCACAGGCAACTATGAAGGCCATGTCTTATGTATATTTAAGGAAGAGGTTGATAGATTCCTGACTGGTCAGGGCATGGTGGGGTACAGGGAGAAGGCAGGAGATTGGGGCTGAGAGGGAAATTGGATCAGCCACGATGAAATGGGGGAGCAGACTTGATGGGGCAAATGGCCTAATTCTGTTCCTATATCTTATGGTTTAAATCTCTCCAGAAGAAACTTCCAAATACTTACCAGCCTCAGGGTGAAGCAATTCCTTCTCAGTTCTGTGTTGAATAGTTGGCTCCCTATTGCAAAAGTGAAACTTTTGGTCACAGTCAGGGAAATATGATTGTGAGGATTGCTGAGATACTCTTTGGGGTCTCTCTCCCCCTCTGCCCCCATCCTGGATATATACCAGAAGCATTATGTTCGTGGAGCCCTCAGCATTGTCAAGGACCCCTCCTGTCTGTCTCAGAATCTCGCTGACCTCCTACCATCAGGCAGAAGGTACAGCAGCATCAGAACAAGGACTGTTCAACTGAGTAACAGCTTCTTCCCCCTGACTGTGACACTTCTGAACACATTATTTATTACAGAGCCAGTAACAGTAATACGATGTATATTTAACTATATGTCATTTATGCAATTTATGTCAACTTGTACATCTACAGAATACTTTTTTATCTGTTAGTATTATTGTCTTAATATTATTTTGTGTTGTATATGTACTGTGTTTTTCACTGTGGTCCCAGTGCATGGTTGAATGACAATAAACTTGAACTTGATCCTCCCCCACCTTTCAAATCTACTCCCCATCTTTTTTTCTTTAGTCCTTCTGAAGAGTCTCGGCCTGAAACGTCAACTGTACTTTTTTCCATAGATGCTGCCTGGCCTTCTGATTTCCTCCAGCATTTTGGGTGTGTTGCTTGGATTTCCAGCATCTGCAGACTTTCTCTTGTTTGACCTTGATCCTGTGTGTTTTAATGAAATTGCCCTTGTTTTTCTAAATACTAGTCTGCTTAATCTCTCTTGATAGGATAGTCATTGCACCCCTCTCCTGCCCTCCTGTATCATTGGTATTAATCTGTTGAATCTTCATTGCAGTCTCTGTATTGGTAGGGAGGCGAGAACTGCATGGAATATTCCAGGATCAGACACATCAAGCCCCTGTATAATTGCAGGAAGAGCAACACACACAAAATGTTGGAGGAACTCAGCAGGCCAGGCAGCATCAAAGGAAAAGAGTACGGTCAACGTTTCGGGCTGAGATCCTTCAGCAGGACTGGAGATAAAAAAAGAAGAGGAATCACAGCCAGAAGGTGGGGGTAGGGGAGGGAGAAACACAAGGTGATAGGTGAAACCGGGAGGGGGAGGGTTGAAATAAAGAGCTGGGAATTTGATTGGTGAAAGAGATACAGGGCTGGAGAAGGGGGTGTCTGATAGGAGAGGACAGAAGGCCATGGAAAAAAGATAGAGAAGGAGGAGGGGTGTCATTACTGGAAGTTTGAGAAATCGATGTTCATGTCATCAGGTTGGAGGCTACCCAGATGGAACATAAAGTGTTGTTCCTCCAACCTGATTGTGGCCTCATCATGACAGTGGAGGAGGCCACGGATAGACATGTCGGAATGGGAATGGGAAGTGGAATTGAAATGGGTGGCCACTGGGAAATCCCGCTTTTTCTGGCGGACCGAGTTTAGGTGCTTGGCAAAGCCGTCTCCCAATCTACGTTGAGTCTCTCTGATATACGAGTGGCCACACTGGGAGCATTGGATGCACAAAATGTTGGAGGAACTCAGCAGCACATGGCCTCCTCTACTGTCACGATGAGGCCACACTCAGGTTGGAGGAGCAACACCCTATGTTCTATCTGGGTAGCCTCCAACCTGATGGCAGAATCATCAATTTCTTGAACTTTCACTAATGCTCCATCCCCTTCTCTATTTCCTGTCCCCTGTCCCTTTCTCACTTTATCTCCTTGCCTACCCATCACATCCCTCTGGTGCTCCTATCCCCTTTTCTTTCTTCCATGGCCTTCTGTCCTCTCATATCAGATTCCCCCTTCTCCAGCCTTGTATCTTTTTCACCAATCAATTTCCCAGCTCTTTACTTCATTCCTCCCCCTCCCGGTTTCACCTATCACCTTGTGTTTCTCCCTCCCTTCCCTCACCTTCTAGCTCTGACTTCTTTTTTTTCCTCCAGGCCCGCTGGAGGCCCAAAATGTCGACTGTACTCTTTTCCATAGATGCTGCCTGGCTTGCTGAGTTTCTCCAGCATTTTGTGTGTGTTGCTTGGAGTTCCAGCATCTGCAGATATTCTCTTTTGTAACTGCAGGAAGAAGTCTTTATATTGTACACAAATGGTTTTGCAACACAGTCTATGTACGCTATCTCCTTAAATGTTTGCAGTGTAGGGTAATGTAATTGTACCTCTCAACGATAATGTACAATACCTTTCTCCTCCCTCAGAACAGTCTCTCATCACTTAAGATATGCATGCTTTATTTTTAAAGATAAAATATAAAGATTATTTTCATTTGTCATGTATACATCGGAATATACAGTGAAACGTGTTGTAGGCATCAAATCAAATCAGCAAGGATTGTACTGGGCAGCCCACAAGTGTCACCACACTTCCTGTGCCAACATAGCATGCCCTAAATTCACTAACCCTAACTGATGTCTTTGGAATGTGGGTGGAAACCAGAGCATCCAGAGGAAACATAAAAGTTTCCTCTTATAAGTTATGGTTAGAAGTTGTGGGTATGCTATGTTGGTGCTGGAAGCATGATGCCACTTGCAAGCTGCTTTCAGCGCATCCTTGAACAGTGTTGTTTGTTTACACCTTGGTTGGTTGCCTATCTTTGTAGTTCTTCATTGATTCAATTGTGTTTCTTCTTTTACTGCGAATGTCCACAAGAAAATGGATCTCTGGGTCGTATATGGTGAAATATATGTACTTTGATCATAAGTTTACTTTGAACTTGACACAAAACCACACATTTCACTGTATGTTTTAATGTACCTGTGACTAATAAAGCTAATATTTTAATCTTTTGTAATCTGTTGATCTTTAGGAAAGACAGTAAAAAAATAGCAGTCTCATCAAGTTGGCTCTATTTTACATTATCCAGTTAAACATTGTCACTTATTGAATCTTCTAGCCATTTTATCAAGCTAAACCCCTGCAGAAGAAATATTGATGTCACATATTATGGTCTATTCCTTCGGTACTGGTAATCATGGGATTAATGTGCAGGTTACAGATTGTTAATGTGCATTTTTCAGTCCTAAAGCAGTTAGTGTAAATACATTTGACCACAACTGGTCAATATTTACTATTGCAAATGCTTTGTCAGGCAATTTATCAAATATTTCTGCACATCTGCAATTGCTTTTATTTAGTTTAAACAGCCAGGATTAAATGTAATCACAGCAGGCAGGGCAATCAGCCAGCCAAGCCCCTGCGTAACTGAACATAATTGTAATATAGGAGTTGATTTTGAACACTGTAAGCCATTTGCTTCCTGCTGGTTGAGGGCATTGTGGCCTCTTGACATCACACTCTTGAATTCATTTCCCCAAACCATTGACAAAACAAGCATCAGAAAGCAAAATATCACAAAGAACAAAAAAACTACTTCCCTTCAACCTTTCTCTTCTTGAACCAAAATGAACTTTAATCTCTCGGTAGTGTATGGTGACATATGCATACTTTGATTAAAAAAATTTCTTTGAACTTTAAACCACCCAGCGCAACCCTAATCACTACCTCAGTATAGTAACATTATGATAACTTTGAGCACTTTGCACCATAATGTCGCATGTCCATATCTCCACCTCGCTGGTAATCATCACTGGCGCACAACAAAGATGTGTGCTTCACCCACTACTCTACTCTCTCTACACCCATGACTATGTGGCAAGGCACAACTCAATTGCCATCCATAAATTTGGTGATGACACAACTATTGTTGGCAGAATTTCAGATGGTGATGAGAAGCCATACAGAAGCAAGATAGATCAGCTCGTTGAGTGGTATTGGAGCAACAACTTTGCACTTAATGTCAGTAAGATTGAAGGATTGATTGTGGACTTCAGAAAGGGTAAGATGAGGGAACACACACCAGTTTTCATCAAAGGATTAGAAGTGAAAAGGGTGAGCAATTTCAAGTTCTGAACTAGGTCAACATCTCTGAGTATCTATCCTGGGCCCAACATAGTGCTGCAGTTGCAGATATATTTCGTTAGGAGTTTGAAGAGATTTGTTATGTCACCAAAGACATTTGTAAAGACATTTACCAATGTTCTGTGAAGAGCATTCTAACTGGCTGCATCACCGCTTAGTATTGTGGGGGACACTGCACAGGATCGAAATATGCTACAGAGAGTTGTAAACTCAGTCAGCTCCATCATTGGCACTAGCCTTCCCAGCATCCAGAACATCTTCAGAGAGCGATGCCTCAGAAAGGTGGCGTTCATCATTAAGGATCCTCATTACCCAGGGCATGCCCTCTTCTCATTGCTACCATCAGGAAGGAGGTACAGGAGCCCAAAGACACACGCTCAATTATTCAGGAATAGATTCTTCCCCTCTGCCATCCGATTTCTGAATGGACATTGAACTCATGAACACTACTTTTTTTCTCTTATTGCACTAATTTAATTTAACTTTTTTATATATATTTACAGTTTTATTATTATGTATTATAATGTACTGTTGCCACATAACAACAAATTTCATGATATATGCCAGTGATTCTGATTCTGAATGGACTTCATTTTTCTTTACTTTTGTTCTGTTTATAGTAACACACACACACAAAATGCTGGAGGAACTCAGCAGGTCAGGCAGCATCTATGGAAAAAAGTACAGTTGATGTTTCAGGCTGAGAGCCTTCTTCAGGACTGGAAAGGAAGGCGGAAGAAGCCAGAATGGGGAGGAGAAGGATGTCTAGCAAGAAGGTGGTAGGTGACGCCAGGTGGCTGTAGAAAAGGTAAAGAGCTGGAGATGAAGGAATCTTGATAGGATAGCTAAATCTAAAAGGAAGGTGTGGCTTTCACTATCAAATCACTTATATCTTTTATGCCATTTCACATCTGTCCTCTCAGAGCAATCCCATTCCCCCACCTACTTGACTAACCTATTCTCTCTCATATAATCCCATTTAACACCTCCCTAAATTTGCCTAACACTCACCAATCTACACTAGAGGCAATTTAATTAACCTACCAATCCACACGTCTTTAGAAATCAGAGAAACCAGAGGAATAAAGACAAGAGATTCTGCAGATGTGGAAAATCCAGACCAGCACACACAAAATGCTGGTGGAAATCAGCAGGTCAGGCAACATCTATGGAAATGGGTAAAGAGACAATGTTTCAGGCCAAAACTCTTCATCTATTTGTGTTCCTTCTAATAAAAATGTTTATGGTTTATTTCTTGTGAATCTGATGCTTTGTGACTGTGATGCTGCTGCAAAGAAGTTTTCCAATGCACTTGTGTATGTAACAGTAAACTTGATTTTGACCAAACAGTGCAGCGTACTTAGTCCATGTGCTAATATTGCAACCCAATGCTTCCTAGGCATTTTACAATTCTCCATTCACAACCAGCAAATTACTTTTGAAGTGCAATATTAAAACAACAGGATTGAACCCAAAGTAGAGAGCAAAATTTTACTAAACAATGAGGTGAAATAGTCTCAAAGTTCAAATTTATTACCAAAGTACATATATGTCACCATAGACAATCCTGAGATTCATTTTCTTGTGGACATACTCAATAAATCCATAATAGAATAATAACCATAATAGAATCAATGAAAGGCTGCACCAACTTCGGTGTTCAACCAGTGTGCAAAAGGCAACAGACTGCAAATACAAAAAAGAAAGAAATAATAACAATGAATAAATAAGCAATAAATATTGAGAACATGAGATGAAGAGTCCTTGAAAGGGAGCCCATAGGTTGTAGAAACATTTCAATGATGGGGCAAGTGCAGCTACCAGAAGTGACCCCCACCCTCTCCTTCACTATTCCCCATTCCCATTTCCTTCTCTCACCTTATCTCCTTACCTGCCCATCACCTCCCTCTGGTTCTCCTCCCTCTTTTCTTTCTTCCATGGCCTGTCCTCTCCTATATGATTCCCCCTTTTCCAGCCCTATATCTATTTTACCAATCAACTTCCCAGCTCTTTACTTCACACTGCCACCACCCCTGGTTTCACCTATCACCTTGTGTTTCTTCCTCCCCTCTCCCCACTTTTTTACTTTGACTCTGCATCTTTCTTTCTTTCTTTCACTGTACACTTTTCCATAGATGCTGCCTGGCCTGGTCAGTTCTTCCAGCATTTTGTGTGTGTTGCTTAAAGTCTTACTATTTCAGAAGACCTGTCCTTCACCCAGTACATTAGTGCAATTGCAAAGAAAGCATGGCAATACCTCTACTTCCTTAGAAGTTTGTGAAGATTCAGTCTAATACTTTGACAAACTTCTATGGATGTGTGGTGGAGAGTATATTGACTGGCTGCATCATGGCCTGGTATGGAAACTCCAATGCCTTTGAATGGAAAATCCTATTTGGCCCAGTCCATCATGGGTAAAGCACTCCCAACCACTGAGCACATCTATATGAAACGTTGTAATCAGAAAGCAGCATCCATCATCAGAGATCCTCCACCACCCAGATCATGCTCTCTTCTGACTGTTGACATCAGGTAGAAGTTACAGGAGCCTCGGGACTCACACCAGCAGTTCCAAGAACAGTTACCATCAAGGTCTTGAAAAAAGGGGATAATTACACTCACTTGTCTCATCACCGAAATGTTTCCACAACCAAAGATCTGACTTTAAGGATTCTTTATCTCACTATCTCAGGTTCTTGTTATTTATTGCTATTGATTTATATTTGCATCTGCACAGTTTGTTGTCTTCTACACTTTGGTTGGTCTTTCATTGGTCCTGTTATAATTGCTATTTTATAGTTTTGCTCAGTCTCCCCACGAGAAAATGAATCTGAGGATTGTATATGGTGACATACATATAATTTACTTTGAAATTTGAACTTTGAAACAAGTCATTAGGTGATTTTAAAGTGGAGGTTGATAGTTTATTGATTACTAAGGGTGTTGAAGGTTATGGGGAGAAGGCAGGAGAATGTGGTTAAGAGGGAAAATAAATCAGCCATGATGGAATGGTGGAACCAACCAAGTGGTCTCATTCTGCTGCTGTGTCTTGTGGTCTTAACTCCTCTTTAATCCAAAAGCCTATTTATCACATCCTTGGTTATTCAGTGACGCCATCTCCAATTGTCTCTAGAGTAGAATTGATCCATGATTCCCTGGGAATAAATTTCTCCTGATCTCCATCTTAAGTCAAGTTCAACCATACACATGTAAACAGCTAAACAAAAGAATATTCCTCTGGGACCACAGTGCAAAACAGTATATACAGTATATCACATACAACACAAAATAATACTAACACAAGAATATTAACAGATAATATAAAAACTGTAAATGTGCAAGTTATGCATGATGCTTATATTGTTAAATAATCATCAGTATAATGCTACTGGCGCTGCCATAAATAGTGTGTACTGGGTGTTAGCAGGGTGCTCAGAAGACTCACAGCCTGGGGGAAGAAGCTGTTACTCAGCCTGACAATTCTTGTTCTTATGCTGAGGTACCTCCTGCCTGATGATAGGTCAGGGAGATTGTGGGACAGATGGGAGGGGTCCTTGACAATGCTGAGGGCTCTGAGAATGCAACACTTGTGGATGGAGGGGAGAGAGACCGTGATGACTCTATCTGTATTCACAATCCGTTGCAGGGTCTTGCATCAACCGTAAAATGGGTGGACACTTACTCATTGTGGAATAAAGTTGCAAAATAGAATTTGTTACCAAATAGGATGACTGAGTGTGAATAACAAATACACATTTGATAAAAAAAGAGGCAGAAATACACAACATGGGATGAGAAGAAGAAGGGTGGGAGGAGGCAGATGTGCAGTGTGCTACACCCAATCCCACCTTCCAGATTAAATTACTCAAGAACAGGTACTTTCCTGGTAACTAATCTGTAATATTTTATTTTAATATAAGAGCAATATGAAGAGAATCAATGCTATTGTCATGGGTCAAAATAGAATTATATCTTTGATACCTGACTTAATTAAACTAATAGATAAATCTAATCTCAATGGGAAGCCATTCTTCAGTCACACAGAAGTTACTTTCCCTATTTTGAGCATGGTGAAAGGAAAACATCTGTAATGAAAGATGGTGTAGATAAGATTGTTAGCTAAAGAATTCACAGCAATAAAAAAATAATAATCAGATGGACTGTCTCTACTTTTTGCGAAGGCTGAGGAAAGTCCATCTCCCACCCCCCATCCTCCTCACATTCTACAGAGGTTATATTGAGAACATCCTGAGCCGCTGCATCACTGCCTGGTTCGGAAATTGCACCATCTCGGATCACAAGACCCTGCAGCGGATAGTGAGGTCAGCTGAGAAGATCATCGGGGTCTCTCTTCCAGCCATCATGAACATTTACACTACACGCTGCATCCGCAAAGGAAACAGCATTATGAAGGACCCCATGCACCCCTCATACAATCTCTTCTCCCTCCTGCCATCTGGGAAAAGGCTCCGAAGCATTCGGGCTCTCACGACCAGACTATGTAACAGTTTCTTCCCCCAAGCTATCAGACTCCTCAATACCCGAAGCCTGGACTGACACCTTGCCCTACTGTCCTGTTTATTATTTATTGTAATGCTGGGTACTGTTTTTGTGCACTTTATGCAATCCAGTGTAGGTCTGTAGTCTAGTGTAGCTTTCTCTGTGTTTTTTTTTATTACGTAGTTCAGTCTAGTTTTTTGTACTGTGTCATGTAACACCATGGTCCTGAAAAACATTGTCTCATTTTTACTGTGTATTGTACCAGCAGTTATGGTCGAAATTACAATAAAAGTGACTTGACTTGACTTGTAATGTGCCATCTTGCCGTGCTGTTAGGTCCTCTCTGTGACACCAGGAATTTCAGAACTTTAAAGCGACAGGAGTCATTGCCTTAAGTAGGCAACATTTATCATCAAAGACTATTAGGCAGGAGGTACAGAAGGCTGAAGACCTACATCACCAGGTTCCAGAACAGTTACTTAACTTCAACCATTTAGAACAAAGAACATAGAACTTTTCAGCTCTTCAGCCCGAAATGTTGCACTGACCTTTTAACCCACTCTAAACCTTCCCTCCTACATAATCCTCCATTTTTCTATCATCCATGTGCCTATCTGGGACTTTCTCAAATATTCCTAATGTATCTGATTGTACCACCATCCTCTGGAAGTGCATTCCACACACCCACCATTCTCATTGGTGAAGAATTTACCTTTGGCACCCCCCCCCCAATCACCTTAAAGTTATGTATTAAAAATTTCCACTTAGGAAAAGGCTGTCCACTCGATCTATGCCTCTTATTATCTTGTACACCTCTATCAAGTCACCTCCCATCCTCCTTCACTCGAAAGAGAAAAGCCCTAGATCAGTCAACCTATCTTCCTAATACATACTCTCTAATCCAGGGAGCATCTTGGTAAATCTCTGCACCTCTCTGAAACGTCCACATCCTTCCTGCTTATAAGGCAATGGTTCTTTAGTTCTTGAACCACTGGTATTGTAAGCTTTCAATAAACCTGCAATAAACAACACGAGACATTTTATGTTTAAGATAAACTGTAACAAATCATTTACTGTACTCCAAACAATGAAACAAAGCTCAGTGACAGTACTTTATGTAGTTATGTCATCACATCAAACCAGCAGGTTAAAGAGAACCCCAACTCAACGTCAGTGGTTCTGTACGTTTCCACCAATTACCCTACAGATTTCACTGTGAGCCCAGATGAGCCGCCTGGCTCTGATCCTATGTTCTCAGGGTAGAGGGACAGCAGAGGCCTCTGGCTCGTCCAGAGGTGTGTTGACTTGCTCATAGTCATGTTGTGATATTAGGGACAAGGATGCAGAATCCTCCAAGTCTCGGTAGGCTGGTTTAGAGTGATCTACTGAAATATTTTCAAGTTTACCCCTCCTAACTGCGATAAAAGTCTTTTCTCTCTTTCCAAAACATGGAACAGGCCATCATAAGAGGGCCAAAGGGGATTTTGGTGTGCATCATGGTAGACAAAAACAAATGAGGTGGAATGTAGATCAGCAGGAACCCAAGAGTACCGTTCACCATGATGGGAGGTAGGAACAAGTGCAAAGGAATTGAATTTACTGGGGGGGGGGGTGGAATGCTGTTGAGAGGCCAGTCAGGTGATCATGGCGCCAGGGCTGAAATTACCTGGCACTCGTAATGGCTGCCCATATACCAACTCAGACGTGAATGTCTGCAGGTCCTCATTTAGAGTTGTCCTGAGCCCCAGCAGGGCCCACAGAAGACGATCATGCCAACACATCCGTCAGGGAAGCCCTCAGAGCAGCCTTTAAGGACCGGTGAAACTGCTTGCACAGGTCATTGGACTGCGGGTTTACGTCATGGTGTAATGTAGCCTAACGGCAATGTTCTAGGCCATGATAGCCCAGAGATCTCATATGAATTGGGGATCATGGTCAGAGGAAATATCAGATGGGATGCCAAACTGATAAACTCAGGTGCTGATGAACGCCCAAGCCACATCTATGGCGTCGATTCTAGAGGGATGACTCTGGCCACCAGATGGTATGGTCCACCATGGTAAAGAAGTGAGTGAAACCTCATTAGAGGGCAAGAGGGCCAACAAGATCTAATTTGACATAGTCAAACTGTTGCACAGAGACCTCAATGGCACCTAAACACGACAGTAAATTTTGTCTGTTGGCACTCCACACAGGTTGCACTCCAATCACTCACATCCTTTCCAAGGCCGTGCCACACAAACTTCAGTGCAACCATTTTCTGTGAGGCCTTCCAGCCCGGGTGCGAGAGGCCATGGATGGAGTCTAAAACAGTCCACCTCCAGTTTATGGGCATGATTTGGTGAGGGCAACTGGTTGAGATATCATTCAGAAGAGGAACCCCAGCTTCCCTGAATTTAACATCAGCCAGCTGCAGGCCCATCACTGCTGATCAGTAAGCCTGGACCTCTGGGTCAGTAGCTTGGTCAGCTGTCATGTCTGCATAGTCAACCCCAATGTGTGTGGCCTCAATGGCTGGCTGTGAGAGGCAATCAGCCACAGCATTAATTTTCCACTTGATATGTTTTATATCAGTTGTGAACTTTGATATGTAGGCCAGTTGGTGTTGCTGCCATGCAGATGAACGGTCTGTTATTTTGGCCATCATATGCACGAGGGGCAACGAACACTGTGAAATGGTGACCCTCTGGAAGAAAAAGAAAATGGCGGACATCCAGATGGAGACCAAGAAGCTCACGGTCAAACGTGCTGTCCTTCCTTTCGGGGGACGGAGCTGCCAGATGAAGAAGGCGAGCGGCTGGCACACATTTCTGACCAGACTGTTCGTGCACAGCAGAGTCTGAAGTGTCAGTAGTAATGGCTTTAGGTCAAGTCAAGTCACTTTTTATTGTCATTTCAACCATAACCATAACTACAGTACATAGTAAAACTGAGACAACATTTTTTCAGGACCATGGTGTTACATGACACAGTACAAAAACTAGACTGAACTACATAAAAAACAAAACAGTAAAAAAAACTACACTAGACTACAGACTGACCCAGGACTGCATAAAGTGCACAAAACAGTGCAGGCATTACAATAAATAATAAACAGGACAATAGGGCAGTAAGGTGTCAGTCCAGGCTTCGGGTATTGAGGAGTCTAATAGCTTGGGGGAAGAAACGGTTACATAGTCTGGTCGTGAGAGCCTGAATGCTTCAGTGCCTTTTCCCAGACGGCAGGAGGGAGAAGAAGTGTATTGGGGAGTAGGTGCGCTGGTATGGTTGCATTGGAAAGAGATCATTTGGCATCATCAAATGCCCTGCTCATGTCCACTGACCAGTCTAGCACATGATTAGGGGTACTGCCTTTAAGCACACTATACATATGTTCAGCACCTCGTGGAATGAGTTCACCATGCCTAAAAACTCCTCTAGTTTATGTCATGTGTGGTGGTGGGAAATGAGGCTACTTTTGATGGGAGGGCTTTCGCACCTTCTGCGGAGATGCTCTGGCTGAGAAAGTCAATGGTTGACAACCTAAACTGGCACTTAGCACGGTTAATAATCAAACCATGTTAGCTTAAGTGCTTGAAAAGTGTGTGGAGATACATGTTCAGATTTGGTTCACTGACAACATGAACGTCATTCAGGTAAACACAAAGAAACTCTTATGTCTTTTAATACAGAGTCTATCAGCCGTTGGAAAGTCTGTGCTGCATTTTTCAGCCCAAATGGCGTATGCAGAAACTCAAAGAGGCCAAACAGGGATGTCACAGCCATCTTGGGAATGTGCCAAAAAGGACCGGATAATGATCGGGGGGTGGTGACTTTGTTAAGTTGACAGCAATCACCACGTGGGTGGTAACCATCATAGGACTTGGGGGCCATGTGGAGGGGCAAAGCCCAGGGGCTATTCGACCAGTGTACAATGCCAAGTCTTTCCATGTTGTCAAACTCAGCCTTCGTGGTTGCCAGCTTTTCTGGATCCCATGTATGCACGTCGGTATAAACCAGCAGATCAGTTGTAGAAATGTTGGTGCTCGACTGCATGTTTTGTGACTGGTGATGTCTGGGAATTCACCCAGCAGTCGAGTAAACTCACATGCACTGGTGTGTGCAGTTGCCAGAACTTACTGGGGGAACTTACTGGGGGAACAAGGTAACACCCCAAAGTCCCTGCCATCCGCAAGCTGGCAGTTCTTAAGATCAACTAATAGTCCTTGGGCACACAGGAAATCTGCCCTGAGCAGAGGTCTAGCCACAAAGTCCCACGTGTAATGTCGCTCACTGAAGCAGAGCATCACCCATTGTGTCCCGTAAGTCTGGGTCCAGCTGCTGTTGGTGGCCTCCAGTGAGGTTTCATCACTCCTTGCCTTCTCATCAATAGGCGATGCTGGCTGCACCCTTACCTGAGCACCCGTGTCGCCCTGAAAGGGTGTCCATAATGAACAGTAGATGACCCCGGAAGCTGGAACCCACGGTGTTCACAGACCTCTGAAGCTGCAAGGCAGTCAGCACTTCCTAACATTCATACCAAAGCAAGCGTGGTGAAAACACAGATCCAGTGTCGTCTGTTTTGCAGTTGAGGGCATCTTTATGTTGGGGCCTTGCTGGCCAGGCTTACTGAGGCAGAGAAAGGAGGAGGAATGATGCATCACTGCCTGGCTGCATGTAGACTATCAGCCATTTTAGCAAGCTTTCTATAATCCTTCATGGGTACATTAGTGAGGGTTATGTGAACTTGATCAGGCATTTGCTCCAGGAAGAGTTCTTGAAAAACAAAAGAAGGTTGGTGATTTCCCAGGAGCCATGTGGGCCATTAGCTCCGATGGCTTAGCATTGCTGAGGCTGGGCAAGGACAGCAACAGTTTGATGCGCTCAGTCTCCAGTCTGTAAAAAGGGAGTTTCAACGATCAGTATTTATCGTGTTCAGATGGGTCTTCTAGTAGACTCAACACTCTCACAGCCATGGAGTTGCTGAGTGATGCTACCACATAAATATTTGGTGTTGTTGGCAGTGATGCCTTGCAGCGTGTATAAACCAAGGAACAGCATTTTGCTGCCAGAACTCCAATATTTTCAAAGCTACAGCATTGGCCAACATGATTAATAATTCTGGAATCGTCCTAGAGCATCAGGGTCACCAATCTAATTCACAAATAAAATGGTAGAGGTACTTTATGTTTAAGAACTTATTTATTGTACTCAAACACTGAACACAAAGCATGGTAACAGTATGTAATTACATCATCACATCAGACCAGCCTCTTAGTGAACCCCAACTCAATACCAGTGGTTATGAATTACGCACATTTCCACCAATTACATTACCATGCAGTATAATCAGAGTTCAGCTCCACTATGACCACTTCGCACTTCAATGGACTTCGTTTCTCTTTTTTTCTATTCTAATTTTGTTCTTTCTTGTAGAAAATGTGCTTAATTTAGTTTTTTTTTTGAAAATGCTGCTTATCTGATGATGCAGCTCCCGTACTTCTGCACATGTTACTCGCAAAGTTTTACAATGGAGCATTCTGACTGGCTGCATTACTGTCCGGTATGGTGGGGGGGGGGGGGGGGGTGCTACCACACAGGATCAAAATAAGCTACAGAAAGTTGTAAATTCAGTCAACTTCATCATGGGCACCGGCCTCCCCAGCATCCAGGACATCTTCAAGGAGCAAAACCTCAAAAATGTGGCATCCATCATTAAGGATCCCTATCACCTAGTACATGCCTTCTTCTCATTGCTACCATCAGGGAGGAGGTACAGGATCCTGAAGGCACACACCCAATGATTTAGGAACAGCTTCTTCCCCTCTGCCATAGATTTCACACAGTGAAATGTCAAATTTTATTTAATGACCAACGCAGCCTGAGGAGATGTTGGGGGCAGCACGTAAGTGTCACCCCGCTTTCGGTTCCAACATAGCATGCCCACAACTCTCTAACCTTAACCATATGTATTTGGAATGTGGGAGGAAACTGGAGCACCCAGAGAAAAGCTATGCATTCACAGGATGAAAGTATAAACTCCTTACAGACAGCAGTAGGAATTCAACCCTGGTCACTGGTACCAAGCCAGACTTGCATGAAGTACATTTTGAAAGAGAGAAAGTAGCATTATATGTTTGTAAGTGTATGGTTTGTGTATAAGTGACATGCATCCTTTGTGTAATGCTATTCTGCAGCAAAGTCTAAGTCAAGTTTATTGTCAGAATCAGAATCAGGTTCAATATCACTGGCATATATCATGAAATTTGTTGTTATGCAGCAGCAGTACATTACAATACTGTTACATAGTAATAAAAACTGTGAACTATAGACCATAAGACCATAAGATATAGGAGCACAATTAGTTCATCTGGCCTTCTCCCCATAACCTTTGATGCCGTGTCCAATCAAGAACCTATCAAACTCTGCCTTAAATACACCCAATGACCTGGCATCCACAGCTGTATGTGGCAACGATTTCCACAAATTCACTACCCTTTGGCTAAAGATGTCTCAATGTGCATGAGATAAATAATATTTAATTTATTGAGGAGCTTTTAGTAATGATCTTTCAAGAGTCATTAGATTTTGGAATGGTTCTGGAAGACTGGAAAAATTGCAAATATCACTCTACTCTATAAGAAGGGATTCAATTTGACTCAAATGATGCATTTCACTGCATGTTTTAAGATTTTGATATACATGTGACAAATAAAACTAATCTTTACAGACAGATTCAAAATTCAAGTTTATTTATCATGTGTACTGTACATCTGTTGTGCTGGAAATGAGAACGATTCTTTGGGTCTCAAAGGCAAGAGCTCTGGAAACACAGTTTTAATAGTAAGGAGTTTATTTACAAGGGAAGAAAAAGCTTGGGAGCAACACAAGCGGCTACAATATTCGCACAAACGTGCTTAGAATAGACGAGCGTGGGAAAAGTCGGGCTGGCAGTACAATACATGGGAACATGGTGTGGGAAAAGAGTACGGGTGCACATACAAGCAAGGGAAAAGTAACTACAATACCTGCCATCTCTTGACTATGGGCAGGCATGGCTCTTTGGCTAAAGGGACAACAATAAATGCCCCCCCAACCCTATTCAATGCACACCTTACCACGTGTCTCCAGCGCTGTTCTGCAGTCTTCAGCCTGGAGTGAAGCAGGGTGGTCCCTCGAGGTTGGCAAAAAGAGAACGAGCCAAGCACATGTAGCACCCTTTATAGGTCAGGGGGCTGGAGGGTCCAGCCCAGGTGCTAGATGGGTTAATCCAATTAAGGTGGCCAATGGTTAAGTGTGCATTCATTAGTTGGGAGGGGTGAAATGTTGACTGGCAGGTGGTGTGGCTTCCGACCAGGTGAGGGCAGTGCTGTCATGTGACTGGCACGGCTCCCTGGATACAGCATTGAAATGTACAATGAAGTGTGTTATTTGCGTTAACTCCCAACAAATCTGAAGGTGTCCTTGGGGCAGCCCACAAGTGTTGCCACACATTCCAGTACCAACACAGCATACCCACAATGCTCAGCAAAACAATACAGAATACAACAAAACAACAGCAGGAAATCTTCCCTGTTCCTCTCTCCCACTCACCCTTGACAGGCCTCCAGACTTCAGTGGACTCAGGTCTGCAAACACCAGGCTTGGATCTCCCCAGTGGACTCGAAGAGATTCACAGTCTTGGCTGAGGCCAATGGACGTCGACTTCCAGACATCCGATTCACTCCTGGGCCAAGATCCTTGGGATAGATCAGTCACAACATGTTCAGTTTGTTAACCTTTATACAGCTGCTTTGACCTTCCTAATTGTGTTTGGGCCTCTCTTATTATGGTTCCTTCTTGATTGATTTGTGTAATTACCCATCAGCAATTTCATGTTTCATATTTCCTTTTGATACAGGATGACGGCATTCATTAGGCCATTAGTTTATGCTTGTTCTCAGAACAATCTCATTCTCCCATACAAGATGCTTTTGCTTTTGCTTCAGTTGTAATCTCTCCAATGCCTCCTTGAAGCAGGAAGGACTGTGGTTAAGTCAACACCTACAAGCACCTAATTTAGGATTTTATTCCCTGGAGTGTATGAGAATGAAAGGTGATTTGATAGTGCTACACTGAGGAGTGCAGTAGAACATAGGGATCTGGGAATACAGATCCATAATTCCTTGTAAGTGGCATCACAGGTAGATAGGTTTGTAAGAAAGCTTTTGGCACATTGGCTTTCATAGATCAAAATATTGAGTACAAGAGTTGAGATGTTATGTTGAAGTTGTGTAAGATGTTGGTGAGTGTGCAGTTTTGGTCACCTACCTACAGAAAAGATGTAAATAAGGTTGAAAGAGTGCAGAGAAAACTTACAAGGATGTTTCCAGGACTGGAGGACTTGAGTTATAATGAAAGGTTGACTAGATTAGAACTTAATTCCCTAGAACATAGAAGAGTTAGGAGAGATTTGATAAGAGGTATACATAATTATGAGAGGTAGAGACAGGGTAAATGCAGCAGGCTTTTTCCATTGTGGTTGGGTGAGACTAGAGCTAGATGTCATGGGTTAAGGATGAAAAGTGAAATTTTTAAGGGGAGCATGAAGGGCAACTTCTTCACTCAGAGGGCTGTGGTAGTGTGGAATGAGCTGCCAGCAGAGATGGTGGAGGTGAGTTCGATTTCAACATCTAAGAAAATATGGATACGTACATGGATGGGAGGGGTATAAGAACTATGGTCTGGGTGCAGATCAATGGGACTATGCAGATTAATAGGTTGGCATGGACTAGGTGAGTTGAATGACCAATTTCTGTTATGTAGTGTTCTATGACTTTTAAACACTCTAAGTAATACATTGACAGGTCTTGTGGAGTGAATTACATTGCAGAGTGGGTATTGTAGGATACTTGCACAAGATACAAGAAGCATTAAACAATTATTCATGGAAAACTTGTCCTTCAAGACACCCTGAAGAAGGTATACAGGCATTTCAATTGTACCACTAAGCAATGAATACTTGTACGACATTGTACCTTGTGAAAAGTTCAAAGAGATCTGAAGTGAATTGATATCTATTAACAATAACCAACTCTCGAGATCCCTTATGCATTGCAAAAATCAATCCCACCCCTTTATTTGTACACTCAGTGACCACTTTTAAGGTACATTTGTATACTGTTACAAACCCCAAAACTGGGTCACTTACCAGCAAAGATGGAGACGTCCATTGAAGTCTGATGATACTATTTTTAACAGTATTTATTAGTAAAAATACACAAAAATAATATCAATGCAAATATACAGATAACATACGTCGTCAATACTAAATCTAAAAGTGCGGGTATAATAATGATCAATAAGAAATAAGCTCTATCGTTGTCTAGGGGATAATGTATTGTCCATTGGAAATATAAAGTTCACTCAGTTCATACAGGCTGCAGCCATTGGGGACCGCTGGGTTGCAATGGTTGGCGAGAGAGAGAGATTTGGAGAAAAACTTGCCGGCTTTCCTTTTGTGATTTCGATCTGTCAGGAGTCTCGTTCTCCTTTAGCTAAGCCGTTCTTCCGTGAGGAGCCCGCCACCCTGACAAGGGAGGACGCACACGAGCCCCCACCGGCTGTCACTATTAAACACTGTCACAGGATCTCTAGCGTTTCTCCTGGTGCGTCTAAAGGGGTTGTTCCCCAGACCCTCTTTTATCCTTACTCACAGGGTCTCAGATGTCAATCAGGTTGGGATGATGCAATCCCTCAACCAGACCACTCTGGTTGTCCCCTGAGGGTTTTCAATGAATAGTACAGTACAATTCCGTCTCCAAGAGACAATGGCCGTTATCAGTGGTTCTGTTTTTGCTGAGGCCAGGACACATTCCAAACCTTGTGTATTCTGCATGTCTCCCTCTCATTTCCTGGGTCCCAGACCCGAATTAATAGCGATCTTGCGATTCTTAAAAGGAGGGGGCGACTTTGTACCCTTCGGCCCCTCAGAGTTGCTTCACATTCATAACACCCCCTTCCTTCTAAGATTTTTGCCACAGGTAAAAATTAATTAATACAGAGTCTTACAGGATTTCAGAATCTAACATAATACAAAAGAGTTTTTTTTTCACTACAGAGTAATACAGTTATACATTCAATTCAGCATCTAAACAGTTAGCGATTACATTGTCACTTCCTTTAATATCTTAACATCTTGTACCTTAATAAATTCTTGTAGCATCAGACTCCAAGTTAATAACCACCTATTTTTATTCCTTTTCTTCAGCAAACAAAAACTAAAGAGTTGTGATCTTAGCTTACGTGTATATTACAAAAGTTCATGCAAATATTAATCTTTATTTTACTTTCAAACTTAACAGTCAATCTTCCATGGGGATTGTCTTTATTATTTACATGCTTCGTCGAAACCCCTTAAAACCAGATCCTGTTATTTAAAATGGCATCCCGTCAACCCTCGCCCCTTTTCCAGTCGACTCCCACGTGGTTAGCTTGTATACCAGTGTGGAATAGGCTTTTGCATGCTCCTTTCATAGGAGTTATTTTATCAACAATGTTTTCCAAATGTGGCCCATTTGCTGAATTTCCACACAATTCTTTATTTTTAAGCAAGTTGTTAGTTTTATCTTCAGGACCCTTCATGCTATTAGTTTTCAGTTTAAACTCTGCAAGCGATCCCTCTTTGTCTAAACAGCATTTCAAATTCTGCCTCCTCACAGCACACTCTTGAATAACAATAGCATGTGAGGCACCTTTACATTCCAAATCAACCAGTAATTGATTCGCAGGCACCGTGTTAACAAGCCATTGTCCCTGCAGCCTGGTTACTGCTTCTGACATCAATCCAGACTTTAAATTTTCTTCATTCAATTTAGGAACTACACTTTTCCCTTTCCCTTCAATAATAATATTCACCTTACCACCTTTTATCTCCTCACTAACTTTTAACACACCTTCGAACACAAACAACTGGGAATTCTCACTTCCCACTAGTACCAAGGTTAACCCTTTCTTCACTGAACCAAGTCCATCTGACCCACAAGGACTGCATTCCTTTTTAACTGAATCAAAGACTTTTCCTGAGTTCCATTACTAGGTTCAGTACCATGTGCATCCACATCTTGAACACACTCAAACGGGACATCTGCCTCTTCAAGGCTTTCAATACCCGTCCCCTTTTCAAATTCTAAGTTCCCCTGATCCTCCCAGTTACTCTCTGGGCAACTCCCTTCCAGAGTAAACTCAACTCCGCGGGCTGAAACAACCTCATCTGCCAACCCAGCAGACTTCTTCAAGGTAATGGCATCCTTTTCATCTAGGACTGCCCTCATTTCATTATCGGGAACACCTTTAAAATTTTCAACTTCTTCAAACAGTTCTGTCAAACCAGACAGATCATCCATGTCCAACCCCAGACCTTCTAACAGCCTTATCTGTTTCTCATTTTTACTCCATGCCTCTATAAATTTCCTCCTGGCTAAGGGCAGGTCTACCTCCTCTCCTTTACTCTCTTTCACCTCCCTACACTCTGTTTTACCACCCTCTAACCCCTCTTGGTACAGGGTCGGTAAAAACGTCTTGGCCAAATCGATACTGGCCTCTTTCTCGGCTGCCTTTCTCAACATGCAGCGAGTGATCGCGCATGTGGGATAGATCTTGGAATCTAGGGGTGGGTCAACACTTACGGGCTGGCTCGTCAGCTTCATTGCTGACCAAACCTCACCACCAGCTAAATCGTTACCCAGAAGGATGTCTACGTCAGTTCTTGGGAATTCTGATCGCACCCCTATTTCAACTGGTCCAGATACCAGCTCACAATTTATAATGATCCTATGCAAAGGCACAGCTTCTGTCCCTTTTCCTATGCCTCTCAAAGCCACCTCTCCTGTCTCAGGACCAAAATCTAGTACCTTACTGAGAATCAATGACAGCTCAGCTCCCGTGTCTCTCCAGATCCGCACTGGTACTGGTGTGTCTCCCTCTTTCACAGACATGGTTCCTTCTGAAATAAATTTCTCAGGCCCCTCTCGTATTCTGTCTACCTGGGGCTTTCTCTTTGATTTACTGATCACCACAATACATCCTGTAGGGACTGCTGCTTTCCCTTTTCCTATCTCCTTCCTCGGAGCAAGGCACTTAGATGCAATATGACCCACCTTTCCACAATTAAAACAGGTCAAGCCAGGAACCCTCCTGCCATCTTGCTTTTCCTCCTCCTTATTTTTACCGCTAGCTCCCGGCTGGATCTCTGCCTCAACTGGCGGGCTTTCTCTACCGTTCCCACGGTCTTTCTGGTAACTCTTATTCGAGGAAAACTTTGTCTTGTGGGTTAGGGCATATTCATCTGCAAAGCTAGCAAATTCGGATATGGACTTATTTGGCTTCTCATTCAAATACATCCGGATATCATCCAAAACACAACCTTTAAATTCCTCAATCAGAATTAACTCCCTGAGACGCCAAAAATCCTCTTCCACCAATTCTGCTGCACACCAAAGATCCAAGAGCACACCCTTCTCATAGGCAAACTCGGTATACATCTGATTCCACCCTTTCTTTAAATTTCTGAACTTTTGTCTATAGGCCTCAGGTACCAATTCGTAGGCCCGAAGAATGGCCTGCTTTACTTCCTCGTAATTCTTATACTCCTCCTCTTCCACAGACAATGCCGCATATGCCCGTTGTGCCTTCCCTTTTAACACACTTTGTAACAATGCCACCCACTGATCTTTGGGCCACTTCTGACTCACTGCCACCTTTTCAAAATGCAAGAAATAACTATCAACATCCGTCTCCTCGAACGGAGGTACTAACCTAAACTCCCTACTAACATTAAACCTCTCCTCTCGGTCTGGCCCTTGAGCTCTTCGCTCTTGCCTTAACTTCTCCAGGTCCAAGTCATGTTGCCTCTGTTTCTCGTTCTCCTCATACTCCCTCTTCTTTTCAGCTCTCTCCTCTTTTTCGGCCCTTTCCTTCTCTTTTTCAGCCCTTTCTCTTCTTCAGCTGCTTCCAGCTGTTTTAACTTAATTTCATGCTCCCTCTGCTTCTCAGCTCTTTCCTGCTCCCTTTTCACCTCTAACTCCTTTAGCTGGAGTGCATACTCCTTTTCCTTTTCAGCTCTTTCCTTCTCCCTCTTCACCTCTAACTCCTTTAGCTGGAGCTCATGCTCCATTTGCTTTTCGGCTCTTTCTTTTTCCTTTTCAGCTGCTTCCAGTTGTTTTAACTTAATTTCATGTTCTAACCTTAATTTCTCCAACTCTAATTGAGCCGTCCCACTAGCTGGTACCTTTTCAGGGATATTTTCCAATACCTCAGCCGAAAACACATTCTTCACAATATAATACTGAGTTATGGCCCTCTGCACCTCCCGCTTTTTCATCGACAACCTCTGCGAGGTTTAGTCCTTTTGCAATATTTATCAAGTCCGACTTTGTGGCAGCCTCTAGCGCCTCCAGAGTCGGGTTTTCTATAAATTCACCCACGTCCATCTTTGCTGGTTTCCCATCTGGTTACCCGTGCAACCAGACCCACGTTTGGACTTAAAAGCCCGATTCACTGGCCCTCCAATTTGGTATCAAATCTCGAGACGAGGCCCCACGTTGTTACGAACCCCGTAACTGGGTCACTTACCAGCAAAGATGGAGACGTCCGTTGAAGTCTGATGATACTATTTTTAACAGTATTTATTAGTAAAAATACACAAAAATAATATCAATGCAAATATACATATAATATACGTCGTCAATACTAAATCTAAAAGTGCGGGTATAATGATAAGAAATAAGCTCTATCGTTGTCTAGGGGATAATGTATTGTCCGATGGAAATATAAAGTTCACTCAGTTCATACAGGCTGCAGCCATTGGGGACCGCTAGGTTGCAATGGTTGGCGAGAGAGAGAGATTTGGAGAAAAACTTGCCGGCTTTCCTTTTGTGATTTCGATCCGTCAGGAGTCTCGTTCTCCTTTAGCTAAGCCGTTCTTCCGTGAGGAGCCCGCCACCCTGACAAGGGAGGATGCACACGGGCCCCCACCGGCTGTCACTATTAAACACTGTCATGGGATCTCTTGCATTTCTCCTGGTGCATCTAAAGGGGTTGTTCCCCAGACCCTCTTTTATCCTTACTCACGGGGTCTCAGATGTCAATCAGGTTGGGATGATGCAATCCCTCAACCAGACCACTCTGGTTGTCCTCTGAGGGGTTTCAATGAATACACAATTGAAGTACTCAATACACAATTCCTTCTCCAAGAGACAATAGCCATTATCAGTGGTTCCGTTTCGCCAAGGCCAGGACACATTCTAAACCTTGTGTATTCTGCTTGTCTCCCTCTCATTTCCTGGGTCCCAGACCCGAATTAATAGCCATCTTGCGATTCTTAAAAAGGAGGGGGTGACTTTGTACCCTTCGGCCCCTCAGAGTTGCTTCACATTCATAACAATACCTGCTTGTTAATGCAATTATCTCATCAGCCAATCAGGTGGCAGCAACTCAATGCATAAAATCATGCAGACATGGTCAAGAGGTTCAGTTGTTATTCGGACCAAGCATCAGAATGAGGAAGAAATGTGACC
This sequence comes from Hypanus sabinus, assembly GCF_030144855.1. Classification (NCBI taxonomy): domain Eukaryota; kingdom Metazoa; phylum Chordata; class Chondrichthyes; order Myliobatiformes; family Dasyatidae; genus Hypanus; species Hypanus sabinus. The sequence continues at coordinate 67,727,951 of NC_082738.1, forward strand.
TAAGTGACTTTGACCATGAAGTGATCATTAATGCCAGATGGAGTGGTTTGCGTATCTCAGAAACTGCTGTTCTCCTGGGATTTTCATGCACAACTCTCTCTAGCGTTTACAGAAAATGGTGCGAGAAACAAAAAAACATCCAGTGATTGGCAGTTCTGTAGGCAAAGTTGCCTTGTTAATGAAAGAGGTCAGAGGAGAATGACCAGATTGGTTCAAACTAAGAGGAAGGGGACAGTAATTCAAGTAAACACAAATGCCTGTACTGTGCTGTAATGTCCTATGTATTCAATTCACAACTTTTAATATTTCACTCAGCGATGTCTGGAGTCTAATTGTGTTTTCTGACAAAGGCTGAATTTCTTGCTGCTATCTCTACCCTGGTGGTACCGGGATTCATTTTCATATCCCAGTCATGCACTTATTTTTTTATATTGAATTCCTGCTGCTTTCTGTCATTCCAGGGCTTCTGCTGATACTGGCCAGTCTGCTTTGTTTCATTCTGCCTTAGTGCAGTCTCGTCTTGCATATTCCTGTTGGAGAAATTTCCTTTCTGTGAATACCACAAGATATTAGAGCAGAATTCTGCCATTCAGCCCATCTAGTCTGCATCACCATTCCATCATAGCTGATTTATTATCCCTCCCAACTCCATTCTCCTGTCTTCTCCCCATAACCTTTGACACCCTTACTAATCAAACACCTATCAACCTCTGCTTTAAGTATACCCAATGACTTCACAGCCGTCTGTGGCAATGAATTCTACAGATTCACCACCCTCTGGCTAAAAAATTCCTCCTCATTTGTGATCTAATGGGACAGTCTTATATTCTGAGGCTGTGCCCTCTGGTCTTCACTGTAAGAAACATTGTCTCCACATTCACTCTATCTCATCATTATCATTATGTACTATGTCATAGGACGTAGGCGATCATGGTCTCATGACTGTGATTCTACTTGGCAATTTTTTCTGCAGAAGTGGTTTGCCATTGCCTTCTCCTGGGCAGTGTCTTTACAAGGTGGGTGACCCCAGCCATTATCAATACTCTTCAGAGATTGTGTCTGCCTGGCGTCAGTGGTCACATAACCAGGACTTGTTATGGCTTCATGTGACCCTGATTGGGTGGCTAAGCAGGTGCTACACCTTGCTCAAGGGTGACTTGCAGGCTAGCGGAGGGAAGGAGCACCTTACACCTCCTTTGGTAGAGAAGTGTTTCCACCCCATCACCCAACTCTCTGTTAAGGTTTTCAATATTAGATACCTTTCATAAGATCCCCTTAAATCTCTAGTGAGTACAGGCCCATATCCATCAAACATTCCTCATACATTAACCCTTTCATTCCTGGGATCATTCTCAAAAACTTGTTCTCCACACCAGCAGATCCTTTCCTAGATAAAGGGCCCAAAACTGCTCACCATATTCCAAGTGTGATCTGACCAATGCCTTTTTGATAAGTCACAATGACATCACTGTGCTCTGCTCAGATTCTCTGGGTGTAGATTCCATGTATATCCATTCTTCTAACACATTTAATATTTTGCCTCCTTAAAGGAACAGACTGCCACTGCATCTGTGGCAAGAATCCGTGTCATTTACATTCATCTGGGGCTGACTGTTTCAGGAACAAAGATTTGCTGTTATCCTTTGTGTCTGTCATTCACATCTCTGGTAAAGGATGAAATTTCTTGACATTTTTTTTTGCCGTCAGTTCCACTGAGATCACAATTTTGCAAGCCTGGTTGAGTCTAAAACTCTGGGTATTTAACTACCGGCACTGATTCGGTTTGTCATTGAAGCCACGCGCAAACTCATCCCACAGCAGACAGTTTAACAATTCTCTACAGTTCCAACATACACATCCCTTACTGTGACAACGTAGTCACTGTCCGTTCTTCTTGTTCAATGATTGTTAAGCCAGCCTTTCTTTATTTACTAACCACAGCTCATCACCCCTTACTGGGGAATAGACCCCAGACAACAGCTCAGTCCTCCCTCCTGGGCCAGTCCTTCAAGTTGTCCCAGTAGTAGCCCATCTTTGAAAATCCTTCCTCTCCCAAGAATGAGAACTTTGGAGCTTCTGTTGGCATGTCTGTAGCACTGGGTATTTATGGTATTGGGTTGCTAGCCCCTTGCCAACTCACCTCCTGTTACAGCTGGCCTTGGGACTATCCATGGTGGAGTTGACAACCTTCCATGGATTGTAATAATCCTTCACTTTGTGAGAAAGGACCATCTTTGTGCAAAGGTAATTCTGTGGTATCATCATATTATTAAGAATGTACTAGGTTTCCAAGCCAATCTCCCTCAATAAGTCTGATGATCTCCAACAGAGTTCATGCCATTTCCCAACATACTGCTCCAATATGAAGATGTTGCATAAGGTACAGAAGATTTCTATCCTATAATAATAAAAAGATTGAAAAAGAAAAAAAGAAAGAAGATTTCTATCCTTTCCATGTAGTCTTATATACTGGATTGCCCAAGGAGAGCACAGTGACCTGTCTCAATCACTATCACCCAGTAGCCCTTCATTAACAGTGATGAAGTGCTTTGAGAAGTTAGGGATAAAAAAATATCAACACCTGCCTTAGATCCACTCCAGTTTGCCTACTGGAGCAACAGGTCCACAGTAGAAGCCATCTCACTGGCTCTTCACTCAACCCTGGAACATCTGGACAACAAAGGAGACTTGGCTGGCAGGATGCTCTTTATTGATGACAGCTCAGCATTCAAAACCATCATCCCCTCAAAACTAATCAATAAGTTCCAAGACTTTGGCCTCAATAACTCCTTGTGCAATTGGTTCTTGGATTTTCACACTGGCAGACCCCAGTCAGTTCAGATTGGCAACAACATCTCCTCCACGATCTCCATCAGCACAGGAGCACCACAAGGCTGTGTGCTTAGATCCCTGCTTCACTTGCTTTATACTTACTGTATGACAGTGAAGCTAAGCACAGCTCCAATGCCATATTCAAGTTTGCTGATGGCACCACTGTTGTAGGCCAAATTAAAGATGGTGATGAATCAGCATATAGAAGGGAGATTGAAACCAGAGGTTCATGAGTCAGTCCTTATTAGAAGATCAGAGGTGGAGAAGGTCAGCAACTTTAAATTCCTTGGTGTTATTATTTCGGAGGACCTGTCCTAGGCCAGCAGGTAAGTGCAATTATGTAAAAAAACCCAGCAGCACCTCTACTTCCTTAGGAGATTGCAGAGATTCTAAAACTTTGACAAAGATCTACAGATGTGCAGTGGTGATATGACTGCTTACATTGTGGCCTGGTATGGAAGTACCAATGCCTTTGAATTGAAAAGCTGACAAAAACTAGTGGATATTTCCAAGTCCATCACAGGTAAAGCTCTCCTCACCAATGAGCACATCTACATAGACGCTATTGCAGGAAAGCAGCATCCATCATCAGGGACCCCCACCACCCAGGCCATGCTCTCTTCTCGTTGCTGCCATCAGGAAGGAGGTACAGGAGCCTCAGGACTCGCCACCAGTTTCAGGAACAGTTATTACCCCTCAACCATCAGGCTTTTGCACCAGAGGGCATAACTTTACTCAATTTCACTCATCCCCACACTAAACCATTCCCACAACTTTGGACTCACTTTCATGGACCCTTCATCTTATGTTCTTGATCTTTATTGCTAATTTATTTATTATAATTCTTTTGTTTGTTTCTTTTTTAAATGTGAATGTCCACAAGAAAATGAATCTCTGGGTTGTATACGGTGACATCTGTGTGCTTTGACAATAACTTTACCTTGAAATTTTGAACTTTGAACTTTGAGGCTGTCCCTTCTAGTTCTAGATCCCCCATTATAGGAAATAACCTCTCCAGATACACTCTATCTAGGCCTTTCAATATTAGATAGGTTTCATTCTTCTAAATTCTAGTGAGTACAGACCCAGAGCTCCTCATATGTTAACCCTCATTTCCAGAATCAAACTCATGAACTTTTCTGGATCCTCCTCAATACCATCACATCTTTATTTAGATAAGGGACCCTAAACTGCTCACAATATTCCAAGTGCGGTCTGATCAATGCCTTAGAAAACCTCAGCATTACATCCTTGCTTTTATATTTTAGTCCTCTTGAAATGAATTCTAACATTGTATTTTCTTTTCTTGCTACCTACATACATGGAATTATGATGTAGTGGCCATTACGGAGACTTGGCTGGCACCAGGGCAGGAATGGATTCTCAATATTCCTGGATTTCAGTGCTTTAAAAGGGATAGAGAGGGGGGAAAAGGGGAGGAGGGGTGGCATTACTGGTCAGGGATACTATTACAGCTATAGACAGGGTGGGTAATGTAGCTGGATCCTCTTTTGAGTCAGTATGGGTGGAAGTCAGGAACAGGAAGGGAGCAGTTACTCTACTGGGGGTATTCTATAGGCCCCCTGGTAGCAGCAGAGATACCGAGGAGCAGATTGGGAAGCAGATTTTGGAAAGGCGCAAAAATAACAGGGTTGTTATCATGGGTGACTTTAACTTCCCTAATATTGATTGGCACTTGATTAGTTCCAAGGGTTCAGATGGGGCAGAGTTTGTTAAGTGTGTCCAGGATGGATTCCTGTCACAGTATGTTGACAGGCCGACTAGGGGGAATGCCATACTAGATCTAGTATTAGGTAACGAACCGGGTCAGGTCACAGATCTCTCAGTGGGTGAGCATCTGGGGGACAGTGATCACCGCTCCCTGGCCTTTAGTATTATCATGGAAAAGGATAGAATCATAGAGGACAGGAAAATTTTTAATTGGGGAAGGGCAAATTATGAGGCTATAAGGCTAGAACTTGTGGGTGTGAATTGGGATGATGTTATTGCAGGGAAATGTACTATGGACATGAGGTCGATGTTTAAGGATCTCTTGCAGAATGTTAGAGATAAATTTGTCCCGGTGAGGATGATAAAGAATGGTAGGGTGAAGGAACCATGTGTGACAAGTGAAGTGGAAAATCTAGTCAGGTGGAAGAAGGCAGCATACATGAGGTTTAGGAAGCAAGGATCAGATGGGTCTATTGAGGAATATAGGGTAGCAAGAAAGGAGCTTAAGAAGGAGCTGAGAAGAGCAAGAAGGAAGCATGAGAAGGCCTTGGTGAGTAGGGTAAAGGAAAACCCCAAGGCATTCTCCAATTATGTGATGAACAAAAGGATGACAGGAGTGAAGGTAGGACCGATTAGAGATAAAAGTGGGAAGATATGCCTGGGAGGCTGTGGAAGTGAGCGAGGTCCTCAATGAATACTTCTCTTCGGACAGTCAGCATGGTTTTGTGAAGGGAAGATCGTGCCTAACAAGCCTGATAGAGTTCTTTGAGGAGGTGACCAGACATATAGATGAGGGTAATGCAGTGGATGTGATCTACATGGATTTTAGTAAGGTATTTGACACGGTTCCACACAGTAGGCTTATTCAGAAAGTCAGAAGACATGGGATCTGGGGAAGTTTGGCCAGGTGGATTCAGAATTGGCTTGTCTGCAGAAGGCAGAGAATTGTGGTGGAGGGAGTACATTCAGATTGGAGGGTTGTGACCAGTGGTGTCCCACAAGAATCTGTTCTGGGACCTCTACTTTTCGTGATTTTTATTAACGACCTGGATGGGGGGGGGGGGTAGAAGGGTGGGTTGGCAAGTTTGCAGATGACACAAAGGTTGGTGGTGGTGTACATAGTGTAGAGGATTGTCAAAGATTGCAGAGAGATATTGATAGGATGCAGAAGTGTAGCTGAGAAGTGGCAGATGGAGTTCAACCCGGAGAAGTGTGAGGTGGTACACTTTGGAAGGACAAACTCCAAGGCAGAGTACAAAGTAAATGGCAGGATATTTGGTAGTGAGGAGGAGCAGGGGGATCTGGGGGTACATGTCCACAGATCCCTGAAAGTTGCCTCACAGGTAGATAGGGTAGTTAAGAAAGCTTATGGGGTGTTAGCTTTCATAAGTCAAGGGATAGAGTTTAAGAGATGCGATGTAACGATGCAGCTCTATAAGACTCTGGTTAGGCCACACTTGGAGTACTGCGTCCAATTCTGGTTGCCTCACTATAGGAAGGATGTGGAAGCATTGGAAAGGGTACAGAGGAGATTTACCAGGATGCTGCCTGGTTTAGAGAGTATGGATTATGATCAAAGATTAAGGGAGCTAGGGCTTTACTCTTTGGAGAGAAGGAGGATGAGAGGAGACATGATAGAGCTGTACAAGATATTAAGAGGAATAGACAGAGTGGACAGCCAGCGCCTCTTCCCCAGGGCACCACTGCTCAGTACAAGAGGACATGGCTTTAAGGTAAGGGGAGGGAAGTTCAAGGGGGATATTAGAGGAAGGTTTTTCACTCAGAGAGTAGTTGGTGCGTGGAATGCACTGCCTGAGTCAGTGGTGGAGGCAGATACACTAGTGAAGATTAAGAGACTACCAGACAGGTATATGGAGGAATTTAAGGTGGGGGGGTTATATGGGAGGCAGGGTTTGAGGGTCGACACAACATTGTGGGCTGAAGGGCCTGTAATGTGCTGTACTATTCTATGTTCTATGTTCTACCTGACAACTGTAAGTGTTACTAGGTTTGGATATGGCCCAAGTGCAGAGTGAGAGACACTGAAGCAGGTCGATAGTTCACAAAACTTTAATGCGAATAGTGTTAAAGGGAAACTAAAACAATAAATGCTAGGCCAAACAGGGCCATTAACTAAAACTCTCAAATGGAAAATGAAGCCGACACTGAGGCTGAAAAGAACATCTAAACGTAATACGAATACCGCTGGTCTTCAGAGTCAGCTGACTCGACAGTCCAATTTCTCAGTGAAGGCCAAATGCAAACCGGCAGCAAAGCATTGTTGTGCTCTGTCCAAGTCTCGACAAGCACTACGACGACGTATGGAGTTAAATATTATCACAATTAAATAATAATTAGCTGACACGTGTATATTCACAAACGTGTGCTGCCGAATCCGTGGTTGTGACAGGGCCCCCCTCTCTAGGTGCAGCCCCTGAGGTGCACAGACCTGTGTTTGCTGGAGGTCCCAGATCAGTAACTTGTCCTTTACTGTGATCCAAGCACATTCTTCTGGGCCATACCTTTTCCAGTCCACAAAGTACTGGACCTTACCACGTACCCGGCGAGATGCCAGAAGGCGCTGCACAGCATAGACAAGGGAACCATCTACCAGGTGGGGAGGAGGTGGGGTGACTGAGGCCAGGGGAGAGGTAGTAACCGGCTTGAGCTGGGAAAGATGGAATACTGGGTGGATCTTCAGTGATGCTGGCAGACACAATCTATAGGACGCTTTGCTGACGGCCTTTTCCACTACAAATGGTCCCATGTAGCGTGGTGCCAATCTCCGGTTCTCGACTTTCAGGGGAAGATCCCTTGATGCCAACCAGACCTCCTCTCCTGGCTTGAATGGCCATACCTGTCGACGAACCCTGTCGGGAATGCTGTTTCTGGGCGCGCAGCAGCTCATCCCCAGGTGCGCTTGTAGCGCTGGATCAGCTGTTCAGCCCCAGGAACTCCTGCATCGATCTCAAGGAAGAGTAGGGGCTGGATTCCCTTCTGGCATCCAAAGGGAGACATACTGGTGGAGGACGACTGGAGGTTATTGTAGGTGATCTCTGTCCAAACCAATTGGGAGCTCCAGGATGTAGGGTTGGAAGAGGCAAGACTGTGCAGGGTTGTCTCCAACTCCTGGTTCACTCTCTCAGTCTGGCCATTAGATTGGGGGTGGAAGCCAGACGAGAGGCTGGCCGTGGCTCCTAGAAGAGAGCAGAAAGCCTTCCAAAAGCGGGAAGTGAACTGTGATCCACGATCAGGCACTATGTCCTGAGGAAAGCCATGGAGTCTGAACACATGTTGAACCATGAGTGTGACAGTCTCATGAGCCAATGGGAGCTTGGCAATGAAATGAGCAGCCTTGGAAATGAGCCGATGGCAATGAAATGGGCAGCCTTAGAAAATTGATCCACAACGACCAGAATGGTGGTGTTTCCATCAGACGGGGGTAGACCAGTGAGGGAATCTACTGAGAGATGGGACCAGGGGTAGTGGGGCAAAGGCAGTGTACATAACAGACCTGCAGGACGCTGGCAGGATGTCTTGTTCTGAGCGCAGGTGGGACAGGCGGATACAAAGTCGTGGACATCCTAGGACATTGATGGCCACCAAAATTGTCTCTTTATAAATTCCTGAGTCCGTTGAATTCCCAGATGTCCACCCATAAGGGAAGAGTGACCCCATTCCAACACTTCGGAACGCACTGCAGCAGGGACAAACAGCCGGTTGGGAGAAACCCCATCTGGGCCTGGATCTGATTGTTGGGCGGCCCTCACCTCTGCCTCTATTCCCCAGATCACCAGAGCAGCGACCCACAAGTGAGGAAGAATGGGCTCTGGATCGGCATTGCCCTCAGATCTGTCGAACTGACGGGAGAGAGCATTGGCCTTTGTATTCTTGCTGCAGGGACGATAAGTGAGGACAAAACCGTGTGAAGAAGAGAGCCTACAGGGCTTGACGAGAGTTGAGTCTCTTAGCCTCCTGAATATAGAAGAGGTTCTCGTGATCTGTCCAGACCAAGAATGGATGCTCTGCCCCCTCCAGCCAGTGTCGCCATTCCTCCAGGGCCTCCTTGACAGCCAGAAGCTCCCGGTTCCCGACGTTGTAATTCCTCTCGGCCGGGGTCAAGCGGTGGGAAAGAAAGGCACAAGGGTGCAGCCGGCTATCCGCAGACGAGCGCTGAGAGAGGACAGCTCCAGTGCCGACATCGGATGCATCCACCTCGGCAATGACTGGCTGAGACGGGTCTGGGTGTTGCAGTGGTGAAACGTCGCTTTAGCTCGGAAAATGCTTGTTCGGCATCGTCCGTCCAATGGAATCCTGGCGAGGTCTTCTTGGTGAGCGCATCAATTAGAGCCACAATAGAGCTGAAATTCTGGATGAAGTGGCGATAAAAGTTCGCAAACCCCATGAAAAGCTGTACCTATTTGACTGTAGACGATTCTGGCCACTCTGCAACTGCCTGAACTTTACTAGGGTCCATTTGAACACTGGATAGGGTGAGTATAGAGCCCAAAAATGACACCTGGTCTTTATGGAATTCACATTTTTCAGGCTTGGTGTACAGGTTATTTTCAAGAAGGCATCTGAGTCCTCTCTGGACATGCTGGATGAGATCCTGATGAGAGCAGGAATAGATCAGGACGTCATCTAAATACACAAACAAAGTTCAACATGTCCCTGAGCACTTCGTTAACCAAGGCCCCAGTTGACCAGACCAAAACGCATCACCGGGTATTCATAGTGGCCATTGGAGGTGTTGAAAGCTGTTTTCCACTCATCCCCTTCTCCTACGTGAATCAGATTGTAAGCATTGCACAGATCAATTTTGGAAAATATGGTTGCTCCCTGGAGATGTTCAAACACAGATGATAGCAAGGGAAGAGGGTAGCGGTTCTTCACAGCGATGTTGTTCAGGGGCCGATAATTGAAGCAGGGATGGAGCTTGCCATCTTTCTTGCTCACAAAAAGAAGCCCGCTCCTGCTGGCGAGGCTGACGGGCAGATAAACCCTGTGCTCAATGCCTTCTTGCCCTATTCCTCCATGGCCACCGTTTCAGGACGAGAGAAGGGAAAGAGCCGGCCCCAGGGAGGACTAGTGCCAGGTGAGAGGTCTATGGCACAGTCGTATGGCCAATGTGGGGGCAGGGTGGTGGCCTCTCTTTCACTGACAACCTCAAGGAGATCTGCATGTTCAGCCGGAATTCACAGAGAGGTCCACATTATTAGCTGACACAGGAGGCGATTCATGGAATGGAGCTTGAGCTGGGCCCAGACAAGTAGACAGGCGTGCCGGTCCCCACTCTTGGAGTACCTTCAGAGACCACTCGATTCATGGGTTCTGTCAGGATAAACAGGGGAGACCAAGTACCAGGGGCACCAGCTGGAGGGGTTGTGTGGAAAGGTGGATCTGGTTGGTTCCCAGAGGTTGACCGTCCAGTGCTTTGATGTTGATCTTTTCTCTTAATTCCTGAGTTGGAACTCCCCATCTTTGTGCGAGAGAGATGTCCATAAGGTTCTTGGCTGCACCAGAGTTGATAAATGCCTTATGTTCCTGGGTCCGAGACCTCCATGACAAGGAAGCTGCGAGCATTACAGAATTAGGGGAAGCTGACTGAAGAGAGAACCGACCCGTCAGGATTCCCCTCCCTGCTGACGGGTATTCTCTGTTACTGGACACTTGGAACGTGCCGCCCTGAAGTGTCCTATAGAGACAGGAACCCATCTTCTGGTGCCACTCTTGTTCCACCTGAGACAAGCGCATGCGCCCCACTTGCATAGACTCAAACGTGGGCTGGGTGCTGGGTGGTGAGGGTGGGGGAGAGGGCAAGGAAAGACGGTGATCAGATGAGGGTGGGGGAGGGGGCAAGGAAAGACGATCAGATGAGGGTGGGGGAGAGGGGCAAGGAAAGACGGTGATCAGATGAGGGTGGGGGAGAGGGGCAAGGAAAGACGGTGATCAGATGAGGGTGGGGGAGAGGGCAAGGAAAGACGATTAGATGAGGGTGGGGGAGAGGGGCAAGGAAAGACGGTGATCAGATGAGGGTGGGGGAGAGGGGCAAGGAAAGACGGTGATCAGATGAGGGTGGGGGAGAGGGCAAGGAAAGACGGTGATCAGATGAGGGTGGGGGAGAGGACAAGGAAAGACGGTGATCAGATGAGGGTGGGGGAGAGGGCAAGGAAAGACGGTGATCAGATGAGGGTGGGGGAGAGGGGCAAGGAAAGACGGTGATCAGATGAGGGTGGGGGAGAGGGGCAAGGAAAGACGGTGATCAGATGAGGGTGGGGGAGAGGGCAAGGAAAGACGATTAGATGAGGGTGGGGGAGAGGGGCAAGGAAAGACGGTGATCAGATGAGGGTGGGGGAGAGGGGCAAGGAAAGACGGTGATCAGATGAGGGTGGGGGAGAGGGCAAGGAAAGACGGTGATCAGATGAGGGTGGGGGAGAGGGCAAGGAAAGACGGTGATCAGATGAGGGTGGGGGAGAGGGCAAGGAAAGACGGTGATCAGATGAGGGTGAGGGAGAGGGCAAGGAAAGACGGTGATCAGATGAGGGTGAGGGAGAGGGGCAAGGAAAGACGGTGATCAGATGAGGGTGAGGGAGAGGGCAAGGAAAGACGGTGATCAGGCGGCATGTAAGAAGTTTGAACTATTCTTTCCCTGCGCCACTCAGTTACCCGATCATCATCTCGAATAGCCAGATTAATCAGGTCATCCAGACTATCCTGCTTGTTCAGAGAGTGATCTCATGCTGGGCTCCTGCATTCAGTCCACGCTGGAAGACAGTGATGAGAGATCTCTCATTCTATCCCGTCTCTACTGCAAGCATACGGAATTTAACTGCATAAGCTCTCACTGTTTCTCTGTCTTGGAACAGATCCAAGAGTCGGTGGGCAGCCTCCTGACCCCATACAGGAAGATCAAAAACCCTCCTTAACTCCACCATGAAATGTAAAGCGTTGAATAGGCTGAGTGGAGGTCCATCTAGGAGATGACCATGTACGCCAGTTTTTGCACATCATCACTAAAATGACCAGGCTGTGCTTGGAATGTCAGCTTGCATTGGGTAATCAAATTCCTGCAAACATTGGGATCACCGGAATATCTGCCTGGTGGTGGAATACTCGGTTCCTGTACGGTTCTGGGAGTCGGCTCTGGTCTGGGTGCAGGAGCAGGAGCATTAGTGGCAGAGATTGTCATGGGAGCAGTAAAGGAGGACCTGTGAGATGCTGGGAGTGGGACTGAGGCGGCCTGAAGCTGCTGAATTGAGTTTGCGAGAACGTTAATGGCCGTCAGCTGATGCTGGCTGTTCGCAGTAAGTTTGTGGATGGCAGCCGTGAGTGCGGAAATCGCAGGCACCTGAGTCCGATTGTCTGTGGTGAGCTGTCGAACAGTTGCGGCTAGGGATGATACCTGTTCCTCCAAGTGAGAATGGGCTTGTCGGCATGACATTATCTGCCTCATTGCCTCCGTAATTTCACTGAGAACAGACTCTATTGCCTGTAGCTTGTCTCCTATCTGACCAATGAATCTCACAGCCGAGGTCAGCTGCTCTCTCTCTGCTGGGTCCATCTTTGTGTGGTCAAGACTTGTTGTCTTCCAGTTCGGATATGGCCCAAGAGTGGAGTGAGAGACACTGAAGCAGGTCAATAGTTCACAGACTTTAATGTGAATAGTGTTAAAGGGAAAATAAAACAATAACTGCTGGGCCAAACAGGGCCATTAACCAAAACACACAACTGGAAAACGAAGCCTACACTGTGGTTGAAAAGAACATCTAACATTAAACGAATACTGCTGGTCTTAATTGGAGAATGGCTAATGTTATCCCACTTTTTAAGAAAGGAGGGAGGGAGAAAACAGAGAACGATCGACCTGTCAGCCTGACATCGGTGGTGGGGAAGATGCTAGAGTCCATTATTAAGGATGAAATAGTGGCATATCTAAATAGCAGTGATAGGATTGGGCTGAGCCAGCATGGATTTACCAAGGGTAAATTATGCTTGACTAATCTATTGGAGTTTTTTGAGGATGTAACCAGGAAGTTAGACGGGGGAGATCCAGTGGATGTAGTGTACCTCGATTTCCAGAAGGCATTTGATAAGGTCCCACATAGGAGATTGGTGGGTAAAATCAGAGCTCATGGCATTGGGGGGAAGATATTGACATGGATAGAAAACTGGTTGGCAGATAGAAAGCAAAGGGTAGCGGTGAATGGGTGTTTCTCGGAATGGCAGGTGGTGACTAGTGGGGTGCCACAGGGCTCGGTATTGGGACGACAGTTGTTTACAATTTACATCAACGATTTGGATGAAGGCATTGAGAATAACATCAGCAAGTTTGCTGATGATACTAAGCTGGGTGGCAGTGTGACATGTGATGAGGATGTTAGGAGAATTCAGGTTGACTTGGACAGGCTGGGTGAGTGGGCAGATACTTGGCAGATGATGTTTAATGTGAATAAGTGTGAGGTTATCCACTTTGGGAGTAAGAACAGGAAGGCAGATTATTATCTGAATGGCGTAGAGTTAGGTAAGGGAGAAATACAAAGAGATGTAGGAGTCCTTGTTCATCAGTCACTGAAGGTGAATGAGCAAGTGCAGCAGGCAGTGAAAAAGACTAATGGGACGTTGGCCTTTGTTACAAAGTGAATTGAGTACAAGAGCAAGGAAATCCTTTTGCATTTGTACAGGGCCCTGGTGAGACCACACCTGGAGTATTGTGTACAGTTTTGGTCTCCAAGGTTAAGGAGGGACATCCTGGCTGTAGAGGAGGTGCAGCATAGATTCACAAGGTTAATTCCTGGGATGGCTGGACTGTCTTACACAGAGAGGTTAGAGAGACTGGGCTTGTACACGCTGGAATTAAGGAGATTGAGAGGGGATCTGATTGCAACATGTAAGATTATTAAGGGATTGGACAAGATAGAGGCAGGAAATATGTTCCAGATGCTGGGAGAGTCCAGTACCAGAGGGCATGGTTTGAGAATAAGGGGTAGGTCATTTAGGACAGAGTTGAGGAAAAACTTCTTCTCCCAGAGAGTTGTGGGGGTCTGGAATGCACTGCCTCGGAAGACGGTGGAGGCCAATTCTCTAGATGCTTTCAAGAAGGAGCTAGATAGGTATCTTATGGATAGGGGAATCAAGGGATATGGGGACAAGGCAGGAACCGGGTATTGATAGTAGATGATCAGCCATGATCTCAGAATGGCGGTGCAGGCTCAAAGGGCCAAATGGTCTACTTCTGCACCTATTGTCTATTGTCTATTGACACTCCAACTTCTCAGTGAAGGCCGAATGCAAACCAGCAGCAAAGCATTGCTGTGCTCTGTCCAAGTCTTGACAAGCACTACGACGACAAGTATGGAATTAAATACTATCACAATTAAATAATAATTTGCTGACACGTGCATATTCAGAAGCGCAATTGCCGTATCTACCGCACTGCTGAATCCATGCTTGTGACAGTAAGTTAACCTTAAAGGAATCATGCATGAGGTTTCCCAAGTCGCTTTGCACCTCTGAGTTTTGAATAAAGACAAACTTGGCATGGGTAAATGTTAGAACATATTATTACTGAACTTTGTTCAACACTGAGCATGTGTGACCAGCTCACTATTGAAGCTTCTGATTCCAGGTGATCTGCTTGAATTCCCCACTGGGAAATGAATTATGCACACAGATATTAACACATATTCACCACTTAAAGAAAAACAAACAGAATACTGTGCCCTGATATACCTGCAAGGAACAATAATCCTTTCCAACAAAGATATCCACATTCTGTAGCCAGTACTCTTTCCACTCAGCAAGTTTCAATCAGTCTCTGAGGTGGTTTAATGATCCTTTTTTCACCTGCTGTTTGTTTCCACAGGTGTATTGCTTGCATCTGGTACATTAATATTTGTGTCTATGAGAACTCTGATCACCATTTTTTAAAACTTTTTTTTACATATGCTGGCCCCTTTGGTATACTGACAGATGACGCATCACAGCTGTGGGTCGGAGCCTGTGGTCGTAGATCCGTGTGGTTCCTTTTCAGAGGTCTCCCTTGCTGCATCTGGATCTGGTAGGAATGTGGAGCAACTTCCTTTTGCACATATCCCTGCATGGACCACGTGACAGAGTCATAATCTCGGATTTGCACTTGATCTCCAGGCTTCAGGATTGCAAGGCATTTCACGGTTCTGTCATGATACTGTTTCTGTTTTTCTTTCCCTTTCACTTTAGCCAGTTTGACCTTGTGTGCTGCTGCAGGTGTCAACATGTTTTCATGCATTGGAAGGTTAGTGTGTATGTGTCGACCCATCAGCATTTGGGCTGGTGAAAGGGCATTTTGCAGTGACACACTTCTGTAAATCATTAGACTTTTGTGGAAATCCCCTTGTTTCTTTTGTGTTTTCTTCATGAGACCCTTGACTATCTTGACTGAACTCGCTGGTAGGCCTTTAGATTTTGGGTGATGTGGGCTTGAAGTTACAGGTCAAAGCCCCCAGACATTAGTAAAGGACTCAAATTCACGGCTTGAGAAGAGTGGACCACTTCACATTGAGCTCGATGCCTCACAAACACTGTTTTCAGGAAGGCGATGACTGCTTTGCTGGATGTTGATTGCAGTGTTGCAACCTCTGGGTAATTGGAAATGTAGTCCGTTCCAACAATGTGACTCTTCTCATTGCAATCAAACAAATCCACTCCAGCTTTGAAGTACGGCCTGTCTGGTAGAGGATGTGGTGTAAGTAGTTCTGCTTGCTGCTTGTCTGCAGGTAAGACATATTTCACATGAAGCGATGGTCTGGCTGATGACTTGGTTCATTCTTGGCCAGTACATCACTTCTCAAGCTCTACATTTACATTTTTCCTCACTAAGGTTTCTTTCATGTATCTTTTGGGACATTTTTTTTGTGTAGCAACACTGGAATCACAAACCTGTTCCCTTTGAAGCCCATATCTTTCACGACTGCCAGTTCAGCTTTGTATACCCAATAATCCCAAATTCACATTGGACAGCTATTCTCAGCTGCTGGCCATCTTTTCCATATTGTATCATTGAGTACTTTCATTGTTTCATCTGACGCTGCTGCTTTCCTGATCTGCTCTGTTCTACCAGGAGGTACGGGAATGAAGGTGACAATCATGTCAGCATAGGCCTGCATATCTGCATTAACCTCTTGGTCACTCTTTTCTTTCTTGTTAACTGCTTGAGACAGTACATCAACAGCAAACGTGTATTTTCCTGGTGTGTAGAGCACCTTCACATCATACTTCTGCAGCCTTATCAACATGAACTGTATCCTCATGGGACATAATTGAGACCAGTGGTTTATGGTCTGTTTCTATTTCAAAAGCTTGTCCACAGATGTACTGATGGAACCCTTTGCATGCATATGTACTGGCAAGAATCTTTCTCTATCTGTGCAGAGTTGGCTTCCACACTGTTAAAGCCCTTGATGCACAGGCCACAGGTTACCATGTGTCACCATGTTGCTGCAGTAGTACTGTTCCAAGGCCATGCTGGAACGTGTCAGCCAAGATCCTAGCACAACTTTCTGGATCATAAAACTTCAGCACAGGCTCTTCAGTTGTTACTCTTTTCAGCATCTGGAAACACTCTTCTTACTCGTTGAGACCAAATCCACTCATTTTCTGCTCAAGGAGTGACCTAATTGATGTTGACACAGTTGACAGTCGAGGCATGAACTTAGGTAAGTCACCATCCCCAAGAAATGTCTCAGCTCGTCCTTGTTTTGGACCCTCTCTATGTTTTCAATGGTTGATGTCTTTCTGGGTCAGGCTTTACTCCCTCTTCAGATATTACATTTCCTATGAAGGTCAGTGTCTTAACACCAAACTGACATTCATCCATTCCATGCGTGCTAGTTCTTGTTTAAGTTTGTCTCTAAGTGCAAACAGAACTTTCCTTCATGCGTGGACAATAGCAATCACTGTCTCATCTATATGAATTTTGTGTACACCAGGTAAGCATCCGCGCCCCTCAAAGACACCTGTGTACTCTTCCATGAGTGTTGTGTGGTCATCTTTGGTCTGTGGAGCCACTACTAAAACTATTTTCACCAGGTTAAGCTTTTCACATGCACTCAGAGCTAATATTGACTGTACTCTCTTTTCTACAATCAGTAGCTGTGTCTCTAGGTGCTGCTCTTTATGTTTGAAGGTCACTGTACAGACCCCTTTTACTGGAATATTCTTTCCAGTGTTGCCTGTCACTTTTAACTTCACTGGGTAAATCATGTTCTTTACTTTAAGAGTTGTAATCATCATAGGCAACAGATTTACCTGGACCTGGTGTCAAACTTGAATGGAATTTCTGTCTCATTCACAGTCAATGGAATGACCCATTCTATTCGACTGGCACCAGCAGTCTAGACAATAAAATATAGTGACAGAATTAGGCCATTTCACCCATCGAGACTGTTCTGCCATTTTATCACGGCTGATCCAATTTTCCTCTCAGCCCCAATTTCCTGCCTTCTCCCCATGTCCTTCATACCCTGACGTATCAAGAATCTATCACCCTCTGTCTTAAATAGACATAAAGACTTGGCCTCCACAGCTACCTGGGGCAAAGAATTCCATAGATTCACCACCCTCCAGCTAAAGAAATTTCTCCACAGCTCAATTCTAAAATGATGCTCCCTTTATTCTGAGGCTGTGTCCTCTTGTCTTAGGCTCTCCCACCATAGGAAACATCCTCTCCACATCCACCCTATCAAGGCCTTTTGCTATTTGATAGGTTTCAATGAAGTCACCCCCCATTCTTCTGAATTCTAGTGAATACAGGCCCAGAGCCATCAGATGCTCTTCATATAACAAGCTATTCAATCCTGGAATCATTTTTGTGAACCTCCTTTGAACCCTCTCCAATTTCAGCGTATCCTTTCTGAGATAAGGGGCCCAAAACTGCTCACAATTCTCCAAGTGAGGCCTCACCAGTGCTTTATAAACTCTCAACATTCCATCCTTGCTTTTATATTCTAGTCCTCTTGAAATGAATGCTAACATTGCATTTGCCTTCCTCACCACAGACTCAACCTGCAAATTAACTTTTATAGAATCCTGCACCAGGACAACCAAGTCCCTTTGTTTCTTGGTTTTCTGTATTTTCTCTCCATTTAGAAAATACTCAACCCTGTCATTTCTTCCACCAAAGTGCATGGCTGTCCGCCATCTTTGCCCATTCTCCTAATCTGTCTGTCCTTCTATAGCCTCTCTACTTCCTCAAAACTACCTGCCCCTCCAGCTATCTTCATACCATCTGCTAAGTTTGCAACAAAGCCATTAATTCCATCATCCAAATCATTGACATATAACATAAAAAGAAACAGTCCCAACACAGACCCTTGTGATACATTACTAATCTCCGGCAGCCAGTCAGAAAAGACTCCCTTTATTCCCACTCTTTGCCTCCTGCCAATCAGCCACTGCTTTATTCATGCTAGAATCTTTTCTGTAATACCATGGGCACAGTCTGTAGAGAATCTACAAAGAATTCTGCCATTTCCTCATCAACTGTTGCATCTTCCTCTTGGTAGCCCCAGCTTTGCAGCACTTTGCAAAATGGTTCTTCTTCCCACAATTATTGCAGGACATTTCATAAGCAAAATAAGTCTTTGGAATGTGACTACCTCCACATTTGCTGTTTGAGCCTTCCCCTTTGCTTTGCGGTTGTTTTGGGGAACACCTTGTGTGTTACTCCTCTGTTTTCACTGCATGCATTGTTGTGTCTGCCCTGTGCAACTCCTTAGCTTGTGCGTGTGTGGTCTCTGCTGCACTACACATACTCACAGCCTTTTCCAGCGTCAGACCTTCTTCACACAGCAGTTTCTCTGCATCCATTATCTGGAATTCCACAAACTATTCTGTCTCTCACCAGTGAGTTTCCCAAATCTTCAAATTCACAGGACTTACTCAGTGT
Organism: Hypanus sabinus; assembly: GCF_030144855.1. Taxonomy (NCBI): domain Eukaryota; kingdom Metazoa; phylum Chordata; class Chondrichthyes; order Myliobatiformes; family Dasyatidae; genus Hypanus; species Hypanus sabinus. The sequence goes on from NC_082738.1 coordinate 67,746,441, forward strand.
GTGAAGCTCAAGTAAGTATTGATCAAAGCTACCACCTTGCTTCTGGTCACAGGGAAAGCACTGTCAAATGTGATGTTTTTACTTGGGACAAAATACTCAAATTTTGTCATCGGAGTGACTGATGTAAAAGCTGTCTCAACAATTTGAAAACTGTTATAGATATCCAAAGCATCTTCGCTAATTACTTACAGCAAAATAGACACTTCCAATTTTTCATTGATCCCTCCCACTCTGCTAGCTGTTAAATATATAATAAAGTCTCTGCTTGAAATGTTTCCAGTTATCTGTTAGATTGCCGATGAACTGCACAGGTGTGTGAGAACTTAGCTTATCAATGATGGGAACACTGAGGCCAGGGGAGAAAAAAAAACCAGAGAACATGGGTTAAGGGTGAGGGGGGAAAAGATTCAAGGGAACATTAGGGGGGGGCTTCTTCACACAGAGAGCGGTGGGAGTGTGGAATGAGCTGCCAGATGAAGTTGTAAATGCGGGTTCACTTTTAACATTTAAGAAAAACTTGGACATATACATGGATGAGAGGTGTATGGAGGGATATGGGCCAGGTGCAGGTCAGTGGGACTAGGCAGAAAAATGGTTCAGCACAACCAAGAAGGGCCAAAAGGCCTGTTTCTGTGCTGTAATGTTCTATGGTTCTATGGTAACTTTCGGCCTCTCAACTGAGTTTCTTGGTGAATTTGGTGAACTTTGGGACAGAACGTCTTCTCTGTCCAGCAGCTTCTCTCTGTCGCTAGTGTCTCTTTCTTAGTTGTGCATGGTAATCATTTACTCTCCATGTTTAGTCCTCATGCTATCTCCGACATCATGTTTGTTCTTAATAATGACAAACTTGGTGTGGGTAAATGCTGGAACATTTTATTACTGAAATCTGTTCAACACTGAGCATATGCGACCAGCTCAACAATGAAGCTTTCAGTTCCAGGTGAACTGCTTGCATTCCCCACTGGGAAATGAAGTTCTTTATTATGCACACAGATAACACATTTATCACCTGGTAACTGTAAGTTAACTTTTAGGGAATCCTGCACGACATCTCCCAGGTCCCTTTACATCTGAGTTTTGAATTCTCCCCCCATTTAGAAAATAGTCTTCGCCTTTATTCCTTCTACCAAAGTGCATGACATACACTTCCCTACACTATATTCTGTCTGTCACTTCTTTGCCATTCTCCTAATCTGTCCAACACCTCTGCAGACTCTCTGATTCCTCCACACTCCCTGTTCCTCTACCTAATTTTTAATTGCCTGCAAACTTGGCCACAAAGTCACCAATTCCGTCACCCAAATCCTTGACATGTAACATGGAACACCACTAGTCACTGGCAGCCAACCAGAAAAGTTCAGTGTCAGTCTAACGAGCTCTTACAGTCTCTTTATCTTTGAAGTGTGGGAGTAAAGCTGAACATCAAGGGGCACCTCATGCAGTCAAAGGGAGAATGTGCAAACTCACACAGATGGCACCTGAGGTTGGAAGACTGTAATTTTGTCTCCTGTCCCATAGGCTCAGTTCTGTGGAAGTTTAACTCCCCTGTAATCAGCCTCCCCCCCCCCCCATGACACAAAATATTGCTATCTTTCACATTTTATTCTGTAAACCACCAGCTTAGCCTATTCATTGTTACTAACTCCCTGTGCACCCAGGAAACCTTGATGCTAGATCTCCTCTCTTCAACCAGCCTGTGTGCTGCTGTCAATCACAAATACTCAGCAGATAATTCTCTCTTTCAATATTTTTATTCGTTTCTGCATAGAGGAATACAGAGTACAAGAAGATATATATTATAGGTCAAAAGAAAAACATAAAATAGTATCAAATACATTGTATTAAAAGACAGTTACAATCACAAAACCCTGTATTCATAAAAATTAAATAAAATTGTAATATTGAAATATAATAACATTGTTAAGGAAAAAATCTAAACCCACTACCAAAGTCAGAGCAGTTAGGAAAAGTAAGAAAAAAAGGGAAAAAACCCTTATCATATCATAAAATATATTATTAGCCACCATCTATACTTTTACAACAAATCAAAGGTTTTGAAAATAACTCAAAAATAGTCCCCACAATATATAAAAGTCTTGGCTAAATTCAAAAACTGCACATCGCATCTTCTCTAAATTTAAGCATGACATAACATCCTGTAACCATTGAGCGTGAGTAGGCGGAACAACATCCTACCATTTAAGCAAGAGCACCCTCCTAGCTATAAGAGAAGCAAAAGCCAAAATATGTAAATCAGGTGTCTTCAAAATAAAGTCTTTTCCTCCAACAATACCAAATAATGCGGTCAAAGGGTTAGGCTTAAAATTTACCTTGAAAAGTACCGAGAAAGTTTGGAATACTTCCTTCCAGTATCTTTCTAGGCTCCGACATGTCCAAAACATGTGAATTAATGAAGATTCTCCATTATTACATCTATCACAGAAAAGAGATATATCTGAATAAAAATGAGATAGCTTATCTTTAGACATGTGAGACCTATGAACCACTTTTAAGAGGGAATGACGGGCACAGAACGATGAGCAGATAATTCTAAGAGTTTCTTTGAGTTCTGTTTTTTATCTTTTGTCAGATCTGGTCCAAGTGAATGTGATTATATTCCCAATGCCACTTTAGTTGGTACCTCCTGTATCTAATAAAGTGGCCACTGAGTGTATGTTCATGGTCTTCTGCTGCCGTAGCCCAACCATTTCAAAGTTTGATGTGTGTGTGTTCAGAAATGCTCTTCTGGACACCACTGTTCTAACTCATTATTTGCATTACTGTTGAAATTCCTGATAGCTTAAATCAGTCTGGCTATTTTCCTCTGTCCTCTTTCATTAACAAGGCATTTTTACCCACAGATCCCCCCGCTCACTAGAATTTTTTTGTTTTTCGCACCATTTTCTCTTAACCCTAATACAACTCGCTTTTGTTCCACCTACCAAAGTACATGACCAAACATTTCCCAATACTATTCCATCTGCCACTTCTTTACTCAATCTCTTAATCTGTCTACGTCCTTCTTCAGCCTCTCTGCTTCTGTCCACCTATCTAAGTAAGTGCTATGTGCTATGGTCAATGATTTGGATGACAGAATTGATGGCTTTATGGGTAAATACAAAGATAGATGGAGAGACAGTGTGGAGAGGTTTAAGCATGACATGACATCCTGTAACCATTGAGCATGAGTTTTGGACATGTCGGAGCCTAGAAAGATACTGGAAGGAAGTATTCCAAACTTTCTCGGTACTTTTCAAGGTAAATTTTAAGCCTAACCCTTTGACCGCATTATTTGGTATTGTTGGAGGAAAAGACTTTATTTTGGAGACACCTGATTTACATATTTTGGTTTTTGCTTCTCTTATAGCTAGGAGGGTGCTCTTGCTTAAATGGAACGATGCTGTTCCACCTACTCATGCTCAATGGTTACAGGATGTCATGTCATGCTTAAACCTCTCTACACTGTCTCTCCACCTATCTTTGTATTTACCCATAAAGCCATCAATTCTGTCATCCAAATCATTGACCATAGCATAAAATGAAGCGGTCCCAACATTGACCTCTGCAGAACACCACCAGTCACTGGCAGGCAACTAGAAAAGGCTCTCATTATTACCACTCTTAGCCTCCTGCCAATCAGCCAATCCCCTATCCATTCTAGTATCTTCCCTGTAACACCGTGGACTCTTACCTTGTTGAGCACCCTCATGTGTGGCACCTTGTCAAAGGCCTTCTGGAAATCCAGGCACACAACATCCACTGATACTCCTTTGTCTATCCTGCATGTTATTTCTTCAATGAGTTCCAACAGATTTGTCTGGCAAGATTTTCCCTTAAGCAAACCATGCTGACTTTGGCCTATTTTATCATGTACCCTAAGACCTCATCCTTAAAAATTGACTCCAATATTTTCCCAACCATTGAGGTCAGGCCTATAATTTCCTTTCTTCTGCCTTGTTTCCTTCTTGAAGAGTGGAGAGAATTTTCTATTTCTCTGGAACCACGTCAGGATCTAGTGATTCTCGAAAGATCATTACCAATGTCTCCACAATCTCCCCTCTCACCTCTTTCAGTACTCTGGGTGTCGTTCATCAGATCCAGGTGACTTATTCATCTTCCGACCTTTCAGCTTCCCATGCACCTTTTCCCTAGTAATAGCAATTGCACTCACTGTTGCCCCCTGGCACTCTCAAATTTCCACCATACTATGACACAACATCCTGACCAACGGAGGTCTCAGTCATCCCCCTCATAATTTTGTATACCTTACAAATTATTTAGTTAAGGGAATTGTGTAACGAGGTGTCTAAAGTTACAATGTGCTTCAATAGAGTAAGTCTGAAGGGCTAACTTGCACCAGGACCCCCAGATCCCTTTGCACAGAAGCACTTTCCAGTTTCTCTCCATTTAGATAATAACTTGCTCTATTATTTTTCCTGCCAAAGTGCAAGACCTCACACTTGTCAGTATTATATTTCGTCTGCCAAATGTCTGCCCAATCACTCAGCCTATCTATGTCCCCCTGCAGGGTTTCAATGTTCTCCGCACTCATTACACTCCCTCCCATCTTTGTGTCATCAGCAAACTTTGATACGTTGCACTTAGTCCCTTTCTCCAAATCATTAATATAGATTGTAAAGAGTTGGGGTCCCAACACTGACCCCTGCGGAACACCACTAGTCACCAACTGCCAGTCTGAGAATAAACCATTTATCCCAACTCTCTGTTTTCTGTTAGGAAGCCAATCCTCCACCCATGCCAGAATATTATCCCCAATCCCATGATTTTTTACTTTAAGTAATAATCTTTGGTGTGGCACCTTGTCAAATGCCTTTTGGAAGTCCAAATACACCACATCCACTGGTTCCCCTTTATCTACCCTATATGTTATGTCTTCAAAGAACTCCAACAAATTTGTCAAACGTGACTTCCCTTTTGTAAAGCCATGCTGACTTTGTCCTATTAAGCTATGTTCATCCAAATGCCCTGTTACTGTTTCCTTAATTATCGATTCCAACATTTTGCCAACCACAGATGTTAGGCTAACTGGCCTATAATTCCCAGCCTTCTGTCTATTGCCCTTTTTAAATAAAGGAGTTACATTAGCATTTTTCCAATCTGCCGGGACCATTGCCGAGTCCAACGAGCTTTGAAAAATTATCACTAATGCATCCACAATCCCGACCGCCACTTCCCTTAAGACCCTAGGATGCAAGCCATCCGGTCCAGGGGATTTATCCACCTTCAGTCCCATTAATTTATCAAGTACCATTTCCTTGGTGATTTGAATCATAGTTAGCTTCTCTCCCCCTGAGAGCCCCGTTTATCCAGTGTTGGGAGATTTTGAGTGTCCTCTACTGTAAAAACTGATACAAAATATTTGTTCAGTGTTTCCGCCATCTCCATGTCCCCTACCATTAATTTCCCAGTCTCATCTTCTAGGAGACCAACATTTTATGTAACTATAAAAACTCTTACTATCTGCTTTTATGTTTTTTGCCAATTTACTTTCATAATCTATCTTCCCCTTCCTAATCAATCTTTTTGTTATTTGCTGCTGATCTTTAAAAGCTTCTCGATCTTCAATCTTCCCACTAGATTTAGCTACCTTATATAACTTTCTTTTTAGTCGTATACTTTGCTTTATTTCTTTACTTAGCCACGGATAACTATTTTTTCTTTTACACCTTTTTTTTCTTCAGTGGAATATATTTTTCTTGATAGTTGTAAAATAACTCCTTAAACATACACCACTGATCAAGTACCGATCTACCCCTTAATCTATTTTCCCAATCCATCTTAAGCAATTCCGCTCTCATACCATCATAGTCTCCTTTATTTAAGCTCAGTACGCTTGTTTGAGATCCAACCCTCTCATCCTCTAATTGAATATGGAATTCGACCATGTTATGGTCACTCATTCCAAGGGGATCCTTTACTAGAACATTTTTTATTAGTCCTGTCTCATTACACAGGACCAGATCTAAGACTGCTTGCCCCCTTGTCGGCTCAGTAACATATTGTTCAAGGAACCCATCCCGAATACACTCAATAAACTCTTCTTCAAGGCTGCCGTGTCCGACTTGATTAGTCCAGTCAATATGAAAGTTAAAATCCCCCATAATTATAGCTGTTCCCTTATTACAAGCCCCAATTATTTCCTGATTTATGCTCCGACCAACTGAGTTACAGCTGTCTGGAGGCCTAAAGACTACTCCCACCACTGTTTTTTTTTCCCTTTACTATTTCTTATTTCTACCCAAATTGTTTCGTTATCCTGATCCTTTGAGCCAATATCATTTCGCTTTATTGCAGTGATTTCTTGCTTTATTAACATAGCCACCCCACCTCCTTTTCCTTCGTGTCTGTCTCTCCTAATTGTCGAATACCCTTGTATGTTTAATTCCCAGTCCTGGTCACCCTGCAGCCATGTTTCCGTAATTGCCACAATATCATAACCATACGTAATTATTTGTACCGTCAACTCATCAATTTTATTCCTAATACTACGTGCATTCAAATAAAGGACTTTCAAATATGTTTGACCCTTATTTCCAACCTTTTCCTTATGTACAACTTTACGCTTATCTCCGTACATTCTTTCCCCTCCTGACACACTCTGTCTTTTTATTCCTCCACTTTTACCTACATCCATTACCTTCTCCATTGTCTTTTTAATTATTTGCTCTCTAGAATCCTCCCCCCCCCCCACTAGTTAGTTTAAAGACCTCTCTGCAGCCCTAGTTATATGATTCACCAGGACACTAACCCCAGCCCGGTTCAGGTGAAGCCCGTCCCTCCGGAACAGTTCTCTCCTGTCCCAGTACTGGTGCCAGTGTCCCAAGAAGCAAAACCCACTTCTCCCACACCAGTCTTTGAGCCACGTGTTTAACTCCCTAATTTTATTTAACCTAGCCAAATTTGCTTGTGGCTCAGGTAATAATCCAGAGATTATTACCCTTGAGGTTCTGTTTTTTAATTTGACCCCTAGCTGCTCATATTCCTGTAACAGAACCTTCTTCCTTGTCCTATCTATGTCATTAGTACCGACGTGTACTAAGACAACTGGATCCTCACCCTCCCACTGCAAGTTTCTCTCCAGCCCAGAAGAGATGTCCTTAACCCTGGCACCAGGCAGGCAACATAGCCTTCGGGACTCTCGCTCTCGGTTGCAGAGAACCCTATCTATCCCCCTGACGATACTGTCCCCTATTACTACAACATTTCCATTGACTCCCCCCTCTGGAATGGCCCCCCACTCCATGGTTCTATGGGCAGGTTGCTCATCCTCCCCACGGTCCCCGCTCCTGCCCTCACAGGGAGTTAAAGCCTCGAATCTGTTGGACAAGAGCAAGGCCTGATCTCCTCCAGCCCTACCTCCTGGATTCCCCTGCTTTCCTCACTCATAGCCACACCATCCTGTGCTTGACTGCAATCTACATTAGTTAATCTATTAGGTGTGGCTATCTCCTGGTACACAGAGTCCAGGTAACTCTCCCCCTCCCTGATGTGTCGCAGTGTCTGAAGCTCGGACTGCAGCTCATCAATATGAAGCTGGAGTTCCTCGAGCAACAAACACTTGCTGCAAATGTAGTCGCCGTGTCCCTCAATGGGGTCTGCCGGTTCCCACATCTCGCAGCAGTAACACATCACCTGCTCCATGCTATATAGTTAATTTAATGTACTAGTATTAGTTATGCAAGAACCCTTTGCCCCAATACAGCTAACTATCACACTATTTAACAATACTTTTAAAGTTATAAGTGTAAAAGGAAGCAGGACTACTTACCAAGCAACTAGCTGTGAGAGCTCTGCAGCTCCGGTCTTCCTCGCCTCACCCGGTTCCACCGAAGCCCGTTGAGCCAAAGCCCTTAGGTCTCCACCCTACTCTCGGCTCACTCCACTGCCCGCAACGACGCATATAGTCTTTGTTCCAAGGGAAAGGGAAACAAAAATCACAGGGCATAGGTTTAAGGTGAGAAGATAAAAATTTAGAAAGGAACTGAGGGGTGATTTCTCCACACAGATCGTAAGCATATAGAACATCGTAGAGCAGTACAGTACAGAAACATCCTACAATGTTGTGGCACCATTTTAATCTACTCTAAGATCAATCTAATCTTTCTCTCCCACATAGCCCTCTATCTTTCTGTCATCCATGTGCCTATCTAGGAGTCTTTTAAATGCCCCTCATGTATCTGCCTCTACCACCAACCCTGGCTGGGTGTCCCATGCAGTCACAAGTCTCTGACATTCCCCATACTTCCTGCCACTTTGTATTAGCCATTTCAGCCCTGGGAAAAAGTCTCTGTTGTCCACTTGATCTATGCCTCTTATCATCTTGTACACCTCTGTCAAGTCACTTCTCACCCTCCTTCACTCCAAAGAGAAAAGCTATACAGTATATGGAATTAGATAGCAGAGAAAGTGGTTGAGATAGGTACAAGGATGCATTTTAAAGACATGTGGATAGGTGCAGAGACAGGAAATATTTATCAGGTGATGGGTCAAATGTGAGCAAGTGCAATTTAGCTTAGGTGGGCATGGCTGGATTAGGGTGTGGAATTGTTATTTTTCTGGAGTTTTCCTTTAACTTCCCTCTGCTTGCTTGTATTTTTATGTCATCACCTATATACTTGTAATCATTCAGTGTATTTTTTAGCAATTGTAGTATAGCTGATTCTGTAGTTTTCTAGAAGCTTCTCAGGTTTCCTTCAGCAGGTGCCACTTGAACTTGGCTACTTTATAGGTTAATTGTTACCACTAGAATGTTGTTTCTCACGACCACAACTTCTTTTTCTTTATCTGTTTTCTTTGTTTTCTTTTACCTTGTAACACTTGATAAAACAGCCATAATCACCAAGTTTTCTGCCTCTTTCTTCACCTCTGGATTGCCAAATCACCAGAATCACCAGATCCGACACCACTAAACTGACCTCAGAAAATGTCACTCAGTCCAAGGGCAGGAAGTAAAGGACATTGAATGCTAGCCTAGTTGGGGATGGCCTGACTGAACTGAAGAGAAGATTAGGTTGAAGAAAAGGGTATATTGGGTGTGTTTATGTTTCAGATTCCCACAGGGTTCATGAGAATTATCTAAATAGTTATTCAGACTCATCCAGTCAGATAATTAGAACTTAGAACAATACAGCACAGTACAGGCCCTTTGGCCCACAATGTTGTGCTGATCCTTAAACCCTGCCTCCCATATAACTCTTCACCTTAAATTCCTCCATATACCTGTCTAGTAGTCTCTTAAATTTCATTTGTGTTTCTGCCTCCACCACTGACTCAGGCAGTGCATTCCACGCACCAACCACTCTCTGAGTAAAAAACCTTCCTCTAATATCCCCCTTGAACTTCCCTCCCCTTACCTTAAAGCCATGTCCTCTTCTATTGAACAGTGGTGCCCTGGAGAAGAGGCGCTGGCTGTCCACTCTTTCTATTCCTCTTAATATCTTGTATACCTCTATCATGTCTCCTCTCATCCCCCTTCTCTCCAGAGAGTGAAGCCCTAGCTCCCTTAATCTCTGATCATAATGCATACTCTCTAAACCAGGCAGCATCCTGGTAAATCTCCTCTGTACCCTTTCCAATGCTTCCACATCCTTGCTATAGTGAGGTGACCAGAACTGGACACAGTACTCCAAGTGTGGCCTAACCAGAGTTTTATAGAGCTGCATCATTACCCCGCAACTCTTAAACTCTATCCCTCGACTTATGAAAGCTAACACTCCATAAGCTTTCTTAACCACCCTATCTACCTGTGAGGCAACTTTCAGGGAGCTGTGGACATGTACCCCCCGATCCCTCTGCTCCTCCACACTACCAAATATCCTGCCATTTACTTTGTACTCTGCCTTGGAGTTTGTCCTTCCAAAGTGTACCACCTCACACTTCTCCGGGTTGAACTCCATCTGCCATTTCTCAGCCCACTTCTGCATCCTACCAATGTCTCTCTGCAATCTTCGACAATCCTCTACACTATCTACAACACCATCAACCTTTGTGTCGTCTGTAAACTTGCCAACCCACCCTTCTACCTCCACATCCAGGTTGTTAATAAAAAACACGAAAAGCAGAGGTCCCAGAACCGATCCTTGTGGGACACCACTAGTCACAACCCTCCAATCTGAATGTACTCCCTCCACCATGACCCTCTGCCTTCTGCAGGCAAGCCAATTCTGAATCCACCTGGCCAAACTTCCCCAGATCCCATGTCTTCTGACTTTCTGAATAAGCCTACCTTGTGAAACTTTGTCAAATGCCTTACTAAAATCCATGTTGATCACATCCACTGCACTACCATCATCTATATGCCTGGTCACCTCCTCAAAGAACTCTATCAGGCTTGTTAGACACGATCTGCCCCTCACAAAGCCATGCTGACTGTCCCTGATCAGACCATGATTCTCTAAATGCCCATAGATCCTATCTCTAAGAATCTTTTCCAACAGCTTTCCCACCACAGACGTAAGGCTCACTGGTCTATAATTACCTGGACTATCCCTCCTACCTTTTTTGAACAAGGGGACAACATTCGCCTCCCTTCAATCCTCCGGTACCATTCCCATGGACAACGAGGACATAAAGATCCTAGCCAGATGCTCAGCAATCTCTTCCCTCGCCTTGTGGAGCAGCCTGGGGAATATTCCGTCAGGCCCTGGGGACTTATCCGTCCTAATGTATTTTAACAACTCCAACACCTCCTCTCCCTTAATATCAACATGCTCCAGAACATCAACCTCACTCATATTGTCCTCACCGTCATCAAGTTCCCTCTCAGTGGTGAATACCGAAGAGAAGTATTCATTGAGGACCTTGCTCACTTCCACAGCCTCCAGGCGCATCTTCCCACTTTTATCTCTAATCAGTCCTATCTTCACTCCTGTCATCCTTTTGTCCTTCACATAATTGAAGAATGCCTTGGGGTTTTCCTTTACCCTACTCGCCAAGGCCTTCTTGCTCTCCTCAGCTCCTTCTTAAGCTCCTTTCTTGCTACCCTATATTCCTCAATAGACCCATCTGATCCTTGCTCCCTAAACCTCATGTATGCTGCCTTCTTCCACCTGACTAGATTTTCCACCTCACTTGTCACCTATGGTTCCTTCACCCTACCATTCTTTATCTTCTTCACCAGGACAAATTTATCCCTAACATTCTGCAAGAGATCCCTAAACATCAATCACATGTCTATAGTACATCTCCCTGCAAAAACATCATCCCAATTCACACCCACAAGTCCTAGCCTTATAACCTCATAATTTGCCCTTCCCCAATTAAAATGTTCCTGTCTTCTCTGATTCTATCCTTTTCCATGATAATGTTAAAGACCAGGGAGTGGTGATCACTGTCCCCCAGATGCTCACCCACTGAGAGATCTGTGACCTGACCTGGTTCGTTACCTAATACCAGATCTAGTATGGCATTCCCCCAGTCGGCCTGTCAACACACTGTGACAGGAATCCGTCCTGGACACACTTAACAAACTCTGCCCCATCTAAACCATTGGAACTAATCAGGTGCCAATTAATATTAGGGAAGTTAAAGTCACCTATGATAACAACCCTGTTATTTTTGTGCCTTTCCAAAATCTGCCTCTCAATCTGCTCCTTGGTATCTCTGCTGCTACCAGGGGGCCTATAGAATACCCCCAGTAGAGTAACTGCTCCCTTCCTGTTCCTGACTTCTACCCATACTGATTCAAAAGAGGATCCTGATACATTACCCACCCTTTTTGCAGCTGTAATAGTATCCCTGACCAGTAATGCCACCCTTCCTCCCCTTTCCCCCCCTCTCTATCCCTTTTAAAGCACTGAAATCCAGGAATATTGAGAATCCATTCCTGCCCTGGTGCCAGCCAAGTCTCTGTAATGGTCACTACATCATAATTCCATGTATGTATCCAAGCTCTCTGTTCATCACCTTTGTTCCTGAATAATCCCCTTGAATAACTAATTTCTCTTTTCTCTGATTCTGCACTTTTTAGAAGGTTCTCAGTTTTCCCTGCCAGGTATCATGTCACTTGAATCTGGCTATTTTATAGGTTAACTGTTATCACTGGAATGTTGCTTATTTCTATTCTGAGTATGAGGGATGATAAATTCTTTGCCCTTCTTTTTTCTTTGTTCATTCCTTGCTCTTGTAACACTTAATAAGCAACTACAAGCAACAAGTTTTATGCCCATTCTTGACTTCCGAAAAAGCTCAGGATCAATATCACCAGATCCAACAAATATGGATGAGTTTAGCCTGTGCCTGTACTCTATTTCTCTAGAACAATTAGAAAAGAGATGAGAAAGGAGTGATTTTACTCAGAGAGATGTGAGTGATTTTGGGACTTGTACCTCAATGATAGGGACCCTCATCACATACTTAATTATGAATCCGAAGAGCTGTTATGGTCAAGCCTTTCGGACGTTGTGCAGTGAGGTGGGATCAGGCTGCTGGTTATGTGGCATTCTGTTTCATGAAATTTCCAAATCTCCAATGCAGAGGCTCAAAAAGGACTTCAGAGAGTTGCAGAGTCAGTCAGCTCTATCGCAAGCCTCCCCAGCATCGAGTATATCTTCAAAAAGACAATGTGTGCCTGTCTTGAAGGGCCCCCACCATTCAGGACTTGCCCTCTTCTCATTACTACCCTTGGGGAGGAGGTACCGGTGCCTGAAGACACACACTCAATGATTTGGGAACAGCTTCTTCCCCTTGCCATCAGGTTCCTGAATGATCTGTGAACCCGTAAACACTACCTCACTATTTTGCTCTACTTTTGCTCTTTTATTTATTTATTTGTTCGTTTGTTTATTATTGTGGGCTATAATATCTGTTTAGTATCTATTACACTGTACTGCTGCCGCAAAACAACAAATTGCACAATATATGTCACTGAAAATAAATCTGATCCTGAATTTTTATTGATTATGCCAAATTGAACCTGGGGGGGGGGGGGAGATTCGATAGTTTTGTAAAATTATTTGAGACATAGTGTTGCGAAGAGTGGGTGAAGCCAAACACAGGATACTGACACAGAGGTAGAGTAATCTGAAGAGTGTTTATTAATGGTCGCAGGCAGGGGAGTGAGGATCAGGCAGAGGAATGAGCGAGGCTTGGCCAGGGATCGAACCCAGGATGCTGTGGTGAGAACATGACGTTTAACCACTGAGCCAGCGGAGATTATATGCGGGCAGCCGGACGAGGCAGAGCAGGGATGCAGACAAGGGTGTGAGCGTGGCTGGAGGAGAACGGCAGGCAGGAGGATGAACGGGAAGGCAGGCGGCATGCAATGCTCCTGTTAACACAGAGAGACAGGGTTAACACAAGCAAACAACAGCGCAGAAACAAAACTTAGAATACACAATTCTAAGCAGCCTAGAACGTGAACTACCACACCAGCTGAAGCAATGATGAGGGACAGCCGGGACCGTGACACATAGAGTAGACAGCTGATATCTTTTTCCCAAGAATCCAATGTCTAGTATTGGAGGAAATAGTATTTAATGTTCAAGGGGGAAAGTACAAGGGAGATGTGTGAGGCATGTTTTTTTTACGGAGAGAGTGGTGGGGGCCATGAATACCCTGCCCCCAGGTAGTGGTGGTAGAGGCAGATAGCATAGGAGCATTTAGGAGACTATTAGACAGGCACATGAATATTTAGAGAATGGACGGATACACAAAGTTGAAGTCAAGAGTGGGGGACTGGCGTGTGTTTGCTGCCACTGCTTCCATTTGACCAGCCTTTTTCTCCCTCTCACTAGTAGCTGTCAGAGTAAAGTGCAGGAGACTGGGGTCTACATTGCTAGGATTGATCAGAGAGGTTGTGGACTTGTTTTGGGGTCTTTGAGGCTCATGTTGCATGTGTTCCTGGATTCTGTTTTTTTGCTACTTTTGAGTGGTTTGATTGGTGTGATCAATGTGAACTGGGGCACTTTGGTAAGGAGTGGCCCTGTGGCCTGCATTGGCTATTGGAGCGGTGCCAAACTGAACTAAACTGAATATTCCTGGCTCCATCGATGTTTGATATTCTATGTGTTTGCTCGCTTTTGCCATTTGCGCAATTTGTTCTTTTTTTGCATATGGGGTGTTTAATGTTTTCTTGAACAAGTTTGATGGCTTCTTTGTTTCATGGCTGCCTGCTGGAGGATGAATCTGAGTTGTATACTGTACGTACTTTGATAATAAATGCAGTTTGAATCTTCAATATGGTCAGTGAGTGAGGAAGACGTATTACAGCGTTTCGATTAGTTCAGCGCAATGCCATGGGCTGAAGGGCTATCCTGTGCAGTCCTGTTCTATTCTATGCTCCTTGGGGAAATATATTCATTTCAGTTTGGACTGTTGGTAACAAAAAAAAAGGCTGAATGATCTTGAGAAGAAGCTCAGTCCATAAATAACTGGCTTAAACAAAGGATCAATCCACTGAAATCTAATTCCACATCATCTGATTTTATAAGTTGTTTTGACAATAGACAACCTTGTGGAGTGGTGTAATCAACCGTATGGTTCCAGTGATATAGGGAGCCACTTGCTTATGCATCATTCCCCATTTATCAATGCTTAGTTATCTGGCTTTTAATATTGTATTAAGTGCTGTAATCACGGTCAGACTGAAATGCTATTTGGTGAATCAGGCAATTCTTTCATTTTATGTATCTCCCTGCACCCAATTATGAGAACGTGTCTAGAATGAAGAATTAGTCGAGGAAAGGGCCAGACTTTTAACCCCCTACTGACTGGATATGTATCACAGCTAATTAATCTGATACTTCAGACTTATTAATTGAATACATTCCTGTTATTTGGAGATTTGTGGAATGTGTATGGTGGGACACTGCATTTAAGTCAGCCAAAGCTTCCACTCAAAAAAGCCACAACAAAAAAGTCATGCCTCTTTTGCATCCTTTTCAGGGCATTCCCAGTCAAAGCCAAAGTAAATTTATTATCAACATATGTACTGTATACATATATACTACCTTGAGAATTCTTTTATTGGAGGTATTTACATCAAAATAAAGAAATACAATAGAATTTATGAAAAAAAAATTCATAAACCAAGAGTGACAGACAACCAATGTGCAAAAAACAAACATTGTGCAGATAGATAGGTAGATCTGAGAATGTGAGTTGTAGAGTACTTGAAGGTGATTCTGTATGTTGTGCAATCACTTCATTGTTGAGGTGAGTGAAGTTATCCATGCTAACTCAGGACGCTGGTGGCTGTAGAGTAACAACTGTTCCTGAGCATGTTGGGATGAGACCTAATGCTTCTGTACCTCCTGTCCAATAGTAGTAGTGAGAATGGCCTGGTGAGGGTCCTTGATGATGGATGCTGCTTTCTTGTGGCAGCACTCCATGTAATTGTGCTCCATAGTGGGGAGGGTTTTTCCTTTGATGGTCTGGGCTGTATCCAACACACTCCGTGGACCTCCCATTCCCGGTGTTATGAACCCCGTAACTGGGTCACTTACCAGCAAAGATAGGGAGGTCCGTTGAAGCCTGATGATACGATTTTTAACAGTATTTATTAGTAAAAATACACAAAAATAATATCAATGCAAATATACAGATAATATACGTCATCAATATTAAATCTAAAAGTGCGGGTATAATAATAATCAATAAGAAATAAGCTCTATCGTTGTCTAGGGGATAATGTATTGTCTGATGGAAATATAAAGTCACTCAGTTCATGAAGGCTGCAGCCTTTGGGGACCGCTGGGGTTGCAATGGTTGGAGAGAGAGAGAGTTTTGGGAGAAAAACTTGCCGGCTTTCCTTTTATGATTTCGATCCGTCAGGAGTCCCGTTGGTGTGGCCGTTCACTTGTGGCCTCTCCTTTAGCTAAGCCGTTCTTCTGTGATGAGCCCTCCAACCCTGGCAAGGGAGGACGCACACGAGCCCCCACCGGCTGTCGCTATTAAACGCTGTCACGGGATTTCTAGCGTTTCTCCTGGTGCACCTAAAGGGGTTGTTCCCCAGGCCCCTCTTTTATCCTTACTCATGGGGTCTCAGATGTCAATCAGTTTGGGATGATGCAATCCCTCAACCAGACCACTCTGGTCGTCCCCTGAGGGGTTTCAATGAATAGTACAGTACTCAATACACAATTCCGTCTCCAAGAGACAATGGCCATTATCAATGGTTCCGTTTTCGCTGAGGCCAGGACATATTCCACACCTTGTGGATTCTGCATGTCTCTCTCTCATTTCCTGGGTCCCAGACCCGAATTAACAGCGATCTTGCGATTCTCAAAAAGGAGGGGGCGACTTCGTACCCTTCGGCCCCTCAGAGTTGTGGCACATTCGTAACACCCCTTTCCTTCTAAGATTTTTACCACAGGTAAAAATTAATTAATACAGGGTCTTACAGGATTGCAGAATCTAACATAATACAAAAGAGTTTTTTTTTCACTACAGAGTAATACAGTTATACATTCAATTCAGCATCTAAACAGTTAGCGATTACATTGTCACTTCCTTTAATATCTTAACATCTTGTACCTTAATAAATTCTTGTAGCATCAGACTCCAATTTAATAACCATCTATTTTTATTCCTTTTCTTCAACATACAAAACTAAAGAGTTGTGATCTTAGCTTACGTGTATATTACAAAAGTTCATGCAAATACTAATCTTTATTTTACTTTCAAACTTAACAGTCAATCTTCCATGGGGATTGTCTTTATTATTTACATGCTTCATCGAAATCCCTTAAAACCAGATCCTATTATTTTAAATGGCATCCCGTCAACCCTCGCCCCTTTTCCAGTCGACTCCCACGTGGTTAGCTTGTATACCAGTGTGGAATAGGCTTTCGCATGCTCTTTTCATAGGAGTTATTTTATCAACAATGTGTTCCAAACTTAGACCATTTTCTGAATTTCCACACAATTCTTTAATTTTAAGCAAGTTGTTAGTTTTATGTTCAGGACCCTTCATGCTATTAGTTTTCAGTTTAAACTCTGCAAGCGATCAGTCTTTGTCCAAACAGCATTTCAAATTCTGCCTCTTCACAGCACTCTCTTGAATAACAATAGCATGTGAGGCACCTTTACATTCCAAATCAACCAGTAATTGATTCGCAGGCACCGTGTTAACAAGCCATGGTCCCTGCAGCCTGGTTACTGCTTCTGACATCAATCCAGACTTTAAATTTTCTTCATTCAATTTAGGAACTACACTTTTCCCTTTCCCTTCAATAATAATATTCACCTCACCACCTTTTATCTCCTCACTAACTTTTAACACACCTTCGAACACAAACAACTGGGAATTCTCACTTCCCACTAGTACCAAGGTTAACCCTTTCTTCACTGAACCAAGTCCATCTGACCCACAAGGACTGCATTCCTTTTCAACTGAATCAAATACCTCAAACTTTTTCTGAGCTCCATTACTAGGTTCAGTACCATGTGCATCCACATCTTGAACACACTCAAACGGGACCTCTGCCTCTTCCAGGCTTTCAATACCCATCCCCTTTTCAAATTCTAAGTTCCCCTGATCCTCCCAGTTACTCTCTGGGCAACTCCCTTCCAGAGTAAACTCAACCCTGCGGGCTGAAACAACCTCATCTGCCAACCCAGCAGACTTCTTCAAGGTAATGGCATCCTTTTCATCCAGGACTGCCCTCATTTCATTATCGGGAACACCTTTAAAATTTATAACTTCTTCAAACAGTTCTGCCAAACTAGACAGATCATCCATGTCCAACCCTGGACCTTTTAACAGACTTATCTGTTTCTCATCTTTACTCCGTGCCTCTATAAATTTCCTCCTGGCTAAGGGCAGGTCTACCTCCTCTCCCTTACTCTCTTTCACTTTCCTATTCTCCGTTTTACCACCCTCTAACTCCTCTTGGTACAGGGTCAGTAAAAACGTCTCGGCCAAATCGATACTGGCTTGATTTAAACTGATCTCGTTCTCAGCTGCCTTTCTCGACATGCTGCGAGTGGTCGCGCATGCGGGATAGATCTTGGAATCTAGGGGTGGGCCCTCAACACTTACGGGTTGGCTCGTCAGCTTCATTGCTGACCAAACCTCACCACCAGCTAAATCGTTACCCAGAAGGAGGTCTACGTCAGTTCTTGGGAATTCTGATCGCACCCCTATTTCAAATGGTCCAGATACCAGCTCACAATTTATAATAATCCTATGCAAAGGCACAGCTTCTGTCCCTTTTCCTATGCCTCTCAAAGCTACCTCTCCCATCTCGGGACCAAAATCTAGTACCTTACTGAGAATCAATGACAGCTCAGCTCCCGTGTCTCTCCAGATCCGCACTGGAACTGGTGTGTCTCCCTCTTTCACAGACACGGTTCTTCCTGAAATACATTTCTCAGGCCACTCTCATATTCTGTCTACCTGGGGCTTTCTCGTCGATTTACTGATCACCACAATACATCCTGTAGGGACTGCTGCTTTCCCTTTTCCTATCTCCTTCCTCGGAGCAAAGCACTTAGATGCAATATGACCCACCTTTCCACAATTAAAACAGGTCAACCTGCCATCTTGCCTTTCTTCCTCCTTATTTTTACCACTAGCTCCTGGCTGAATCTCTGCCTCAGCCGGTGGGCTTTCTCTGCCGTTCCCACGGTCTTTCTGGTAACTCTTATTCAAGGAAAACTTTGTCTTGTGGGTTAGGGCATATTCATCTGTGAACCTGGCAAATTCGGATATGGACTTATTCGGCTTCTCATTCAAATACATCCGGATATCATCCGAACACAACCTTTAAATTCCTCAATCAGAATTAACTCCCTGAGACGCCAAAAATCTTCTTCCACCGTTTCTGCTGCACACCAACGATCCAAGAGCACACCTTTCTCATAGGCAAACTCTGCATATGTCTGATTCCACCCTTTCTTTAAATTTCTGAACTCTTGTCTATAGGCCTCAGTTACCAATTCACAGGTCCGAAGAATGGCCTCTTTTACTTTCTGATAATTCTCAGATTCCTCCTCCTCCATGGACAACGCTGCATATGCCCATTGTGCCTTCCCTTTTAACACTCTTTGTAACAATGCCACCCACTGATCTTTGGGCCACTTCTGACTCACTGCCACCTTTTCAAAATGCAAGAAATCAACATCCATCTCCTCGAACGGAGGTACTAACCTAAACTCCCGAATAACATTAAACCTCTCCTCTCGGTCTGACCCTTGAGCTCTTCACTCTTGCCTTAACTTCTCCATGTCCAAGTCATGTTGCCTCTGTTTCTCCTTCTCCTCATACTCCCTCTCCTTCTCGGCTCTCTCCTTCTCTTTCTCGGCCATTTCCTTCTCTTTCACGGCCCTTTCCTTCTCTTTCACGGCCCTTTCCTTCTCTTTTTTGGTCCTTTCCTTCTCCTTTTCAGCTGCTTCCAGCTGTTTTAACTGAATTTTATGCTCCCTTTGCTTTTCGGCTCTTTCCTGCTCCCTTTAGCTGGAGCTCATGCTCCCTCTTCCTCTGTTCCGTGTCCAGCCTCAATTTCTCCAACTCTAACTGAGCCGTCCCACTAGCTGGTACCTTTTCAGGGATATTTTCCAATACCTCAGCCGAAAACACATTCTTCACAATATAATACTGAGTTATGGCCCTCCGCATCTCCTACTTTTTCATTGACGACCTCATCTCAGTGAGATTTAGTCCTTTTGCAATATTTATCAAGTCCGACTTTGTGGCAGCCTCTAGCACCTCCAGAGTCGGGTTTTCTATAAATTCGTCCACGTCCATCTTTGCTGGTTTCCCGTCTGGTTACCCGCGCAACCAGACCCATGTTTGGACTTACAAGCCCAATTCACTGGCCCTCCAATTTTGTATCAAATCTCGAGTCGAAGCCCCCACTTTGTTATGAACCCCGTAACTGGGTCACTTACCAGCAAAGATAGAGAGGTCCATTGAAGCCTGATGATATGATTTTTAACAGTATTTATTAGTAAAAATACACAAAAATAATAACAATACAGATAATATACGTTGTCAATACTAAACCTAAAAGCGCGGGTATAATAATAATCAATAAGAAATAAGCTCTATCGTTGTCTAGGGGATAATGTATTGTCCGATGGAAATATAAAGTCACTCAGTTCATGCAGGCTGCAGCCTTTGGGGACCGCTGGGTTGCAATGGTTGGAGAGAGAGAGAGTTTTGGGAGAAAAACTTGCCGGCTTTCCTTTTATGATTTCGATCCGTCAGGAGTCCTGTTGGTGTGGCCGTTCACTTGTGGCCTCTCCTTTAGCTAAGCCGTTCTTCTGTGATGAGCCCGCCAACCCTGGCAAGGGAAGGACGCATGCGAGCCCCCACCGGCTGTCGCTATTAAACGCTGTCACGGGATTTCTAGCGTTTCTCCTGGTGCGCCTAAAGGGGTTGTTCCCCAGACCCCTCTTTTATCCTTACTCACAGGGTCTCAGATGTCAATCAGGTTGGGATGATGCAATCCCTCAACCAGACCACTCTGGTTGTCCCCTGAGGGACTTCAATGAGTAGTACAGTACTCAATACACAATTCTGTCTCCAAGAGACAATAGCCGTTATCAGTGGTTCCGTTTCGCTGAGGCCAAGACACATTCCAAACCTTGTGGATTCTGCGTGTCTCTCTCTCATTTCCTGGGTCCCAGACCCAAATTAATAGCCATCTCGCGATTCTCAAAAAAGGGGGGGGGGACTTTGTACCCTTCGGCCCCTCAGAGTTGTGGCACATTTGTAGCACTGGGCATTGGTGTTTCCATACCAGGCCATGATGCAACCAGTCGGAATGCTCTCCACTGCCCATCTATAGAAGTTTGCCAAGTTTTGTGACATGTTGAATTTAAACAAACTTCTGAGAAAGTAGAGGTGTTGTCTCTAGAAGAGTGATGAAATGCTGCCATCACTCAAGGGATGGAAGCACATGTTTTTTAGACCCATATTCCAAACTATAACACCATAAGACCATAAGACATAGGTGCAGTTTTGGGCTATTCAGCCCATTGAGACTGCTGCACTATTCCATCAAGTCTGATTTATTATCCCTCTCAACCTCATCCTGTAGCCTTTAACCCTGATTAATCAAGAACCTATCAACCTCCGCCTTAAATATACCCAATGACTGAGCCTCCACAGCTGTCTATGGCAATGAATTCCACAGATTCACCACCCTCTGGCTAATAAAATTCCTCCTCGTTTCTATTCCATTGCCTCTATTCGAGGCTGTGCCTCTGATTCTCAACTCCCCCAATTTAGGAGTCTATGTCCATTAGGCCTTTCAAGATCTGATAAGCTTCAATGAGATCCTACCCCCCACCTCATTCTTTTAAACTCCAGCGAGTACAGGCCCAGAGCCATCAAATGCTCCTCATAAGTTAACCCTTTCATTCCCAGGGTTATTCTTGTAAACTTTCTCAGGACCCACTTAAGTGCCAGCACATCTTTTCTTAGATAAGGGGCTGAAAATTGCTCACAATACTCCCAAGTGTGGTCTTCCTAATGCCTTACAATTCACTGAGATGAAATGCTTTGAGAGGTTGGTGATGAAACATATCAACTCTTGCCAGAGAAGCTGCTTGGATCCACTCCAATTTACTTTATGGCACAAAAGGTCCACAGTAGGTGCCATTTCATTGGCTCTTCACTCAATCCTGGAATATCTGGACAGCAAAGATACATAGATCAGGATGCTCTTTATCAACTACAGCTCAGCATTCAACACAATCACCCCCTCAAAACTCAACAATAAGCTTTAAGATCTTGGCCACAATACCTCCATGTGCAATTGGATCCTGGATTTCCTTACTTGCAGACCCCAATCAGTTCGAATTGGCAACAACATCTCCTCCACAGTCCCCATCAGCACTGGTGCACCACAAGGCTGAATGCTTAGTCCCCTGCTCTACCCACTGTGACTGTGTGGCTAAGCAGAACTCCAATGCCATAGTTAAATTTGCTGATGACACCATTGTCATAGGCCGAATCAAAGATGTTGCCAAATCAGCACATAGGAGGGAGACTGAAAGTCTGGTTAAGTGGTGCCGTAACAACCTCTTACTCAGTCAGCAAGATCAAAGAAGAGGAAACCTGAGGTCCATGAGCCAGTCCCTATTGGTGGAGAGGGTCAGCAACTTTAAATTCCGTGTTGTTATCATTTCAGAAGATATGTCCTGGGCCCAGCATGTTAAGTACGGCAGCTCTTCTGCTGCTGAAGTGTTTCGGCCCGAAATGTTTCCATAGATGCTGCCTGGCCTGCTGACTTCCTTCTGCATACTGTGTGTGTTGCTTGGATTTCCAGCATCTTCTCTTGTTGGTGATTGGACCTCTACTTCCTTAGAAGTTTGTGAAGATTTAGCATGACAT
Organism: Hypanus sabinus; assembly: GCF_030144855.1. Taxonomy (NCBI): domain Eukaryota; kingdom Metazoa; phylum Chordata; class Chondrichthyes; order Myliobatiformes; family Dasyatidae; genus Hypanus; species Hypanus sabinus. Next base: position 67,768,744 of record NC_082738.1, read on the forward strand.
CTAAAACTTCGACAAATTTCTTTAGACGTGTGGTGGAGAGTTTACTGACTGTCTGCTCACAGCCTGGTATGGAAGCACCAATGGCCTTGAATGGAAAATTTTGTAAAAAGTAGCATGTTCAGCCCAGTCCATCACCGATAAAACCCTCCCCACCATTGAGTATATCTACACGAAACATTGCCTTAGGAAAGCAACATCCATCATCAGAGATATCCACCACCCAGGACAAGCCCTCTTCTCGCTGCTGCCATCAGGAAGGAGGTACAGGAGCCTCAGAACTCACACCACCAGGTTCAGGAACAGTTATTACCCCTCAACCATCAGGAAGGAGGTATAGGAGCCTCAGAACTCACACCACCAGTTTCAGGAACCGTTATCACCCCTCAAACATCAGGCTTTTGAACCAACTTCACTTGTCCCATCATTAAAATGCTCCCACAACCTATGGACTCACTTTCAAGGACTCTTCATTTCATGTTCTCGATATTTATTGCTTAATTTTTCTCTCTGTTACATATTTGCACAGTTTTTGTCCTTTGCACATTTGTTGTTTGTCCGGTAGGTTTGGTCTTTTATTGATTCTATTCTGTTTCTTGGATTTATTATGTATACCCACAAGGAAACAAATCTCAGGGTTGTGTATGGTGATGTATACAGTATGTACTCTGATAGTAAATTTACTTTGAATTTTGACTTCATAAAGACTCAGCATTATATCCTTTCTTTTATATTCTAGTCCTCTTGAAATGAATGCTAACATTCTGACATGGCATAAAGTTTATGATAGCTAATGTTTACCAGCACTGTACTGACCAACTCCAAACACGGCGCAGCAGGTAATGTACACTCATTATTATGTTTGATGTTCTATGGGGTATAGCCCTGCATATATATCTCCTCAGCTGAATATCCCAGAAAATTTCAAATACAATGGGGGTTTTATTCTTCCAGGGAGTGAGTCCAGAACTCCACTGTCTCTTAGTTTAAAAAACATAAACTTCTATAGATGTGCAGTGGAGAGTGTATTGACTGTCTGCATTACAGCCTGGTATGGGAACACCAGGAAAATCCTATAAGAGGTTGTGGATTCGGCCCAGTACATCATGGGTAAAATCCTCCCAACTATTGAGCACATCTACATGAAACGTTGCCGTAGAAAAGCAGCATCCTTCATCAAAGATCCTCACCACCCAGGCCATGCTCTTTTCTTGGGACTGCCATCAGGAAGGAGGTACAGGAGCCTCAGGACTCGCACCACCAGGTTCAGGAACAGTTATTACCCCTCAACCATCAGGAAGGAGGTACAGGAGCCTCAGGACCCACACCACCAGGTTCAGGAACAGTTTCCACCCCTCAACCATCAGGAAGGAGATACAGGAGCCTCAGGACCCACACCACCAGGTTCAGGAACAGGTATTACCCCTCAACCATCAGGAAGGAGGTACAGGAGACTCAGGACTCACACCACCAGTTTCAGGAACAGGTATTACCCCTCAACTATCAGACTCTTAAACAAAGGGGGATAACTATACTCATTCTACTTCTGGAGTTCCCACAACTGTAGGTCTAACTTTAAAGACTCTGTATCTTGTTATTTTATGCTTATTATTTACTGCTTTTTATTTATATTTGCATTTGCACAGTTTGTTGTTCATGATCCTGTTTACAATTACTGTTCTATGGATTTGCTAAGTAAGCCTGCAGAAAAAGAATCTCAGGGTTGTGTGTGGTGACATGTATGTTCTCTGATAATAAATTTTACTTTGAAATTTAAACCTATTCCTTCTGTCTCAGGTTACTCTCTCTATATTTTAACAGTGAATTATAAACTCCGATTCAAATTCAGATTTATTTATCACATGTACTTTGAAACACACAGTGAAATGTGTCATTTCCATTAATAACCCACACAACCAAAAGATGTGCTGAGGGCAGCCTGCAAATGACAGCACACATTCAGGTGCCAACATAGTATGCCCACAATGCTCAGCAGAACCACAAAGAACAAGCAACAAGCAACAAAACAACAATCCCACCCCCACACACGGACAGCCCTGCAATTCTAGGATGGGTCTCCAGCCTCTAGTATGCGGGCTTCGGCCATTCGACTTTGACCTCTGGACTTGTGATTGACCTTCGATCGAGCGACATTGGACATTGGCCTTCAGAAATCAATGTATTGAGTACAGTAGATAGGATGTTATGTTGAAGTTGTATAAGACATTGGTGAGGCCTACTTTGGAGTGTTGCGTGCAGTTTTGGTCACCTACCTACAGGAAAAGGGCAAATAATTTTGAAAGAGTACAGAGAAATTTTACAAAGATGTTGTTGGGTCTGCAGGCCCAGAGTTATAAGGAAAGTGAAGATTGAGGGGGGATTTGATAGAGGTATACAAAATTATGAGGGGTATAGATGGGGGTAAATGCAAGCAGGCTTTTTCCACTGAAGTTGGGTGGCACTACAAATAGAGGTCATGGGTTAAGGGTGAAAGGTGAAATGTCTAAATGAGGGGGAATTTCTTTACTCAGAGGGTTGTGAGAGTGTGGAATGAGCTGGCAGCACAAATCATCCACACGAACTCGATTTCAACATTTAACAGAAGTTTGGATAGGTACGCGGAGGGCTATCATCTAGGTACAGGTCGATGGGAGTAGGCAGTTTAAATGGTTTGGCATATAGATGGGCCAAAAGGCCTGTTTCTATGATTCTATGTTCTACCATTTCCTGTGCTATGATTATGCAGTGTTTTCAAGCAGGAAATGAAGAAATATCTTCTATAGTGCTCCATTAGAGAAAAACTCTAGTCAGTAGATGTTAATGGCAGAAATACTTACTGCCTCAAAACCTCTAGGAAGAAGCAGCAGCTGTGATAGCCAGAGAGGTCAGTAGGGAAAACGTGGTTTATGATGAATACTGTAACACATGATTGAGAATAAAAATCCCTTGTCAACCGTTAATTTAAGATCAATCCAATGACGTGCGTATTCAATGCACAAAAACGTGTCTGCTAACAATCCCTTAAAGAGCCCGCCACAGTTTCGGCAGAACAATGCAGGGTACAGTCAGTTCTAGACAGGGATGGACAGTCTACACTAAACCACCTCCACAGAACTGACACTTTCCAGCAAACTGTGAGCCCATGGTTACAACAGACTACAGACTGGCCAAAATAAACATGGCCAATAATTCAGAAGGCAATTGGAGACTTCAGAAGGTAAACAACTGAAGGATCCTCTGAATATGATGAGGAGACTTGCAGAGATATTAATTATTTCCAACTGGTCTAAGAAATGCTCCACAACCAATGAAGAACTTGTAAACATTAAGCACATCTACATCATTGATCATGTCTATAAGGAGCACAAGAAAGCAATATCCATCATCAAGGACCCCCATCTTCCCCATGTTCTTTCTCGCTGCTGCCATCAGAAAGGAGGTACAGGAGCCTCAGGACCTGTACCACCAATTTCAGGAACAGTTATTACCCTACAACCATCAGGCTCTTGAACCAGTGTGCATAACCTCACTCACCTCAACTGTGAACTGATTCTACAATCTATGGACTCACTTTCAAGAGTTCGACAACTCAAGTTCTCAGTATTATCTATTTACTTCTTTTTGTGCTTGTACAGCTTGTTTTCCTTTGCACCTTGAATGTTTGGCATGTATTTCTGTGTAGTTTTTTCCTGCGTGTGTAGTTCTTCATTGATTCTATTGTATCCCTTTGTTCTACAGTGAATTGTTGTTGTACGTTGTTCCTCTCCGGGCCTTATGGCTTATCAGTTTTGTCTGTTTTTTTTATGAGGTCGAGTTGCTAGCACGGATGGAAAGTGTGCAGGGAGCTGGCTGGATTTGAACCTGAGAGCACTCACCTCGAAGTCTGGTACATCACTACTGTGAATGCTGGCAAGAAAATTAATCTCAGGGTAGTATATATGTTCTTTGATAATAAATTTACTTAGAACTTTGAAGTTCTTGCAAACATCTCTGCCTCAAATCCGTTACAGTTAATTAACTTAAGAGATTCTGCGGATGCTGGAAATCAACATACACAGCGTTGGAGGAACTCAGCAGATCAGGCAGCATCTATGGAGAGGAATAAACAGTTGATGTTGAGACCCTTCATCAGGACTCACTTATATTTAATTTGTTACAAAGATTAATGTGCTGGACAAAATCATTTCCTAAAGTCACTTATTTGAAGGAAGAAGTCAAGAACTACCTGGGAGATCCTTTGCATTGACTTGTTGACTTCATTCCACCAAGGACTTCTTATGGAACTCAGCAAGAGACTGAAAACTTCTCAGCCGGTATGCTGGGAAACCTGACCTCCGAGCTTGTGGTGTTTATGCTTGCCTGGGTCTCAATTCAATAGAAACTTAGCTGTGATGAAGAGAGGTAAATTTCAAATAAATTTACATTAATTGAGTTAACTTAAGTGTTTGTAATTGTGAATTCCAATATATTTAATTGTTCTTAAGTATGTTGGTTGCTGTTTTATCAGTTATATTTTCAATAATTCGCATTCTTAAATGGTAAGATTAAATTTTAATAGCTTTTGATTTTTTTATGTTTGAACTCATTTTTATATTCATAGGCATGTGGCAATTTGACAGTTTTGAAAGGTGGCTGCCAGAATATTTCGGGGATGATTTATAATGACGAACCAATGCTCCATGGGACATGGTGACTCACCACAGAAGACTCGATGCACTGGGTGTGGCTGATAGGTTGTGCATTAATGGTCATAGAGCAGTACTGTACAACACAGAAACAGGCCCTTCAGCCCATCCCCATCTAGTCTATGGCAAACTATTCATTTGCCTAGTCCCATTGACTTGCACCTGGACCATATCCATGTACCAATCCAAGTTGCTCTTAAATGTTGAAATCGAACCTGCGTCCACCACTTCTACTGATGGCTTGTTTCACACACTCACCAGCCTCTGAGTGACGATGCTCCTCCTTCAGTTCCCCTTAAACATTTCACCTTTCACAGTTAAATACTGGACTGGATGAAGGGTCTCGGCCTGAATCATCAACCGTTTATTCCCCTTCATAGAAGCTGTCTGCCCTGCTGAGTTCCTCCAGCATTTTGTGTGTGTTGTTCTAGATTTCCAGCATCTGCAAAACCTCTTGCATTTTTCAAGTTCATGTTTATTGTCATCTGAATGTACATGTACAATCAAATTAAAACACATTCCTCCAGACCATGGTATACCCATAATACATATGTAGCACATAAAACAAAATAAGTTTATAAAGTATAATTCAAAATGGATGTAGTGCACAGCATAGGTAAACAGTGATGAGATCTGGGTACTCAGTCGTCTCACAGCCTGAAGGAAGAATCTGTTCCCTGATCTGGCAGTCCTAGTCCTGATGCTCCTGTACCTCCTTCCTGATGGTGGTGGGTCAGAGACTGTAGGATGGGTGGTGGGGATCCTCAATAATGCTTTGTATAGAATGCTCCCAGTAAATGTCACAAATAGAGGGGGGGAGGGAGACCATAGTATTCCTCTTGGTAGTTTTTACTGTCTTCTGTGGGGTCTTGCAATCTGATGCCTTGTGGCTTCTCTACCCCTAATGATGCATCTAGACAGGACATCGTCTATGAATAATTGTTCATAAATTCTATTGTATTTTTTCATTTTTTCTGTAAATGCCTACAGGAAAATTAATCTCTGGGTAGTATATGGTAATATATACATACTTTGATAATAAATTTACTTGAACTCTGAACACAATCAATGATCTGCCGGTGACTTCAACCTCCAGCTACCCTTGGCCTAATCATGAGGATGGAGACAAGGCCTGTGGATTTTGTCCTCCAGCAAAGCTCATTGTGGATGCTTTACCTGTCACACTTCATTTATCAGTGCACTGTTTAAGGAGCCTGTCGATAATCTTTAGCCACTCTCTGTTATCGTGTTCTACAAATTTCACAGAAGGTAGATTGCTCCCCAGTGTGCTGCGTGTAAGGAGCTTTGGCAGAACAATCTTCACACATCAGCAGCAGAGTCACGCAGAACCCAATCACCAGGAAATCCAGCATTCATCCACAAAACTAGCACTATCTCTGCAGAGATCGTGGTGTTATCTAATCTCAAAAGTTCACATCCTTCCCAAAACCATGAAAGCAAAGCCTGAGCAGTCTATAATTCTCCACAGAATGACTCAATTACACAGCTTCTTGGACTCACCACAAGGGACTGGCTCTCCTTTCATTTTGAGAGGACTAGAATATAAAAGTAAGGATGTAATTCTGAGGCTTTATAAGGCATTGGTCAGACTGCACATGGGCAATTTTGAGCCTATTATCTAGGAAAGATGTGCTGCCATTGGAAAGTGTCCAGACAATGTTTATGAGAATGATTCCATGAGTGAATGCATCAATGACTATCGTCCAGTAGCACTTACATCCACAGTGATGAAGTGCTTTGGGAGGTTGGTGATGAAACATATCACCTCCTGCCTGGCACGTGACTGAAATCTGCTCCAATTTGCCCACCAGAACAACAGGTCCACAACGGTCGCCAGCTCATTGGCTCTTCACTCAACCCTGGAACATCTAGACAGCAAAGATGTGTAAATCAGGATGTTTTGATTTACAGCTCAGCATTTAATACCATCATCCCCTCAAAAATAATCAATAGGCTCCAAGACCTTGGCTTCAATATCTCCTTGTGCAATTGGATCCTGGATTTCCTCACTTGCAGACCCCAGTCAGATTGGCAACAATCTCCAGCAGCATAGGTGAACTACGAGACTGTGTGCTGGGCCTACTGCTCTATTTACCTTACACTTATGACACAGAGGCTCCGATGCCATATTCAAGTTTACTGACGACACCACTGTTGTAGGCCGAATCAAAAGTGGTGATGAATCAGCATATGGGAGGGAGATTGAAAATCTGGCCGAGAGGTGCCACAAGAACCTCTCACTCAATGTCAGCAAGACCAAGGAGCTGATTATTGACTTCAGGAGGAGGAAAACAAATGTCCATGAGCCAGTCCTCTTTGGTGGAGAGGGTTAGCAACTTCAAATTCCTCAGTATTATTACTTCAGAGGACCTGTCCTGACCCAGCACATACGTGCAATTGTGAAGAAAGCACAGCAGTGCCTCTACTTCCTTAGGAGATTGTGGAGATTCGGTTTGACATCTAAAACTTTGACAAACATCTACAGATGTGTGCTGGAGAGTATATTGACTGGCTGTATCAAAGCCTGGTATGGAAACAACAATGCTCTTGAACAGAAAATCCAAAAAAAAGTAGCGGATACAACAGAGTCAATCACGGGTAAAGCCCTCCCCACCAGTGAGTATATCCACATGAAACATTATTGCAGGAAAGCAGCATCCATCATCAGGGACCCCCAGCACCCAGAACGTGCTCTCTTCCTGCTGCTGGCATCAGGAAGAAAGTACAGGAACCTCAGAACTCTCACCACCAGGTTCAGGAACAGTTACTACTCCTCATCCATCAGGCTTTGGAACAAAGGAAGTTAACTTTACTAAACTTCATTTGCCCAATCAATGAAATGTTCTCACAAACAATGGACACACTTTCAAGGGCTCTTCATCTCATGGTCTTGATATTTATTGCTTACTTATTATTATTATTATTATTATTATTTAATTCTTTTTGTGTTTGCATGGTATATTGTCTTCTGTATGTAAGATTATTAAGGGATTGGACATGCTAGAGGCAGGAAACATGTTCCCAATGTTGGGGGAATGCAGAACCAGAGGCCACAGTTTAAGAATAAGGCCACTTAGATTGGAGTTGAGGAAAAACTTTTTTACCCAGAGAGTGGTGGATCTGTGGAATGCTCTGCCTCAGAAGGCAGTGCAGGCCAGTTCTCTGGATGCTTTCAAGAAAGAGCTCTTAAGGATAGTGGAGTCAAGGAATATGGGGAGAGGGCAGGAATGGGGTACTGATTGTGGATGATCAGCTATGATCACAGTGAATGGCAGTGCTGGCTCGAAGGGCTGAATGGCCTGCTCCTGTACCTATTGTCTATTGCACTCTGATTGAACGCCTGGGTTGGACAGTCTTTCATTGATTCTGCTATGGTTGTTATTCCATAGATTTATTGAGTGTGCCCACAGGAAAATCAATCCCAGGGTTGTGTATGGTGATGTATATATACTTTGATAACAAACTTACTTTGAACTTTGAATGAAAGGGTCAGCATATGAGGAGAGTTTGAAGGCTCTGAGCCTGTACCCACTGAGTTTAGAAGAATGAGAGGGGATCTCATTGAATCCTATCGAATATTCAAATACCTGGATATTGTGGATGTAAGGGAGTTGAGGACCAGAGGGAGCAGCCTCAGAATATAAGGACATTTTTAAAATTAATTTACAGGATATGGGCATCACCAGCTAGCCAGCATTTATTGCCCATCCCTAGTTGCCCTTGAGAAGGTGGTGATAAGCTGCCTTCTTGAGCCGCTGCAGTCCCTGAGGTGTAGGTACACCCACAGTGCTGTTACAGAAAGAATTCCATGATTTTGACCCAGCAACAATGAAGGAATGATGATGTTTCCAAGTCAGGATGGTGAGAGACTTGGAGGGAGATTTCCAAGTGGTGGTGCTCCCAAGTATCTGCTGTTCTTATCCTTCTAGATGCTAGTGGTCGTGGGTCTGGAAGGTGCTGCTTTAGGAACTTTGGTGTGTTGTTGCAGTGCATCTTGTAGACAGTACACACTGGTGCAACTGTCCGTCGACAGTGGAGAGATTGGTTGCTTGTGGAAGGGGTACCAATCAAGTGGGCTGCCTTGTACTGGATGGTGACAAGCTTCTTGAGTGTTGATGGAGCTGCACTCACCCAGGCGAGTGGCGAGTGTTCCATTACACTCCTGACCTGAGCCTTGTAGATGGTGGACAGGCTTTGGGGAGTCAGGAGGTGAGTTAAAAGCTGCAGGATCCCTAGCCTTTGACCTGCTCTGGTAGCCACGGTGTTTATATGACTAGACCAGTTCAGTTTGCTGTCGATGTACCCTAGGATGTTGATAGTAGGGGATTCAGTGATGGTGATATCACTGAATATCAAGGGACAATGCTTGGAGCCTCTCTTGTTGGAGACAGTCACTGCCTGGCACTTGCATGGTTGAAATGTTACTTGCCACTTGTCAGCCTAAGCCTGGATATTGTCCAGGTCCTGCTGCATTTGGATATGAACTGCTTCACTATCTGAGGAGTCATGAATGGTGCAGATCATTGTGCAGTCATCTGTGAATATCCCCACTTCTGACCTTATGACGGACGGAACATCATTGATGAAGCAGCTGAACGTGATTGGTCCTCGGACAGTTCCCTGGGGAACTCTTGCAGTGATGTCCTGAGGATGTGATGATTGACCTCCAACCACCAGAACCATCTTCCTTTGGGTCAGGTATGATTCCAACCAGCGGAGGGATTTCCCCCTAATTCTCATTGACTCCATTTTAGCCAGGGCACCTTGATGCCATACTCAGTCAAATGCTGCCTTGATGTCAAGGTCTATCACTCTCACCTCACCTCTGGTATTTAGCTCTTTGGTCCATGTTTAGACCAAGGAAGTGATGAGGTCGGAGCTGAGTGGCCTTGGCGGAACCCAAACTAGGCATCTGTAAGCAGGTTATTGCCGAGTAGGAGCTGCATGATCGCACTGTTGATGACCCCTTCTGCTGATGATTTAGAATGGAAATGAGAAGGAATTTCTTTAGCCAGACAGTGGTGACTCAGTGGAATTAATTGTCACACATGGCAGTGGAGGCCAAGTCATTGGGTATATTTAAAGTGGAGATCGATTTGTTCTTGATTAGTAAGGGTGTCAAAGGTTACAGGGAGAAGGCAGAATAAAGATTTGACATTTTTGGCTGTGACCCTTCATCAGGACCGTTGAAATGTCAATTCTTTATTCCTTTCTATAGACACTACTTGACCTGCTGAGTTTCTTGATTTTGTGTTTTATAGCTTCTGGTAAGATTGTGGAAATGCCCTACAACAATACCACAGGGGCGAATTACAATCAAACTGTGACATCAAGTGACATGAGTTAGCCAAATGCATGGCCAAAGAGGCAGGTTCAGTGAAGCATTTTGAAAGAAGAGAGGAGGAGGAGGCAGGGTGATTTAGGTTTGGGAAAGGAATTCCAGACATAAGGCAGGATACTGTAAACACATTCTCCAATAGTAGATCAGTTCAGAAAGGGGAAGCTATAAAGGCCAGGGCTGAGGGAGACAATGTCCATTCAGACAGGGGAAGCTGCAGAAGATGATGTTGACTCTGAACATGGTCTTCCAGATTTGTAATATCCCTCCTCAGCCCACATGCTTTACCATTGGGGATGAGGCTATGGCCTATTTTACACCACTCCCCCCCCATAGGATATGTGTCTCACTCTCACTTTTATTCTCACTCTCTCACTCACTCACTCTCATTCTAACTCTCCCCACTCATTCTCACTCTCACTCCCTCACTCTCATTCTCACCCTCACCCACTGTCATGCTCATTCATTCTCTACTCTCTCTCATTCACTTTCACTCCTTCACTCACTCTCATGCTCACTCTCACTCACTACTCTCTCTCCTTACTCACTTTCACTCTCATTCTCACTCACACTCACTTCACCATCACCAACTCTCATTTTCACTCTCTCGCTCACTCTCACCTATACTCTCACTCTCAGTCTCACTGTCTCTCAATCTCACACTCTATTTTCAGTCTCACTCTCAGTTTCATTCTCTCACTCTAACTTATTCTCTTTTACTTTCTCACACACTCCCCTTCTCTCTCGCTCCCTCCCACATATGCATCTACTTTCCCAAGGCTACCTCTTCAACTGTTCCAGCACAGCACATTTTCAGTCGTACTTGGACATAATAACCTCACCTGTGAAATCCATAGAGCTATCGGGCTACATTAACGTCACTTTGTATAAGATGCTAATTTTGATGTTGTGAAACAATGGCCAGTTAGGATGGGAGGAAACGTTGATGTATTGTCTTAGCTTTTTGCTTAAAGGACTTGTGCTGTCTCCCGAGGTTCCAAGTGTATCAGTGACAGGCAGTGAGCTGTTACTCTGTATGTATCAGTTGTTTTCTTAGTTAATAAATCATTATTTAAACATTCAGTAAACACGCTAAGAGGGAGGCGTCAAGACTGCTGATGCTAAGATTTTGTTTTCACTGTTTGAGCTGCTCAGAGATCTGGAACAGCTGGTACTGTGACACTGGGGCACCACGTCCTCGCTGTGTGCTGACTGGAATAAATTAAGTGCTTTTCTGGAAGGCAGTGTGGGGAGCACAGAAGGTTTTTTTTCTTCGGCTCCATCTTACCTGTTAAAAATAGTCCAACTGGCCTGGCAGAACAGTGGAAGTCAACTATTTCTCTGCTCCATCTCCACAGTCCTTACATCTCCCTTTTCAAACACAGATCCAGCTCTTAATTAAATAATGTCCCAATCAGACCGGAAGATGTAGTCTGATGTCTGGAGACCCTGAGGCCTGACCTGTGTGTGTGGGCAGGTGGGAAGGGAGAGGGGAAAGGAAAGGGGTTTGGTCTGGAACTCCTCAGCACTTGCTTAAGTGCATTGGCCGCTAACACAAATGATGCTTTGATGTTGTTGTTCAATTGCTTAGTCAAGTCTGACTTTTCATGACCTCATACTGTTCATAGGACTTTCATGGCAACATACTTTCTTCTGTGCAGATACTGCTGCTGCCCAGGTTGGGACCCAGTTGGGTTTGAACTCAGGACCATCTGCCTCAAGGTCCAGTGCTGATACCACTACACCACCAACCAGCCCTGTTTCGATGTACATGTAAGAAATAAATTTGAATCTGAATCAACAGTAGTGTGGAAAGAACAGGAAGGTGGATTAAGATTAGATTTAAGTGTCATTCACCCATACATGAATATGGCTAAACGAAACAGTGCTACTCCGGGACCTAGGTGCTAAACACAGTACAGTCACACACAGCACAAGATACATATATCACATATAATTACGGTAGCAGAAAACATAGTCACACAAAAATTATAGCAATAAAGCCCAGTTCCCTGAGTATCATGTTGTGTAGATTGATGGGATGTTGTTGGCAAGTCCAAGTGCAAAGCTGTCTGATCACATGCTAATGCAGCTGCAGATGAATGCAATCCAGCTTGTCATTCCACCAAATGAACACCGGGGGCAGCACCAATGGGGAGGGTCAGCCCCAACCCAGCATGGACGACCACTGCGTCACACCTCCTCTGGGCAGCTGCATGAGGGTCTAGTCCACACTGCAACCGAGATCGCCCCTAGACACACTAATGAACCAGTGAAGCAGACTTGCAATATTCAACCATAATCTTGTTGAACTGGTGAGTAGAGTGGAAGGGCTGAATGACCTTCACTTCAGGAGAATTTACAATCATATGGACCACTGAAGTGAAATACACAACGTCGACGTGTACCCAGTGAATGCATTGTTGCAGTCGTGCATAATTTACCTTAGACTGAAGCCTACCACCCGTTCAACTAGCCATTTTCCTTGGAGCTCTCTGGATCTGGCTGGAGTCTCCATATATTTGTGAAAATTTATGGGGTTCCAGATATCTCTAAGTAAATTCTTGGTAACTATAGGTGGGCAGGAGGTTGGGAGGGTGTCCAGCACTGTATACGTACCACATACAGGTGAGCATTTCGAACCAGGTAGTAGACTGATGCTCACTGTCCAGATGCTCGAGATGGATAATTCCCAGTTCTTGGAGCACAAATGGATCAATGATCAACTTTATTCAATGTATACAGTCAGTGACCATTTTATTAGGTACACGGGTAGAATCCAGTGTGGTCTTCTGCTGCTGTAGCCCATCACTTCAAGATTCGACATTTTGCACGTTCAAAGATGTTCTTTTGCGTGCCACTGTTGTAACATGTGGTTATTTGAGTTACTGTCACCTTCCTGTCAGTTTGAACCAGTCTGGCCATTCTCCTCCAACCTCTTTCATTAACAGGGCGTTTTCACCCACAGAACTGCCTCTCACTGGATATTTTTTTGTTTTGTTTTTCGTACCAAACTCTAAACTCTGGAGACTGTTGCACATGAAAATCCCAGGAGATCTGCAGTTTCTGAGATACTCAAGCCACCCCATCTAGCACCAACAATTATTGCACCGTCAAAGTTACTGAGATCACATTCCTACCCCATTCTAAACAACAAAGGAACCTCTTGACCAGGCCTGCATGCTTTTATGCATTGAGTTGCTGCCACATGATTGGCTGATCAGATATTTGCATTAACAAGCATTAATTGGGTGTATCTAATAAAGTGGTCACTGAGGGTACATTTACAATTTACTGTGGTGTGTTGTTCATGGCTCACATGCAACAAAAACAAACAGCATTCAACAATTGTAAAGAATAAACAATTATATTAAAGTACAGAAATATATATAAATAAAAAAGCTGTTTCATTTAGCTGTATTCATGTATGGTTGAATGACAATTAAACCTGACCTTGAACTTGCCTTCCCTCTCTTATCAAGGATATGTCCATCTCTACCAGGCACAACTCTGGTCAATGAACCCCTCAGTTGGGCAGACTGTTTACTGTTGTACTTATAAATCTACTCAGAGCTGGATTAAAATGGCCAAGACTCATTTCACTAAGGTTAATTATGTTGAACAAAGATGAATATCCTCAATATCAAGAACATCTGCCTGTGAGGCATGTTCACAACAGTTTCACTTTAACATTATTCACAATGGCCTCTATAACCAGTGCAGAGCTCTGTACAGATATATCAGTCTGCTCTCTCCTAGCTCTGTACAGTGTTAGTTCCACACCAGGTGTCTAGAGTGTTAATTCTAGACCAGATGTCCAGATAAATACAGTGTTACCTTATTTCTAGCTGTCCAGGTGTGCACATTGTTAACTCTCATCCAGCTGTCCGAGGTGCAAGGTAACTCTGTGTTGAGTGTCAAGGTGTGAAAAGTGTTACCTCTCTTCTAGGTGGATATAATACTTCCTCTATGTTAGATATCCAGGTGCATACAGTACCATCTATCTGCCACATGTCCAGGTGTGTACAGTGTGTTTCTATACTACAGGTCCAGGTCTCATCAGGGCATTGGAGCAGAGATCCAATCGCACGCCCAGTACTGTGCACCCAGTGATATTAAGTGAGTAACAAATCCCGAGGTGCAAACAAAGTCAGCATCAAAGTTCAGGCAGAGATCAAAACATGCAGAGAAATCCAAAAATCCAAGAATCGGGAAACAGGCAGAGTCGCTATTCAGACCCACGGAGTACAGATACGAATGCTGGAAAGGCTCAGGAAAATTCACTGGCACAATCTGACAACAAACAGGTGAAAACACAGGACTGAAATACACTGAGCAATAACCAGAGAGGCGGATGATAGGTGGAGCACAATGAGACTCGGGTGGCAGCAATACAGGTGATAATGAGAAACAGGTGAGAGACGGAGTACTCAGTGATACAGGGGCCGGAGTGGAGCAGGAGTGGGGACAGGAGCACACGGCAATACAAAACCCCAGACTGACAGCGGGGGGAAACACACAGAAAGACAGAGTTCAACTGGAGGTATTGACAGTACCCCCCCCCCATCTCTACAGATGCCTCCTGGTGTCACAGCAGGTAGATCTGGGTGCGGGTGATGAAAGTCCCTGATGAGAGAGGGGTCCAGGATGTTACGGGTGGGGACCCAGCGCCTCTCCTCAGGACCGTAGCCACGGTCCCAGCGATGAACATCCAGCAGCTGAAGGTCTCTGACCCATCGATGAGCCGGGGGGGGGGGGGGTGGGGACAGGACACAGGGGAAGGCTCGATGCGGGACACATGGAAGGTGGGATGAATGCAGTGGAGCTTGAGACGGACGGCAGCAGGGCTGATGACTGTAGCAAGGGGAAAGGGGCTGATGAAGCGGGGGGGTGAGTTTGTCCAGGTCTCGGGTTGAAAGCCACACACGCCGTCCCTGGCGGTAACGTAGGGCCTTGGAGCGATGGTGGTCAGCTTGACGTTTGATCCTCGCAGAGGCACAGAGAAGGGCAGAGCAAGTGTGCCTCCACGTCCGCTGACAACGGCGGATGAATGTCTCGGCAGATGGAATGCCGACCTCCTCCTCCTGGGCTGGAGACAGTGGAGGTTGGTAGCCAAGGCAGCACTCGAAGGGGGACAGACCAGTGGATGAGGACGGATCAGAATTTATGGTGGACTCGGCCCAGGGTAGCTGCTGACTCCATGTGGAGGGGTTCTGGGAGACCAGACACCGCAATACCGTCTCTATCTGTTGGTTGGTGGTGTTACCATCTGATGGGGGAAGACCGGTGACAAAATCCAGGGCAATGTGGGACCAGGGTCTCTTGGGGATAGACAGGGGTTGTAACAGGCCAGCAGGTGACCGGTTAGAGTTCTTGCCTTGAGCACAGACGGAGCAGGCTGAGACAAAGTTGCGGATGTCATCTCCCCTGGAGGGCCACCAGAACCGCTGACTGATGAAGTCCCGAGTACGCTTGGTTCCAGGGTGACAGGATAACCGGGAAGAATGACCCACTGCAATACCCGTCAGCGGACAGAGCTGGGAACATAAACACGGTTAGTGGGGCATTGGCTAGGGGCTGCCTCGCTCTGTTGGGCAGCTTGCACCATGGCCTCAATGCCCCGTTGTGCTGCACCCACGACGACACAGTGAGCAGGGAGGGTACCGAGGGGTCTCAGAGGAGGGAAATCTTCCGGAGAGGGCATCAGGTTTTCCACTCTTGGAACCAGAGTGGAAGGACAGAGTAACATTGAATCTTGAGAAAAACGGACCAACGATCTTGACGGGAGTTGAGATGCTTGGCCGTACTGATACATTCCAGATTCTTGTGATCAGTCTAGACTAAGAATGGCACCTTTGCTCCCTCCAGCTGATGCCTCCACTCCCACAGAGTTAGCTTCAGAGCCAGCAGCTCCCGGTTTCCCACATCGTAATTCCGCTCCGTGGGAGTGAGGCGGTGAGAGAAGGCACAGGGGTACACCTTCTCATCCTTGGCCGAGCGCTGAGAGAGAACAGCTCCTGCACCAATGTGAGACACATCCTCCTCCACAATGAACCGCTGGTCGGTGTGGGTTGAATCAGGATGGGGGCAGAGGTGAAACGTTCCTTCAGGTCAGAGAATGCTTTTTCAGCAGCAGGGGACCAGGACAATCTGACAGCTGATGAGGTGAGAGCAGTGAGTGGTGCAGCCAGTGTACTGTAATTTCTGATGAAGCGGTGACAGAACTTAGCAAAGCCCAGGAAGTGTTGCGATTCCCGACGAGTCGAAGGTTGGGGCCACTTGACCACCGCCTTGACCTTCTGTTGGTCTGTCTGAATGGAACCGGCTGAAATTACAAACCACAGGAAGGAGACGGTATTGCGATGAAACTCACATTTCTCAGCCTTCACGAAGACCTGGTCCTCTAGAAGGTGCTGGAGGACTCTGCAGACGTGACCTGTGTGTTCAGCAAGGGACTCAGAAAAAAATCAAAGTGTCGTTGAGATACACAGAAACAAATTGGTTCAGCACGTCCCCGAGAACGTCGTTTCCCAGGGCTTGGTGAGACCGAATGGCATGGCCAGATACTCGAGATGGCCCGAGGTGGTGTTGGAGGCCACTTGACCACCACCTTGACCTTCTGTTGGTCCGTCTGAACGTTGTTTCCCAGGGCTTGGTGAGATGGAATGGCATGGCCAGATACTCGAGATGGCCCGAGGTGGTGTTGGAGGCCACTTGACCACCACCTTGACCTTCTGTTGGTCCATCTGAACGTCGTTTTCCAGGGCTTGGTAAGACCGATTGGCTTGGCCAGATACTCGAAATGGCCCGAGGTGGTGTTGGAGGCCGTCTTCCACTCGTCCCCTTCACGGACACGGACAAGATGGTGAGCATTACGGAGATCAAGCTTGGTGAAAACTGAGGCTCCTTGTAGCAGTTCAAATGCCGATATCGTAAGTGGAAGAGGGTAGCGATTCTCAACAGTGACTTCATTCAGTCCCCGGTAATCAATGCATGTCCGCAAGGAGCCGACCTTCTTTTCAAAGAAAAATCCGACTCCAGCAGGGAAGGAAGACGGTCGGACGATGCCTGCAGCCAGAGACTCTTGAATGTACTTACTCATGGCTTCTGTTTCAGGTGCGGAAGGGGAATACAGGCGGCCCCTTGGGGGAGATGTGCCAGGCAAGAGGTCAATGACACAACCATATGGACGATGAGGTGGTAGGGAAGTGGCCCGGGACTTGCTGAACACAGCCTCGAGGTCCGTGTATTCAGGAGGGATGGCACTAAGGTCCGGAAATTCCTCAGGGGGATCTGGGCTTGGAGACAAGGGGATCTGAACTTGGCAGAGGTAGAGGGAGTGACAGGATAGGCCCCAGGATCTGAACTTGGCAGAGGTAGAGGGAGTGACAGGATAGGCCCCAGGATCTGAACTTGGCAGAGGTAGAGGGAGCCTACAATCTCGTGACTGAGACAGTCAATGTGGGGGGGGGGGTTGTTTTTAACTAACCAGGGATGGCCCAGGACAATGGGAGCTTGAGGAGAGTTAATAACATGAAGGGTTCATGATGGTTGCCGGATAAACTGAGACTCACCGGGGCCGTGACATGGGTGACGTTAGTCAGTTTCTGACTGTTCACGGTGTTGGCTACCAATGGTGACTGAGAGCAGACGTGGGTAATCCCCACTGGGCAGCCAAGCCGGAATTGATAAAACACCCCTCTACACCAGAATTGACCAAGACAGAGACTGCTCGCTGTGGACGCACCTCTCCAGAGAAGCAGGTATGAGAGTGCGTGGCGTTGAGGAGGGCCGGACAGGGGTGACACTCACCAGTACTCCTCACCTACTGGGGAGCGCTTGGCTTTCACTGGGCAGGTGGAGATGAAGTGGTCTGGTTGGCCACGGTACAGACAGGAACGGGTTCTGATCCTCCTTTGTCTTTCAGCCTGTGTCAGGCGGGTAGGTCAACATGCATAACCTCGGGCTCGGGAGCGGGAATTGTAGATGGGGGCAAACAGCAGGGCGATGTAGACTGACGAGGAGCTTGGAACTCACCCAGGGACCCTGTGGAACCCCTCCCTCTGCGGCACTGCTGAAGGCAGACATCAATACGGATGGTCAAATCCACCAGGGCTTCAAAGGTGGCAGGAAGGCCCTGGGTGACCAGCTCACCTTTGTCCTCGGAGAGGCCGTTCAGGAAGGTGTCGTACTGTGCCTCCGAGTTCCAGCCGCTGGAGGTGGTGAGGGTCCAGAACTCTATGGTGTAATCTGACACAGATCTGCACCCCGGTGCATGTGCAGCATTTCACGGGCAGCCTCTCTGCCATGTTTGGAGCAATCAAACACTTCTCTCATCTCCTCAGAAAATACCTGAAAACTGATGCAGAAAGAGGAGCCTGCCTCCCAGACGGCTGTTCCCCACCCGACCGGACCGTTGGGTGATGATGTCGGCTACCTTGGCTCGATCAGTCGGAAAGATTGTTGGTCGTAAATCAAAAATGAGGGTGAACTGGGAAAGAAAAGAGCGGCAGGTACCGGGCTCACCCGAGTACTTTTCTGGAGGAGGGAGACAGGGCTCTTGGACGGGAGGAGTAAGCGAGACCTCCGAGGGCAGGGCAGAAGATGCAGTCGCAGATTGTTGACGGGCGCTCTGAGACGGCTGGAGTGACTGAGTCTGGGCCACAAGATCGGCTACATCGGCAGAAAGTGACTCGACTGCCCTGAGTCCAGCTGGGTCTGGTGTCTCCCCAGCATCACTCCCTGTTGTTCCAGGGCAGCTCTCAGACAATCAGGGTCTGCTGGATCCCTTCTGGCCAGATTGTACTGTCAGGGTGCTGGAGCAGGGATCCAATCACAGACCCAGTACTGTGCACACCGTGATATTAAGTGAGTAACAAATCCCAAGGTGCAAACCAAGTCAGCGTCAAAGTTCAGGCAGAGATCAAAACATGCAGAGAAATCCAAAAACCAGAATCGGGAAACAGTCAGAGTCGCTATTCAGACCCACAGATACGAATGTTGGAAAAGCTCAGGAAAATTCACTGGCACAATCTGACAACAAACAGGTGAAAACACAGGACTGAAATACACTGAGCAATAAACAGAGAGGCGGATGATAGGTGGAGCACAATGAGACTCGGGTGGCAGCAACACAGGTAATAATGAGAAACAGGTGAGAGACGGAGTACTCAGTGATACAGGGGCCGGAGTGGAGCAGGAGTGGGGACAATACAAAACCACAAACTGACAGTGGGGGGAAACACACAAAAAGACAGAGTTCAACTGGAGGTATTGACAGGTGTGCACAGTCTGACCCTCTACTATGTGTCCAGGTGTGCACAGTGTGCATTCTACTACATGTCCAGGTGTGCACTGTGTGTCTCAATTCTAAATGTCCAGGTGGGTACCGTGTGTCTCTATTCTGCATGACCTGGTGTGTACTGTCTGTCTCTATGCTTCATGTCCGGGTGTGGACTGTGTGACTCTATTCTCCATGTCCAGGTGTGTACAGTGTGTCTGTATTCTACATGTCCAGGTGTGTACTGTGGTTCCCAATTCTTCATGTCCAGGTGTGTACAGTGTGTCTGTATTCTACATGCCCAGGTGCGTACAGTGCGTCACTGTACTGCATTTCCGAGTGGGTACTGCGTGTCTCTATTCTTCATCTCAAAGTGTTTACTGTGTGTCTTTATACTACATATCCAGGTGTGACACTGTGTGTCTCTATTCCACATGTCCAGGTGTGTACACCGTGTCTGTATTCTATATGTCCAGGTGTGCACTGTGTTTCCCAATTCTTCATGTCCAGGTGTGTACTGTGTGTCTGTATTCTATATGTCCAGGTGTGTACTGTGTGTCTCTATTCTACTTGTACAGGTGTGCGCAGTGTGTCTTTAGTCTACACGTCCAGATGTGTACAGTGTGTTTCTATAATGCATTTCCAGGTGTGTACCGTGTGTCTCTATTCTACATGTCCAGCTGTGTACAGTGTGTTTCTATAATGCATTTCCAGGTGTGTACCGTGTGTCTCTATTCTACATGTCCAGATGTGTACAGTGTGTTTCTATAATGCATTTCCAGGTGTGTACCGTGTGTCTCTATTCTACATGTCCAGCTGTGTACAGTGTGTTTCTATAATGCATTTCCAGGTGTGTACCGTGTGTCTCTATTCTACATGTCCAGATGTGTACAGTGCGTTTCTATAATGCATTTCCAGGTGTGTACCGTGTGTCTCTATTCTACACGTCCAGATGTGTACAGTGTGTTTCTATAATGCATTTCCAGGTGTGTACCATGTGTCTCTATTCTACATGTCCAGCTGTGTACAGTGTGTTTCTATAATGCATTTCCAGGTGTGTACCGTGTGTCTCTATTCTACATGTCCAGATGTGTACAGTGTGTTTCTATAATGCATTTCCAGGTGTGTACCGTGTGTCTCTATTCTACATGTCCAGCTGTGTACAGTGTGTTTCTATAATGCATTTCCAGGTGTGTACCGTGTGTCTCTATTCTACATGTCCAGATGTGTACAGTGTGTTTCTATAATGCATTTCCAGGTGTGTACCGTGTGTCTCTATTCTACATGTCCAGCTGTGTACAGTGTGTTTCTATAATGCATTTCCAGGTGTGTACCGTGTGTCTCTATTCTACATGTCCAGCTGTGTACAGTGTGTTTCTATAATGCATTTCCAGGTGTGTACCGTGTGTCTCTATTCTACATGTCCAGCTGTGTACAGTGTGTTTCTATAATGCATTTCCAGGTGTGTACCGTGTGTCTCTATTCTACATGTCCAGCTGTGTACAGTGTGTTTCTATAATGCATTTCCAGGTGTGTACCGTGTGTCTCTATTCTACATGTCCAGCTGTGTACAGTGTGTTTCTATAATGCATTTCCAGGTGTGTACCGTGTGTCTCTATTCTACATGTCCAGATGTGTACAGTGTGTTTCTATAATGCATTTCCAGGTGTGTACCGTGTGTCTCTATTCTACACATCCAGATGTGTACAGTGTGTTTCTATAATGCATTTCCAGGTGTGTACCGTGTGTCTCTATTCTACACGTCCAGCTGTGTACAGTGTGTTTCTATAATGCATTTCCAGGTGTGTACCGTGTGTCTCTATTCTACATGTCCAGCTGTGTACAGTGTGTTTCTATAATGCATTTCCAGGTGTGTACCGTGTGTCTCTATTCTACATGTCCAGCTGTGTACTGTCTTTCTCTATTCTTCATGCTCTGGTGTGTACTGTGTGTCTGTCTACTACATGCCCAGGTATGCACTGTTTTTTTCTATTCCTCATGTCCAGGAGTGCACTGTGTGTCTCTATTCTACATGACCAGGTGTGTACTGTGTGTCTCTATTCTACATGCCCAGGTGTGCACTGTGGTTCCCAATTCTTCATGTCCAGGTGTGTGCAGTGTGTCTTTAGTCTACACATCCAGGTGTGTACAGTGTGTCCTTATTCTACTTGTCCAGGTGTGCACAGTGTGTCTCAATACTGCATTACCAGGTGTGTACCGTGTGTCTCTATTCTACATGTCCAGCTGTGTACAGTATGTCTCTATTCTGCATGACCAGGGGTGCACTGTGTTTCCCAATTCTTCATGTCCAGGTGTGTACTGTGTGTCTCTATTCTTGTCCAGGTGTGCGCAGTGTGTCTTTAGTCTACAAGCCCAGGTGTGTACAGTGTGTCTGTTTTCCTCAAGTCCAGTTGTGTACAGTGTGTCTGTAATCTTCAAGTCCCGGTGTGCACTGTGTCTCTATTCTACTTGTCCAGGTGTGTACTGTGTGTCTCTATTCTACTTGTCCAGGTGTGCGCTGTGTGTCTCTATTCTACTTGTCCAGGTGTGCACTGTGTGTCTTTAGTCTACACGTCCTGGTGTGTACAATGTGTCTCTATTTTACATGTCCAGGTGTGTACTGTGTGTCTCTATTCTATATGTCCAGGTGTGTACTGTGTGTCTGTTTTCCTCAAGTCCAGTTGTGTACAGTGTGTTTGTAATCTTCATGTCCAGGTGTGCACTGTAAATCTGTATTCTACACGTCCAGGTCTGTACAGTGTGTTTCCATTCCACATGTCCAGTTCTGCACTGTGTGTGTCTATTCGTGATGTCTAGGTGTCTACTGTGTGTGTCTATTCTTCATGCTCTGGTGTGTACCATGTGTCTCTATTCTACATGTCCAGGTGTGTACAATGTGTCTGTTTTCTACCTGCCCAGGTGTGCACTGTGCTTCCCAATTCTTCATGTCCAGGTGTGCGCAGTGTGTCTTTAGTCAACACGTCCAGGTGTGTACGGTGTGTCCCTATTCTACTTGTCCAGGTGTGCACAGTGTGTCTCTATTCTACTTGTCCTGGTGTGCGCTGTGTGTCTCTATTCTACTTGTCCTGGTGTGCGCTGTGTGTCTTTAGTCTGCACGTCCAGGTGTGTACAGTGTGTCTGTATTCTACATGCCCAGGTGTGCACTGTGGTTCCCAATTCTTCATGTCCAGGTGTGTACTGTGTGTCTCTATTCTATAAGTACAGGTGTGTACTGAGTGTCTGTATTCTTCAAGTCCAGTTGTGTACAGTGGGTCTGTAATCTTCATGTCCAGTTGTGTACAGTGTGTCTGTAATCTTCAAGTCCAGGTGTGCACTGTAAGTCTGTATTTACATGCCCAGGGCTGTACAGTGTGTTTCTATTCCACATGTCCAGTTGTGCACTGTGTGTGTCTATTCGGGATGTCTAGGTGTGCACTGTGTGTCTCTATATCTACATGCCTCGGTGTGTACAGTTTGTCTCTATTCTACATGGCCAGGTGCGTACAGCGTGTCTCCATACTGCATTTCCAGGTGTGTACCATCTGTCTCTATTCTCCATTTCCAGGTGTGTACAGTATGTCACTATTCTGCATGACCTGGTATGTACTGTGTGTCACTATGCTTCATGTCAAAGTGTGTACTGTGTGCCTTTATACTACTTGTCCAGGTGTGACACTGTGTGTCTCTATTCTACTTGTCCAGGTGTGTACCATGTGTCTCTATTCTACATGTCCAGGTGTGTACAGTGTGTCTGTATTCTACATGCCCAGGTATGCACTGTGGTTCCCAATTATTCATGTCCAGGTGTGTACTGTGTGTCTCTATTGTATATGTACAGGTGTGTACTGTGCGTCTGTATTCCTCAAGTCCAGTTATGTACAGTGTGTCTGTAACCTTCATGTCCAGGTGTGCACTGTAAGACTGTATTCTACACGTCCAGGTCTGTACAGTGTGTTTCCATTCCACATGTCCAGTTCTGCACTGTGTGTGTCTATTCGTGATGTCTAGGTGTCTACTGTGTGTGTCTATTCTTCATGCTCTGGTGTGTACCATGTGTCTCTATTCTACATGTCCAGGTGTGTACAATGTGTCTGTTTTCTACCTGCCCAGGTGTGCACTGTGCTTCCCAATTCTTCATGTCCAGGTGTGCGCAGTGTGTCTTTAGTCAACACGTCCAGGTGTGTACGGTGTGTCCCTATTCTACTTGTCCAGGTGTGCACAGTGTGTCTCAATACTGCATTTCCAGGTGTGTACCGGGTGTCTTTAGTCTACAAGTCCAGGTGTGTACAGTTTGTCTGTTTTCTACGTGCCCACGTGTGCACTGTGTTTCCCAATTCTTCATGTCCAGGTGTGTACTGTGTGTCTCTATTCTCTATGTACAGGTGTGTACTGTGTGTCTCTATTCTTCATGCTCTGGTGTGTACAGTGCGTCTGTCTACTACATGTCCTTGGTGCGTAGAGTGTGTCTCTATACAGCATTTCCGGTTGTGTGTCTGTATGTTTTAAGTCCAGTTCTGTACAGTGGGTCTGTAATCTTCATGTCCAGGTTTGCACTGCATGTCTGTATTCTACACGTCCAGGTGTGTACAGTGTGTTTCTATTCCACATGTGCAGTTGTGCACTGTGTGTGTCTATTCGTGATGTCTAGGTGTGCACTGTGTGTGTCTATTCTTCATGCTCTGGTGTGTACAGTGTGTCTGTCTACTACATGTCCTTGGTGCGTAGAGTGTGTCTCTATACAGCATTTCCGGTTGTGCACTGTGTGTCTCTATTCTCTATGTACAGGTGTGCACTGTTTGTCTCTATTCTTCATGCTCTGGTGTGTACAGTGCGTCTGTCTACTACATGTCCTTGGTGCGTAGAGTGTGTCTCTATACAGCATTTCCGGTTGTGTACCGTGTGTCTCTATTCTGCATGACCAGGTGTGTACTGTGGGTCTCTATTCTACATGTCCAGGTGTGTGCAGTGTGTCTTTAGTCTACACATCCAGGTGTGTACAGTGTGTCTGTATTCTACATGCCCAGGTGTGCACTGTGGTTCCCAATTCTTCATGTCCAGGTGTGTACTGTGTGTCTCTATTCTATAAGTACAGGTGTGTACTGAGTGTCTGTATTCTTCAAGTCCAGTTGTGTACAGTGTGTCTGTAATCTTCAAGTCCAGGTGTGCACTGTAAGTCTGTATTTACATGCCCAGGGCTGTACAGTGTGTTTCTATTCCACATGTCCAGTTGTGCACTGTGTGTGTCTATTCGGGATGTCTAGGTGTGCACTGTGTGTCTCTATATCTACATGCCTCGGTGTGTACAGTTTGTCTCTATTCTACATGGCCAGGTGCGTACAGCGTGTCTCCATACTGCATTTCCAGGTGTGTACCATCTGTCTCTATTCTCCATTTCCAGGTGTGTACAGTATGTCACTATTCTGCATGACCTGGTATGTACTGTGTGTCACTATGCTTCATGTCAAAGTGTGTACTGTGTGCCTTTATACTACTTGTCCAGGTGTGACACTGTGTGTCTCTATTCTACTTGTCCAGGTGTGTACCATGTGTCTCTATTCTACATGTCCAGGTGTGTACAGTGTGTCTGTATTCTACATGCCCAGGTATGCACTGTGGTTCCCAATTATTCATGTCCAGGTGTGTACTGTGTGTCTCTATTGTATATGTACAGGTGTGTACTGTGCGTCTGTATTCCTCAAGTCCAGTTATGTACAGTGTGTCTGTAACCTTCATGTCCAGGTGTGCACTGTAAGACTGTATTCTACACGTCCAGGTCTGTACAGTGTGTTTCCATTCCACATGTCCAGTTCTGCACTGTGTGTGTCTATTCGTGATGTCTAGGTGTCTACTGTGTGTGTCTATTCTTCATGCTCTGGTGTGTACCATGTGTCTCTATTCTACATGTCCAGGTGTGTACAATGTGTCTGTTTTCTACCTGCCCAGGTGTGCACTGTGCTTCCCAATTCTTCATGTCCAGGTGTGCGCAGTGTGTCTTTAGTCAACACGTCCAGGTGTGTACGGTGTGTCCCTATTCTACTTGTCCAGGTGTGCACAGTGTGTCTCAATACTGCATTACCAGGTGTGTACCGGGTGTCTCTATTCTACATGTCCAGGTGTGTACAGTGTGTCCCTATTCTACTTGTCCAGGTGTGCACAGTGTGTCTCAATACTGCATTTCCAGGTGTGTACCGGGTGTCTTTAGTCTACAAGTCCAGGTGTGTACAGTTTGTCTGTTTTCTACGTGCCCACGTGTGCACTGTGTTTCCCAATTATTCATGTCCAGGTGTGTACTGTGTGTCTCTATTCTCTATGTACAGGTGTGTACTGTGTGTCTCTATTCTTCATGCTCTGGTGTGTACAGTGTGTCTGTCTACTACATGTCCTTGGTGCGTAGAGTGTGTCTCTATACAGCATTTCCGGTTGTGTGTCTGTATTCTTCAAGTCCAGTTCTGTACAGTGGGTCTGTAATCTTCATGTCCAGGTTTGCACTGCATGTCTGTATTCTACACGTCCAGGTGTGTACAGTGTGTTTCTATTCCACATGTGCAGTTGTGCACTGTGTGTGTCTATTCGTGATGTCTCGGTGTGCACTGTTTGTCTCTATTCTTCATGCTCTGGTGTGTACAGTGCGTCTGTCTACTACATGTCCTTGGTGCGTAGAGTGTGTCTCTATACAGCATTTCCGGTTGTGTACCGTGTGTCTCTATTCTGCATGACCAGGTGTGTACTGTGGGTCTCTATTCTACATGTCCAGGTGTGTGCAGTGTGTCTTTAGTCTACACATCCAGGTGTGTACAGTGTGTCTGTATTCTACATGCCCAGGTGTGCACTGTGGTTCCCAATTCTTCATGTCCAGGTGTGTACTGTGTGTCTCTATTCTATAAGTACAGGTGTGTACTGAGTGTCTGTATTCTTCAAGTCCAGTTGTGTACAGTGTGTCTGTAATCTTCAAGTCCAGGTGTGCACTGTAAGTCTGTATTTACATGCCCAGGGCTGTACAGTGTGTTTCTATTCCACATGTCCAGTTGTGCACTGTGTGTGTCTATTCGGGATGTCTAGGTGTGCACTGTGTGTCTCTATATCTACATGCCTCGGTGTGTACAGTTTGTCTCTATTCTACATGGCCAGGTGCGTACAGCGTGTCTCCATACTGCATTTCCAGGTGTGTACCATCTGTCACTATTCTCCATGTCCAGGTGTGTACAGTATGTCACTATTCTGCATGACCTGGTATGTACTGTGTGTCACTATGCTTCATGTCAAAGTGTGTACTGTGTGCCTTTATACTACATGTCCAGGTGTGACACTGTGTGTCTCTATTCTACTTGTCCAGGTGTGTACCATGTGTCTCTATTCTACATGTCCAGGTGTGTACAGTGTGTCTGTATTCTACATGCCCAGGTATGCACTGTGGTTCCCAATTATTCATGTCCAGGTGTGTACTGTGTGTCTCTATTGTATATGTACAGGTGTGTACTGTGCGTCTGTATTCCTCAAGTCCAGTTATGTACAGTGTGTCTGTAACCTTCATGTCCAGGTGTGCACTGTAAGACTGTATTCTACACGTCCAGGTCTGTACAGTGTGTTTCCATTCCACATGTCCAGTTCTGCACTGTGTGTGTCTATTCGTGATGTCTAGGTGTCTACTGTGTGTGTCTATTCTTCATGCTCTGGTGTGTACCATGTGTCTCTATTCTACATGTCCAGGTGTGTACAATGTGTCTGTTTTCTACCTGCCCAGGTGTGCACTGTGCTTCCCAATTCTTCATGTCCAGGTGTGCGCAGTGTGTCTTTAGTCAACACGTCCAGGTGTGTACGGTGTGTCCCTATTCTACTTGTCCAGGTGTGCACAGTGTGTCTCAATACTGCATTTCCAGGTGTGTACCGGGTGTCTTTAGTCTACAAGTCCAGGTGTGTACAGTTTGTCTGTTTTCTACGTGCCCACGTGTGCACTGTGTTTCCCAATTCTTCATGTCCAGGTGTGTACTGTGTGTCTCTATTCTCTATGTACAGGTGTGTACTGTGTGTCTCTATTCTTCATGCTCTGGTGTGTACAGTGCGTCTGTCTACTACATGTCCTTGGTGCGTAGAGTGTGTCTCTATACAGCATTTCCGGTTGTGTGTCTGTATGTTTTAAGTCCAGTTCTGTACAGTGGGTCTGTAATCTTCATGTCCAGGTTTGCACTGCATGTCTGTATTCTACACGTCCAGGTGTGTACAGTGTGTTTCTATTCCACATGTGCAGTTGTGCACTGTGTGTGTCTATTCGTGATGTCTCGGTGTGCACTGTTTGTCTCTATTCTTCATGCTCTGGTGTGTACAGTGCGTCTGTCTACTACATGTCCTTGGTGCGTAGAGTGTGTCTCTATACAGCATTTCCGGTTGTGTACCGTGTGTCTCTATTCTGCATGACCAGGTGTGTACTGTGGGTCTCTATTCTACATGTCCAGGTGTGTGCAGTGTGTCTTTAGTCTACACATCCAGGTGTGTACAGTGTGTCTGTATTCTACATGCCCAGGTGTGCACTGTGGTTCCCAATTCTTCATGTCCAGGTGTGTACTGTGTGTCTCTATTCTTGTCCAGGTGTGCGCAGTGTGTCTCTATTCTATAAGTACAGGTGTGTACTGAGTGTTTGTATTCTTCAAGTCCAGTTGTGTGCAGTGGGTCTGTAATCTTCATGTCCAGGTGTGACACTGTGTGTCTCTATTCTACTTGTCCAGGTGTGCACTGTGGTTCCCAATTCTTCATGTCCGGGTGTGTACTGTGTGTCTGTATTCTTCAAGTCCAGTTGTGTACAGTGGGTGTGTAATCTTCAGGTCCAGTTGTGCTTTGTATGTCTGTATTCTACACGTCAGGTCTGTACAGTGTGTTTCTATTCCACATGTCCAGTTCTGCACTGTGTGTGTCTATTCGTGAAGTCTAGGTGTCTACTGAGTGTCTCTATTCTTCATGCTCTGGTGTGTACAGTGTGTCTGTCTACTACATGTCCAGGTGCGTAAGAGTGTGTCTCTATACTGCATTTCCGGTTGTGTACCGTGTGTCTCTATTCTGCATGACCAGTTGTGTATTGTGGGTCTCTATTCTACATGTCCAGGTGTGCGCAGTGTGTCTGTATTCTACATGCCCAGGTGTGCGCTGTGGTTCCCAGTTCTCCATATCCAGGTGTGTACAGTGTGTCTCTATTCTCCATGTACAGATGTGTAATGTGTGTCTCTATTCTACATGTCCGGGTGTGTACTGTGTGTCTGTATTCTTCAAGTCCAGTTGTGTACAGTGTGTCTGTAATCTTCAGGTCCAGTTGTGCATTGCATGTCTGTATTCTACATGTCCAGGGGTGTACAGTGTGTCTGTATTCATTTCCAGGTGTGTACTGTGTGTCTCTATTCTATATGTACAGGTGTGTACAGTGTGTCTGTATTCCGCAAGTCCAGTTGTGTACAGTGTGTCTGTAATCTTCATGTCCAGGTGTGCACTGTAAGTCTGTATTCTACACGCCCAGGGCTGCACAGTGTGTTTCTATTCCACATGTGCAGTTGTGTACTGTGTGTCTCTATTCTCTATGTACAGGTGTGTACTGTGTGTCTCTATTCTTCATGCTCTGGTGTGTACAGTGCGTCTGTCTACTACATGTCCTTGGTGCGTAGAGTGTGTCTCTATACAGCATTTCCGGTTGTGTGTCTGTATGTTTTAAGTCCAGTTCTGTACAGTGGGTCTGTAATTTTCATGTCCAGGTTTGCACTGCATGTCTGTATTCTACACGTCCAGGTGTGTACAGTGTGTTTCTATTCCACATGTGCAGTTGTGCACTGTGTGTGTCTATTCGTGATGTCTAGGTGTGCACTGTTTGTCTCTATTCTTCATGCTCTGGTGTGTACAGTGTGTCTGTCTACTACATGTCCTTGGTGCGTAGAGTGTGTCTCTATACAGCATTTCCGGTTGTGCACTGTGTGTCTCTATTCTCTATGTCTAGGTGTGCACTGTTTGTCTCTATTCTTCATGCTCTGGTGTGTACAGTGTGTCTGTCTACTACATGTCCTTGGTGTGTACCATGTGTCTCTATTCTGCATGACAGGGTGTGTACTGTGTGTCTCTATTCTACATGTCCAGGTGTGTACGGTGTGTCTGTATTCTACATGCTCAGGTGTGCACTGTGATTCCCAGTTCTCCATATCCAGGTGTGTACAGTGTGTCTCTATTCTCCATGTACAGATGTGTAATGTGTGTCTCTATTTTGCATGACCAGGTGTGTACTGTGTGTCTGTATTCTTCAAGTCCAGTTGTGTACAGTGGGTCTGTAATCTTCATGTCCAGGTGTGCATTACATGTCTGTATTCTACATGTCCAGGTGTGTACAGTGTGTTTCTATTCCACATGTCTAGTTGTGCACTGTGTGTGTCTATTCGTGATGTCTCGGTGTGCACTGTGTGTCTCTATTCTTCATGCTCTGGTGTGTACAGTGTGTCTGTCTACTACATGTCCTTGGTGCGTAGAGTGTGTCTCTATACTGCATTTCCGGTTGTGTACCGTGTGTCTCTAATCCGCATGACCAGGTGTGTAATGTGTGTCTCCATTCTCCATGTCCAGGTGAGTACAGTGTGTCTGTATTCTACATGCTCAGGTGTGCACTGTGGTTCCCAATTCTTCGTGTCCAAGTGTGCACCGTGTGTCTCTATTCTTTGTGTCTAGGTGTGCACTGTGTGTCTCTATTCTTGACGTCCCGCTCTGTATAGTGTGCCTCTGTTCATCTTTTCTAGGAGTGTTCCGAGTTTCTCTGCTCTTCATGTCCAGGTTTGCACTGTGCGTCTCTATTCTTCATGTCTAGGTGTGCACTGTGTGTCTCTATTCTATATTTCCATGTGTGCACTGATTGTGTCTATTGTTCATGTCTAGGTGTGCACTGTGTGTCTCTATTCTTCATGCCCAGGTATGTACAGTTTGTCCGTCTACTACATGTCCAGGTGTGTACGGTGTGTCTCTATTCTACATGTCCAGGTATGTACCGTGTGTCTCTATTCTTCATGGCCAGGTGTGTACAGTATGTGTCTATTCTGCATTACCAGGTGTGTACTGTGTGTCTCTATGCTTCATATCCGGGTGTGGACTGTGTGTCTCTATTCTCCATGTCCAGGTGTGTACAGTGTGTCTGTATTCTACATGCCCAGGTGTGCACTGTGGTTCCCAATTCTTCATGTCCAGGTGCGTACTGTGTGTCTCTATTGTATATGTCCAGGTGTGTACTGTGTGTCTCTATTGTATATGTCCAGGTGCGTACTGTGTGTCTCTATTGTATATGTCCAGGTGTGTACTGTGTGTCTGTATGTTTTAAGTCCAGTTCTGTACAGTGGGTCTGTAATTTTCATGTCCAGGTTTGCACTGCATGTCTGTATTCTACACGTCCAGGTGTGTACAGTGTGTTTCTATTCCACATGTGCAGTTGTGCACTGTGTGTGTCTATTCGTGATGTCTAGGTGTGCACTGTTTGTCTCTATTCTTCATGCTCTGGTGTGTACAGTGTGTCTGTCTACTACATGTCCATGTCTGTACAGTGTGTCTCAGTACTGCATTTCCTGTTGTGTACCGTGTGTCTCCATTCTGCATGACCAGGTGTGTAATGTGTGTCTCCATTCCCCATGTCCAGGTGCGTACAGTGTGTCTGTATTCTACATGCTTAGGTGTGTACTGTGATTCCCAATTCTTCATGTCCAGGTGTGCACTGAGTGTGACTCTATTCTTGACGTCCCGCTCTGTATAGTGTGCCTCTATTCATCTTTTCTAGGAGTGTTCCGAGTTTCTCTGCTCTTCATGTCCAGGTTTGCACTGTGTGTCTCTATTCTATATTTCCACGTGTGCACTGATTGTGTCTATTGTTCATGTCTAGGTGTGCACTGTGTGTCTCTATTCTATATTTCCACATGTGCACTGATTGTGTCTATTGTTCATGTCTAGGTGTGCACTGTGTGTCTCTATTCTTGACGTCCAGCTCTGTAGAGTGTGTCTCTATTCATCTTGTCAAGGTGTGTATCGAGTTTCTCTGCTGTTCATGTCCAGGTGTACACTGCCTGTCTGTATCTACACGTCCAAGTGTGTACAGTGTGTCTCTATTTTACATGTCAAGGTGTGCACTGTGTGTCACTATTCATGTCTAGGTGTGCACTGTGTGTCTCTATTCTTGACGTCCAGCTCTGTATCATGTGTCTCTATTCATTTGTCTAGACGTGTACCGGGTTTCTCTGCTCTTCATGTCCAGGTGTACACTACGTTTCTGTATCTGCACGTCCAGGTGTGTACAGTGTGTCTCTATTTTACATGCCCTGGTGTGTACAGTGTGTCTCTATTTTACATGTCCTGGTGTGCACTGTGTGTGTCTATTCTTCATGTCTAGGTGTGCACTGTGTGTCTCTATTCTATATTTCCACATGTGCACTGTGTGTCTCTATTCTACATGTCCAGGTGTGTACAATGTGTCTGTCTACTACATCTCCATGTGTGTACAGTATGTCTCTATTCTACATGTCCAGGTGTGTACAGTGTGTCTCTATTTTTCATGTCCAGGTTTGCACTGTCTCTCTCTATTCTACATGTCTAGGTTCCAGAGGAGGTCTCAGAAGACTGGGGTCTGCTGGATCCATTCTGGCCAGATTGTACTGTCAGGGTGCTGGAGCAGGGATCCAATCACAGACCCAGTACTGTGCACACCGTGATATTAAGTGTGTAACTAATCCCAAGGTGCAAACCAAGTCAGCGTCAAAGTTCAGGCAGAGATCAAAACATCCACAGAAATCCAAAAACCAGAATCGGGTAACAGGCAGAGTCGCTATTCAGACCCACAGAGTACAGATACAAATGCTGGAAAGGCTCAGGAAAATTCACTGGCACAATCTGACAACAAACAGGTGAAAACACAGGACTGAAATACACTGAGCAATAACCAGAGAGGCGGATGATAGGTGGAGCACAATGAGACTCGGGTGGCAGCAACACAGGTAATAATGAGAAACAGGTGAGAGACAGAGTACTCAGTGATACAGGGGCCAGAGTGGAGCAGGAGTGGGGACAGGAGCACACGGCAATACAAAACCCCAGACTGACAGCGGGGGGAAACACACAAAAAGAGTTCAACCGGAGATATTGCTAGATGTGTACATTCTGACTGTCTACTATGTGTCCAGGTGTGCAAAGTGTGCATTCTACTACATGTTCAGGTGCGTACAGTGTGTCTCTATTCTACATGTCCAGGTGTGCTCTGCGTGTCTCTATTCTTTATGTCCAAATTTGTATTGCGTGTCTCTATACTACATGTCCAGGTATGTACCGTGTGTCTCTATTCTACATGTCCAGGTGTGTACAGTATGTAACTATTCTGCATGACCAGGTGTGCACTGTGTGTCTCTATTTTTCATGTCTGGGTGTACACTGTGTGTCCCTATTCTCCATCTGCAGGTGTGTACAGTATGTCTGTATTCTACATGCCCATGTGTGCACTGTGTGTGTCTATTCTTCATGTCCAGGTGTGCACCTGAGTCTGTATTCTACACGTCCAGGTGTGTACAGTATGTAAATATTCTGCATGTCCAGATGTGTACTGTGTGTCTGTTTTCCTCATGTCCAGTTGTGTAGAAGTGTCTCTAATCTTCATGTCCAGGTGTGTACTGTGTGTGTCAATTCTTCATGTCTAGGTGTGCACAGTGTGTCTGTCTACTACATGTCCATGTGTGTATAGTGTTTCTGTATTTTACATGACCTGGTGCGTACAGTGTGTCTCTATACTGCATTTCCAGGTGTGCACTGTGTGTCTCTATTCTACATGTCGAGGTGTGTATAGTGTGTCTCTCTCCTAACTGTCCAGGTGTGCACAGTTTGCCTCTATTCTACGTCCAGGTGTGTACCGTGTGTCTCTATTCTACGTGTCCAGATGTGTACAGTATTGAACTATTCAGCATTACCAGGTGTGTTCTGTGTGTCTCTATACTGCATTTCCAGGTGTGTAAAGTGTGTCTCTATTCCACATGTCCAGGTGTGTACAGTGTGTTTGTATTCTGCATGCTCAGGTGTGCACTGTGGTTCCCAATTCTTCATGTCCAGGTGTCTACTGTGTGTCTCTATTCTTCATGTCCAGGTGTGTGCAGTGTGTCTGTATTCTACATGTCCAGGTGTGTGCACTGTGTGTCTCTAATCTTCATGTCCAGGTGTACACTGCGAGTCTGTATTCTACATGTCCAGGTGTGTACAGTGTGTCTCTGTTTTACATGTCTAGTTGAGCACTGTGTGTCTCTATTCTTCAAGTCCAGGTATGTACAGCGTGTCTATCTACTACATACCCATATGCGTACAGTGTGTCTCTCCACTACATGTCCAGGTGTGTACTGAGTGTCTCTAATCTTCATGTCCAGGTGTGCACTGTGTGTCTTTATTCCACATATCCAGTTGTGCACAGTGTGTGTCTATACTACTTTTCCAGGTGTGTACTGTGTGTCTCGATACTACATGTGCAGGTGTGTACAGTGTGACTCTATTCTACATGTCCAGGTGTGCAGTGTGTGTCTCTCTTCTGCATGTCCAGCTGTGCACAGTGTATCTCTATTCCACATGTCCAGGTGTTTACTGTATGTTTCTCTACTACATGTCCAGGTGCGCACAGTGTGTCTCTTTTCTACATGTCGAGGTGTGTACTGTATGTCTATATTCTTCATATCCAGATGTGTACAGTGTGTCTCTATTTTACATGTGCAGGTGTGCACAGTGTGTGTCCATTCTTCATGTCTAGGTGTGTACCGTGTGTCTGTCTACAACATGTCCATGTGTGTACAGTGTGTCTCTATTGTACATGTCCAGGTGTGTACAGTGTGTCCGTATTCTAGATGTCCATGTGTGTACAGTGTGTCTCTATTCTACTTGTCCAGGTGTGCACTGTGTGTCTCTATTCTACTTGTCCAGGTGTGCACTGTGTGTCTCTATTCTACTTGTCCAGGTGTGTACAGTGTGTCTGTATTCTACTTGTCCAGGTGTGTACTGTGTTATGAAGGATGAACAACTCCAATGGGCAGAAGGGTGCAGAGTCGCCCATGCCCCCCCTCCTTTTTGCAGAATCGCAAATCGCTACTATTTCGATGTTGTTATCAAGGAGGAAGTAAGAGAGACAAAGGAAATCTGCCAAGGCAGTTGTTATTGATAACAGCTCATGAAAGTTAATGAGGGAGAGATTCAGCTAACAAATGAGGAGTGGAACCATTGATTACTGCTATTGTCTTTTGGAGAAGGATTGTTTACTTGGTACTGTTCTATTCATTGAAACCCCTCAGGGGGCAACCAGAGTGGACTGGTTTGATGGGTTACATCATCCCAACCTGATTGACCCCGTGAGTGGGGATAAAAGTGAGGTCTGGGGAACACCCCTCAGATGCACCAGGAGAAACGCTAGTGAGCATCAGAACCCCCACGAGACAGGGTGGGAGATCGGAGACCGAACAAAGGGTCGGTAAATTTTAACTCACAGTGTTTTGTAGCGAGACTGGTGGGGGCTTGTTTGTGTGTCCACCCTTGCCTGGGTGACGAGTCCACCATGGAAGAACGGTCTAGCTAAAGGACGGACGGGTCATACGTGAATGGCCACAGCAACAACACATCGACGGATCAAAATCGTAAAGGAAGGTTGGCAAGAAAATAGCTGTTACTGTTCACACTTTTTCTCTCTCTCTCTCTCTCCAACAATTGTAACACATCGACAAACGACTACCGCAGCCTGCGTGAACGGAACTGAACTTTATATTTCAATCTGACAATTCATTATCCCCTAGACAACGATAGAGCTTGTTTCATTAGTGATTATTATTATACCCGCACTTTTAGGTTTGGTATTGCTAGTGTATATTATCTGTATATTCGCATTGATATTATTTTGTATATTTTTGCTAATAAATATTGTTGAAAATAGTATCACCAGACTCCAATGGACACTTCTATCTTTGCTGGTAAGACACCCAGTTACGGGGTACATAACAACTGTGTGTCTCTATTCTACATGTCCAGGTGTGCACTGTATGTCTCTATTCTCCATGTCCAGGTGTGTACTGTGTGCCTGTATTCTTCATTTCCAGGTGTGTACAGTGTACCTCTCTGCTCAGTGGCGAGGTATGTACACTGCTAGGTTTAGACTAAGTTTTCTAGTGACTACAATGTTAGGTCCATGTTAAATTTCCAGGTGTGTTCATATTTAGCTCTATACAAGGTGTCCAGGTATGTACAGTGTTACCTCTATAACTTGTGTCTAGGTGTATACAGTACTCATTTTGTTTTCAGGAATCCAGGTCTATACAGTGCTATCTCTTGACTAGATGTCCAGGTGTGTACAGTCTATCTGACTTCTAATCTCCTGATGCGTACTGTATATTTTGCTACTAGATGTCCAGGTGTGTACAATGTATCTCACTACTAAATCCCGAGGTGTGTACAGTGTGTCTCGCTACTAGATCTCCAGATGTGTACCTTCTTAGCTCTAGACTGAGTGTCTGAGTGTGTATAATGCTAGCTCTGCAATAGGTGTCCAGGTGTGTAGGGTGCTTGGTCTATACTAGGTATTCAGGTGTATTGGTCGCTAGCTTTATACTAAATGTCCAGGTTTGTCGGGTGTGTACAGGGTTACCTCTGTACCAGATCTCTAAATGTGTAGTGTTACCTCTGAATTAGGTGTCCTGGTGTGCACACTATTATCTCTCTACTATGTGTCCAGGTGTGTCCTAGCTCTATACTAGTTGTGCAGGTAAATACTGTGTTACCTCTATACCAGGTGTCCAGGTGTGTACAGTGTTAGCTCAGTACAGTTGCCCAGGTCATTCACAATTTCTGCTCTGTTAGACCATCACAAGTCCAGCACCAATAGCCCATCCCAAGTTGCCCTGGGTGTACAGTTGCTGGCCATATGATGAAATTATGCCACAGGGCTTTTGGGTGTAGAGTTAATGCCAGGTGATAAGAGTGTGGTAAAACATTGAGTGTTGAGAGTCATGTGGACCACACTGTTTGGGCAGGACTGTGCTGAGTGAGCACCACAGGTCTGGCTGAAGTTGGCATTGCCCCAGCTGCTCAGTTCACTGTGGAACGTCATCTTTTCCCCATTAATCCACGGGGATGCTCCGTGTTGAGCCATAGATCAGGTATGACAGATTTAAAATAACGAGAGCGCTGTGCTGTAAATTACACCGCACTGCTGGCATAATAATGTCCTGAGCACATCAAAGTCACATTTCACAGAGCTCAGCCTATGCATTTTCTATCAGGATTAATCTTTTGAGGACCCTGAAAGGGACTAATAAAAACAACAGATTAACATGACATGATTGCCTTAACCATCTGAGTGCTAAAAGATGAGATAATAAGAGTAATTTTTTTGTGAATCTGCTACCAGCAGATCATTTCGAATTGTTATAGAGTGTAATTTCCCAGTGGTTTTGGAGCAAGTGTTCTTGCTCTCATCATTGCCACCACCTCCTCCTGCTCCCCCCTCAGAGGGAGATCTACAGCTGAGGTCCCTGACTGAAAACAGCTGAAGCCATCAGATGCCCTTTCCTGTCTTTGGCTGTCTGCCTGAAAGTGTGAACTTCACATGACAGCAACTGAACCAGAGGGGAAAACTTCACTCACCCCATCAGTGAACTGCTCCCACAACCTGTGGATTCACTTTCAAGGACTCTTCATCTCGCGTTCTTGATATTTATTGCTTATTTATTTATTATATTTTTATATTTTTTTGTGTTTGCACCCTTTGTTGTCTCAACATTGGTGTGTCCATCTTGTCTTATATTAATTCCAGTTACAAACGAGAAAATCTGCAGGTGCTGGAAATCCAAGCAACACACACAAAGTGCTGGAGGAACTCAGCAGACCGGGCAGCATCTATGGAAAAGAGTACAGTCGACGTTTCAGGCCGAGACCCTTCAGCAGGACTGGAGTAAAAAATGACGAGGAGTAGAGTTAAAAGGTGGAGGAGGGAAGGGAGAAACATGAGGTGATAGGTGAAACTGGGAGGAGGAGGGATAAAGTAAAGAACTGGGAAGTTGATTGGTGAAAGAGATACAGGGCTGGAGAAGGGAGAATCTAATAGGAAAGGACAGAAGGCCATGGATGAAAGAAAAGGGGGAGGGGCATCAGAGGGTGGCGATGGGCAGGGAGGTAAGGTGAGAGAGGGAGAAGGGGTTGGGGAGTAGTGAAAGGGGGCATTACTGGAAGTTCAAGAAATCATTACACAACAGAAATGGGTGTGCCTTTGCAATATTTGTAAAGTGTAGAAATGCTGCTCCTATCACTTACTTCTTGTGGGATTAAAAATTCAAATCTGAGTCAAGGATAACACCCAGATTTGTTACTTCTGATTTTACAAGGGGAACCAAGTTCCCAGGTTTATCAAGAAGTTTATCTATTTTTTTCTTTACTTTTTTTTACTTCACTGTCACCAAACAATTGATACAAGAGTGTACAATCATCACAGCGATATTTGATTCTGCACTTCGCGCTCCTTGGAGTACAAATTGAAGTAAATATAATAAAAAATTTAAAATTATAAATCATAATTAGAAAATAGAAAAGGGAAAGTAAGGTAGTGCAAGTCAGGTCCGGATATTTGGAAGGAACGGCCCAGATCCGTTCAGCAGTCTTATCACAGTTTGAAAGAAGCTGTTCCCAAATCTGGCCATACGAATCTTCAAGCTCCTGAACCTTCTCCCAGAGGGAAAAGGGACAAAAAGTGTGTTGGTTGGGTGGGTCGTGTCCTTGATTATCCTGGCAGCACTGCTCCGACAGCGTGCTATGTAAAGTGAGTCCAAGGATGGAAGATTGGTTTGTGTGATGTGCTGGG
This sequence comes from Hypanus sabinus, assembly GCF_030144855.1. Classification (NCBI taxonomy): domain Eukaryota; kingdom Metazoa; phylum Chordata; class Chondrichthyes; order Myliobatiformes; family Dasyatidae; genus Hypanus; species Hypanus sabinus. The sequence continues at coordinate 67,806,912 of NC_082738.1, forward strand.
TTGATGTTCATGATCTTCTGCAGCTTCTTCCAGTCTTGGACAGGACAACTTCCATACCAGGTTGTGGTGCACCCTAGAAGAATGCTTTCTATGGTGCATCTATAAAAATTAGTGAGGGTTTTAGGGGACAGGCCAAATTTCTTCAGCTTTCTTAGGAAGTAAGGGCACTGGTGGGCCTTCTTGGCAGTGGACTCTGCTTGGTTAGACCAAGTCAGGTCATTTGTGATATTCACCCAGAGGAACTTAAAGCTTTTGACCTGTTCCACCTGCGCACCACCGATGTAAATGGGGTCGTGCGGTCGGCTACTCCTGAAGTCAACAACCAATTCCTTCGTCTTGCTGACGTTGAGGGATAGGTTAATGTCTTCGCACCATGCCACCAAGTTCTTAATTTCCTCTCTGTACTCAGACTCATCATTACCCAAGATGCGGCCTACAATTGTGGTGTCATCAGCAAACTTAAATATTGAGTTTGATGGAAACTTGGCTACACAGTCATGGGTGTACAGTGAGTACAGCAGGGGGCTGAGTACACGGCCTTGTGGGGCACCAGTGCTCAGAGTGATTGTAGAGGAGAGCTTGTCCCCTATTTTTACAGCCTGGGTCCTGTCTGTGGGGCCCACAGAAGGTCATAAAGTCATAGAAAAGTACAGCACAGAAGCAGGCCATTTGGCCCAACTAGTCTGTGCCAAACCTCATATTTCAGTTTTATCTTTATTTAGTTTTAGGAAATTGTTGTTCATCCTTATTTTGCCTCACATCTTAAACTATACCCTCTAGTTTATAATTCCCTTTCCCTGAGAAAAAGGCAATGTGAATTCACTCTATGCACTTCATGGATTTATAGACCGATACAAAGTCACCCCTCAGTCTCCTAGGGAAGAAAAATAAAGCCCTAGTCTCCCCAACCTCTCCCTATAAATCAGGTCCTTGAGTCCTGGCAGCATCCCTGTAAATCTTTTCTGCACTCTCTTCAGCTTAATGATGCTTTTCGTATAAAAGGACCATCAGATCTGTGCACAATACTCCAAGTACAACCTCACTGTAACATGTAACATGAGGTATCTTTTACACCTATCCAAGAGAAAAGCATAGGCACAATTCCTAATCAGAGGTTAATAACTCTGACAGACCAGTGGCACATAGGATGATCTACAGTATCTGAATCTGAAATAAAATATTGTGTAGTTATCTAGTTTCTGAGTATTTTTCTGAGGGTTAAGGATGTTTGGAGGGAGGCAAACATGCTAATTAGTGTCCGGGAGACACAAGTAACTGCAGATGCTAAACTTTGGAGCAACAAACAATCTACTTGAGGAACTCAGTAAATCGGTAATGGGCCTTTGTCTCTCATACAGACTTCAACCCAAAAGGTTAACAATTCCTTTCCTCCTACACCTGCTGCCCGACCTGCTGAGTTCCACTAGCAGATTGCTGTTCATTGGTACAACCTAGCTATGAGCAGGCCAAAAGAAAAGTTGGTTTTCTGGATTTAGGCAATTATTTCCCATTTTACTTCATATTCTATTGAAGTTTATTTAAATTGAGTTTCATTATTGATCTAATGCTTCAAAGGGAGAAGCAAACAAATTTTAAACCTGAGAAAGTTTTCTAAAACTTTCATCCATCATCAAAGATCCTCGCCATCTGGGCCATGCCATCTTCTCGCTGTTCCCCATGGGTAGATAGAACAGAAGACTGAAGTCCCTGGTTGTTTCAAAAACAACTACTTCGCTTCAGCCATTCTGTTTTTACTAACCACACAATAATAATCACAAGAATTAATCAGCACTCTAACCACTTTGCACTAATATGTACTTTGTTTTTTTTTGTTCATATTGTGTTCTTTCTTGTAAAATTGTGTATAATTTATGTTCATTTCATGACTATCTTGTGAATATGGCTTGCATGAACCTGTCAGAACCAGGTTTATCATTATGGTGTGGAATTTGTTGTTTTGTGGCAGCAGTACAGACCAAGACATATAATATACTATACATTACAACAAGATATACAGTGACGAAGGGTCTCGGCCCAAAACGTTGACTGCTTCTTTCAACGGATGCTGTCCGACCTGCTGAGTTCATCCAGCTTATTTGTACGTGTTATTTGGCCACAGCATTCTGCAGTATACATTGTGTTTAAGATATACACTCGATGGTCACTTCATCAGCTACACCTGTACACCTGCTCGTTAATGTAATTATCCAATCAGCCAATCATGTGGCAGCTATTCAATGCATAAAAGCATGCAGACGTGGTCAGGAGGTTCAGTTGTTGTTCAGACCAAACATCAGAATGGGGGAAGAAATGCAGCCTAAGCAAATTTGACCATGGAATGATTGTTGGTGCCAGACAGGGTGGTGTGAGTATCTCAGAAACTGCTGATCTCCTGGGGTTTTCACACAGAACAGTCCCTAGAGTTTACAGAGAATGGTGTAAAAAACGAAAAAACATCCAGTGAGGTGCAGTTCTGTGGGTGAAAACGTCTTGTTAATGAGAGAGGTCAGAGGAGATCAGCCAGACAGTTCCAAGTCGACCAGAAGGCGATAGTAACTCAAATAACCATGTGTTACAACAGTTGTGTGCCAAAGAGCATCTTTGAATGCACAACACATGGAAACTTGAAGTGGATTCAGCAGCACGTGCCCACTTCAGTAGACACAGGAGGTACCTATTCAGGAAAGCTGTTTATTTGGAACAACTCTTAAAACACAAAAACTGATCAAGAAAGTAACTGGGGTTCCTTTCATTTATTTGGGACACTATGCTACTTAATTGGGACAGGAGACTGTTGCCAAACAGTTTCTAACCAGAGTCAGTCACATTCACAGTGTGTGGACATTAGACACCACACCATGCTTAGAGTGAATGGTTTTTAAATAGTGCCACTTGCGTATTTGTGTTCATAACCAGTAATATTGGTCACTGATAGTTGGCAAGAAATAAACAACGAGACAATTCAGAACTGTTTTGCTCACTGCGGTTTCAAGCTTTCAGCCTTGGAGATGCCCGAAACAGTCAAATAAAAATGAAATGATTCTACGCCTTCAGCAAGTCCTCTACCCCAATTAAGTGGCATAGAGACCCGTATAAACAAAGAGAATACCGGCTATTTTTTTGATTTTTTTTTGCTCTTTAAGAGTTGTCTCAAATAAACAACTGCCCTGATTAACTGATGACCCTATTCACCAGAATTCACTATGTACATAGACAACCCAAAGGCCCTCTGAGAGGTGGGATGAAAGATGGATTGCACAGCAATGACTGGAATAAAGATGAAGATTCCTCGGAAGTGCAGGTGTGAATGGGAGAATGTGATGGCACATGGGAGGGGCTACGAATGAAGTGCAGTGAGAGAGCCCAACAGCAGCCTCGCACTGCTGAGGCAGATCAGCCACAGAGCTGAAGGACCCAACATTGCTGGAGGTGATTTGTTAGTAGGGGAAGAAGCCCAAAAATGGAGGGTAGCCCCCACCCCCCGTGTGTGAGCACACAAACACACCTGACATCCCTCATCTGTGGAAATATGCCGCAAAGCTAACAGGAAGAATCTCTGTTAAACATGCTCAACAGCTATCGGAGGATAAAAAGAGCAAGAAGCTGGAAGCCGCCAAAGAGGAGCTGGAGCGGTACAGCTCCTCCAACCTCTCCCCCCCACCCCCAAGCTAAGTGGTCAGATAAGTCATCAGAAAGGCACGATCAGTGTCAGCACCATGTCCGAATAGAATTGTTTACAAGCTCTACAAAAACTATCCTTGAGTGTTAAAGATCCTGTGGAATCTAATGATATCTGTCTGGAAAAACCAGCACATCCTATCAGAGTGCAAAAAGCTGTGGTGATGTCCATTCTCGAAAAGCAGAGATCTAGTTCCAGCAACCAGTTCAGGAGTGTTGCACTACCGAACGTTGAGGGGAAAATCTTCTGCTCTGTCGTGGCTCAGAGGATGACCAGCTACCTCATGGGCAATGGAGGCAGGAGTTCCAGGCGTCCTGCAATGTGTGGGGCCAGATCCCAGGAGCCAAGAGGGAGGAAGGTGACCTACATGTCGTGTGGCTGGATCTTGCAAATGCCTATGAATTTGTGCCTCACTAGCTCATCAACTTCGCGATGGAGTTCTTTTACATTCCTGACTGCATTAGAGGCCTAGTTTCCAATTACTTCAGGGCTTCTCTTTTTGAGACTTTACTATGGGGTGACAGCAGCTTGAAGTAGGCTTTGCAATCGGGTTCCATCCCTCCCATCCCATTTTTGGCAACCTTCAAAAACATCCTTATTGGAGCAAGGCAGGTGGTTGGAAGGATAAAGCTACAGTCAGTACAGAGGCTCCCTCCACTGAGGAGCTACACAGGCATTCTTCAGATGGCTGTATGCACAAGAAGGCTGCTGAAGAGGTTGGATGAGCTTGTGACATGGGCAAGGGTAAAGATCAAGTTGCGAAACCTATCCCTCCGAAAAGGGGTCAGAAGCAACAACATCACCTTCATTGTAGAGGGCAAGGAAATCCCATTGTTGGCCTGGCAATTCAGCTGAAGCCTTGGGAGGCAGTAACTGCAGAGCTCCCTGACAGGCAGGTGGGAAAAGTAGCACAGAAACAGCTCACAGAGGGCCTGGCCAGAACCAACACCCGGAAAGTATAAAGTGTGGTGCTACCAGTTCACACTGTACCAAAGGAATATGTAGCCCCTGAAAATGTGTAAAATTCCCTCATCAACAGCCAGTAGGATGGATGGGATAGCCAGCTCGTACATCGGAAAAGGCTGGGCTGCTTTGGTGTTTCTCGGACACTGGCCTCTTCCTGAAGAACATGTTGCAGTTGCTACTGAGATCCAACTGCCTGGGGTACAAGCAGGAGAAAACCTGACCGGTCAGTGAGCTGAGGGAGTCCACCTCAGTGCTGGTGAGGAGAGTCAATGCCCCAATCCATGCCAGCTTCAAGGCCAGGCCATCAGCAGGCTGAAGCACCAAGAGGTTGTCAGCAGAGTCCAGGCCGGACATGCAGGATTTGGCTGGGGGAAGGCAACACTTCTCTGGTCCAAGGCCTCAAAGAAAGATAGGAAAGCCATGGTAGTGGAGGAAGTAACAAGGACAGTGCAAGAGCACTACAGGGTGAAGGCGGATCCACAGGGCTGTCAGAGAAGATGGACAACATGGGAGGACACCATCAACAGGTCTTTCGGCTGGTCTGACCTGTGGAAGGTCACACAAGCCTGATTCCTCATCAGGGCCACCGATGACACCTTACCCTGCCCCTGTAATCTTCACCAATGGTTCGGCAGTGAGGTTAGCTGCCCCTGTGTGATACCACCAATGCATCCTGGCAGGATGCAAGACTGCCCAGTCCCAGGGGCACAAGCAGATCCTAAAGAAGCTGGTGGAGATCTGCAGGTGGGATGTGAGAAGCAGCATTCCCCCAGCAGGACAACAAATCATCCCAGTTGTTAAGGCTGGTAAGAGCACTGAATGCATGTGCCCAAGAGCTCCTTCATGACTCCTATCCACTGGCAAGGGGGAGAACATAAGGGCAGATCTCAGCAGACAGCTACAGCTCCCCGTGGAAATCACCATCATATCTCCCTGCCTAGACGTAGTACTGTGGTCCACAGCCTCCTCACTGAGTTAACCGTCCCGTGGGAGGAAGGAGTGGAGGCTGCCCGCGAGTGGAAGAGTCTGAAGTACTGAGACCTGACAGCTGAGTGTAAGGAAGCTGGGAGACCAGCAGCTACCCTGTGGAGGTAGGACGCCAGGGTTTTGTCGGTGCCTTGACGACGAGGTTACTGCGTGATATGGCAGTGACTGGAGCGAGGCTCAGGGAGGCCACCAGAGAATTGGCTGAAGAGGCAGAAAAGGGCACCTTTCAGCTGTGGCTGAGGAGGAAGGAGAGAAATTGAGGGACCAACTAATCAGGATGGGGCAGCAAGACTGCTCCGCCACCAGGGCCAAGGGAGCGAAACATCAGTGAATGGTGGTCTCTGGCTGATGACCCTGCAGTTGACCTAAGGGCACTGTCGGAGGTGTTCCTGTAAATCTCATTGCAGTATATACTGTATATATATATAGTTTTTCATTTCAACAATGCATACTTTTGTATATGTCAATAAACACAGTGCAACTTCTTTGACTTTTTTTAAATTGAAGGACCTGATAGGAATGATTTTCATCCTAAATGCACTGTTTTTTTTTCAACAATGGCAATTATAGTGGAAGTATTAGCTATATTTTTTCAAATGTTAATATTATTAGGAGTGGATTTAATAGAAATAATATTGTTAGTTTTATTGATAATAATTTGCAACCCTGACATGTAATATCAGGTCCTATCGGATAACACGGAGGTCAGCCAAAAGCAGAAGCTTACAGTTTGACAAACAGGAGATGCTGGAAATCCAAAGCAGCACACACAAAATGCTGGAGGAGCTCAGCAGGCCAGGCAGCATCTATGGAAAAGGGTCAAAAGTTGACAGTCCTGAAGAAGGGTTTTGGTCTGAAACTTTGACAGTTTACTCTTTTCCAGAGATGCTGCCTGGTTCCTCCAGCATTACAGTTTGATCTCTGTGGTTTTACTCAATGTACTTCTCTAAGGGTCATCACCTTGTCGTGGTGGAGAGGCTTGAGAGATCGTGAGAGTGATGCCATCTGAATTTTGGCATAGCTCCTGGTAGGGTCACCCATTGTGGTAAGGTCAAGGGGGAAGATCCAGACAAAGAGCGATCCACCCAAGACCTCAGCAGTGGAGCTGGTGGACGATGATGACACCTCCCAATGGCAATGAAGGCAGAGGAAGGCTACAGCAGTGAAAGGTCCCCAACCCACTTACACTCCATGCCACTGGACTCTGACCCAGATCGGTCAAGGTATGTGTAGTGGCTGCCTGTGCATTAGCCTCTCTATGTTAAACATAGTTATGCGCAGGAATCAACCCTAACAGCCTGGTTACATGGATCCCAGATCGACCACTACAGCCACCTGATGACCCACCTATAGAAAACCTCTTAGGAGAACATCATATTTGATCTACACGCTCTGTGGAACTATTCAGTTTCAGATTAATTATCCGAGAGATTCCACTTCCAAAGAAACACATCATGGTCCTTGATCAGAGTTCGGAGTTCAATTCCAGTGCTGCCTTTAAGAAGCTTGCATGTTCTCCCCAAGACCGTGTGGGCTCCCTCTGTGTCCTCTGGTTCCCTTCCAGAGTTCAAGTACTGGTTAGTCGTTTAATTGGTCATTGTAAGTTGCCCTGTGATGTGGCTTGGGTTAAGTAGGTGGGTGGCTGAGTGGCGTAGCTCACTTGGTTGGAAGGGCCCTCTTCTGCACAGATCTATAAAATAAATAAATCAATAAAACACCAGAGGAGAGCAATATCATTCCTGCCCTCACTTGCAAATGGCTAATAATGAGAGAACTCATTTAATCTTTCCAGTCTCTGAATGATTTTCTTAATATGTAAAATTTATGAATGCATTTAAAAGCTAATTATCAGTAAGTCAATCAGAGCACTGAATGTTGTTTGATTTATTGGTTTCCCTGATTATGCAGTGAAGCAAATACCAGTTTGACTCTGAAATTGCTGTAATCATATCTTTCATGTGGAGCTTAGGGCGGTTCAAGCCGCGGGTCGTGAATCGGTGCAATTGTACCCAGGTCTGATGTGTTTTCACCGATCTCCTGTGGTGTTTCCACCTACTAAGCAGGGATTATTCTAGTAATTCATCAAAGCACTTCCTCATTCACAAATACGGAGACAGATTGTTTCACTTTGCTCATTGTGTGACTCTGCTGTTGTTCACCGTTCAGATAATTAAAGTATAAACTTTAGGCTGGAAAGATCTAGCTTGAAAGATCTCTAGATCTATTTCATTGATTAATTAGGGGAGATTTGATAGAGCTATACAACATTATGAGGGGTGGTGGTGGTCAATCATGTCTAACATAGAAACATAGAATAGTACAGCACATTACAGGCCCTTTGGCCCACAATGTTGTACCAACCCTCAAACCCTGCCTCCCATATACCCCCCCCACCTTAAATTCCTCCATATACCTGTCTAGTAGACTCTTAAACTTCACTAGTGTATCTGCCCCCACCACTGACTCAGGCAGTGCATTCCACACACCAACCACTCTCTGAGTGAAAAACATTCCTCTAATATCCCCCTTGAACTTCCCTCCCCTTACCTTAAAGCCATGTCCTCTTGTACTGAGCAGTGGTACCCTGGGGAAGAGGCGCTGGCTATCCACTATGTCTATTCCTCTTAATATCTTGTACAGCTCTATCATGTCTCCTCTCATCCTCTTTCTCTCCAAAGAGTAAAGCCCTAGCTCCCTTAATCTCTGATCATAATCCATACTCTCTAAGCCAGGCAGCATCCTGGTAAATCTCCTCTGTACCCTTTCCAATGCTTCCACATCCTTCCTATAGTGAGGCAACCAGAACTGGACACAGTACTCCAAGTGTGGCCTAACTAGAGTTTTATAGAGCTGCATCATTACATCGCGTCTCTTAAACTCTATCCCTTGACTTATGAAAGTTAACACCCCATAAGCTTTCTTAACTACCCTATCTACCTGTGAGGCAACTTTCAGGGATCGGTGGACATGTACCTCCAGATCCCTCTGCTCCTCCACACTACCAAGTATCCTGTCATTTACTTTGTACTCTGCCTTGGAGTTTGTCCTTCCAAAGTGTACCACCTCACACTTCTCCGGGTTGAACTCCATCTGCCACTTCTCAGCCCACTTCTGCATCCTATCAATGTCTCTCTGCAATCTTTGACAATCCTCTACGCTATCTACAACATCACCAAACTTTGTGTCGTCTGCAAACTTGCCAACCCACCCTTCTACCCCTACATCCAGGTCATTAATAAAAATCACAAAAAGTAGAGGTCCCAGAACAGATCCTTGTGGGACACCACTAGTCACAACCCTTCATTCTGAATGTACTCCCTCCACCATGACCCTCTGCCTTCTGCAGGCAAGCCAATTCTGAATCTACCTGGCCAAACTTCCCTGGATCCCATGCCTTCTGACTTTCTGAATAAGCCTACCATGTGGTACCTTGTCAAATGCCTTACTAAAATCCATGTAGATCACATCCACTGCACTACCCTCATCTATATGCCTGGTCACCTCCTCAAAGAACTCTATCAGGCTTGTTAGGCATGATCTGCCCTTCACAAAGCCATGCTGACTGTCCCTGATCAGACCATGATTCTCTAAATGCCCATAGATCTTATCTCTAAGAATCTTTTCCAACAGCTTTCCTACCACAGACGTAAGGCTCACTGGTCTATAATTACCTGGACCATCCCTCTTACCTTTTTTGAACAAGGGGACAACATTCGCCTCCCTCCAATCCTCCGGTACCATTCCCGTGGACAACGAGGACATAAAGATCCTAGCCAGAGGCTCAGCAATCTCTTCCCTCGCCTTGTGGAGCAGCCTGGGGAATATTCCGTCAGGCCCCGGGGACTTATCCGTCCTAATGTATTTTAACAACTCCAACACCTCCTCTCCTTTAATATCAACATGCTCCAGAACATGACAGGAAACTTGTGGGGGAGAGCTTTTAAAGTGGAAAAGCCGTTGTATTGGGCCATTTCCACTCTCTCCACCTCAGAAGTCTGGATCCACTGGTACGATCAAATTGGGGTCTTCCTCGGTTGTAGTGGATGACCATGACATCTTCTGTGTCTTCTCATGCCCTTCGCTCTCCACGGAGTGTTGCAGAACCACCTTCCTGGCCGTTAGATTTTACTGTAGATCTCCTCTGCTGAGTCCACTGGAACTGACTTTGCATGCTAGGACAGGCATGTCCCTATCTCACTGGGGTGTGAGGCCTGCCTGCTACCCTCACAGGGTTTACCCCATCTTTTGAAGTGGTGTACTGGGGTGAGACCACTGTCGCATGTAAACAGCTAGTTGGAGCCACAGAGGAGAGGAGAGTCTCTGGTGAGGACCAAAGGTGAGTGAGCTGTTCCAGAGTGGATACAACAAGCCCCTTCACCAGGGGTGCTACCCCTTCCTGGACAACCCGAGGGGTATGCAAACACAAGAGGTTCTGCAGATGCTGGAAATCTAGAGCAACACACTCAAAATACTGGAGGAACTGAGCACATCAGTAGCATCTATAGAAATGGATAAACAGTCGTTGTTTCTGGCTGAGAACCTTCACCAGGACTCCAGGGGCCTGATGAAGGGTCTTGGCCCGAAATGTCGACTGTTTATTCATTTCCATAGATGCTGCCTGACCTGATGAGTTTCTCCACCATTTTGTGTGTGTTGCAAGGGTAAATATAAGCAGGCTGTTTCTCTGAGGATGGGACTAGAACTAGAGGTCATAGGCTAAAGGTGAGAGGTGAAATATTGAAAGAGAAGCAGAGCGGAATATCAGAATCGGATGCAGTTTATTCCCACTAGCATATGTCATGAAATTTGTTGTTTTGCTGCAGCAGTACAGTGCAATATATAAAATATACCTAATTACAATAAAAATATTCAATATATATTATATACTGTATAAAGAGTGGAAATATAAATTAAATAAATGGTGCAAAAATAGTGAGGTAGTGTTAATAGGCCAACTGACCATTCAGAGATCTGATAGTGTAGAGAAGGAAAACACTGTTCCTAAGACATTGAATGTATGTTTTTGGGCTCGGGTTCCTCCTCTCTGATATAACAATGCAAGGGGGGCAGATTCTGGGTGGTGGGCTGGAGGGAGGGTCTTCACTCAGATGGTGGTGTGAGTGTAGAATGAACTATCAGTGGAAATGATAGGAATGGGCTTGATTGCAACACTTAAGGTAAGTTTGGGTAGGTACGTAGATGGGCGGGGTATGGCGGGCCATGGTGCAGGTATGGGTTGATGGGACTAGGTAGAGTAACAGATCGGCATGGGCTGGTGGGCCGAGAGCTCCATCTCAGTGCTGCAGTCTTCTATGAGTTTAATGAGTGCCTGTGCACGCATGCTGCGTAAGCTGACAATGAGAAGCCATACCTTAAATCACAGAGACACACAGTAGATTCAGAACAGCCTTTCTTTATTCGATCTCACACTTATAGACACAATTCTGCCAACGGAGATTTACAAAGCCACAGGAACAGATGGTCAACATTGCAACTGATGGGTAGTGATAAAGATTACTTACATTGTCTGGGTTCCTCAGGATGTCTGTCTGTGTAGGATAATGGGAAAAGGAGGGATTATTCATGCCCTAGAGTCTGCTCAGCCTTTCAATAAAATCAATGCTCATCTGTGATCCATAATTCCTTAAGTTTAACTTTTTGCATAACTCTTAATACAATTCTTAATTCTTCACCAACGGACTGCAATTGGTAAGGATAGGCAACAACAGCTCTGCCAGAGTTATTCTCAACACTGTTGCTCCACAAGGTTGTGTCCTCAGCCCCTGCACACTCGCTGCGTAGTAGTTTCTACTCTAGCTCTATCTGCAAGTTGGCAGGTGATAGTGGTCTGTATCTTAAACAACAATGAGTTGGAATGTAGGACGGAGACAAAGAGCCTTTTGACATGATGTCATGACATCAAGCTTTCCCTCGATATCAGCAAAACTTGAGAGCCGGTCATTGAGGGGTGGGGTGGTGCTACTACTTTATGTGTTGTGTGTGTGAGTTATATGTACTGGTTGTACACCTTGGTCCAGAGGTCTGTATTTTTTTCCATAGGTGTTGCCTGGCCTGTTGAGTTCCTCCAGCATTTTGTGTGTGCTGCTTAAAAATCCCTCTGAGGCCAAGTTGCAAAACACAGTGCCGACAGTATGCAGCACACAGCACCAATCGTTATGATAGCAGAAAAACATAGTCACAAAAAAAAATAGCACTAATCCCTCAGTGTAATGACCTGTAGATTGATGGTGCATAGGATGTTGTCTTAGTCCAGCTCATCTTCCACTGAGTAAACACTGGAGGGTTCAGCCCTTAATCCAGTACAGATTCCAGCATGCCCACAGAGGCCTCTAACTCTCCCACATCACCTCCAACATCTCCTCTCCTGGGAAGCTGCACAGGTGACACTGGCATGAGGCACTGGTCTGTGTAACAATGCAGCTCTCCACAACTACCCCTTGCCTCAGCAATGAGCCAGTGAACCACACTTGCAGTATTCTACATTACCAATGTTTAACAGACTTGTAATGAGAGACCTATGAATAGCCAACCCCAGACAGTAGTACAGGGAAAGGAACTCCTATGATTGAGCACTGAGTGCTCAGCCTGAGGCCTTTAAGTACGGACTTTCCATGAAGGAATGTGACAGGAAATAATTGGCAGTCTGAGTCTTAAAGGATCAGCGGCAACTAACCATACTCCGGGGAACTGGAGCGATGAAACTTGGATGCTTGCTGCTGTTAAGTCAGACCATGACAAGGGTCTTGTAATCACAATAAAGCCATCCAAGACACTGTGTGTTTCAATGTACATGAGACAAATATAGCTAATCTTTAATCTTTAAAAGCTGTGTATAATTTATACTTAAATTATGTTTTTCCTGTGTATGTTGCGTATCTGATGCTGCATCCATGTGGTCCTGCTGCAAGTAAGCTTTTCATTGCACCTGTATATACACGTATTTACATGTATGACAATAAACTTGACTTTGACTTCAATCAACCAATCACTTGGGAAAAGGTAGCGTGCACATGACTGCAGGTTCCTTTTCCAGCTACTCCACTTTCACCTGGGAATATATTGATGTGCATTATCATCATTGGGTCTAAATCCTGGAACTCGTTCTTCAGCAGCACAAGGAAATTCCATGAAATGCTGGCTCATGTCCTATAAATACATAAACAAACTTAATTGAGCAGAGGCAAGCCCGTAGAAATGCTTCCTAGCCTTACTTCTGAAAAAATGGACTCTGATTTTTTGGCTGTTTCCTCTCCCTTCACTTTCCAGCAAGTTTTCTATCTCCATTACCAGTTGGAACTTTGAACTTACCTTTTAACTTACCTTACTACTTCCTTACCTTTTAACCTTTGAAATTCCAGGGAATACAAGGCTGTGTGATCATTCCTCACTGAACCCCTGGAGCATAGAAATAATTCTGATAAATCTCTGCAGGTCCACTTTCAAGGTCAACATGTCCATCCCAAGATATGGAACCCAGAATTGCTCACAAGACTGGATATGGATGAATCTCAAGGAAGTATATAGTGACATATATACTCAGTGGCCACTTTATTAGATACACCTGTACACCTGCTTGTTAATGTTAATCAGCCAATCATACGGCAACAACTCAATTCATACCAACACTCAGACATGGTCAAAAGGTTAAATTGTTCTTTAGACCATGCATCAGAAATGTGATCAAAGTAACTTTGACCACGGAATGATTGTTGGCGCCAGATGGGGTGGCTTGAGTATCTCAGAAACTGTTGATCTCCTGGGAATTTCATGCACAACAGTCTCGAGAGTTTACAAAGAATAGTGTGAAAAGCAGAAAAAAACCATCCAGATTGCAACAGTTTAAGGTTCAAGATTGTTTAATGTAATTTCCAGTACACTAGTGCAAAGGATAATGAAATAATTGTTACCCCTGATCCGATGCAGCACAAAGAAAACTACTAAGATGAAGACCACAATAATAAAAAGCAAGCATAAGATAGTTTATATACATAGTTTGAGTATAAAGTGATGCTAGGCGCAGGAGTGTCTGTACATGAGGTGATTCTGACAAGGAAATGATAAAGTAGTGGTGGTTGGTGGTGTAGAGAGCGGGTTAGTGGGTGGAGGTGTTAATCAGCTTTACTGCTTGGGGAAAATAACTGTTTCTGAGTCTGATGCTATGTAGTCTCCTCCCTGATGTCCATGAGAAAGGTGGATGGGATCCTTCATGATGTTACTGGCACTTTTCTGGTACCTTTCTGTATATATGTTCTTGATGGCGGGTAAGCTGGTGCCGGTGATGCTTTGGGCAGTTTTGACGACCCATTGTAGAGCCTTCTTGTCCACCACAGTGCAGTTTCCATGCCATGCAGTGAAGTGGCTTGTTGGGCTGCTCCCCACTGTGCATCTGTAGAATGATGTGAGTATAGATAATGATAGTCCAGCTCTCTTCAACTTCCTCAAAAAGAGGAGGCATTGGTGAGCTTTCCTGATTGTGTATAATGTGTTCTGGGACCATGGGAGATTGTGTGAGATGTGCTCTCCCAGGAATTTGAAACTCATGGTTCTGTGGGTGAAAACACATTGTTAATGAGAGAGATCAGAGGATAATGGCCAGACTGGTTCAAGCTGACAAGAAGAAAGCAGCCACTCAAATAACCACACATTACAACAGTGGTGTGCAGAAGAGCATCTCCAATCCACAACATGGAGAACCTTGAAGTAAAATAGCTACAGCAGCAAAAGACCATGAACATGCAGTCAGAGGCCACTTTATTCAGTACAGGAGATATCAAAAATTGTGGTCGCTGAGTGTGCATACTTTGATAATAAATCTACATTGATTATGACTTTGAACATTGTGTTTTGTATTGTAGCATAACTTCTCATGCCACGCACTGGAACCCTGCATTATAGTCGTCCAGATTTGAAGAGCAATTTATTGATGTTTTCCTGTTCTCACATCATTTCAATGTTACAAATGCTCAGATTCTCTTTGAAGCTCTAAAGAAAGTACAAACTGCTGGAGGAACTTAGTGGGTCAGGAATGGGTGGTGGGAGATCAACATTCCATGTTTCAAATGATGAAGTCTATATCAGGGGTTTGACCCGAAACATCAAATGTTCATTTCCCTTCTCCGATGCTGCCTGACATGCTGAGTTCCTCCAGCAGTTTCCTTGATGCACCAAATCCCAGCATCTGCAGTCTCTAGTGTCTCTCTTTGAAGCTCGGCTGGTTTTGGCTTTGAATTTGGAATCCCATCTCCACTCTGACACATTGTCCTGTCTTAAGGCAATATTGCTGTCTAAATCTTGATAGTTTCATCTACTGACATCCATTAGCATCCTCACTTGCTACATGTTCTGAAACGCAGACAAAGTAGGTCTGGAACATGGGCTGAGATATTAAATTGGAGAAAGGACAATTTTGATGGTATCAGAAATGGTCTGGCAAGTGTGGATTGGGACGGGCTGTGAGACCACACCTGGAGTATTGTGTACAGTTTTGGCCTCCAGGGTTAAGGAGGGACATCCTGGCTGTAGAGGAAGTGCAGCATAGATTCGCGAGGGTAATTCCTGGGATGTCCGGACTGTCTTATGCAAAGAGGTTAGAGAGACTGGGCTTGTACACACTGGAATTAAGGAGATTGAGAGGGGATCTGATTGCAACATATAAGATTATTAAGGGATTGGACAAGATAGAGGCAGGAAATATGTTCCAGATGCTGGGAGAGTCCAGTACCAGAGGGCATGGTTTGAGAATAAGGGGTAGGTCATTTAGGACAGAGTTAAGGAAAAACTTCTTCTCCCAGAGAGTTGTGGGGGTCTGGAATGCACTGCCTCTGAAGGTAGTGGAGGCCAATTCTCTGGATGCTTTCAAGAAGGAGCTAGATAGGTATCTGATGGATAGGGGAATCAAGGGATATGGGGACAAGGCAGGAACCGGGTATTGATAGTAGTTGATCAGCCATGATCTCAAAATGGCGGTGCAGGCTCAAAGGGCCGAATGGTCTACTTCTGCACCTATTGTCTATTGTCTATTGTTTTCTGGCAAGGGTGTACTTGGTAAATGGGAGGCCTTCAAAAGTGAAATTTTGAGAGTAAGTAGCTTGCATGTGCCTGCCAGAATAAAAGGTAAAGGTAACAGGTTTAGGGAAACTTAGTTTTCAAGAAATATCGAGGCCATGGTTAAGAAAAACAGGAGGTGTGTAACAGGCATAGGCAGGTTGGAAGAAATGAGGTACTTAGGGGGCATAGAAATGCAAGAGAACACTCAAGAAAGAAGTCGGGGGGCTAAAATAAGATATGAGGTTGACTTAGCAGACAAGGTGAAAGAGAATCCTAAGAGCTTCTACAGATATGTTAAGAGCAATTCCAAGGCACAAAATTGGTCCTCTGGAAGGTCAGAATGGTAATTCATGTGTGGAGCCAAAAGGGATGGAGGCAATTGTAAGTAGATTTTTTGCATCTGTATTTTCTCAGGAGATGGACACAGGGTCTATAGATGTGAGGCAAAGCAGTGAGGTCATGAACCCTGTACAGAGGAGGTGGTGTTTGTTGTCTTAAGGCAGATTAGGGTGGAAAATCCCCAGGGTCTGACAATGTGTTCCCTCAGACCCTTTGGGAGGTAAATGGAGAAACTGCAGGGTCCATAGTAGAAATATTTACATCCTTAGCAACAGATGAAGGACTGGAGGATTGGAGTATAGATAATGTTGTTCTGCTGTTGAAGAAAGGCTCTAAAAAAAACCCCAAGAAATTACAGGCTGGTGAGCCTGACATCAGTAGTGGGAAAGTTATTGGAAGGTATTCTGAGGGAACTGGATATATACGTATTTGGATAGACATGGACTGATTAAGGCATAGTAAGTCATGTCTAACCAAACTTAGAGTTCTTGTCAGGGCACTGGAGCAGGGATCCAATCGCACGCCCAGTACTGTGCACACAGTGATATTAATTGAGTAACAAATCCCGAGGTGCAAACCAAGTCAGCATCAAAGTTTAGGCAGAGATCAAAACATCCAGAGAAATCCAAAAACCAGAATCGGGAAACAGGCAGGCAGACACAAATACTGGAAAGGTTCAGCAAAATTCACTGGCACAATCTGGCAACAAACAGTTGAAAGCACAGGACTGAAATACACTGAGCAATAACCAGAGAGGCGGATGATAGGTGGAGCACAATGAGACTCGGGTGGCAGCAATACAGGTAATAATGAGAAACAGGTGAGAGACAGAGTACTCAGTGATACAGGGGCCGGAGTAGAGCAGGAGTGGGGACAATACAAAACCACAGACTGACAGTGGGGGGAAACACACAAAAAGACAGAGTTCAACTGGAGATACTAACAGTTCTTCAAGGAAATTACCAGGAAAGTTGATGAAGACAAGGCAGTGGGTGTTGTCTGCACAGCATTTGACAAGGCCCTGCATGGAAGGCTGGTTAAGAAGGTTCAGTCACTTGGCATTCAGGATGGGGTGGTAAATTGGAGACCTGTGACTAGTGGTTTGCCGCTGGGATTGGTGCTGGGTCCTTTACTGCTTGTTATCTCAATCAATGATCTGGATGATAAGGTGGTTAACTGGATTTGCAAATTTGCGGTAACACCAAGATTGGGGGTGTAGCGAACAGTGAGGAAGGCCATCATGGATTGTGGAGGGATCTGCCTCAGCTGGAGAACGGGCTGAAAAAAATGGCAGATGGAATTTCATGCAGACAAGTGCATGGTTTTGCACTTCAGTAAGACCATCCAGGGTAGGTCTTGTATGGTGAATGGGTAGGGCACTGAGGGGTGTGGTAGCACAAAGGGGTATGGGAATACAGGTACATAATTCATTGAAGTGGAGAGAGTGAGCAGCTTCAAGTTCCTGGGCGTCAAGATCTCTGAGGATCTAACCTGGTCCCAACATATCGATGTAGTTACAGTATAAAGAAGGCAAAACAGAGGCGATACTTTATTAGGACTTTGAAGAGATTTGGCATGTCAACAAGTACACTCAAAAACTTCTATAGTTGTACCGTGGAGAGCATTCTGACAGACTGCATCACTGTCTGGTATGGAGGGGCTACTGCACAGGACCAAAAGAAGCGTCAGAAGGTTGTAAATCTAGTCAGCTCCATCTTGGGTACTAGCCTACAAAGTACCCAGGACATCTTCAGGGAGCATCTTCAGAAAGCCAGTGTCCATTATTAAGAACCTCCAACACCCAGGGCATGGCCTTTTCTCACTGTTACCATCAGGTAGGAGATACAGAAGCCTGAAGGCACACACTCAGAGATTCAGGAACAGCTTCTTCCCCTCCACCATCTGATTCATTAGACAATAGACAGTAGGTGCAGGAGTAGGCCATTTGGCCCTTCTAGCCAGCACCACCATTCACTGTGATCATGGCTGATCATGCACAATCAGTACCCCATTCCTGTCCTCTCCCCATATCCCTTGAACCCATTATCTTTAAGAGCTCTATCTAACTCTCTCTTGAATGCATCCAGAGACTTGGCCTCCACTGCCTTCTGGGGCAGAGCATTCCACATATCCACCACTCTCTGGGTGAAAAAGTTTTTCTGCATCTCTGTTCTAAATGGCCTACCCCTTATTATTAAGCTGTGGCCTCTAGTTCTGGACTCACCCATCAGCGGGAACATGCTTCCTGCCTCCAGCGTGTCCAATACCTTAATAATCTTATATGATTCAATCAGATCCGCTCTCATCCTTCTAAATTCAAGTGTATACAAGCCCAGTCACTCCAATCTTTCAACAAATGACAGTCCCGCCATTCCGGGAATTAACCTTGTGAACCTACGCTGCACTCCCTCAATAGCAAGAATGTCCTTCCTCAAATTTGGAGACCAAAACTGCACACAATACTCCAGGTGTGGTTTCACCAGGGCCCTGTACAGCTGCAGAAGGACCTCTTTACTCCTATACTCAATTCCTCTTGTTATAAAAGCCAGCATGCCATTAGCTGTCTTCACTGCTTGCTGTACCTGCATGCTTGCTTTCATTGACTGATGTACACCTAGATCTCGTTGTACTTCCCCTTTTTCTAACTTGACTCCATTTAGATAGTAATCTGCCTTCCTGTTCTTGCCACCAAAGTGGATAACCTCACATTTATCCACATTAAACTGCATCTGCCATACATTTGCCCACTCATCCAACCTGTCCAAGTCACCCTGCATTCTCATAACATCCTCTTGACATTTCAAACTGCCACCCAGCTTTGTGTCATTGGCAAATTTGCTAATGTTACTTTTAATCCCTTCATCTAAATCATTAATATATATTGTAAACAGCTGCGGTCCCAGCACCGAACCTTGCGGTACCCCACTGGTCACAGCCTGCCATTCTGAAAGGGACCCGTTAATCGCTACTCTTTGTTTCCTGTCAGCCAGCCAATTTTAATCCATGTCAGTACCCTGCCCCCAATACCATGTGCCCTAATTTTGCCCACTAATCTCCTACGTGGGACTTTATCAAAAGCTTTCTGGAAGTCCAGGTACACTACATCCACTGGCTCTCCCTTGTCCATTTTCATAGTTACATCCTCAAAAAACTCCAGAAGATTAGTCAAGCATGATTTTCCCTTCACAAATCCATGCTGACTGGGACTGATCCTTCTACTGCTATCCAAATGTGTCGTAATTTCCTCTTTTATAATTGACTCCAGCATCTTTCCTACCACTGACACCAGGCTAACCGGTCTATAATTCCCTGTTTTCTCTCTCCCTCCTTTCTTGAAAAGTGGGACAACATTAGCCACCCTCCAATCAGCAGAAACTGTTCCTGAATCTATAGAACATCGGAAAATGATTACCAATGCGTCCACGATTTCTAGAGCCACCTCTTTAAGTACCCTTGGATGCAGACCATCAGGTCCCGGGGACCTGAATCGGGAGTCATTTGAATCGGGAGCAAGTTACAGCTTGTGATTCAGCTGGGAGCTCAGAGAATTTGACCGTGTACGTAGGATTTAAGCCTACCTGGTCAATACCTGTGGAGGAGGGGGAACTGCGCAGGCGCGAGTGACGTCAGCGTCGAGCGCGCACTTTAAAAGGCAGGACTTCTTTTCAGAGCGGGCAGCGGAGTCCGTGGAAGCAGAGTCCTGGGCTTTGGCGTAAGGGGACTTCGGTAAGCTTGTGTGATTGCTCGCTGAGGGGAAGAAGGTAAGGTCGCTAGGTGCTTTTTAGACTTATTCTATCAATCCAGTTCAGGTATGGGGGAGACAGTCAGAGCAGTGGTGTGCTCCGTATGCAGTATGTGGGAAGTCAGGGTCAACACAGTTGTCCCTGATGACCACACCTGCAAAAGGTGCGTCCAGCTGCAGCTCCTATCAGCCCGAGTTAGGGAGTTGGAGCTGGAGCTGGATGAACTACGGATCATTCGGGAGGCAGAGGCAGAGATAGATAGGAGTTATCAGGAGGTAGTCACACCAAAAAACCAAGAAGTAGGCAGATGGGTGACGGTCCAGAGAGGCAGGGGGAGCAGGCAGAGAGAGCAGAGCACCCCTGCGGCCATTCCCATTAACAGTAAGTATACCGTACTGGATACTGTTGATGGGGATGACCTACCAGGAATGAGTTGTAGTGGTCCTGCCTCTGGCACAGAGGTTGAACCCTCAACTAGAAAGGGGAGAAGGGAAGAGAAGAGAGCGATAGTTTTAGGGGATTCTGTAGTTAGGGGGGCAGATAGGAGATTTTGTGGGGCAGATCGGGAGTCTCGGGTGGTATGTTGCCTCCCTGGTGCCAGGGTCCGGGACATCTCAGATCGGGTGCAGGCTATTCTTGAGAACGAGGGCATGAACCCAGATGTAGTGGTCCATGTAGGGACCAACGATGTAGGTAAGGTGAGTGAGGGGGTCCTGCTTAGAGAGTTCAGGGAGTCAGGAGTGAAGCTGAAAGGCAGGACCTCCAGGGTGACAATCTCGGGATTGCTACCTGTGCCACGTGCGAGTGAGGCGAAGAATAGAATGATTATGCACATTAATACGAGGCTGAGAGCATGGTGCAGGAAGGAAGGGTTCAGGTTTTTGGATAATTGGTCTTTGTTCCAGGGACATTGGGATCTGTTTCGAAGGGACGGTCTACATCTGAACCGGAGGGGTACTGGCATTCTTGCAGGAGTGTTTGCCAGTGCTGCTCGGGGGGGTTTAAACTAGATGTGCAGGGGGCAGGGATCCAGATCCAGAGGGTTGGTCAGAAGGAGCATGGGATTAAATGTGTAGAAGGTTTGGGTAATCTTGAGAAGGTCATCAAAATTCAGGGTGCAATTAGCCCGATGGAAGTTCAGGGAGCTGGGTTAGGTACAGTAGACAGTCTTTTAAGCAAAGAGAGGAGGAATGGGCTAAGAATTCTATACTTGAATGCACGTAGTGTCAGAAATAAGGCAGATGAGCTTGAAGCTCAGATGAAAATGGGGAACTACGATATTGTTGGGATAACGGAGACATGGCTGCAAGGGGATCAGGCCTGGGAATTGAGTGTACCAGGGTATACGTGCTATCGTAGAGACAGAAATATGGGAAGAGGGGGTGGGGTGGCCCTGTTGGTAAGGAATGAGATTCAGTCCTTAGCAAGAGGTGACTTGGGAACAGTGAAAGTAGAGTCTGTGTGGATTGAGCTGAGGAACAGCAAGGGTAAAAAGACCCTAATGGGTGTTGTGTACAGGCCCCCAAACAGTAGCGTGGATATTGGGTACAAGTTGATTAGGGAGTTAACATTGGCATGTGCTAAAGGTAATGTAGTCGTTATGGGAGATTTCAACATGCAGGTGAACTGGGAGAATCAGGTAGGTGCTGGACCCCAGGATAGGGAGTTTGTGGAGTGTCTAAGGGATGTATTTTTGGAACAGCTTGTGCTTGAGCCAACCAGGAACGAGGCTATTTTGGACTTGGTGATGTGTAATGAACAGGAATTGATAAGTGATCTTGAAGTAAAGGAGCCATTAGGAAGTAGTGATCATAACATGATAAGTTTTTATCTACAATTTGAGAGGGATAAGGGCAGATCAGAGGTGTCAGTGTTGCAATTAAATAAAGGAGACTACGGAGCCATGAGGGAAGAGCTGGCCAAAGTTAAATGGGCGGATGCCCTGGCAGGAAAGACAGTGGATCAGCAGTGGCAGATATTCTTGGGCATAATACAAAAGATGCAAAAGCAGTTCATTCCAATGAGAAGGAAGGATTCAAAGAGGGGGAAGGGGCCACAGTGGTTGACAAAGGAAGTCAGAGATTGTATAGCATTAAAGAAAAAGAAGTATGACAGGGCTAAGATGAGTGGGAATACAGATGATTGGGAAAGTTTTAAGGAGCAGCAGATCTTAACTAAAAAAGCAATACGGAGAGAAAAAATCAGGTATGAGCTCAGTCTAGCCAGGAATATAAAAGGGGATAGCAAAAGCTTTTTTAGCTATGTGAAGAGAAAGAAGATAGTTAAGAACAATGTTGGCCCCTTGAAGAATGAATTGGGAGAAATTGTTATGGGAAACAGGGAAATGGCAACAGAATTTAATGCGTACTTTAGATCTGTCTTCACCAGGGAGGACACAAGCAATCTCCCAGATGTATGGATGGGCCAGGGTCATAAGATATCAGAGGAATTGAGACAGATTGACATTAGGAAAGAAACTGTGATGAGTAGACTGGTAGGACTGAAGGCTAATAAATCCCCGGGTCCAGATGGTCTGCATCCGAGGGTTCTAAAAGAGGTGGCTCAGGAAATTGCGGATGCATTGGTAATCATTTTCCAATGTTCCTTAGATTCAGGATTAGTTCCTGAAGGTTGGAGAGTAGCTAATGTTATCCCACTTTTCAAGAAGGGAGGGAAGGAGAAAACGGAGAACTATCGCCCTGTTAGCCTAACGTCAGTCGTGGGGAAGATGTTTCAGTCCATTATTAAGGACGAAATAGTGGCACATCTAGATGGCAGAAATAGGATTAGGCCAAGCCAGCATGGATTTACCAAGGGCAAATCATGCTTGACTAATCTGTTGGAGTTTTTTGAGGGTGTAACAAGGATGTTAGACGAGGGTAAGCCAGTGGATGTTGTATACCTAGATTTTCAGAAGGCATTCGATAAGGTGCCACATAGGAGATTGGTGAGTAAAATCAGAGCTCATGGCATTGGGGGCAGGGTTTCAACATGGATAGAAAACTGGTTGGCAGATAGAAAGCAAAGGGTAGCAGTGAATGGGTGTTTCTCGGACTGGCTGGAGGTGACTAGTGGGGTACCACAGGGCTCTGTATTGGGACCACAGCTCTTTACGATTTATATCAATGATTTAGATGAGGGCATTGAAAACTATATCAGCAAGTTTGCTGACGATACTAAACTGGGTGGCAGTTTGACATGCGAAGAGGATGTTAGGAGAATACAGGGAGACTTGGATAGGCTGGGTGAGTGGGCAGTTACTTGGCAGATGTCATTCAATGTGAATAAATGTGAAGTTATCCACTTTGGAAGCAGGAACAAGAGGGCAGAGTATTGTCTGAATGGTGTAGAGTTAGGTAAGGGAGAAATGCAAAGAGACCTAGGAGTCCTAGTTCACCAGTCAATGAAGGTGAATGAGCAAGTGCAACAGGCAGTGAAGAGGGCAAATGGAATGTTGGCCTTTGTTACAAGGGGAATTGAATACAAGAGCAAGGATGTCCTTTTGCATTTGTACAGGGCCCTGGTGAGACCACACCTGGAATATTGTGTACAGTTTTGGTCTCCAGGTTTAAGGAAGGACATTCTGGCAGTTGAGGAAGTGCAGCGTAGATTCACTAGGTTGATTCCTGGGATGGCAGGGCTGTCTTACGCAGAGAGATTGGAGAGATTGGGCTTGTACACGCTGGAATTGAGGAGATTGAGAGGGGATCTGATTGAAACGTTTAAGATAATTAAAGGATTTGATAGGATTGAGGCAGGAAATATGTTCCAGATGTTGGGAGAGTCCAGTACCAGAGGGCATGGATTGAGAATAAGAGGTCAGTTATTTAAAACAGAGTTGAGGAAGAGCTTCTTCTCCCAGAGAGTTGTGGAGGTGTGGAATGCACTACCTTGGAAGACGGTGGAGGCCAATTCTCTTGATGCTTTCAAGAAGGAGCTAGATAGATATCTGATGGATAGGGGAATCAAGGGATATGGGGACAAGGCAGGGACTGGGTATTGATAGTGAATGATCAGCCATGATCTCAGAATGGCGGTGCAGACTCGAGGGGCCGAATGGTCTACTTCTGCACCTATTGTCTATTGTCTATTGTCTATTGACTTGTCAGCCTTCAGACTCCACAGTCTATCCAACACCGTTTCTTGCCTAATATAAATTTCCTTCAGTTCATCCTTTACCCTAGTTCCTTTGGCCACTATTACACCTGGGAGATTGTTTGTGTCTTCCCTAGTGAAGACAGATCCAAAGTACCTGTTCAACTCATCTGCCATTTCCTTGTTCCCCATAATAAATTCACCCGTTTCTGTCTTCAATGGCCCAATTTTGGTCTTAACTATTTTTTTGCTATTCACATACCTAAAGAAGCTTTTACTATCCTCTTTTATATTCTTGGCTAGTTTGCCTTTGTACCTCATTTTTTCTTGGCGTATTGCCTTTTTTGTTATCTTCTGTTGTTCTTTAAAAGCTTCCCAGTCCTCTGGTTTCCCGCTCATCTTTGCTATGTTATACTTCTCTTATTTTTATGCTGCCCTTTACTTCCCTCGTCAGCCACGGCCGCCCCTTACTCCCGTTAGGATCTTTCTTCCTCTTTGGAATGAACCGATCCTGCACCTTCTGCATTATTCCCAGAAATACCTGGCATTGTTGTTCCACTGTCTTCCCTGCTAGGGTATTGTTCCATTGAACTTTGGCCAGCTCCTCCCTCATAGCTCCATAGTTCCCTTTGTTCAACTGTAATACTGACACATCCGATTTTTCCTTCTCCTTCTCAAATTGTAGGTTAAAACATATCATATTATGGTCGCTACCGCCTAATGGTTCCTTTACCTCGAGGTCCCTGATCAAATCCGGTTCATTGCACAACACTAAATCTAGAATTGCCTTCTCCCTGATAGGCTCCAGTACAAGCTGTTCTAAGAATCCATCTCAGAGGCACTCCACAAACTCCCTTTCTTGGGGTCCAGTACCATTCTGATTCTCCCAGGCTACCTGCATGTTGAAATCCCCCATGACAACTGTATCATTACCTTTGCGACATGCCAATTTTAACTCTTCATTCAACATTCACCCTACATCCAGACTGCCGTTTGGGGGCCTGTAGATAACTCCCATTAGGGTCTTTCTACCCTTAGAATTTCTCAGTTCTATCCATACTGACTCTACATCCCCAGATTCTATGTCCCCCCTCGCAAGGGACTGAATATCATTCCTCACCAACAGAGCCACCCCACCCCCTCTGCCAGTCAGTCTGTCCTTTCGATAAGATGCATATCCTTGAATATTCATTTCCCAGGCCCTGTCCGCTTGAAGCCATGTCCCAGTTATTCCCACAACATCGTACTTGCCTATTTCCAACTGAGCCTCAAGCTCATCTACTTTATTCCTTATACTTTGTGCATTCATATATAATACTTTTAATTTGGTACTCCCCTCTCCTTTCATATCAATTCCTGTTTCACTTGGCCATACTGTATGATCTCTTCTTGAGCTTTCTACTCCATTGATTTGTTGTCCTTTTTAACTTTTCTTATTTTCACTTTCCCTTTAACTCCATCTTTATATTTCCAGTTCATCCCCTCCCCCCCACTACTTAGTTTAAACACATCCGTGTTGCAGTGGCAAACCTGTCTGCCAGAATGCTGGTCCCCCGCCTATTAAGGTGCAACCCGTCCCTTTTGTACAATTCATCCCTACCCCAAAACAGATCCCAGTGGTCCAAGAATGTAAATCTTTGCTTCCTGCACCAAATCCTCAGCCACACATTCAGATCCATTATCTCCCTGTTCCTGCCCTCTCCAGATTCCTAAATGGACATTGAATCTTTGGATACTACCTCACTTTTTTTTAGCGGACAGTATTTCTGTTTTTGCACATTTTTAAAATCTATTCAATATACAGTTTACTTGTTTATTTATTATTATTTTCTTAAATTTTGTTTATTATTATTTTTTTTCTCTCTGCTTGATTATGTATTGCATTGAACTGCTGCTGCTAAGTTAACAAATTTCACGTCACATGCCGGTGATAATAAACATGATTCTCATTCTGATTCTGGAAGTGGCATCACAGGTAGACTCATAAAGAAAGCTTTTGGCACATTGGCCTTCATAAATCAAAGCATTGAGTACAGGAGATGGGATGTTGTGTTGAAGTTGTATACGACATTGGTGAGGCCCAATTTGGAGTGTTGTGTGCAGTTTTGGTAACTTAGCTGCAGGAAGGATGTAAATAAGGTTGAAAGAGTACAGAGCAAACTTACAAAGATGTTGCTGGGTCTGGAGGACCTGAGTTATGAGGAAAGGTTAGGACTTTATTCCTTGGAACATAGAAGATTGAGGGGAGATTTGATAGAGGTATACAAAATTATGAGAGGTATAGACAGGGCAAATGCAAGCAGACTTTTTTCCACTGAGCTTGGATGGGATTACAACTAGAGATCATGGGTGAAATTTCTTCTCTCAGAGGGTCATGGAAGTATGGAACAAACTGCTAGCACAAGTGGTGCATGCGAGCTCAATTTCAATGTTTAACAGAAGTTTCGATAGGTACTTCGAGGGTAAAGGTATGGAGGGCTATGGTCCGGGTGCAGGTCAATGGGATTGGGTAGTTTAAAAGGGTCAGCACAGACTAGATGGGCCAAAGGGCCTGTATCTGTGTTGTACTTTTCTACGACTCTATATCTCAAATAATGATGAATGAATTGGATAACATAGAATTTACTGCACTCTGTCTCTCCGAGGATCATCACCTTGTTGTAGTGGAGAGGCTTGTGAGTTCCTGAGATGCCAAGAATAGTGCTGTCTGGAGTTTAGCTATCTTGTGCTTAGCTTCTGGTAGGGTCAACAGCAGAGCTGGCGGAAGATGATATCACATCACTATCTTAGTGTAGCCTTCAGGTTCTGTCGGCTGTGTAAGACAATCTCTGGCCCCAGCAAACGTGTGAGATTGAGGTACAAAACCTCCTGTTTGTGTGGATGCTGCGTGATGTGTCACCCAGTTACAAATCAGTACCACAAAATAGCAGATAGTATACCATATGCAACTAAACAACTTAGCTTTATAATTTTTAATTTGACTAAAGTGTTAGTAAAGTAAAACAAAAAGAAAAGGGCCCATTTTAATGAAACAGTCCAATGTGCACATGTTGGAGCTCATGGTTTCTCTTCCGCCAATCCTCCATCGATTTCCCTGGGCTTCGTCGACTCTCGGCCCCACTCCACTGGTGTCTATGACCCCTCCTTTCTGGCATCTTCTCTCTCCATCTTCTGCCAAACAGAAGACCCAGATCACCTCAGTCTCAGGCACACAACAGGAGAAAAACACTCCCTTCATTGGACGGTGCACATTCCAAAGCCCCTGTTATCTCTAGCCATAACCCAAACACTGCTGCTACAGAGAAACCATCACATTAGCAGTGAAACCTTTCCCAGGGTATTACAATAGGAAGAAGGCTGCAGCAGTGAAGGGTCCCCAGTCATCTTGCATTCCATGCCACTGGACCCTGACCCCGATCTGTCAAGGACCGTGTAGTGGTTGCCCATGTATCAGCTTCCCCACATTAAAGACAGTCATGCATAGTCATCCTCCATTAGGGGAATCCACAATCGTTTGGGAGAATATTATGCTCAACTTGAGTGATCAAACTACAACACTGCACATTTAGCTCTTCTAACTCACACTGGTATAGATTATCTTTATTTGTCACATGTACATCGAAATATACAGTGACATGTGTCATTTGCCTCAACTCAAATGAGCAAGAATTGCGCTGGGGGCAGCCCGCAAGTGTTGCCATGCTTCTGGTGCCAACATAGCATTCTCACAGCTTACTAACCCTAACTCTTTGGAATATGGGAGGAAACCCACGCTATCACAGAGAGACAGACAGGGGGCGGAGCAAAGCCAAGATGGCGCTAAACGGCGACTCCTTTGCTTGCATCTTTGGAAACAGCTCCATTTCTATCTTTGATATCTCTATTATCCCTTTTCAAAGTTCTTTTGAAGACCCTGACCCGGAGTTACACTCTGACTTCAGTGCTCTTAGGGCCTCACGACCGGCCGCTTTTTGATATCCCAAGGACGCGGTCTGGAAGAAGAGTGTGCCTTCAGGGTTCTGGATTTTTGGGGCTCTGGGGACATGTTGATTCTAGGCCGACGCCCCTGACTGAAGTGTCACGGGAGAACACGGAACATCGGGAGCAGCGGGTTAGCTGCTGGGAGACCTGAGCCTTCTGGTGCCGACTTTCTGGACGCACAGCTCAGAAAAAGTGACAGACTTTCAACATGATAAATCAACGAGTTGTTTGTTATGTCTCCGCTCTTGCTATGAAATGGGGACACCTCATTTTTCCCTTATTAGAGAGAGAGAGCCTGTGGTGTGTCAAATTACCGGGTGAATGAGTAAATTTTAGGGTACTGCATCTGTGACTTTATTGATGCATGCTTGAGTGCTCAATGCTTTTTTTTGCTGGTGGGGGTGGGTGGGTGTCGTTGCTTTGCTGTTGCTTGTGTGTGGGAGGGGGGAGCGGGGAGTCTTTGGGGTTCTAACATTTAACTGTCATTCATTCTTTGGGGCAGTCCTCTGTTTTCATGGCAGGAAGTGAACCCCAATTCGTGACCACTGTAAGGTGATGTGCTAACGGCTGCACTACAGTGGATGTCTGCACCTATGATATACCATATGCATATTAAACACAAAGTGCACTGCAGATGCTGTGGTCAAATCAAGACGTACAAAAAAGCTGGATGAACTCAGCAGGTCGGGCAGCATCCATTGACCCGAAACGTTGACCGCTTCTTTCAACGGATGCTGCCCGACCTGCTGAGTTCATCCAGCTTTTTTGTACCATATGCATATGTCTCTTCATTGCCCCTTTCCCCACTTCCCTCTATTCTGTTCTCCCTTATATATATATATATATATATATATATATCCAGCTTTCTCTTAAATACACCAATGTACCTGGATTACTGTACTAGGGAGCCCTACATTTTTGTGAGGTGTTTAATGGTTAACAGAATTTGGCTTAATGTGATTTTAAATAGGACAGGACATAGAACATTACAGCACAGTACAAGCCCTTCAGCCACTATGTTCAGCTGATCTTTTAACCTACTCTAAGATTAGAGTACAGAAAGATGCCAGAAAAGGGCCAGTAACATCATGAAGGATCGTACCCACACTGCTCATGGGCTGTTTGTCCCACTCCCATCAGGGAGGAGGCTATGTAGCATCCACACCAGGACCACCATCTCCATTAGTGATTTTATGACCATGATTGTTCTTGGCAAATATTTCTACAGAAGTGGTTTGCCATTGCCTTCTCCTAGGCAGTGTCTTTACAAGACGGGTGACCCCCAGCCATTGTCAAGATTCTTCAGCCATTGTCTGCCTGGCTTCAGTGGTCACATCACCAGGACTTGTGATCTGCACCGGCTGCTCGTACGACCGCCCACCACCTGCTCCCATGGCTTCACCTGACCCTGATCCAGGGGAGGAGGGTCAGGCTAGCCAGACTCAAAAACAGTTACTTTCTCCAAGCAGTAAGGCTGTTCAACATCTCATCCACTAACCCTCTTCTCCATCCCTCTAACCACCATCATTTCCTTATGACAGATACTCCTGCGCCTAGTGTTACTTTATGGATGCACAATCAATCTATGTATATAAGCTATCTTAAGTATTTATATATAGTGTTTTTGATTGTTATTGCGTACTTTATTGTATTGTGTTTTATTTGTGCTGCATCAGATAACAATTAACACACACAAAATGCTGGTGGAATGCAGCAGGCCAGGCAGCATCTATAGGAAGAAGTACAGTCGATGTTTTGGGCCGAGACCCTTCATCTCGGGATCCTGACGAAGGGTCTCGGCCCAAAACGTCGACGGTACTTCTTCCTCCAGATGCTGCCTGGCCTGCTGCATTTCACCAGCATTTTGTGTATGTTGCTTGAATTTCCAGCATCTGCAGATTTCCTTGTGCTGGAGTAACAATTATTTCATTTTCCTTTACAATTGTGTACTGGGTGGTGGGGTGGAGATGTGTCTCTACCAAAGGAGGCACAAGGTGCTCCTTCCCTCCAGTAACCTGCAGGTCACCTTTGGGCAAGGTGTAGCACCTATTCAGCCCCCTCACACCCTGTTCAGGGTCAGGTGAAGCCATGGGAGCAGGTGATGGATGGTCGTACGAGCAGCCGGTGCAGATCACAAGTCCTGGTTATGTGACCACTGACACCAGACAGACAATCTCTGAAGGGTATTGATAATGGCTGGGGTCACCCATCTTGTAAAGACACTGCCCAGAAGAAAGCAATGGCAAACCACTTCTGTAGAAAAGTTGACCAAGAACAATCATGGTCAAGACCATGATTGCCCCCATCATACGACATGGCACATAATGATGTCATATAACACGCATATAACGATGATGTCATACAACATGCACATAAGGATAATGATGACTGGAAGTGGCATTAAACAATCTTGAATCTTGAATCTCGAATAACCTCTGTAGCTGCTTCCTGGTTCCAGTGTATATGATGAGCACCAGAGTGTCTCATCACCACATCTCAACCAATTTATTAATGTTGTTGCAGTTAATTGCTTGTTTAACTTGAGTTACTGTCATATGCATAGGGGAGGAAAGCCTATTTATTCATTGTCTTTAATTAAATGCTGGTCAGCAAATGTTATCCGCAGCTTTCCAATCTCATTACATTAAAACAAAAGGCACCACGGCACTTAGTATATTTTCTTGGTTCTGTTTCTATTCCTGATGGTTGTTGGTATTCCCTAGACCAGGGGTTCCCAACTTGCTTAATGGT
This sequence comes from Hypanus sabinus, assembly GCF_030144855.1. Lineage (NCBI taxonomy): Eukaryota > Metazoa > Chordata > Chondrichthyes > Myliobatiformes > Dasyatidae > Hypanus > Hypanus sabinus. The sequence continues at coordinate 67,837,521 of NC_082738.1, forward strand.
AGGGGTCCTGGCATAAATAAGGCTGGCAACCCCTGCGATAGACAGATTTTCAGTTCTGGCCAGTTAGATTGATTGTTTTTCTGTTGTATCTGAAAAGGATGGTTGTAACCTGTGTGGGCGAGTTTTTAAAATGGAAAAGCTGTTGCTCTAGGGCAGTTCCGCAGTCTCGACCTTGGAAGTCCAAGTCCAGTGGTACGGGAAGTCGTCACAACTGGGAGGCTTCCTTGGTTTAATTGATGACCATGATTGATGATAGTCAGGCCCGTCACTCTCCACAAAGCATTGCAGAACTGCCTTCCTGGTCTTTGGATCGCACTATTGATCTCATCCACTCAAGCCATTTAGATTAGGTTAGCTTTATTTGTCACATGTACATCAAATCATCGAAGCATACAGTGAAATGCGTCATTTTGCATCAGCGGCAAACTTGGTCAAACATGCCTGTTCTTCTGGTGCCAACAGAGCATGCCCAGAGCTTGCTAACCTGTACGTCTTTTGAATGTAGGAGGAAACCAGAGTGCCCAGAGGAAACACAGAGAGAATGTCCAAACTCAAACTCAAGTTCAAGTTCAGGTTTCTTGTCAATTGACTGCACATATATACAACTACATGGAACAATGTCCTTCTGGACCACAGCACAGCCACAAAACAAATATAAAACAAAGAATAGCCTTGTTAACGAGGGAGGTCAGAGGAGAATGGCCAGACTGGTCAAGCTGGCAGGAAGGCGACAGTAAATAACCACACGTTACAACAGTGGTGTGCAGACGAGCGTCTCTCAACACACAACACCACAAGCCTTGAAGTGGATTGGACTACAGCATCAGGAGACCAGAAAAGTACACTAAATGGCCACTTTATTAGGTACAGGATTCTTTTCAATTCCTTCCATTGCTCCGCTCCATTGCATACCTGTAATTCCTGAAATTCCACTCTCCAGGATTGCAGTGCTCCACTGATTCTGATCCTTTACATTTCGCTCATTTCCATTGAAGGAGGTGTAAGGTGCTCCTTCCCTCCACCAGCCTGCAGGTCACCCTTGGGCAAGGTGTAGCACCTGCTTAGCCCCCCTCCCCTCCCCACCCTCAATCAGGGTCAGGTGAAGCCATGGGAGCAGGTGGTGGATGGTCGTACGAGCAGCCGGTGCAGATCACAAGTCCTGGTGATGCGACCACCAGGCAGACAATCTCTGAAGAGTATTGATAATGGCTGGGGTCACCTGTCTTGTAAAGACACTGTATAAAAAAAGGCAAAGGCAAGCCACTTCTGTAGAAAAATTTGCCATGAAAAATCATAGTTATGGAAAGACTGTGATTGCCCATGTCATATAAGTATGTATGGCTTTTATATTCAATAGATTTCAATGGGATCACCCCCCTCATTCGTCTAAAATTATGAATGATCACGACCCAAGATGTCAACTGCCTGACGTTCACCTGTTAGGTTTCTCCTGTAGTTTGTATTTGGTTCCGGATTCTAGCATCAATCTCTGACTGACTGCTGTGGCTTTCATTGCTTTCATCTGTCAGTGGATGGTAATGGCAGGATGAGGTGAACGGGCTGCAGTGAATGGACCCACAGCATGGGCTGGCAATCTCAAGAGAGCCATTTCGGGGAAGCAATTCAACAGAAAACCTGGGGGGAGGGAAGTTTAGGAGCTCATTAATGAACAACTTTGCTGAGCCAAGCGTAAATAGGCACCAAATCAATAAAGTAGTACTGGTAACCACACTGTCTTCCACAGGAAGAACAGATATAATTTACAGCCAGCCTTACTTAAAAGCAGAAGTTTTCGATTCAAACATTTGCAGGAGGTTTGCAGCATAGGCCATTCAGCTTGCCAGGCTCTGATACACCGGAACATTTGCTTATCACTCAAATCGGTCTATTGATGATGCCATAGCCTCTGCCCTCCACTTCCTACCATCAGACAAGCATTAGGACAAGAAGTGTTTTCCCCAGGCTGTAAGACTACTGAACTCCCTGCCAGCACCCAGGTCTCATCACGAATGAAGCACCAGTAGTGTTATACTGTGTACTTTTTAACTTACGCTAAATGTCAATCTTCTGGAATATACTGAACACTGCTGGCTTCCAGATCTAATGTTTGATACTCTATGTGTTGTTCACTCGCATTTTGCCATTTATGCAATTTGTTCTTTTTTCACACGTTGGGTGTTTGATGTTTTCTTGAGTGGGTTTCATGGTGTTTCTTTGTTTCATGGCTGCCTGCAGGAAGGCAAAACTCATATTCTTTGTACATTCTTTGACAATAAATGCCCTTTGAATCTTATTTGCGGTAATATTACCTGGTATTGTGTGAGTTACATGCACTGTGTTGTACACTTGGTGTAGAGGAACATTGTTTCTTTTGGCAGTATACGCATACATACAGTGCCTATAATAAAAATTCAACCCCATGAAAGTTTTCATTTTTTATTGTTTTGCAACATTGAATCACAGTGTATTTAATTTGGCTTTTTTGACACTGATTTACAGAAAAAGACTTCCATGTCAGTCAAAGTGAAAACAGATCTCTACAAACTGATCTAAATTAATTACAAATATAAAACACTAAATAATTGACTGCAGAAGTATTCACCCCCTTCAAGTCAGTATATAGTAGATGCACCTTTGGCAGCAATTTCAGCCTTGAGTCTGTGTGGATAGGTCTCTATCAGCTTTGCACATCTGGACACTGCAATTTTTCCCCATCCTTCTTCCCAAAGCTGCTCAAGCTCTGTCAGATTGCATGGGGATTGTGAGTGAACAGCCCTTTTCAAGTCCAGCTACAAATTCTCAATTAGACCGTGGTCTGGACTCTGACTTGGCCATTCTAAGACATTAATTTTGTTGTTTTTAAGCAATTCAAGTGCAGCAGTGGCTTTATGCTTGGGGTCATTGTCTTGCTGGAAAACAAATCTTCTCTCAAGTTGCAGTTCTCTTGTAGACTGCATCAGGTTTTCCCTGTATTTTGCTGCATTCATTTTCCCCTCTACCTTCACAAAACTTCCAGGGCCTGCTGCAGTGAAGCATCCCCACAGCACGATGCAGCCACTACCATGCTTCATGGTAGGGATGGTGTCTTTTTGATGTGTGGTGTTTGGCTAATGCCAAACAGAGCGTTCAGTCTGATGGCCAGAAAGGTCAATTTTGGTTTCATCAGACCACAGACCCTTCTTCCAGCTGACTTCAGAGTCTCCCACATGCCTTCTGGCAAACTCCAGCTGAGATTTCATGTGAGTTTTTTTCAACAGAGGCTTTCTCTTTGCCACTCTCCCATAAAGCTGTGACTAGTGAAACACCCAGACAACAGTTGTTGTTTGCGCAGTCTCTCCCATCTCAGCCACTGAAGTTTGTAACTCCTCCAGAGTTGTCATAGGTCTCTTGGTGGCCTCCCTCACTCATCCCCTTCTTGTGGAATCACTCAGTTTTTGAGGACAGCCTGCTCTCGGCAGATTTACAGCTGTGCCATATTCTTTCCATTTCTTGATGATTGACTTAATTGGATATTCAGTAACTTGGAAATTTTCTTGTATCCATCTCAATATCCTGTGTGCATTTCAATAACCTTTTTGCAGGGTTGCTTGGAGTGCTATTTTGTCTCCATGGTGTAGCTTTTGCTAGGATACCAACTCAGCAGCAATTGGACTTTCCAGATACAGGTGTATTTTTACTACAATCAATTGAAACACTTACTGCACACAGTTCTCCAAAAACAGATCTCCATTTAACTAATTGTGTGACTTCTAAAACCAATTGGCTGTACCAGCGATGATTTGACATGTCATATTAAAGGGGAGGGGTGGTGGTGAATGCTAATACAATCAATTATTTTGTGTTTTATATTTGTAATTAATTTAGATCACTTTGTAAGTATCTGTTTTCACTTTGACACAAAAGACTCTTTTTCTATTGATATTTGTCAAAAGAGCCAAATTAAATCCACAGTGATTCAATGTTGTAAAACAACAAAACATGAAAACTTCCAATGGGGGGTGAATACTTTTTATAGGCACTGTATAGCCGGGGTTCTTAAGACTTTTGCACAGTACTCTATTTGTCAATGTGGAGCGGAGAGTGAGTTTGTAAATCTGGCAGGAGCAAAGGATGTTGGGAATGGCGAGGGTGGAGTGCTGCAGTAGGGGTGTGGGACAGGTGGCAGAGAAGGAGTCCCAGGGTTGAGGTGGAGTGGGTCCAGATATGCCCAGCCCTGAGACACCAGGCAAGGTCATTTGATTCCAAACAATTGGTTTATTGATCATTTACAGAATGTGGTGCGTCCTGCTCCCTCCCCTCTCCCTTCCCCTTTTCCGAACCATGATTTCCCTCTCCCTGCCCCCCCTTCCCGCTCTCAGTCCACAACAGAGACTCATATCCAAAAAAGGTTTATCATCACTCACATAGGTCATGATTTTTCTGGGGCAGAAGTACAGAGCTATACATAGAATTACTACAGTACTGTGCAAAATTTTAGTTACCCTAGCTATATATATATGTGCCGAAGACTTTTGCGCAGGACTGTATGTGTATATGGTTGAATGACAATAAACTTGAACTTGCTTATAAAAGAGTGATCTAGTTAGTCCAACAGCTCCACCCTGATGGCCCTGCAAGTCTTTGAATCGGATACTTATCCATCTCCTTTCTTTCGTTATTTTTATTTAGAGATACAGCATGGTAACAGGCTATTCCAGCCCAACAAGTCAATGCTGCACAATTACACCCATGTGACTAATTAACCAACTAACCCAAAATAAACCATGCAGTCACGGGAAGAACTTACAGACTGCGGTGGGAAATGAACTTGGATCAGAGGCGCTGTAAGGTGATGCTCGAACTGTTACATTACTGGTCATCACCATTGAATCTACTATTGCTGCTCATCCTGACAATTCATTCATGACCCTTAATGCTTGCTGTGTAAAGAAAGAGACCCCTCTGTCAAGGGTCAACTTTATTCACCATATACATCTATGCATTAGGAATTGGCTGTGGTTTGTTGGTCAGGGTGCAATACACAACAAAAACAAAAACATTCAACGATTAGACGAATAGAGAATTATACAAAAATAAACTTAAAGGCAAGTACAGATTGTTTTACTGTTGTTGTGTCTGATTTGTTGTATATTGACTGTGTGTTGTTCTGCTGAAGATTGTTAGCATTCCATGTTGGGATTGGAATTTGTGGTGACACTTACGGGCTACCTCAGCACATCCTTAGGTTCAAAGTTCAAAGTAAATTCATTACCAAAGTACACATATGTCACCATATACAACACTGAGATTCATTTTCTTGTGGGCATACTCAATAAACCTATAGAATAACAGAATCAATGAAAGTCCGCCCATCTTGGATGTTCAACTAGAGTGCAGAAATCAATAAACTGTGCAAATACAAAAAGAAGAAATAATAATGATAATTAATAAATGAACAAATAACCATACAAACAAACAAACAAACAAATAAATAAATAAATAAGCAATTTGCTTTGAGAATGTGAGATGAAGAGTCCTTGAAAGAGAGTCCATAAGTTGAGGGAGCAAGTGAAAATGAGTGAAGTTATTTCCTTTGGTATGTTGTGTTGGTTGTTACTGTACATTTTGATGTATATGTGACTAGTAAAGCTAACCTAATCTAATCTATCTAACTAATGATCAACTTTATTCATTATATATATTTAATTTTTTTATTTGGAATTTGCAGTGGTGTGTTGGCAAGACATGGAACAAAAAAAAAACATTCACATAAGGAATAACATAAAAATACGTTAGTTAGGTATGGATATGAGGTAAAACGTGCATAAATCCTGTGCATATGTACCAGCCTGTATTTACAATGTAAACAGCATTATAAAAAGTGCTTACAGTGCAGTTCAGTGACGGGGTGTTGGAGGGGGTGGTGTAATAGTTGGGATGGAAAGGAGATCTCTAAAGCAGTTGATCAGATTAACTGCCCGGGGGAAGAAACCTTTAAGGTGGTGTGATGATATTGATTCAAGAACCCTATAGCACTTTCCAGAGGGGAGCCTCCACTTCTGGAAGCTCTCTCTACTCTGTTCACACATTCCTGTCTTTAAATACTTCTACCAGATCTCATTAGCACCTCTGTTCCAAAGAGAACGATCCCATGTTCTCCAATCTCTGCATCTGCAAAATCGCTCATCCTTGGGATTGTTTTGGTAATACTCTTTTGCCTCTTTGAAATCATTCTTAATGTGTGGGTTCCAGACCAACAGTATAGTGCAAGAGCAGACCCTTCCGCTAAACTAAATAAATCCGTAATCAAATGGCCAGCTAAAGTAATCTCTCCTGCCTACACAATGTCCGTATCCTTCCATTTTCCTCACATTCATGTGCCTATCTAAATGTCTCTAAAAAGTCCCAAATGTGCCTCTAGCACCACCCCAAGCAGCACATTCCAGGCATCCACCACTCTGTGTATAAAAAACCTGTCCATTTATGTATAAAACCGGAGAACGTGTATGCTTTCTTTAACAACTTTTTCAACCTGCTCTGTTGTTTATTTTGTTGAGATATAGTGTGGAGGAAGCCCTTCCAGCCCCTCAAGCCGCGCCGCCCAGCAATCCCTGATTTAACCCTGGCCTAATCCCGGGAAAATTTACAATGACCAATTTACCTACCAACTGGAACATCTTTGGACTGTGGGAGGAAACTGGAGCACCCGGAGGAAACTCAGGTGGTCACGGGGAAAATGTAAAAAACTCCTTACAGACAGCAATGGGAAATGAACCTGGATCGCCTGTACTGTAAAGCGTTGTGCAAACCACTATGCTACTCTGCCACCTCAAAGGACAATAGACTTAAGGTCCTCAGATTTCTGATTTTATAGAAAATAGAGCATATAGCACAGAAACAGGCTTCGTTGTTGTGCTGAACTAATTAAACTAGTAATTAATAAACAAATCCCTTCTGTCCACACAATATCCATATCCCTCCATTCTCTGCACACTTATGTGCCTATGTAAGGACCTCTTAAATGCCTTTGCCAAATCTACCATCACCCTGTCAGCACATTCCAGGCACCCGGCACTCTGTGTAAAAGAAGCTTGTCCTGCAATTCCTCTTTGAACTTATCCATTCCTACCTTTATTACATGCTCTCTTGTATTAGACACATCAACATGGGGAAAAGATACCGGCTGTCTATGCCTCTAATAATGTTATCAGTTCTCTTTTCAGCTCAAGTTTGTCCTGACTCTCCTTATATGGTAGCGCATGCCTTCTAATCCGGGCAGTATTCTGGTACATCTCTTTTGTACACCTCTCGGAAACATGGACTTTAATCTGTATTGCTTTTCCTTATTCTTCATATCAAAGTGTAACAATTCCCCTTGGCATTAAATTTCATCTGCCACTGATCCATTCCTATCACCAGTCTGTCTGCAACTCTATTGATTGTTATTATCCTTGTCATGGTTTAAAGCACCTACAAGTTTTGCATTAGCTGCAAATTTAGAAATTGTGCTGCAAAAACGCAGAAGCAGGAGTAGACCATTCAATCCCTCATGCTTATTTGCCCATTCAATAATCTTTAACCTCAGTCCTTAGTCCCATATCTCTTGATTCACAATTCAAAGTAAATATGTTATCCAAGTACTTATGTATATGTCACCATATATTTACTTTGAGATTTATTTTCTTGCAGGTATTTACAACAAAATAAAGAATTACAATAGAATTTATGAGAAACTATAAATAACAAAGACTGACAAAAAACCAATGTGTAATAAAAGATAAATCATGCAAATAATAAAAAAGGTAAATAAATAATACTGAAGAAACAAATTGTAGATTCCTTGAAAGTGAGTCCTTGGATTGTGGAGTCAGTTCAGAACTGAGGCGAGTGAGGTTATGCACACTGGTTCAGGTGCCTGACGATTGCCCCTGAAACTGGTGGCTCCTGTACCGCTTAATATTTCAAAACCTCTGCTTGATGTTCTCTCATAGATACTCCATGATTGATCCTTCACAGCCCATTCCACAATTCACTACCCATTGGCTGAAGAAATTTCTTTTTACCTCTCGCCTGAATGCTTGGCCTCTTATTTTAAGATGGTGACCCCGAGTTCCTGGCACACAATGGTGGAAAATCATGTCAGCACCTGAAAGAATATTTTTCTTCAATTACTGTCCTCTAGTAATCGATACATAATGTGTATTTGATATATTAATATTTGAGAACTAGTGGTTGTAGTACAGATTTCTGGGGACTTCCACAGATTTCTTCCAATGTGAAAAGTTAGGTTGCACGAGCTAGGGTTTTGTCTTTGGAGATGAAAGGTGACTTGACAGATAAGAAGCAAAAGCAGAGTGAACAGCCAGACACTTTTTTCCAAGGCTGAAATGACTTATACAAGAGGGCATAATTTTTAGGTGGTTAGAGCAATATATAGGTGGGATGTCAGAGGTAATTTTTTTTCAAGGAGAGTGGCAAGTGCAGGGAATGCACTGCCAGGGGTAGCAGTAGGGGCAGACACATAATGGACTTTTAAGAAACTCTTAGCTAGGCACATGGATGATAGAACAATGTGGGAGGGAGATTATAGGGTTGGCACAACATTGTGGGCTGAAGGGTCTGTACTGTTCTATGTTCCATATGTTAAGTTACACCATTGCTCTGACAATGTTCTACTATTCAAAAAAGTTCAAAGTTCAAAGTAAATCTATTATCTAAGTATGTATATGTCACCAGATACAGCCCTGAGATTTATTTTCCTGTAGGCATTCACAGTAGAACAAAGAAATACAATAGAATTAATGAAAAACTACAAAGACTGACAAGTAACCAATCTGCAAATACAAAAATACAAATAACAATAGTAAATAAATAAGACTGAGAAGAATAAATAATACTTCTCCCTTTATTCCCAGTCCTGAAGAAGGTTCTCGGCCTGAAATATCGACTGTTTGTTCATTTCCGTAGATGTTGCCTGACCTGCTGATTTCCTCCAGTGTTTTGAATGTGTTACTTTGGATTCCCAGCATCTGCTGACTTTCTTGTGGTTATGAATAACACTAACACTGCAATAACCCTTATTATTCCAAGCTCTTCAGTTTGGAAAAGAGTCACAGAGTATAGAACTGCATGGCATAGGCTCTTTGGCCCACAACATTTGAGCTGGCCTTACATAGAAAGAAACATAGAAAACCTACTGCACAATACAGGCCCTTCGGCCCATGAAGCTCTGCTGAACATGTCCTTACCTGAGAACTACCTAGACTTACCCATAGCCCTCTATTTTTCAAAGCTCCATGTACCTGTCCAGGAGTCCCTTAAAAGACCCTATTGTTTCCTCCTCCACCACCATTGCCGGCAACCCATTCCACGCACTCACTACTCTCTGAGTAAAAAACTTACCCCTGACATCTCCTCTGTACTTACTTCCAAACACATTAAATCTATTCCCTCTTGTGCTAGCCATTTCAGCCCTGGGGAAAAGCCTCTGACTATCCACACGATCAATGCCTCTCAACATCTTATACCCCTCTATCAGGTCACTTCTCATCCTCCATCACTCCAAGGAGAAAAGGCTGAGTTCACTCAACCTATCTTCATAAGGCATGCTCCCCAATCTAGGCAACATCCTTGTAAATCTCCTCTGCACCCTTTCTATGGTTTCCATGTCCTTCCTGTAGTGAGGCGACCAGAATTGAGTACAGTACTCCAAGTGGGGTCTGACCAGGGTCCTATATAGCTGTACCATTACCTCTGGGCTCTTAAACTCAATCCCACGGTTGATGAAGGCCAATGCACCGTACGCCTTCTTAACCACAGAGTCAACCTGCGCAGCAGATTTGAGTGTCCTATGGACTCGAACCCCAAGATCCCTCTGATCCTCCACACGGCCAAGGGTCTTACCGTTGATGCTATATTCTGCAATCATATTTGACCTACCAAAATGAACCACCTCACACTTATCTGGGTTGAACTCCATCTGCCACTTCTCACCCCAGTTTTGCATCCTATCAATGCCTTGCTGTAACCTCTGACAGCCCTCCACACCATCCACAACACCCCCAACCTTTATATCATCAGCAAATTTACTAACCCATCCCTCCATTTCCTCATCCAGGTCATTTATAAAAATCACAAAGAGTAGGAGTTCCAGAACAGATCACAGAAGCACGCCACTGGTCACTGACCTCCATGCAGAATACGACCTGGCCTTGATACCAATTAAAATGGGGCACTTTTTATATTCCTCCATTCCCTGTCCATTCATGTGTTCATGATATCTACCAAACTGTTGAAATGACTGCAGAAAACAATTATGACAAAATCTCTTAATTTCGACAGACAAGCCATGGTCCCCTGATTAAGGACACGGGCAGAGAGTCAGCTAGCTACTTCTAAGAGCTAAATCTCCTTCTGAGAGGAGTTGAGGAGAATGGTCAGACTGTTTCAAGCTGACAGGAAGGTGACAATAACTCAAATAACCATGCATTACAACAGTGATGTGCAAAAGAGCACCTTGAAGTGGATGAGCTACAGCATGAACATACACTCAATGCCACTTTATTAGATACAGGAGGCCACTTAGTGTATCTCCCACAAATGAAACTAAAAATATGACATTTACAAATCCTGAAAAGGATGCAAGAATTTTTGTGACCTTGGCTTCAGCATGTAAAGAGTTAATTGATTCCCAAATAATTTGACTGTGCTATACTAAATCAACTCCTGCTGGATTTATTAACACTATTGGAAATACACACACGGTCAATTGCAGATCAAAGGACATCTGATTATCCATATCAGATTGACTGCACGATGAATTGATTGGGCCTTCTTCATGTGGAGGACTCTCTCTCTTTTTGTGTGGACTTTTGATTATGTGCATTTTCATCTCAGTGGGCCCAGTCCATCGCCCCTGTACTGTTGCCCAGCACATACCATTACTAGCAATTCTGGCCAAAGGTTTGATATGGTGGTTCACCCATGTGCAAAGTTACCCCTCCCCCTTTTTCCTTTCCTATCTATCTGAGATACATTTCATTTGGAAGCTGTGGCCAATTGCACAATACAATGAGCATTCTGACAGAAAAACACTCTGGCATCAATCTTGCACTGAGACATCCTGAGCTCCAGCATACCGGAATGGAATGCTCTGTAATGGAAACTTCCAGTTTCAGGATAATTCTGTGGCGCTGCTTTGAAGTGGAGCAGATGAGCTCTCTCCAGTGTCCTGGCCAATATTCATCACTTTCACTATAGCTAAAAATAAATTACCCAGTCGTTACCAATGATATCTGTGAGACCTTGCTGTGCACAATGTGGATGCCATATTTCCTACATCAATAGTGACACATTGTGTGTGTGGGTGGCTATGTAAGCACTAACTTTATCTTTTATGCCTTAAAGAAGATGATGAAACCCTATGTAGATACATTAGGAACACTGAAGAGGTACTTAGATAACACATGGATGACAGAAAAAAAAATGGAGGGTTATGTAGGAGGGAAAGGTTCGATTATCTTAGATGAGGTTAAAAGGTTGGCATAACATCGTGGGATGGAGAGCATGTACTGTGCTGTAATGTTCTAGGTTCCTGAGATCTAATTTAAATATAAATAAAATATTGCTTACCTAATCTTTTTTCTTTGCAAAGGACTACACCTGAGCTATGTCACCTGAGATTTGATTGAAGAATACAAAATTATATGGGGTATAGAATGGGTGAGTGATGGGGTGGAGATTTGTCTCTACCAAAGGAGGTGTAAAGCGCTTCTTCCTTCCGCTAGCCTGCAGGTGTGGCCCCTGCTTAGCACCCCCACACCCTCGATCAGGGTCACGTGAAGCCATGGGAGCAGGTGGTGGATGGTCGTATGAGCAGCCGGTGCAGATCACAAGTCCTGGTGATGCGACCACTGACACCAGGCAGACAATCTCTGAAGAGTATTGATCATGGCTGGGGGTCACCCATCTTGTAAAACCCTACCCAGGAGAAGGAAATAGCAAACCACTTCTGTAGAAAAAATTGCCAAGAGCAACATGGTCATGGATAGAGTAAAGAGTAAGAACAACAGCATGAAAAACTTCTTTGGTTAAAGACCATGATTGCCTACGTCATACGACATGGCACAGAATGAATGTGATAATGATGATAGAATGGGTGGATACAAGCAAGCTTTTCCCCCTCAGGATGGGTGAAACTAGAACTACAGGCATAGGTTTGGGGTGAAAGGTAAAACATTTTAAGACAAACTTCTTCACTCAGAGAGTGGTGCACTTGTGGAACGAGTTGCCGGTGGAAGTTTTAGATAAGGGTTCAATTGTAGCATTTAAGAGAAGTTTGGGTGGGTACATGGATGGGAAGGGTTTGCAGGGATGGAACTAGGCAAAAGATCTGATCAGCATGAATCTGTTTCTGTGCTATAGTGCTCTGTGACTCTATGTAGTCTTTATTTAGGGTGATCTAACCCATTAGGGAGTTTGCCCATCCTCTAAAGATCATCAACATGATCGACTGTTTCGTGAAACATCACCATGGAAAGTCTCGTCCTGAAACCTTGACTGTTTATTCCTCTCCACTGATGCTGCCTGACCTGCTGAGTTCCTCCAGCATTTTGTGTCTGTTGCTCTGGATTTCCAGCATCTGCAGAATCTCTTGTGTTTGTGATCATGAAAAAAAATTATTCTGTGACTCCACCATGAAGAGAAGGAGACTTGTCTTGGTCGCCAACATTTATTTTGTCACTAACATCTAAACCAGAGAACTGTTTCTCACAAACACAGCTTTACTGATTGCCATGTTCAGTCCCTAAGCTGTAATTTTCCACCCCACCTCCTGGTCTTACCTGTCTGTCTTAATCCTTTGCCACTGATCCAATGTATGAGGAACATTTGATGGCTCTGGGCCTGTACTCGCTGGAGTTTAGAAGAATCGGGGGTGGGGGGATCTCATTGAAACCTAATGAATATTGAAGGGCCTAGATGGAGTAGAAGTGGAGAGGATGTTTCCCATGTTGGGGAAGTCTAGGACCAGAGGGCACAGCCTCAGCATAGAAGGACGTCCATTTAGAATGGAGATGAGAAGGAATTTCTTTAGACAGAGAGTGGTGAATATGTGGAATTCATCGCCACAGATTGGGTATATTTATAGTGGAGGTTGATAGGTTCTTGATTAGTAAGAGTGTTAAAGGTAGGATAAAGAGGTTGAGAGGGATAATAAATCACCCATGATAGAATGGTGGAGCGGACTTGATGGGCTGAATGGCTTAATTGTACTCCTATCCTATTTCTTATGGTCACACCTGGTATGGAGGCTCCAATGGGCAGGATCAAAAGAGACCGCAGAGGGCTGTAGATTCTGCCAACTCTATCGTAGTCACATGCCTCCCCACCATCGAGCTCAAGAAGACAGCATCCACCTCTGAAACCCAGTACAGTAATCCACCTGAGGCTTCCTTGATTCAACAGCACTGTCAGCTGATAACCATTACTCCATTGCTTTGCACTGGAGCTGCTGGTAGCGGCTTGGCTGTTACCACTAATGCCTTCTACAGATTCAGATCACAATTCAGTTTACACTTATGTACTTTACATTGATCAACCATTTTACTTAGCCCTTCCCAAGCCCTCTGTCACTGCACTGTAAACACTGTTTACAATGCTGTTTACAATGTAAGCACAAGCTGGTATTTATGTATTTATGAACATTTTATTCCATATCCATGCATCAAAGTTCAAAGTGAATTTATCCTAACCATATACAACTCTGAGATTCATTTGCTTGCTGGCATACTCAATAAATTAATAGAATAATAACTATAACAGCATCAATGAAAGACAGCACAACCAGGGTGTTCAACCTATGTGCAAAAGACAAAAAACTGTGCAAATACAAAAATAAAGAAATAATAATAAACAAGTAAACAATAAATATTGAGAAGATGAGATGAAGAGTCCTGGAAAGTGAGTCCATTGATTGTGGGAACATTTCAATGATGGGGCAAGTTGTTAACTCAAACCTTATTTTTCATATAATTCTTTATCACTGTTGAATGTGTTGTTTACTGCTGAATGTTGCACCCTGAGCAACACACCACAGCAAATTCCTAATGCACATACATGGTGAATAAAGCTGATTCTTGATCATTGATTCAGTGAAATGTATTGCTTGTGTTAACAACCAAAGTCACCTAAGGACGTGCTGGGGGCCGCCCACAAGTGATACCATGCATTCCAGTGCTAAACAGCTTGCCCACTATGTCCTACATAAACAACAACAGCAACAAAACAGCAAAAGCAAAAGAAGCCCTTTTTGCTCCCTGCCAAACACACAGAGACACACATACACAGAGCCACACACTCTCTCTGACACAGACACACACTCTCTCTCACTCTCTCTCTCTCACACACACACACACACTCTCTCTCTCTCTCTCTCACACACACAGCCACACACTCTCTCTCTCTCTCTTTCTCTCTCACACACATAGACGCACACATAAACATATACATTCTCACACACACACACACACACACACAAACACACAGAGGCATATAAACACAGGCACACATACAGCCACACACACAAACACTGAGAGACAGAAACACTTACACACACACACACACACACACACACACACACACACACACACACACACAGAGTCACACTCCTACACACATCCACACAGACACAGAGAAACACACCCACACATACACATGGACGGACACACGCACAGCCACAAAGACAGACTCACAAACACACTTACATATACACACACCCAAACCCACACAGAGACACAGAAATGCTCTCTCACACACACACACACACTCATACAGACTCACACATACAGACACACACTCACACAGATAAAAACACATACAGACACACACACAGACACACTCTCTCACACACAGATGCACACTTTCTCACACACACAAACTCACATGAATACACATGGACAGGCACACACACACACTCACATACACACAACTAGACACACACACTAACACAGACAGATACTCACATACCCAGACACTGACACGCACATATACACACTCAGACACACACTCATGCACACAGACACACACATTCTCACTCTCACAAGCAAACACACATACGCACACTCAGACACATGGACTCAAACACACACAAACACGCATTCACACGGGGACACACACATACATATAGACACACGAACACAGTAACAGACACAAACACATACAGGCATACACAGAGAGACCCATATACCGACGCACATATACACACAGACCACACACACAGGTGCAGACACTCAGACACACATACTCACACAAGCACACATTCAAACACACAAACACAGCCACACGGACTCACACACACAGACTCACACAAGTACACATCCACTCACACAGACACACATACACACACACTCATTCACACATAGACAAACACATAAACTCACACAGACACACAAATCTCCACGCATGTACGTGTGTGTGCGCGTGCACACACATATGCGCGCACAGATACACACATTCAGACACATAGACATGCGCACCCACAGACAGACTCATGCATAAATGCAAACACACGTTCAGACACCTAGAAACACACACAGACACACATACACACACAGTCCTCCAATCCTATCACGGGTCACCTCCCGACCTCCAACCTGCAGTATATTCATGGACTCACAGATACTGTTAATTGTTGATTCTTTACATGCACTTTTATCTCCCACCATTGAGCCTTCTGTATTTATGTCCCTTGATCATTGGTGAGCAGTTACAGTACCATGCAAATATATTTTTAAAAAGTCTTAGGCAAATACATATATATAGCTAGGCTGCCTAAGACTTTTGTACAGTACTGTATTTGTCCATGTGGAGCAGAGATGGAGTTTGCAAAGTATGTTGGGAATGTCGAGGCCGGAGTGCTGCAGGAGGGGTGTGGGATAGGTGGGTGAGAAGGAGTGCCTCGGGCGTGGAGTGGTATGGGTGCAGACACACCCAGCTCTTAGACACCAGTCAAGGTCATTTGATTCCAAACAATTGATTTATCAATCATTATAGAATGTCCCTCTGGTGTTTCCCACTCTCTTCTCCTTTTCCCAACAGTGTTTCCTCTCTCCCTGCCCTCTTTCCATTCTCAGTCAGCAATAGAGACCCATATCAGAACCAGGCTTACCATCACTCACGTGTCATGAAATTTGTGATTTTTGCAACAGCATTACAGAGCAATATATAAAATTATTACAGTACTGTGCAAAAGTCTTAGGCACCCTCACTATATATATGTGCCCAGGACTTTTGCAGAGTACTGAAAAAACAATACAGGGAGTTAAGAAGGAGTTAATTTTAACCGATGAAACGTGGCAGCCCAATCTTTGTATTTTTTTAGTTTAGTTTTTTTTAGTTTAGGGTTTTTTTCTCCCTCTTTTTACAAACTATCTTTTTCATGGTTAGATACTAAGAGATTGGGAGGCTAAACTCCATTTGTTACTTGGAATCTGTGCTTGTACATGTTAACCGTTATTAATGTAATCCCGATCTCTATGTACCATTACCAATATTGCTATGTTTATTAATTTGAAAAAAGATTGAAAAAAAAGAAGGAAGCTGAGATGTAGGAACTCAAGGGTAGGAATTTTGAGATTGCTGCCTGTGCCACGTGATTATGAGTATAGGAAGAGAATGAGGTGGCAGATAAATGCATGGCTGAAGAATTGGAGCGGGGGCAGGGATTCAGATTTCTGGGTAATTGGGACCTCTTCTAGGGCAGGTGGGATATGTACAAAAGGAATGGGTTGCACTTGAATCACAGGGGGACCAATATTCTTGTGTGCAGGTTTACTAGAGCTGTTGGGAGTCGTTTAAGCTAATATGGCAAAGGAAATGGGAACAATAAAGCTGGAGTTTACAAGTCGATGATGGGTGTAACATGAATGTAAGGAAGGACAAGCCAATGACTGGGTACAAACGTAGACAGAGCAAAGAGTTAGATTATCCCACAGAGGCAAAATTCAAAAGGGCCACGAATGCAGGACTGAAGGTGCTGTACTTAAATGCACAAAGCATTTGGAATGAAGTGGACTAACTTGTGGTGCAGTTGGAGGTTGGTCGGTATGACATTGTGGGCATCACTGAGTCATGACTGAAAGAAGGCCATAGTTGGGAGTTTAACATCAAAGGATATAGTTTGTATCGAAAGGACAGGCAGGAATGCACAGACAGTGGTGTGGCTCTGTTCACAAGAGATGAAATTACATCTTTAGAAAGAGGTGACATAGTGTCAGAGAATGTTGAATTTTTGTGGGTAGATTTAAGAAACTGCAAGGGTAAAAAAAACCATTATGGGAATCATATATAGGCATCCAAATAGTAGCCAAGATGTAGAGCTGAGATTGCAAAGGGAGCTGGAAAAGGCATGTAATAAGATAATGACATGCTTGTACTGAGGGACTTCAATATAGAAGAGAATTGGAAAAACCAGGTTGGTGTCAGATAGCAAGAAAAGGAGTTGTTTGAATGCCTATGAGATGGCATTTTAGAGCAGCTTGTGCTTGAGCCTTCTCAGGGAAAGGCTATATTAGATTCGGTGTTGTGTAATAACTCAGATCTTATTAGGGAGCTTAATATCAAAGAACCCTTAGGAGACAGTGATCATAATATGATTGAATTCATACTGCAATTGAGAGGGAGAAGCATAATTCACATGTATCAGTATCACAATGGAATAAAGGGAATTATAGAAACATGAGAGAGGAGCTTTCCCAGGTGGATTGGAGGGGGACACTGGCAGGTATGACGGCAGAGCAGAGATGGCTGAAGTTTCCGGGAATAGTCCACAAGGCACAGGTTAGACATGTCCCACAGAAGAAGTTCTCAAATGGCAGGGGAAGGCACCTGTGGCTGTCAAGGGAAATTAAGGACTGCATAAAAACCAAGGAAAGGGCATGTAAGGTAGCCAAGTGTGTGGGAAGTTGGATGATTGGAAAGCTTTTAAATCCAACAAAAGGCAACTAAGAAAGTGATAATAAGGTAAAGGATGAAATATGAGGACAAATTAGCCAATAATATAAAGCAGGATACTAAAAGTTTTTCAGTTATACAAAAGGAAGGTGAGAATTGATATTGGACAACTGGAAAATGATGTTGGTGAGGTAGTAATGGGGGACAAAGAAATGGCAGATGAACTGAATTGGTACTTTGCATCTGCCTTCACTGTGGAAGACACCAGTAGTGTACCAGAGGTCCGTGAGTGTCAGGGAGTAGGAATTGAATGCCATTATTATTACAAGGAAAACGTGCTATGCAAGCTCAAAGATCTTAAGGTGGATAATTCAGCAGGACCAGATGGACTACATCACAGAGTCCCGAGAAATGTTGCTGAAGAGGTAACAAACACATTGGTCATGGTCTTTCAAGAATCACTTGATTCTGGCATGGTCCTGAGGAGTGGAAGATTGCAAATGTCACTCCACTCTTTAAGAAGGAAGGCAAAAGAAAGGAAATTGTAGGCCAGTTAGCCTAACCCCAGTGGTGGGAAAGTGCTAGAGTCTATTATTAAGGATGAGGTTTTGGTGTACTTGAAAACTAATGATAAGTCAAAGTGAACATGGTTTCTGTGAAGGGAAATCTTGCCTGACAAATCCATTAGAGTTCTTTGAGGAAGTAACAAGCAGGGTGGACAAAGGAGAGGCAGTGGGTGTCATTTACTTTGATTTTCAGAAGGCATTTGATAAGGTGCCACACGTGAAGATGCTTAACAAGATAAAATCTTATGATTTTTCAGGGAAGATACTGGCATGGATAGAGGAATGGCTGACAGGCAGAGGCAGTGAATCGGAATAAAAGGGGCCTTTTCTGCTTGGCTGCCAGTGACTTGTGGTATTCTTCAGGGATCAGTATTGGGACCGTTACTTTTCACAATGTTTGTTAATGATTCGGACAATGCAATTGTGCCAAAGTTTGCGGATGATATGAAGATAGGAGTAGGTAGTGCTCAGAAAGCAATGCAATTGCAGCAGGGACAAATTGGAAGAATGGGCTAAAAGGTGGCAGATGGAATGCAGTGTTGGGAAATGTACGATAATGTATTTTGGTAAAAGGATCAATAGAGTGGACTATTATCTAACTGGGGAAGGTTCAAACATCAGAGGTGCAGAGGGTCTTAGGATTCCTCGTGTAAGACTCCCAGAAGGTTAATTTACAGGTTGAATCTATAGTGAAGAAGGCAAATGCAATGTTGGCAATTATTTCAAGGGAAATAGAACATAAAAGCAAGGAGATAATGCTGAGCCTTTATAAGACACTAGTCAGGCCCCACTTGGAGTATTGTCAACAGTTTTGGGCCCCATATCTCAGAAAGGATGTGTTGTCATTAGAGAGAGTCCAGAGGAGGTTCACAAGGACGATTCCAGGAATGAAGGGGTTGAGATATGAAGAGCGTTTGGCAGCTTTGGGCCTGTACTCACTGGAATTTAGAAGAATGTGTGGTGATCTCATTGAAACCTACTGAATGTTGAAAGGACCAGATAGGGTGGATGTGGCAAGCATGCTTCCTATAACCAGAGTATCCAGAGCTAGAGCCTCAAAATTGAAGGGCGACCTTTTAGAACGGAGGTAAGGAGGAATTTTTTTAGCCAGAGAGTGGAATGCTCTGCCACAGACTGTGGTGGAGGCCAAGTCTGTATGTATATTTAAGATGGAAGTTGATCGTTTCCTGATCGGTCACGGCATTAAAGGGTATGGCGAGAAGGCAGGTGTGTGGGGTTGAGTGGGATCCAGGATCAGCCATGATGGAATGGTGAAGCAGATTTGATGGGCTGAATGGCCTAATTCTGCTCCTATGTGTATTCAGCAAGTCTCGCAGAAATCTATGTAATAATGATTGAATTCTTTAACTGGTATTTGATCCCATTACAGGCCTTCATACAAGCAGAACAAAGTCCAACATGAATCAATGGATCACCATTGGGAGTTGTTCATTTGACCATTTACTGAAGGCCATCAAGAATCACCTGCAGCTAAGAATGAAAAGCAACTCATCAATCTGTAGAAGGAAAATTATATTCCTGTCGGCTCTTCAGTCATGGTACACACCAATATCACCGAGGAGTTACATCTGGCTTCTATTTCAGCAATTTGTCAACATGAGCTAGCCCGCATGTGCATCACTGATCAAAGCATAAATAAACATTCATGAAGCAGTGGCCTTTTGGAAGTCTTGTGAATGCCTGGAATCAAAAGCCTTTTATTGCTTCTTGGTAAAATAGAGGTTAGCATAATGCTCTCACAGTGCCGGCAACTGCGGTTCAATTCCCGCCGCTGTCTGTACAGAGTTCATATGTTCTCCCATGACCTCATGGCTTTCCAGCCACATTCCAGAGTACAGTATAGGATAGTAGGATAATGGGTTATATGGGTTTGTTGGGTGTGGTGGATTTGTTGGACCGGAAGGGTCTGTTACCATCTCTATATACAGTACATTTATATGTAACAAGAATTACAATGCCTAACTTGCCGATTTCCTCCAGCATTTTGTGTGGGTAACTTCAATCTACATCATGTAGTTATTGATCTTCCTCCAACTTTGCATAGCTCATGACATTTTTTCATCCTCCACCCACACATCCTCATGTAGCAGAGGGTCCACCTTTCCCACGGACTGCTGTCACGGTCTGACTGTATCTTGATCTCCCTAGCCACCAGGTTGGACAATCATCTCTTGAGAACGCCACCTTTGGCCTCTCTGCCACACTCATTACCACCTCCCGCCAGAACAAGCCTCTCTTCTCCTCCTGCTCCGAGAGTAGCTCCCAACCCGGCCGTTTCCACCGCCCCGGGAGAGGAACCCATGCAGCTGGGATGGAACCGCCTTTCCCCCACAGAACGACTACGGAGATTGAGAGCGGGTGAGTGTCTATATTGCAGCCATTCTGGCCACTTCCATTCTACCTGTCCCCTTCAGCCAAAAGGGAGGGCTCACCAGTAGAAAGGGCGATCCTGGTGAGCCAGACAACACTCCCTTCCATCCCCTGAACCTGGCTGCAATTCCAGGCTACTTTAGGTTACAACCAACGGTCCCTGCCTCTGTTAGCACTAGTGGACTCCAGTGCTGAGGGAAACTTTTTGGATGAAAACCTAGCTTTCCAAGCTGGAATTCCTCGCGAGCTGTTGTGTACCTCCCAGGATACCCGGGCACTGGACAGTAGACTACTGGCCCGGGTCACACATTGCACACCACCCCTGTCTCTACTTCTCTCCGGAAACCATAGGGAACAGTTACGATTCAATTTAATTTCCTCTCCTCAAGCTCCAATAGTTCTTGGTTACCCCTGGTTAAGCCGTCAATAGACAATAGGTGCAGAAGTAGACCATTCGGCCCCTCGAGCCTGCACCACCATTTTGAGATCATGGCTGATCAATTACTATCAATACCGGTTCCCGCCTTGTCCCCATATCCCTTGATTCCCTTATCCATAAGATACCTATCTAGCTCCTTCTTGAAAGCATCTAGAGAATTGGCCTCTACTACCTACCGAGGCAGTGCATTCCAGACCCCCACAACTCTCTGGGAGAAGAAGTTTTTCCTTAACTCTGTCCTAAATGACCTACCCCTTATTCTCAAACCATGCCCTCTGGTACTGGACTCTCCCAGCATCTGGAACATATTTCCTGCTTCTATCTTGTCCAATCCCTTAATAATCTTATATGTTGCAATCAGATCCCCTCTCAATCTCCTTAATTCCACCATGTCCAAGCCCAGTCTCTCTAACCTCTCTGCGTAAGACAGTCCAGACATCCCAAGAATTAACCTTGTGAATCTACGCTGCACTTCCTCTACAGCCAGGATGTCCTTCCTTAACCCTGGAGGCCAAAACTGTACACAATACTTCAGGTGTGGTCTCACCAGGGCTCTGTACAAATGCAAGAGGATTTCCTTGCTCTTGTACTCAATTCCCCTTGTAACAAAGGCCAACATTCCATTAGCCTTCTTCACTGCCTGCTGCACTTGCTCATTCACCTTCAGTGACTGATGAACAAGGACTCTGAGATCTCTTTGTATTTCTCCCTTACCCAACTCTACACCGTTCAGATAATAATCTGCCTTCCTGTTCTTACTCCCAAAGTGGATAACCTCACTTTGGATAACCGCTGCCCTTTGCTTTCTATCTGCCAACCAGTTTTCTATCCATGTCAATGTCTTCCCCCCGATGCCCTGAGCTTTGATTTTACCCACCAATCTCCTATGTGGGACCTTATCAAATGCCTTCTGAAAATCGAAGTACACTACATCCACTGGATCTCCCTGGTCTAACTTCCTGGTTACATCCTCGAAAAACTCCAACAGATTAGTCAAGCACGATTTGCCCTTGGTAAATCCATGCTGGCTCGGCCCAATCCTATCACTGCTATCTAGATATGCCACTATTTCATCCTTAATAATGGACTCTAGCATCTTCCCCACCACCGATGTCAGGCTGACAGGTTGACAGTTCTCTGTTTTCTCCCTCCCTCCTTTCTTAAAAAGTGGGATAACATTAGCCATTCTCCAATCCCTCCCTCCTTTCTTAAAAAGTGGGATAACATTAGCCACTCTCCAATCCTCAGGAATTGATCCTGAATCTAAGGAACATTGGAAAATGATTACCAATGCATCTGTAATTTCCAGGGCCACCTCCTTTAGTACCCTAGGATGCAGACCATCTGGACCTGGGGATTTGTCAGCCTTCAGTCCCATCAGTCTTCTCATCACCGTTTCCTTCCTAATGTCAATCTGTTTCATTTCCTCTGTTACCCTATGTCCTTGGCCCATCCATACATCTGGGAGATTGCTTGTGTCTTCCTTAGTGAAAACAGATTTAAAGTACTCATTAAATTCTTCTGCCATTTCTCTGTTTCCCATAACAATTTCACCCAATTCATTCTTCAAGGGCCCAACATTGTTCTTAACTTTCTTCTTTCTCTTCACATACCTAAAAAGGCTTTTGCTATCTTCCTTTATATTCCTGGCTAGCTTGCGTTCGTACCTCATTTTTTCTCCCTGTATTGTCATAACCCCCACATTGACGGGTCCACCAGGAAGATAGTCAGCTGGAGTTCATTCTGCCATTCCTCTTATCTGCAATCAGCCCTTTCCCCAGTGGGGGTCACCGCAACCTCATCTGCCTCTGAACCCCCCCCGCCTCCCCCCCCCCCGACTTATCGAAGGTTCCAACAGAGTATCACGATCTGGTAGAAGTGTTTAGCAAGCAACGGGCTCTTTCCCTGCCTCCACACCGCCCTTACGATTGCACAATTGACCTTTTCCCTGGGGCCCCTCTACCCACCAGTCGGCTGTATACCCTGTCCCGACCAGAAAGGGAAGCAATGAGGCTTACCTAAATGACTCTCTCACAGCTGGCATTATCCGACCCTAATTTACCCCTGTAGGCGCAGGTTTCTTCTTTGTGGGGAAGAAAGACGGTTCACTGAGCCCCTGTATTGACAACCGTGGCCTGAACAGCATCACCATAAAGAATAAGTATCCCCTGCCCCTTATCAACTCGGCTTTCGAGCCCCTTCACGGAGCCACAGTTTTCTCTAAGTTAGACCTGCGGAATGCCTATCACCTGGTCAGGATAAGGGAGGGAGATGAGTAGAAAACAGCTTTTAACACCCACCCCCCTCACTTATTTTGAATACCTGGTCATGCCATTCGGTCTCACCAATGCCCCCACCGTCTTCCAAGCCCTGGTAAACGATGCCCTTAGGGACCATATTAACCATTTCATTTTTGTTTATTTGGACAACATTTTAATCTTCTCTTGTAGTCTTCAGGAACACACTCACCATGTCTGTCAGGTTCTTCACAGACTTTTGGAGACCAAGCTATTTGTTAAGGCAGAGAAGTGCGAGTTCCCTGCCTGTTCTGTCAGTTTCCTGGGGTACATCATCGAGAGCGGGCAAGTGAGGGCGGATCCCAAAAAGATCCGGGCGGTGGCGGAGTGGCCAAAACCCATGACACTCAAGCAAATCCAACGATTTCTGGGATTCGCAATCTTCTACCGTCGCTTCATCAGGGATTACAACCGGGTGGCAGTACCCCTTACTGAGCTCACGTCTCCTGCGACCCCCTTCCACTGGACCCCCGAAGCGCACTCAGCCTTCTCGGAGCTGAAGAGGCATTTCACCTCCGCTCCCATCCTGGTCCGGCCTGACCCATCTCGCCAGTTCATAGTGGAGGTGGATGCCTCTGACACTGAGGCAGGGGCGGTCCTCTCTCAACGCTCCGTCCCAGACCAAAAGCTCCATCCCTGCGCCTTCTCCTCTCACCGTCTATCCCCTGCTGAATGGAACTACAATGTAGGGAACTGGGTGTTGCTGGCCGTCAAACTCGCCTTGGAGGAGTGGAGGCACTGGCTGGAGGGAGCAGAACACCCATTCATTGTCTGGACAAACCATAAGAACCTGGCATACATCCAGACAGCTAAATGCCTTAATTCCTGCCAAGCCTGTTGGGCACTGCTTTTTAGCCGCTTCAATTTCACCCTCACCTACCGTCCCGGTTCCACGGACAGGAAGCCCGATGCTCTCTCTCATCAATGTGTCTCCGAGGAGGGTCTTCCCAACCCCAAGACCATTCTTCCATCATCCTGTGTGGTGGATGCCCTCACCTGGGAGATCGAATCCATAGTCAGAGAGGCCCAACGGACTCAACCTGACCCAGGCAATGGACCCCCCCAATCGCCTCTTCATGCCTGACGCTGTTCGGTCTCAGGTTCTCCAGTGGGGGCACACTTCTCATTCCGCCTGCCATCCAGGAGTCGATCAGACTCTGTGCCTTCTGAAGCAACATTTCTGGTGGCCCTCCATGGATGCTGACACTCGCTCCTTCGTCTCTTCCTGTTCTGTTTGTGCCCGCGGAAAAGCCTCCCACCGACCATCCGTTGGATTGCTTCGTCCCTTGCCTGTCCCTAGCTGCCCTTGGTCTCACATTGCACTGGATTTCGTTACTGGACTACCCTCTTCACATGGGAACATTGCTATACGCACCATGGTGGACCATTTCTCCAAAGCCGTGCACTTCAAAGCCCTTCCCAAACTCCCTACAGCCCATGAGACAGCCGACCTCCTTGTCCAACAGGTCTTCCGTCTTCATGGAATTTCCTCTGACATTATTTCTGACTGGGGCCCCCAATTCATCTCCCAAGTCTGGAGATCCTTTCGTCAAGCCCTTGCAGCCACAGTAAGTCTGTCTTCCGGCTTCCATCTGTCAAACAGAACAAGCTAACCAGGATTTGGAAGCAGCACTGCGCTGCTTAACTGCCAACAACCCGTCGTCCTGGAGCATCCATCTCGTTTGGGTAGAGTATGCCCACAACTCTGTGGTCAGCATCGCCACCGTAATGTCTCCCTTTGAATGCTCCCTTGGTTGCCAACCCCCTCTGTTTCCCACATGTGAAGATGACATCACTGTGGCTTCTGTTCAGGCCTATCTCTGCCGGTGCCACAAGATCCGGAGGGATGCACGCGCCGCCCTGCTCTGCTCAGCCGACTGCAACCGGAGGATCGCCGATCGCCATCGAATTCCTTCACCCAACTATCGGCCTGGTCAGAAGGTTTGGCTCTCTTCAAAAGACAACCCTCTCCAGAATGAACCCAAGAAACTCGCCCCTCATTACCTCGGACCATTTGAAATTGAGAGCATCATCAAACCTCGTTGGTCAGACTCAAACTGCCCGGATCCCACGTTCCACATCTCCCAGTTGAAACCTGTGTCAGTCAGCCCTTTGTGCCCTCCTGCTGAACCCCCTCCACATGCCCAGATCATTGACGATTACTACACTGCCCGGTGAATACTGGATGTGTGCCACCGAGGCAGGGGTCTCCAGTACCTGGTCAATTGGGAGGGATACAGTCCTGAGGAGTGCACCCTGATCTCCCTCTCCTTCATTTTGGACCCTTCCCTCATCTGAGATTTCCATCGAGACAATCCAAACAAGCCTGGTGGTTTGCCTGGAGACTCCCGTTTGGGGGAGGGGGAGTGTACAGTCACGGTTCCGACCGTTAATTCCCCATTATCTCTTAATTTCCTTTGATGGTGGCACACCAGGTTTTCATCAAGACCTGCAGCATAAGAACCCCGGCTTTGCACCCACTAATTGCCAGATTGTTGGTTTTGCCAGTGTGGTAATTAACATTTCTTGACTGCTTAGGATTGTGTGTTCTAAGTTTTACTTCAGTACCGAGGTTTACCTGTGCAACTCCGTCTCTCCGAGTCAAGGTAAGGATTCCAAGTTTACTCCAGTACTGAGGTTTACCTGTGCAACTCCGTCTCTCCAAGTCAAGGTAAGGATTCCAAGTTTACTCCAGTACTGAGGTTTACCTGTGAAACTCCGTCTCTCTGTGCTAAGAAAAGTTTTGTCTGCCGTTTCCCTTTCCGTGCTCAGTGTCACAATAAGTTCTGCCTGCCTCCTACTTTCCTGCACTCCCTCTTGTTTGTTGTTCAATGCTCACACCCACGTCTGCATCCTAACCCAATCTCCATGCCTGTGTCCTGCGTTCGCCTTGTTCACTGCAACAACTTCAGAATGGCACTGTTTGTTAAGGAAGAAATTCAAACTTTCACCTTTGCATTTGTAGCCTCCAAACCAGGACCAAGATCTGTATTCAAGAGATTCTGCAGATGCTGGAGATCGAGAGCAATGTACACAAAATGCTGCAGGAACTCAGCAGTTCAGACAGCATCTATGGAAATAAACTGTGATGGTTCCGGTGACGTCATTGTCGAGAGTGGCAGCTTAAGTCACTAGCTCCTCCAGAAAAACACGTATTAAGCCCCGTTAACCTATCAAATATAGTATTTTTTTAAAGTATTTGAACTGATAAGAGGGACAAGAATGGGGAAAAAGAATGAAAATAAAAAAAGCGACACTGCGGAGCCTGCGTCTGAGAGGAGTGCAGCGAGCGGCTCTCCTACCCGACCGCGTGCTAGCAAGGCGGACACTGGGCCTCATTCAGGTGAAGTGACAAATATGATTGAAATTTTGAAAGAGATATGGGAGATCCAGAAAGATATAAAACAGCAGCTACATGATATTAACTTCAATCAAAAAAAGCGGTGGCAGACACTTGAATTGAGAAGGTGGAAGATCGCGTTCAAAACGTGGAACGGATAAATATCAGAATATACGATGTTCCCGAAGGAGCGGAGGGCTTGTATATATATGTGTGGGCGTGTGTGTATATATATATATATATATATATAGAGAGAGAGAGAGAGAGAGAGAGAGAGAGAGAGAGAGAGAGAGGAGAGAGAGAGAGTGAGAGAGGGGGAGAGAGAGGGGGAGAGAGAGGAGAGAGAGAGGGGGAGAGAGACAGAGAGAGAGAGAGAGAGAGAGAGGAGAGAGAGAGTGAGAGAGGGGGAGAGAGAGGGGGAGAGAGAGGGGGAGAGAGGGAGAGAGAGAGGGGGAGAGAGATAGAGAGAGAGAGAGAGTGGGGGAGACAGTGAGAGGGAAAGGAGAGAGAGGGAGAGAGAGAGAGAGGGAGAGAGAGAGAGAGAGAGAGAGAGAGAGAGAGAGAGAGAGAGAGAGAGAGAGAGAGAGAGAGAAGAGTAGAGTAGAGTAGAGTAGAGTAGAGTAGAGTACACAGGGTCATCTACCAAAGACCTCAGCCTTGGAATCACACATTTGTTGCCGTTTCTGTTATTATTTGCATTTCTTGCTTCTTATTTGTTCAGGGAGTAGATCAATTAAGTTTTATTCTGCTAATTTCAGTGATACATTGACAGATAAATACAGATGGCTAAGGACAAAGTAAAATTTATTTCTGTTAATGTCAATGGGCTATTAAATCCAATCAAATGTTAGAGAATTTTATCCAAAATGAAAAAAGAACAAGCTCATGTAGTATATTTACAGGAAACTCATTTAAGTGATAATGAGCATAGAAAACTAAAGAGAATGGGCTTCACTAATTTGTTTTTCTCCTCATATAAATCAGGACAGAGGAGAGGAGTTGCTATTCTTATCTCAAGTAAGCTAAATTTTGAGAAAGTATTAGAAATGGGAGATAAAGAGGTCAGATATATTCTGGTAAGGGGGAATATAGACGGCAATTCAGTTACTCTATTGAATATATACGCACCCCCGGGAAGTGATATTGGTTTCTTTCAGAAAATTACTGATATTATGGTAATGGAAACAGAAGGTCTCCTGATGTGGGGGAGACTTAAATTTACAATTACAACCAAACTTAGACTCTTCCAATAGAAAAACCTATGAAACAAAATCCTTACATAAGAAAGTTAACACACTTTTTGAGTATGTTGGTAATTGATATATGGAGGGACCTTTTCCCTGACAGAAGGGATTACACTCATTATTCTGCTCCACATTCTGTATATACAAGAATAGACTATTTCATAACATTTGGAAAAGAGAAAGACAAAATAAACACCTGTGGAATTGGGACAATAGATGTAAGTGACCATGCATCTATATATTTATCTGTTGATTTTGACCTACAACCAAAGAATACTATTTGGAAACTAAATTCAAGTCTACTCAATGATCCGTACTTTAAGGAACAAATTAAAAAAGAAATTGGTTTCTACTTAGAATTTAATGATAATGGAGAGGTTTCACCTCCCATTTTATGGGATACTTTGAAGGCGGTCTTAAGAGGGAAAATTATAGCGATATCTTCATATAAGAAAAAAATAAGGAATAAAACATTAGAGGAATTACAAAATAGACTGAAGATAGAGAAAATAGAGAAAAAACACAAATTGAATTTGGCACAGGTTACATTAGGGGAAATTAAAAGAATTAGGAATGAAATAAATAATTTGGCTATGCAAGAAATCAGGAAAAACTTAATGTTTCTGAAACAGAGACATAATGAAAGTGGATCAAAATCTATGAAAATACTGGTGTGAAAATTGAAAATAAAAGATAGCAGAAAATACAATTCATAGAATTAGGGACCCAAAAACGAAAATGATAAAAAAATAAGCTAAGTGAAATTCAAGAAGCTATTGAAGTGTTTTACAAAACTCTATATTCCAAAGTTCCAGGGGAAGCATAACCCAAATTGACACCTTCTTGAAATCTCTAGAGTTACCCACTTTAAGCGAAGAACAAAATAGAATGATGACTGCTGGCATAACTGAAGTTGAATTAAAAGCTGCAATTAGTAGGCTTAAATTAAGCAAGTCACCAGGATCAGATGGGTATACGGCAGAGTGGTACTAAGAATTTGAAAATGAGTTAATTCCTGTTTTACTCCCCACACTGAACTGGGCTCTAAAAAAGGCACAAATGCCACCCAGTTGGAATAATCTCAGCTATACCAAAAGAAGGCAACGATAAAATGGAATGTGGGTCATTTAGACCAATATCCGTCCTTAATGTAGATTATAGATTATTTACCTCCATCATGGCCAAACGACTAGAAGAGTTTCTACCCATACTGATACGTAACGATCAGACAGGTTTTATACGACAACGCCAAATACAAGACAATATACGAAGGACACTTCACATTATGGATCATATACAAAAAAATAAAATCGAAGCAATAGTGATAAGCGTGGGCGCTGAAAAGGCATTTGATTCGGTTAATTGGAATGTTCTTTACAGAGTTTTACATAGATTTCGTTTCCAAGACACAATTATTAAAACTATACAGATACTATATGACAACCCTACTACTAGGATTAAAATCAATGGATATTTATCAAATAGTCTTACCCTAGAAAGGGGCATGAGACAGGGTTGTGCATGGTCACCACTACTCTTTGTGTTATATCTGGAACCATTAGCTCAATACATCAGACAGAATGAAGTTATCAGGGGAATTACTATTAAAGGGACAGAGCATAAATTGGCTTGTTACGCGGATGACATTTTGATCTATCTAGGGCAACCAACATACCCTTTACCTAAATTGATGCAATCCTTTGAACAATATGGTCAATTATCAGGATACAAGATCAACATAGATAAAACCCAGTTACTTTCATATTACTATAGCCCACCAAGAGATATTGAAAGTCGATACCCCTGGGCATGGCACACAGAGTCTTTCAAATATTTGGGCATCATGATGCCAAAAGATTTGGCAAAATTATCAGAATGTAATTATCAGCCTTTATATAAAAAAATTAAGAAAGATATGGCAAGATGGAACCTGATTCCTTTTTTCAGTCTCAGTTCAAGGATTGAGTCTATGAAAATGAATATACTGCCCAGACTGTTATATCTCTTTCAGACCCTACCAACAGAGATTAATCAAAATCAATTCAGTGAATGGAACAAGATGTTATCAAGGTATATTTGGCAGGGTAAAAGGCCTAGAGTTCGTCTCAATGCAATTAGCAAAGGAAAAGGGGGGATGGGGCCTACCTTCTCTTAGAGATTATTATTTTGCAGCACAGTTGAGAGCTGTGATATGTTGGTGCAACCCATCATATGATGCTCAATGGAAAAACATTGAGGAGTGGGTACTTCCCATCCCCATACAGGCAATTTTGGCTGATAACAACCTGCAAAGGTACATAAATACTATTGATAACCCATGGGTGAAATTGACTCTTAAAATATGGAAAACTACTATAAAAGAATATAACCTAGAGGGAGATATTGCAATTCTTAAATGGTGTGCATATGACTTGGATTTTACACCAAATAAATTGGATGCTGGATTTAAGGACTGGACAGCTAAAGGAATAACAGTTCTTTGCAACATAATGAAAGAAGGAACACTGTTCAGTTTTGAAATGCTTAAAGAGAAACACTTATTAGAAAAACAAGATTTTTATCGGTATTTACAGATGCGACAATATGTTAATAAGACGCTTAAAAATTTAACCAAAGCAAGTACATGCTTGATAGAGCTATTTAGAAAAGCATATAATTCAGATAATGGTAGTAGAATCATTTCAAGCATGTATAAGGGGTTGTCAAATCTTAAAACACATTCAACTTCATACATTAAAACAAAATGGGAGAAGGAAGGAGGGATAATTATACCTGAGGAAGAATGGACAACAATATGGAGGTATCAATGGAAGTGTACCAGTTCACAGAAATGGAGGGAGTTTGAATGGAAAAACTTGATAAGATATTTTATTACACCTTCTCAGAAATCCCATTATGATAGTAACCTCACTGTTTGCTGGAGAAATTGTGGAAATCAAAATGCAAATCATTATCATATTTTTTGGGACTGTCCTGTTATCAAAGACTATTGGAGGGGGATACACAATGCCCTACAAGACATCTTTAAATGTGAAATACCCTTGGAGAGTAAGACCATATATTTTGGATATATACCTCAAGAATGGTTGAAAAGAGATAAATATTTAATGAATATACTGCTGATGGCTGGTAAAAAGACTCTTACCAGGAGATAGTTATCACAGGAGAGCCCAACTTTAAATGCATGGATGGAAATTACAAAGGACATTTACAAAATGGAGAAAATAACAGCATCTGTTAATCATAAGTTGGAACAATTTGATTCATACTGGGAAAAATGGTTTAACTACATAATGCCTCATAAGCCTGATTTTATTCTCACAAATCAATGAATCTGTTGTAAAAAAAAGATCACTCCCTACTTGTACATAGTTCCTTTTGCTTGTTTTTTCTCTCCACTCTTTTCTATAAGTGTATACCTCAGATAAATACTATGTGGACATTTGTGACATATATGATAATATGATATATATGTACAGTCTGAAATACATGTTATGGAAATGTTTCTTTGATGATGAATTTCAATAAAAAAATAAATTACAAAAAAAGGAAATAAACTGTGATGAGTGTCCTTGGTGAGGATGGCTTGGACCCAAATGCTGGAGTATCCAAAGCAAGGACTGAGACATGGAATAAGAACTGGATCAAGAACTGAACACAAAACAAAATGCTAGATGATATCTCTGTTGGGCTTATAATTGAGCACCGAGGCTCCGATCAGGTGCTCTTTAAATACAATTCTTGGTGTCTACACTTTAATTGCCGGTTAGCGGGACTGTCCTGAATCTTTAAAGGGGCTGTGCCAGCTATCCATATTTCAAAGAGTTAGAGCACCTAAAACCTGGAAGTTAGTGCAGTTGGGTGCATGTTGTAACAGGACCCCTTCCACTCTGGCCAATTCCTGGCGGCCCTGGCTGCTTGGAGAGAAGATGATGGCAGTTATGGGTGAGGGCCAGATCAAACATGTCCCTTTCAGGAACCCAACACCATTCCCCGGGTCTGAATCCTTCCCAGTCCACAAGGAACTGTCAAACACCCCAAACAGTTTGTGAATCCAAAATTCTTCTCACAGTAAAGACCTGATCCCCATCAACAAACATGGGTGGTGGCAGAACTGAAGATGATGGTGCTAAAGGTCTGGTGTTCGCAGGTTTAATTTGGAAATGTGCAAAGTGGGATTTATCTTGAGAGTCTTGGGAAATGGCAAGGTGTAGGCCATCGAGTTTACTTACCTGAGAATCTTAAAGGGTCCAATGAACATGGGCACCAATTTCCTAGACTCCACTTGGAGAGGCAAATCTGAGTCGACAGTCAGGCCTGTTGCCCAGGCTGCAAAACTGGTGCCTATCTTCTCTTGTGGTTAGCCATTACTTCAGCCTTCCGGGTAGAAGCTAACAAAATCTCCCTTGCCTTAGACCATCTCTCCTTGTAGCATCGGACGTGATCTTCAACTGCAGGAACCCCAACTTCAGTCTCCTGTTCAGGAAAGAGCAGCAGAGAATACATTCGAAAGAGGACATTCCATGCACCGAATGCCTTAAAGTGTTGTGTGCAACTTCTGTCCACATCAAGTGGTTGCTCCACTCTTCTGGTTTTTCTGAGACCAGGTATCTTAGGGTTTGTTGCAAATCTTGGTTCACCAGCTCTGTCTGCCCATTGGACTGCAGGTGAAACCCAGAGGAAGAACTCACCATTGCCCCAGTCAGCTTACAGAACAACCTCCAAAAATGTGACACAAATTGTGGACCGCGATCTGACACAATGTCCACTGGAAAACTATGGATCCTAAAGACCTGGGGCAGAACAATTTCGACCATCTCTACCACAGATGGTAGTCCGTCCAAGGAAATGAATTTGCAAGCCTTCAAAAAATGATCCACAATTATCACAAAAATGGCCTTCCCCTTGGAAGGAGGAAAACAAGTGACAAATTCCATGAAGATGTTTGCCCATGGTCTGTTTAGAACAGGCAGAGGGTGAAGGAGCCCTTGAGACTGGGTGTAGGACTTGTTTCAAGCGTACACATCACATGTCAGCACATATTGATAGACCTCCTTTGCCATTCCAGGCCACCAGTATCTTCTGTTAATGAACTCGAGAGCCCTGGCAATCCCTGGGCAAGATGTCAATCTCGATGTATGTCCCCACTGAGGGAAGTGCCTGGTGTAAAAAGTGCTAGTCTTTGGCTCGAGAATCTTCGGCGAGGAGACTACGTCAGGCACAATTGCAGAGGGTGAAGACATGACTGCTAAGCTGATTCAGTGTGCTACGTGCATGATGTGGGAGGTCAGGGACACTGATGGTGCCCCCAGCTGCTACAGCTGTGGAAAGTGTGTCCAGATTCAGCTTCTGAAGGAGCATGTTGCAGCACTGAAGAAAGAACTAGATGACCTCAGGTTTATCCGTGAAAACGAGCGTTTTCTGGACAGGACCTACAGTGAGGTCGTTACACCTAGGATACCGGAAGAGAGAAAGGGGGCGACGATGAGGAAGGAAAGGATGCTTGAAGTACAGGAGACCCCAGGGGATGTATCTCTCGTAAACAGGTTCGCCTTCTTGGAAGCTGTCAGGACAGAAAATACTGCCAGTCTGAGAGGCAGACAGGTCTGCGAGCCAAAAATTGGTGCAGAAGCAGAGCCGAGGAGTCAGACATCAGGAAGAGCCGTGGTAGTAGGGGACTCCATAGTACGAGGTACGGAAAGGGGTTTCTGCGGCAACAGGTGAGATTTAAGGGTGGTGTGTTGCCTCCCTGGTGCTAGGATCCAGGACATCACAGACCGATTGCAGGGAATCCTCAAGGGTGAAGGTGAACAGCCGGAAGTGGTAGTACATGTCGGCACAAATGACATCGGGAAGAAGAGGAAGGACATTCTGCAGCGGGACTTCAGAGAACTCGGAAGAAGGCTGAAAAGCAGGACTTCCAGGGTGGTTATCTCTGGTTTGCTTCCAGTTCCTCGTGCTGGAGAGGGCAGGAACAGGGAGGTAATGTGTGGCTGAGGAACTGGTGCAGGAAGCAAGGATTTACATTCTTGGACCACTGGGATCTGTTTTGGGGTAGGGATGAACTGTACAAAAGGGACGGGTTGCACCTTGATAGGTGGGGGATCAGCATTCTGGCAGACAGGTTTGCCACTGCAACACGGATGTGTTTAAACTAAGTAGTGGGGGGGAGGGGATGAACTGGAAATATAAGGATGGAGTTAAAGGGAAAGTGAAAATAAGAAAAGTTAAAAAGGACAACAAATCAATGGAGTAGAAAGCTCAAGAAGAGATCATACAGTATGGCCAAGTGAAACAGGAATTGATATGAAAGGAGAGGGGAGTACCGAATTAAAAGTATTATATATGAATGCACAAAGTATAACAAATAAAGTAGATGAGCTTGAGGCTCAGTTGGAAATAGGCAAGTACGATGTTGTGGGAATAACTGGGACATGGCTTCAAGCGGACAGGGCCTGGGAAATGAATATTGAAGGATATGCATCTTATCGAAAGGACAGACTGACTGGCAGAGGGGGTGGGGTGGCTCTGTTGGTGAGGAATGATATTCAGTCCCTTGCGAGGGGGGACATAGAATCAGGGGATGTAGAGTCAGTATGGATAGAACTGAGGAATTCTAAGGGTAGAAAGACCCTAATGGGAGTTATCTACAGGCCCCCAAACGGCAGTCTGGATGTAGGGTGTAAGTTGAGTGAAGAGTTAAAATTGGCATGTCGCAAAGGTAATGATACAGTTGTCATGGGGGATTTCAACATGCAGGTAGCCTGGGAGAATCAGAATGGTACTGGACCCCAAGAAAGGGAGTTTGTGGAGTGCCTCCGAGATGGATTCTGAGAACAGCTTGTACTGGAGCCTACCAGGGAGAAGGCAATTCTAGATTTAGTGTTGTGCAATGGACCGGAGTTGATCAGGGACTTCGAGGTAAAGGAACCATTAGGAGGTAGTGACCATAATATGATATGTTTTAACCTACAATTTGAGAAGGAGAAGGCAAAATCAGATGTGTCAGTATTACAGTTGAACAAAGGGAACTATGGAGCTATGAGGGAGGAGCTGGCCAAAGTTCGATGGAACAATACCCTAGCAGGGAAGACAGTGGAACAACAATGCCAGGTATTTCTGGGAATAATGCAGAAGGTGCAGGATCGGTTCATTCCAAAGAGGAAGAAAAATCCTAAGGGGAGTAAAGGGTGGCCGTGGCTGATGAGGGAAGTAAAGGGCAGTATAAAAATAAAAGAGAAGTATAACATAGCAAAGATGAGCGGGAAATCGGAGGACTGGGAAGCTTTTAAAGAGCAACAGAAGATAACAAAAAAGGCAATACGCCAAGAAAAAATGAGGTACGAAGGTAAACTAGCCAAGAATATAAAGGAGGATAGTAAAAGCTTCTTTAGGTATGTGAATAGCAAAAAATAGTTAAGACCAAAATTGGGCCATTGAAGACAGAAACGGGTGAATTTATTATGGGGAACAAGGAAATGGCAGATGAGTTGAACAGGTACTTTGGATCTGTCTTCACGAGGGAAGACACAACAATCTCCCAGATGTAATAGTGGCCAAAGGAACTAGGGTAAAGGATGAACTGAAGGAAATTTATATTAGGCAAGAAACAGTGTTGGATAGATTGCTGAGTTTGAAGGCTGATAAGTCCCCGGGAACTGATGGTCTGCATCCCAGGGTGATGCACCATCAATAACTCTCGGAGACGTGAGGCGAGATATAGGCTTTTATTGGCTGGAAGAAAGAACAAGCAGTAATTGACCACCACACAACATCCTGGAGACTGAGGGAGGGGCTGTGCCTCCAATTGCCTTTATACAGGGGTCTATGGGAGGAGCCACAGGAGCAGTTAGCAGGGGGGGCGTGTCCAGACAGGTATATGTAGTTAGCCACATTCACTCCCCCCTTTGTTTTAAAAGAGAGTCCCCATGGGGCAAAGTTTCTTACAAGTATATTTACAGGTTAAGTCTATCAGGTGGTCGAATCTGTCACTGCGATCTACGTAGCACCGGCTGTGATTGCACAGGTGCCAGTGGTGATTGCACCGGAGACGGAGGTTGTGCTGGTTCCGGCCTGACTGGAGGTGTCAGCCCACTAGGCGTCGGTGATCCCTCACGCGTGTGCGAGGCGCCTGGTATATGCGCGTGCGAGACGCCCGGTATAGGAGTGTCGTGAGGAGTCTGTGTAGGGCTCGGTGTGCGTGGTGTCACCTTGGGTACAGGGTTCATAGTTACCGTGGAGTGTTCGGGGTAGTGGTCTGCCGCTCCTGCGGGCGCCAGGTCGCGGACGGAGACCGTGTCCTCCCGCCCATCAGGTAAGACCACGTATGCATACTGGGGGTTCGCATGTAGTAGGTGAACCCTCTCGACCAGCGGGGAGTATTTATTGCTCCGTGGATGTTTCCAGAGCAGCACTGGCTCTAGGGACGTCAACCAAGCTGGTAGGGTGGTCCCAGTGGCAGACTTCCTGGGAAAAGAGAATAGGTGCTCGTGAGGGGTGGCATTGGTGGACGTACATAACAGGGAGCGGATAGAGTGGAGTGCCTCAGGGAGGACCTCCTTCCACCGAGAGACCGGCAACCCTTTTGACAAGGGCTAAAAGTGTGGCCTTTCACACTGTGGCATTCTCCCTCTCCACCTGTCCATTTCCCTGGGGATTATAGCTCGTGGTCCTACTAGTAGCAATGCCCCTAGCCAGCAGGTACTGGCGCAGCTCGTCACTCATAAAGGAGGACCCTCTATCACTGTGGATATAGCAGGGATATCCAAACATAGTGAAGAGCTGGCGTAGGGCTTTTATGACGGACGTGGCAGTGGTGTTGGGGCAGGGGATGGCAAAGGGGAACCGTGAGTACTCGTCGATAATGTTGAGAAAGTAGACATTGCGGTCGGTGGAGGGAAGGGGGCCCTTAAAGTCAACACTCAGTCGCTCAAAGGGGCGGGTGGCCTTGATAAGTTGCGCCTTTTCAGGACGGTAGAAGTGCGGTTTGCACTCAGTACAGACTTGGCAGTCCCTGGTCATCGTCCTGATATCCTCAAGGGAGTACGGCAGGTTCCGGGCTTTCACAAAATGGTAAAATCGGGTGACCCCCGGGTGGCAAAGATCTGCATGGAGGGCGTACAGCTGGTTGAGCTGTGTGCTAGCACACGCTCCTTGGGATAGGGCATCAGGGGGCTCATTGAGCCTTCCAGGCCGGTACAGGATATCATAGTTGTAGGTGGAGAGTTCGATTCTCCACCGCAAAATTTTATCATTTTTTATTTTGCCCCACTGTTGGTTGCTAAACGTGAACGCAACTGAGCGCTGGTCGGTCAGCAAGGTGAACCTTTTGCCAGCGAGATAGTGCCTCCAGTGCCTAATAGCTTCCACTATGGCCTGGGCTTCTTTCTCCACCGCGGAGTGCCGAATTTCAGACCCTTGAAGGGTACGAGAAAAGAATGCTACTGGCCTGCCTGCCTGATTGAGGGTAGCAGCCAGCGCAAAATCAGAGGCGTCACTCTCTACTTAGAAGGGAATGGTCTCGTCCACCGCATGCATTATTGCTTTGGCAATGTCCCGTTTAATGTGGCTGAAGGCCGCGCAGGCCTCGGCAGAGAGGGGAAATGTGGTAGACTTGACCGGGGGCGGGCCTTGTCTGCGTAATGGGGAACCCATTGGGCGTAATAGGAAAAAAACCCAGGCACCGTCTGAGGGCTTTGAGAGTGGTGGGAAGAGGGAGTTCCAACAGGGGGCACATACGGTCGGGATCAGGGCCAATGACCCCGTTCTCTATGACATACCCAAGGATAGCGAGGTGGGTGGTTCCGAACACACACTTGTCCCTGTTATAAGTAAGGTTCAGAGCTTTGGCCACTTGGAAAAATCGTTGGAGGTTGGCGTCGTGATCCGGCCAGTCGTGACCGCAGATGGTGATGTTATCCAGATAGGGAAATGTGGCCTTCAGTTGGCATTGGTCCACCATCCGGTCCATTTCCCTCTGGAAGACCGAGACACCATTCGTGACACCGAAGGGGACGTGCAGGAAGTGATAGAGCCTGCCGCCCGCCTCGAAGGCAGTGTAGGGGCGGTCCTCTGGGCAGATGGGGAGCTGATGGTAAGCGGATTTCAGGTCTATTGTCAAGTACACCTTGTACTGAGCTATCTGTTTGACCATATCCGTGATGCGGGGTAGGGGGTACGCGTCAAGCTGCGTGAACCTATTGATGGTCTGGCTATAGTCCACGACCATCCTATTTTTCTGCCCGGTCCGAACAACAACCACCTGGGCCCTCCAGGGGCTTGTGCTTGGCTCAATGATCCCCTCCCTGAGCAGCCGCTGCACCTCCGACTGAATGAAGGCCCTGTCCCCCGCGCTGTACCTCCTGCTTTTAGTTGCCACAGGTTTACAGTCGGGGGCAGGTTGGCGAACAGCGGTGGGGGAGGGATCTTGAGGGTGGAGAGGCTGCAGGTGGTGTCAGTAGCACAGCTGTCGGCATGGTGCTGGGTGGGATGTGTGGGTTGGTGTGTGTGTGTGGTCAGTAGCGGGGTAAATGACAAAGTCCCACAAAACTGAGGGTTCCTGACAGTGATTGGTGGGAGGGGCCCGTCATACTCTATTGTCACACTTTTCAGGAGGCTCTGGAAGTCCAGCCCCAATAGCACAGGCGAGCACAGTTGAGGCATGACCAGTAGCGCAAAGTCCTGATATTCTGTGCCCTGCACACCAATGTCGCTACACAACCCCCCCAGATGTCTGTGGAATGCGACCCAGAAGCCATGGTGACCCTCTGGCTTACCGGCCGTGTCACAA
Source organism: Hypanus sabinus (assembly GCF_030144855.1). Lineage (NCBI taxonomy): Eukaryota > Metazoa > Chordata > Chondrichthyes > Myliobatiformes > Dasyatidae > Hypanus > Hypanus sabinus. Next base: position 67,876,515 of record NC_082738.1, read on the forward strand.
TTCCGCAGCGTTGCACCGTGTCCGGGTCAATAAAACTCTCAGTGCTGCCCGTGTCAAACAGGCAGCTAGTCCTGTGCCCCTCCACCAGATGTCCATCATTGACCTTGCAAGCTGGTGTGGGGCATATTGGTCGAGGGTTACGGAGGCCAGAGTTGAATCACCGTCTTGGTGCCCAGTAAGCACCCGTCGGTCGGGGGTGGGGTGAGGTGGCGCCGACAAAGATGGCTGCCCCCATGTCTCACACGAGGCGGGCAGGTAAGATGGTGGTGACCAAGATGGTGGCCCCCATGCCTCACACGTGGCGCTGCCCGACCCCGCTCGTGGTTCAGACCTTGGCGAAATGGCCCTTCTTTCTGCCGCTGGAGCAGGTAGCTTCTCGAGCTGGGCAGCATTTTCGGGGGTGCTTTTCGAGTCCACAGTAGTAACACTGCGCGGACTTACGACTGGCAGCAGCTGTGGTCGGTTTCGGGGAGCTCGTGGACTCGCGACTGGCAGCAGCCGAGGTCAATTCGCTTGCGGGTGGCAGGGTCTGCAGTGTCCACGGAACTGGCGGAGGATCGTGTGGCTGTACAGCATCAGCGTTGTGCAGAGCAGCATCAGCGTGTCGGTCATCTCGATCGCTGAGCGTAAGGTAAGATCGGCATTTTCCAGCAGCCGCTGGCGCACGTACACTGACCTGATCCCCGTAACGAAGGTGTCTCGTACCAGGAGCTCTGCATGCTGTTCCGCCATCAGTCCCCTGCAGTCGCAGGCCCACATGAGTGTCTGTAGGGCCCGGACAAACTCCCTGCTCGACTCTCCGGCCCGCTGCCGCCGTGTCGCTAAGCGATGTCTTGCGTAGACGGTGTTCACTGGCCACAGATACTGTCTTTTGAGGGCGTCCAGTGCCCCTTGGTAGGTCAGCAGGTCCCTGATAAGGGAGAATACTTTCGGGCTGACCCTGGAAAGGAGGATTTTGTACGTTGTGGCAGGCTCAGTCACTGGAATCGCTTGCAAGTATGATTGGAAGCATGCAAGCCAGAGTTCAAAGGTAAGAGCTGCTTCTGGAGCTTGAGGGTCCGAGTCTAATTTTTCCGGACATAAAATACTCTCCATGTTTTAAAACTTCCAGCCAATAAAATTGATGCACCATCAATAACTCTCGGAGACGTGAGGCGAGATATAGGCTTTTATTGGCTGGAAGAAAGAACAAGCAGTGAGTGACCACCATACTACATCCTGGAGACTGAGGGAGGAGCAGTGTCTCCAATCGCCTTTATACCGGGGTCTGTGGGAGGAGCCACAGGAGCAGTCAGCGGGGGGGGGGGGGGGCGTGTCCAGACAGGTATTTGTAGGTCACCACACAGGGTACTTAAAGAGGTGGCTCTAGAGATCGTGGACGCATTGGTAATCATTTTCCAATGTTCTATAGATTCAGGAACAGTTCCTGTTGATTGGAGGGTGGCTAATGTTGTCCCACTTTTCAAGAAAGGAGGGAGAGAGAAAACAGGGAATTATAGACCGGTTAGCCTGATGTCAGTGGTGGGAAAGATGCTGGAGTCAATTATAAAAGAGGAAATTACGACACATTTGGATAGCAGTAGAAGGATCAGTCCGAGTCAGCATGGATTTATGAAGGGAAAATCATGCTTGACTAATCTTCTGGAGTTTTTTGAGGATGTAACTATGAAAATGGACAAGGGAGAGCCAGTGGATGTAGTGTACCTGGACTTCCAGAAAGCTTTTGATAAAGTCCCACATAGGAGATTAGTGGGCAAAATTAGGACACATGGTATTGGGGGCAGAGTACTGACATGGATTGAAAATTGGCTGGCTGACAGGAAACAAAGAGTAGCGATTAACGGGTCCCTTTCGGAATGGCAGGCTGTGACCAGTGGGGTACCGCAAGGTTCGGTGCTGGGACCGCAGCTGTTTACAATATACATTAATGATTTAGATGAAGGGATTTAAAGTAACATTAGCAAATTTGCTGATGACACAAAGCTGGGTGGCAGTGTGAAATGTCAGGAGGATATTATGAGAATGCAGGGTGACTTGTACAGGTTGGGTGAGTGGGCGAATGTATGGCAGATGCGGTTTAATGTGGATAAATGTGAGATTATCCACTTTGGTGGCAAGAATAGGAATGCAGATTACTATCTAAATGGAGTCAAGTTAGGAAAAGAGGAAGTACAACGAGATCTAGGTGTTCTTGTACATCAGTCAATGAAAGCAAGCATGCAGGTACAGCAAGCAGTGAAGAAAGCTAATGGCATGCTGGCTTTTATAACAAGAGGAATTGAGTATAGGAGTAAAGAGGTCCTTCTGCAGCTGTACAGGGCCCTGGTGAGACCCCACCTGGAGTATTGTGTGCAGTTTTGGTCTCCAAATTTGAGGAAGGACATTCTTGCTATTGAGGGAGTGCAGCGTAGGTTCACAAGGTTAATTCCTGGAATGGCAGGACTGTCATATGTTGAAAGATTGGAGCGACTGGGCTTGTATACGCTGGAATTTAGAAGGATGAGAGGGGATCTGATCAAAACATATAAGATTATTAAGGGATTGGACACATTGGAGGCAGGAAGCATGTTCCTGCTGATGGGTGAGTCTAGAACTAGAGGCCAAAGTTTAAGAATAAGGGGTAGGCCATAGAACAGAGATGCGGAAAAACTTTTTCACCCAGAGAGTGGTGGATATGTGGAATGCTCTGCCCCAGAAGGCAGTGGAGGCCAAGTCTCTGGATGCATTCAAGAGAGAGTTAGATAGAGCTCTTATAGATAGCGGGGTCAAGGGATATGGGGAGAGGGCAGGAACCGGGTACTGATTGTGTATGATCAACCATGATCACAGTGAATGGCGGTGCTGGCTAGAAGGGCTGAATGGCCTACTCCTGCACCTACTGTCTATTGTCTATTCACTGAAGGACCTGAGACTGGAAAGAACTAGGAACAAACTGTTGACCTGGAGGGTCTCCTGAAGAACCTACCCTTGCGCCTGGGCCTTGCAAACAAGTGTGCTGGTTGCCCAATAAATTGGCACTATCACCTAGGCTTGGAGCAAAATTGTTGAAGTCTACTCTGCTCATTTTATGTTCGTCAAACTGGCGGGACAAGACATCTGGCTTCTGGTTCTTTGACCGCGGTCAATAGGTCAGGGCAAAATTAAAGAGGTTAAAGTAAAGAAACCACCTGGCCTGTCTGGAATTCTGTCTCTTGGCCTCCTGAGTATAAGCCAGGTTCTTGTGGTCCATCCATACAATTAAAGGGTTCCTGGCCCCTCAAGCCTGTGATGGCATTCCTCCAGAGCCAACTTGACGGCAAGCAGCTCTCTATTTCCAACATTCTAGTTCACCTCTGCTGGGCATAACCACCTGGAAAAGAATGCAGGTTATTGCCCAAAGGTGTCCGTTGAGAGAACACTGCACCCACTCTGATGTCTACCTCCACGATAAAGGGAAGGTCCAGGTTAGATGCAACCAAAATGGGAGCTGTCGAGAATTGCTGTTTGAGCTCTGCAAAAGTAGCCTCCACTTCGGTAGTCCAGACAAAAAGGCCCACGAATCTCTTGTTTAGTGCTGTCAGTGGAGCTGACTCTAAGCTGAAGTTTCTGATGAACTTTCACTAAAAGTTGACACATCCCAGGAATCATTGGACTTGCTTCACACTGAATGGTTGTGGCCAATCTCCGAATACCTGTGTCTTACTAGGGACCATCTTGAGAGATGAAAGTCAGACTTCTCCAGCTCGATGTAAAGTCCATGATCAAGAAGCCTCTTTAGGACATCTCTGACATGAGCGACATGCTCCTCCATGGACTTCGAAAAAAATTAGGATGTTATCCAAGTAGACGAAGGCAACTTATGGGGAACATCCAGGAGCATGTAGTTTATAAAGCCTGGAAAACTGCTGGCACATTCACAAGGCCGAAGGGCACAACTTGTTACACTGTGCCCTGTGAGTGTGTTGAATGCTGTCTTCCACTCATCATCTTCCTTTATGCGAACCAGATTGGACACACTCAGCAAGTCTAGCTTCAAGAATACTCTTGCCCATTGTAGAATCTTGAAGGCAATATTCATGAGTAGAAGAGGATAATGATTCTTGACCGTTATGTGATGCAGCCCTCTATAATCAATGCATGGCCACAGGCTCCGGAACTTATCCTGTACAAAGGAGAAGCTGGCACTGGCTGGAGAGGTGGAGGACCAAATGAATCCCAAAACAAGAGCCTCTTTCATATACTCCTCTATAGCACTTCGCTCCAGGCCTGATAATGTGTATAATCAACCCCACTGAGGACAAGTTCCAGGCAGTCATAGGGTCAGTGTGGTAGAAGAAACGAGGCAAACACGAGGAAATCTGCAGATGCTGGAAAAAAAGGGAGGGGAAAAATAAATAAATCAGGGATGGGGTAAGAAGGGGAGGAGGGGCATTAACAGAAGTTAGAGAAATCCATCAGGTTGGGGGCTACCCAGCCGGTATATAAGGTGTTGTTCCTCCAACCTGAGTGTGGCTTCATTTTGACAGCAGAGGAGGCCATGGATAGACGTATCAGAATGGGAATGGGATGTGGAATTAAAATGTGTGGCCACTGGGAGATCCTGCTTTCTCTGGCAGACAGAGCATAGGTGTTCAGCGAAACGGTCTCCCAGTCTGCGTCGGGTCTCACCAATATATAAAAGGCCACACCGGACGCAGTATACCACACCAGCCGACTCACAGGTGAAGTGTCGTCTCACCTGGAAGGACTGTCTGGGGCTCCGAATGGTGGTGAGGGAGGAAGTGTAAGGACAGGTGTAGTACTTGTTCCATTTACAAGGATAAGTGCTGGGAGGGAGATTGGTGGGAAGGGATGGGGGGGATGAATGGACAAGGGAGTCACATAGGGAGTGATCCCTGCGGAAAGCAGAAAGAGTGGGGGAGGGAAAGATGCGCTTGGTAGTGGGATCCCGTTGGAGGTGGCGGAAGTTACGGAGAATTATACATTGGACCTGGAGGCTGGTGGAGTGGTAGGTGAGGACAAGGGGAACCCTAACGCGAGTGGGGTGGCGTGAGGTTGGAGTGATGGCAGTTGTGCGGGAAATGGGAGAGATGCGTTTGAGAACAGAGTTGATGGTAGAAGAAGGGAAGCCCCTTTGTTTAAAAAAGGAAGACATCTCCTTCATCCTGGAATGAAAAGCCTCATCCTGAGAATCCTGAGGATCGGAAGAAACGAGGCCTTTCCCTTGCTGAAGACTTCTTCCAAATCTTTGTAGATGGAAGGGTTTCTGCCAGCTTTGGTGCTGCAATTACCCCCAAACCTTTCTCCGAGGACTGCTTCTGAGGCTCCCTAGGTAGCAGGGGTGATTCAGCAGAACCCAGAGTCTCCTCCATAAGTTCACAAGAATCTTTAGTGAAAACAGGCCAAATCACAGTCTATATCCTCAGACATTGGCAGCGAGGTGCAGCAAATAGTCCTTATGCTCCTGGGACCTGGCTCCAAGGGTCTCCATTTTGGAGCCTTCCCCTTAGATGGGACCTGGCAACTGGTGCTCTTTCGCTTAGCTGCTAGAGTTCCAGACTGCTTGGGAATCTCCTTGGCGTGCTCCTGAACTAGAGATCTAATTCAAGAGCATCCCTGACTGGACAGGGTTGGGTCTCACACAGACCTGTTGGCTGGAGCTAGCTGGTCTGCCCTTGAAGGCAGGACTGGGTTTCCTGTAGACTCCAGGTTACCCTGAACAGAAGTCTGCCCCCTCGTCAGCCATTGGTCTCGGGAGAATATGGGAGTCCGAATACCAAGCCAAAATCATAGCTTTGTGCAGTGACTGGACCATGCAATGATCCTCCCTTCCTTCCAGTTTACGGAAGCCTGGGACAGCCAAGGGTGTCTGAGGTTCATGGGTATGTAAGGAGAATCAATGATATAGAAACTAATGCCCTCCTCATGATCTTCTATCTTCATCTGCAAGGCCAATGTTTGCTGCCAGATCTGCCCAGAACCAAGTAGACGACCGTAAGACAGTTGTAGGCATGGGCTGGGTCAATTGCTGCAGTGGTATGTTGAGCCAAGTGGTATGACTTCCCAAGTCCAGGAAATTTCCAGCTCCCCCAGAGTCCAAAAAAGCATTATCTTCTTGTTGGTTTATACCCTCAACATGACACCATAATCTGCGAGCTTGGGGGTAGTGGCTGCTATCGCCACAGTCCTCCCGATACTGGACAGTCTTAACAACTCTCCTGACAGCTGCAGCTTCGGACACTTGACCCAGAGGTGACCTGCTTCCCTGCAGCAGCCTCGACTCTGACGCTGGAGCCAGGCTCAGGCTCTTTGACCTCTTGATGTAGTCCCACTTATGCTCTGCCAGACGATTATTGAGATGAAGGGAATGGTTGATCAGAGCCTCTAAATCCTCTGCTGGCTCTCCCAAGGCAAGGGCATCCTTCAGCTCCTGTCAGAGACTGTGGCAGTATAGAGTGGCCAAGGCCTCCCTGTTTCAGTCACTCTTGGGTCAAGGTCCAAAACTTTTTTTAAAAATTTATTTATTAAATTTTTAGAAAATTACAAAGAATAAATGTAATAAAAAAAAGAAAAATAATGTTAATCCTCCCCCCTCTCCTTAACCCTCCCCCCCTTAACCCTTATCTAAAGAAAGAAAAAAAAGAAAGAAAGAAGAGAAAGATTGCCTGGATATCGGAGGATCCCCACATGCTCCATGGAGTTCAAAATAATTTTAATATTTATTTTTACTTTCCCCAATTACTTTATAATTTTATCTTCAAAGGACCTATATATTTAATCCCATCTTTTGTATGTATGGGAGCCAAATTTTCAAAAATATATCATATTAATTTCTTAGATTGTATGTAATTTTTTCAAGTGGAATACAACTATGCATTCCATTATTCCAACGATCAATAGTTAAATATAAATCAGATTTCCAAGTAACTGCGATAACTTTTTTGGCTACTGCCAATGCAATTTTTATAAATTTTTTCTGATACTTATTCAATTTAAGTTTCGGTATTGTCCCTTCAATGTCTCCTAATAAAAATAACACTGGACTATGTGGGAGTTGTACTCCAGTAACTTATTCCAATAAAAGTCTTAAATTTATCCAAAATGGTTGAATTTTAAAACAAGACCAAGTAGAATGTAAAAAGGTACCAATTTCTTGATTACATCGAAAACATTGGTCAGGCATATTTGAATTTAATCTATTTATTTTCTGTGGTGTTATATATAATTGATGTAAAAAATTATATTGTATTAATCTAAGTCGAACATTTATTGTATTTATCATACTATCAGTACATAATGTTGACCAACTTTTTCCATCAATTTTAACATTCAAATCAGATTCCCATTTTTGTCTTGATTTATGAATTCCAGATTCAATTGTCTGTTTTTGAATCAAATTGTACATACAAGATGTAATTTTTTTAATTTTTCCTTTTTGAATTAATATTTCTATTTCACTAGGTTTTGGCATCAACATTGTTTGACCCAGCTTTTCTCGTAAATAAGCCTTTAATTGAAAATAACAGAAAAGAGTGTTGTTTGATATTTTATATTTATTTTTTAATTGATCAAATGACATCAATATACCTCCTTCAAAACAATCACCTATATATTTAATCCCCTTTTGGAACCAATTATGTAAAAGTTTATTATTCATTGTAAAAGGAATAAGCCTATTTTGAATTAAAGTTCTTTTTGCTAATAAAGATTTCTTTATCTCATCATCCATATTTACCTTATTCCATAAATCAATCAAATGTCTTAATATAGGAGATTCTTTTTTTCCCCTTATCCATTTGGATTCCCATTTATATATAAAATCTTCTGATATGTTTTCTCCTATCTTATCTAATTCTATTCTCATCCATGCCGGTTTATTTTCATCAAAAAAAGACGCAATAAATCTAAGTTGATTTGCTTTATAATAATTCTTAAAATTTGGAAGTTGTAACCCTCCTAAATCAAATTTACACGTCAATTTTTCCAATGATATTCTTGACATCTTTCCTTTCCAAAGAAATTTCCTTACATATTTATTCAGTTCTTGAAAAAACTTCTGAGGTAATTGTATTGGTAAAGTTTGGAATAAATATTGCAAGCTAGGAAATATATTCATTTTTACAGCATTAACTCTACCTATTAATGTTATTGGTAACATCATCCATTTATCAAGATCCTCTTTTTTTTGGCACAAAAAAGAGAGGAAATGAGTGTGGCAGTTGCTTTGGATGCAGAAAAAGCATTTGATAGATTGGAATGGGATTTTTTATTTAAGGTATTGGAAAAATATGAGTTAGGAAAATCTTTTATACAATGGATTAAAACTTGAAATACTAATCCTCAAGCTAAAGTAATTACAAATGGTCAGATTTCAACGCCATTTTGCTTAACGAGGTCAACTAGACAAGGCTGACAATTATCACCTGCTTTATTTGTACTGGCAATAGAACCATTAGCTGAATTAATTAGAACAGATTCAGACATTGGGGGCTTTAGAGTTAATCAAGAAGAATATAAGATTAATTTATTTGCTGATGATGTTTTGATTTATTTAACAAACCCATTGCAATCTTTGCAAAGATTATCTATTAGATTGGAAGAATATGGGAAAGTATCAGGGTATAAAGTAAATTGGGATAAAAGTGAAATTTTACCCCTTACCAAAGGAAATTATAATCAATGTCGATTAGTAACTCAATTTCGATGGTCAATAAATGCGGTAAAATATTTAGGTATTAGAGTTGATAATGATGTAAAAAATTTATATAAACAAAATTATTTGCCATTATTAAAAAAGGTCCAAAACTTGATTACATTGTCCACCCTGTTGAATCTTCATCAAGTGGTCCAAGGCTTGGCTTATACCAGCATGGAGGTGGAACAACTTCCTCAGGGTACCCATGAATTCTTTCAAATCCAAGAAAACCTCCAACATTCATTCCCAATGCACAGTGACCCAGGACAGGGCTCTTCCAGTCAAAAAAGAGATAACGAAGGTCACCTTTCCATGCTCTGAAGAGAGCTGGGATGGCTGAAGTTCAAATACTAGTGAGCATTGAATGAGGAAGCCATGGCACAAGCTTGGGTCACCGTGGAATCTCTTGGGGGTTGGAAGATGTACTGGCTCCACAGAGGGGCCAGCTGTCTCGCCCAAGCAACTCTGGTTTCCTGCTTGTGAAAGTTGACAAACGGCTACCTGGAGGTCATGTATCAAATCAAATCCAATCAAGCTTATTTAGCATTCAAACCATACGTTCAAAATAGTGAGAGAGAAAATAAACACATATCGTTATGCAAGAAAACACATGTATAGTCCAAATCCCTGAGCAACATGCAATCTGATGCTACAGCTCCTGGCAATCCAGCCTGTCATTCCACTGGGGGGGGGGGGGGGCAGCACTGACAGGAGAGGCCAGCTCCCACGTGAGCACAGAGTCCACGCTCCACCACCTCCAGCATCGCCTCGCCTGGACTGCAGCAGCAGGCAAGCCCGCTTGAGGCCTTGTCCTCACTGAGGCCATGCCGTTTTCCTCAACTCCAGCCTGTCATTCCACCGGTCGAACACTGGGGGGGGGGCAGCACTGACAGGAGAGGCCACAGCTGGCAAGCCTTGTCCTCGCTGCAACCCAGGCTGCGCTGTCGCCTCTCTCCACCAAACAGGGGAACAGGCCTGCATTATCAATGTCCAACAGGTCTTGCAAACGCAAGAGAAACGTCCAAGACGGTCACTAAAGTTTACACTGCACGCTGCTTTTGCACACCAACTCTGATGTCTTCAAGTAGCTGACGGCAGCAGCATGGTCTGCACCCAGGTCAGCTCCTCTGAATCTCCTCTGGTCCATTTGCAGGCTTCTCCTTCTCCCAGCCATTCGCCAGCTTCACCTTCTTCGGCCCATCCACTGGCTTCACCTTTTCTGGCCTGTTAGCCGGCTGCACCTTCTCCAGCTCGCTCACCAGCTTCACCTTTTCTGGTCTGTCTACCGGCTTCTCCTTCTCTGACCCAAGTGCCAGCTTCTCCTTTTCCAACTTGTCCATTGGCCCCACCCAGCTGCTCAGAACAACGATCGGCTCATCGATGCGGTTGACCTGCTGTACCCATTTCTCGTGGGGTCCGATATAGTCCTAAGATCATTAAAAAAAAACAAATTTTAAAAAGAAAAGTGCACCTATGGTTGGCCCCCGAGAGGCTGGTGCCTTCGAGTGTGCCACCATCTAACCAAAAAATTCACTGTCATCTCACCAGAAAATTCATCTCTCTAGGTTCTGTCTGGAAATCTTCTTGCAGTGGCTGGTTGCAAAAGACGAAAGACGATGCCCTACTGGGTCCATACTGGCTCAATCATACTGTGACAAGAGTCCTTGACTAGGATGGTTTGGACCCAAATGCTGGAGTATCTGGGTCTATGCTCAAGACATGGAATAAAACTGGATCAAGAACTGAGCACAAAACAAAACGTTGGACGATATCTCTGGTTGGTCTTACAAGTGAGCACTGAGGCTCACTGAGGTTCAGGTGCTTTTCTTTTGGCGCCCAACATATGTTGTGAAATTTGCAATTAAGCAGCAGCAGTACATTGCAATATATAATAATACAAACTGCAAATTACAGTAGGAAGTATATATATTTTATAAGTTAAATTAAATAAGTAGTGCAAAAAGAGAGAAAAAAAAGTAGTGAGGTAGAGTTCATGGGTTCAATGCCCAGTCAGAAATTGGACACAGAGGGGAAGAAGCTATTCCTGAATCACTGAGTGTGTGCCTTCAAGTTCCTGTATCTTCTCCTTGATGGTAGCAATGAGAAGAGGGTATGTCCTGGGTGATGGGGGTCCTTCATGGTGGGTGCCATCTTTTTGAAGCATTGCTCCTTGAGGATGTCTTGGAATCTGGGTAGTGCCCATAATGGAGCCGACTAACTTTACAACTTTCTGCAGCTTATTTTGATCCTGTGCAGTGCCCACCCTCCCCGATACCAGACAGTGATGCAACCAGTTAGTATGCTCTCTACGGTATATCTGTAGAAATTTGTGAGTTTCTTGGTGAATACCAAAACTCCCCAAGCCCCTAATGAAATATTGCTGCTGTTGTGCTTTCAGGGCAAGACCCTTCATCAGGACAATGAAAAGAGGAAGAAGCCAGAATAGGAAGGTAGGGGGAGGGGAAGGAGTACAAGCTCAAAGGTGATAGGTGAAAACAGGTGAGGGGGAAAATGGGAGGGTGGGAGAGGGGGGAATGAACTGAGAAGCTGGGACATGATAGGAAGAAGAGAAAAAGGGCTGAAGAAGAAGGAATCTGATAGGGAAAGACAGCAGACCATGGAAGAAAGGGAGGGAGAAGAAAACCAGAGACAGGTGATAAAGGAGGGCATAACCTGGAATTGCTCCATTTTGAGGTGCAATTTTATTGTAAATTTGACATCAGTGAGATGTGAGAGCTTCATCATAGCAATGCATCAAAGCAGGCACTTCATTAATCCACAGCTTGCATTGAACTTCAAGGAGATATAAATAGATTGTGATTTGCACAGCTCCATTTTAAAAGGAAAATGAACAGCTAGCCCCAGGCCTTGTGGTAATTTAATGTAAGGTTAAGCTTTAAAGTGGCACTTTGGAGCTTCAAATTTGAATGTAATGAAAAATTTTAAACCCCCGAAACGAATGGTAAACATTCCACATTGGCCATCTGCTCTGGGCCAGAGACCTAGCTCAGTTCAATTATATCTCTTTTCTAGCTGACGTTCTGTCCAGCAGCAGAGTCCTTGTGTTCTGAGGGATTACATTCCCTCCATTCATCAACGGTCAAGATTCAAGATAGAAGATTCAAAATTCAGGATTGTTTGATGTCTTTTCCAGTAAACAAATGTAAAGAAAACTGAAATAATTGTTACTCCTGATCGAATGCAGCACAAAAAAAACAAAGATAAAGAACACAATAAATGTAAATACTTAAGATAGCTTATATACATAGATTGATTGTGTCAATAAAGAGACGCTAGGCACAGGAGTGTCTGTACAGAAGGTGACTCTGACAGGAAATGATAAAGTAGTGGTGGTTGGGGGTGTGATCAGCCTTACTGCTTGTGGAAAGTACGTATCTGGTTTTTGAGTCTTGTGGTCCTGGCATGCATGCTAGGTATCCTTCTCCCTGATGGGAGAGGGACAAATGCTATATGAGTAGGGTAGGTGGGATCCTTCAAAATTCCTATATTTACAAGCAACAGATGACCTCATTAGTCTACAAAGCTCAAAGGCCATTGGCGAGCTGGGGTGTGGCATCATTCAGCTGCACAACGGCCCTCGGGAAGAAGGTGCTTTTCAGTCTCACTGTCTGGGCTGAGATGTTTCTGTATCCCCTACCTGATGGCAGGAGATTGAACAGACAGTGTCTGGGATGGGTCTTTAATGACGTTACCAGCATTGAGAGTTGTAGATTGTCTCCAGGTCTGGTAGCTGTGTCCCAATGATGTGCTGAGCCGTCCTCATCACCCATTGGAGTGCTTTGTGAGCAACACAGACAAAATGCTGGAGGAATGCAGGCCAGGCAACATCTATGGAAAAAAATAGTCAGCATTTTGGGCTGAAACCTTTCAGCAGGACTAGAGAAAAAAAAGCTGAGGAGTAGATTTAAAATGTGGGGGGAGGGGAGAGAGAAACACAAGGCGATAGGTGAAATCTGGAGGGGGAAGGATAAAGTAAAGAGCTGGGAAGTTGATTGGTGAAAGAGACAGAAGGCCATGGAAGAATGAAAAGTGGGGAGGAGCACCAGAGGGAGGCAATGGGTGGGCAAAGGAATAAGGTCAGAGAAGGAAAAGGGTGAGGGGAGGGGGTAGGGGGCATTACTGGAAGTTCGAGAATTCGATGTTCATGCCATCAGGTTGGAGGCTTCCCAAACGGAATATATGGTGCAGTTTCTCCAATCTAAGTGTGGTCTCACATGACAGTGGAGGAGGCCATGGATAGACATATCGGAATGGGAATGGGAAGTGGAATTAAAATGGATGGCCACTGGTGGATGGAGCATAGGTGTTCAGGTCTCCCAATCTACATCGGGTCTCACCAATATTGAAGAGGCCACACTGGGAGCACTGGACACAGTATATGACCCCAACAGACTCAGAGGTGAAGTGTCACCTCACCTAGAAGGACTGTATGGGACCCTGAATGGTAGTGAAGGAGAAGGTGTAGGGGCAGGTGTAGCATTTGTTCTGCTTGCCAAGTGGGAGATCAGTGGGGAGGGACGAATGGACAAGGGAGTCATGTAGGGAGCGATCCCTGAGGAAAGTGGGTGAGGGGAAGGGAAAGATGGGCTTGGTGGTGAGATAGTGGAAGTTTCGGAGAATTATATGCTTTCAGGTGAGGCAACTCTTCACCTGTGAGTCTGTATAGTTTCTCATAAACTCTTTTTTTATTTTCTTGCCTGCAAGAAAATGAATTTCATGACATATACGTACTTAGGTAATAAATTTACATTGAACTTTGAACTTCAAACCTTTGAGAAGCAACGTGATGGAGATCATTATGCAGGGTCTAAATAGGATGCAGATGAAGACAATGCCTCTCCATAGAGAAGACCAGAATCGGAGATCATTGATAAAACTGCTAAGGAATTCAACTGAAAAATACATTGAGGGATGAGAATATGTAATCTTCTTGGATGGGTATTGGAAATGCCAGCTCACAGCTCCAGGTGATATGTCCAGTATTTAACACAATTACCTGATAACTAATCACTCTAATATTTCCTGGGCCTTTCTGTGTGAGAATTGAAGACACCAGAGACTGAAGATGCTGGAATATGGAACAATGCATATACTGCATTTCCAATCACTCTTTGCTACAGTCAGAAGTTCCCACTTGCTTCAAAAGGGCAACAATCATGCCAGTGCCCTAGAAGAGAGGATTTGCTGCCTTAATGACTATCGTCCAGTAGCACTTACATTTATAGTGATGAAGTGCTTTGAGAGGTTGGTCATGGCTAAAATTAACTACTGTCTCAGCAAGGACCTGGACCCACTGTAATTTGCCTATGGCACAATAGATTTACGGAGGATGCAATCTCACCGGCTCTTCACACGGCCATAGATCATCTGGACAATAGTAATACCTATGTCAGGATGCTGTTCATTGACTATAGCTCATTGTTTAACTTAGCCATTCTTGATAGCTAAGCTCCAGAATCTGGGCCTCTGTGCCTCCCTTTGCAACGATCCTCAATTTCCTACCTGGAAGACCACAATCTGTGAGGATCGGAAATAACATCTCCATCTCGCTAACAATCAACACTGGCGCATCTCAGGGATGTGTGCTTAGCCCACTGCTCTACTCTCTCTACACCCATGGCTGTGTGGCTAGGCACAGCTCAAATGCCATCTATAAATTTGCTGACAACTATTGTTGACAGAATTTCAGATGGTGACAAGAGGACATACAGGAGCGAGATATATCAACAAATTGAGTGATGTTGCAGCAACAACCTTGCACTCAACATCAGTAAGACCGAAGAAGTGATTGTGGACTTCAGAAAGGGAACACACACCAGTCCTCATCGAGAGAGGTCAGAAGTGGAAAGCGTGAGCAATTTCAACTTTCTGGGTGTCAATATCTTTGAGGATCTAACTTAGACCAACATATCGATGGAGCTACAAAGAAGGCATGACAGTGGCTATATTTCATTAGGAGCTTGAGCAGATTTGAATGTCAACAAATATACTTGCAATTTTCTACAGATGTACCATGGAGAGCATTCTAACTGGCTGCATCACCGTCTGGTATGGAGAGGAGCGCGCTGGGGGTGGAGCACTGCATCGGATCGAAATAAGTTGCAGGAAGTTGTAAGTTCAGTCAGCTCCATCATAGGCACTAGTCTCTGTAGTATCCAGGACATCTTCAAAGAGCGATGCCTCAAATCATTAAGGACTATGTCCATCATTAAGGACCCCCATCACCCAGGTCATGACTTGTTCTCATTGTTACCATCAGGAAGGAAGTACAGATGCGTGAAGGCACACACTCAATGATCTCAATGAACAGGACCTGGTCGGCCTGAAGTCTCAGTGCCATCTATTTGTAGCCACCCAGAGTGAAGGAATGAAGCCATTGCAGTTCACTGGGGGCATTGTAGCACGGTGTCCAGAACAAAGTCGGAGCTGCCCTTCCAATGTTTCGCTCAGCAGAAAACCAGCTCTGTCATGGCTGACTGCAGATTTTTTGTTTTTGGCTCCACTCAATGGACACAGGGCCTCAAGCTGCTGGGTCACTTGCTTCTCAGCTGCCGGAAGAAGTGGCATGCTCTGTTGGGGGCAACGTGACGGAGATGTGGCGACTGAAGATTTCAAATGGACTGAGGGATCTGGACTATATACATATACGTTTGTGTGGTTGTGTTTTTACTAATATTCTATATGTGCTTGTATATGTGAGGACTGGGCTCAAAGCCGCAGATTCGTACAGTGGGAGTTGGGTGTTGGGGCGAGGACTGGCCTCAAAGCCAATGGGTTGGGGGGGTCTGTATGATATATATGCATATTCTGTGTCATTGTATTTTTATTGACTTGTTGACTTGTATGTGCGAGGACTGAGCATCAAGCTGTGGCGTCATGGGGGGGGGGGCGCGAGTGGGTGGGCGCGTCAGGGCTCTTATTACATGATTATTATCTTGTGTGTGCTTACTGTGTGTAACTGTTGTGTCTTTGCACATTGACCCATAGTAAAACTGTCTTGTTTGGCTGTTTTCATGAGTATTCACGCATGGTTAAATGACAATTAAAACTGACATGAATTGAATTGAATTGATTCAGGAACAGCTTCTTCCCCTCTGCCATCTGATTTCTGAATGGACATTGAACCCTTTAACACTACTTCACTACCTTTTTATTTCTACTTTTGCACGATTTATTTAATTTAACTTTTATATATATATACTTACTCTAATTCATAGTTCTTTTCTATTATTATGTATTGCAATGTATTGTTACCGCAAAGACAGCACAGTTCGCGATGTATACCAGTGATATTAATCCTAATTCTGATTTTGAAAATGTATATTAGCTATCTCTCCTCTTTCTTTCTGCTCTGGGTGAAGGGTCTCAAACTGAAACATCAACTGTTTATTTTCCCTCCATAGATGCTGCCTGTCCTGAGGAGTTCCTGCAGTGCTTCTTTGTAGGTTGCTGTTTTGCAAATTGGCTGGTTTTCCCCCGTCCCCATATTTCTTCATTGACTTCTGGAGAAACATTGCTATCCTTCATGAAAATCTTCCCCAGAAATGAGTTATGAGGCCCACTAAATTAAGTTGGCTTCTTACTGTTACGTGCGCCGAGGTACAGTGAAAACTTTGCTTTGCATGCCCTCTGTAAGATCATTTCATTGAAGTAGTACAAAGGAAGTCAATAAATGAATGCAAACAAAAGTGCTACAGTTACAGCGAAGGCAGACAATAAGGTGCAAGGTGGATTGTGAGGTAAAAACTTCATCATATTGTAGTGAGGGAATGTTTATTAGTCTTAAAATAGCAGGGCAGGGCACAATGGCTTTGAGTGAGATAATGATTTTAAAGTCAACCATAGCAATTTAAATTTAGATTATTAAATAAACCTGGGATTAAAAACTAGTATTTGTCGTCAGGATTATGAAGTTAATGGTTTGCTATAAAAATTAATTGGGTTCACTGATGTACCTTAGGAGTTGAAATCATCCTCTTTACCCAGTCCAGCTTAAACATCACTCTAGAACCACAGTGAGCACTGTTGGATTAGGTAATGTAAAATTGTTATCTTTCGAGTATTTTTCTTGTAAACTTTTATCTGCTTGCTTTTAATTTTTATATAATCACTGATACAATGTAATTATTCAGTTAATTTTCTAGTAATTGCCGGGTCACCTTGCTTTACAGCACCAGCTTTAAGATTGAGGTTCAACTCCCATTGCTGTCTGTAAGGAGTGCAATCTTCTCCCTGTTACCATGTGGATTTCCTCTTGGTGCTCTGGTTTCCCCCACATCCCAAAGATGTACATTTAGGGTTAGCTATGTCAGCACCAGAAGTGTGGTGACACCTGCACATCCTCGCTGATTTGATTTGATGCAAATGATGCTTTTCACTGTCTGTTTTGATGTATACGGTATGTGACAAATAAAATGACTTTCACTTTTGTCTGATTCTGTATTTTCTAGAAGCTTCTCAGTTTTTCCTTCAGCAGATGTCACACCTCTTGAATCTAGCTATTTTATAGGTTAATTATTATCACAGGATTATTGTTATCTCTAGTCTATGAGACAACCACAACTTTTTTTTTCTGTTTTCTTTGTTCTTGTAACACTTAATAAAAAAGCCATAATCACCAAGTTTTATGTCTCATTGTTTACTTCCAAAGAATGGCTGGATAACAAAATCACTAGGATCTTCCTTACGGGCATTTATTTTACTGTGAATGCCTGCAAGAAACCAGATCTCAAGGTGACATACACTCAGAACCCACTTCATTAGTTACCTTCTGTGGCAACTATGTGGCAACTGTAACTCCTACTGCTGTAAGCAATCCACTTGAAAGTTCAATATGTCATGCATTAAGAGATGTTCTTCTGCACACTACTGTTGTAAGACATGGTTAGTTGAAGAGCTACTGTCGCCTTTCTGTCAGTTTGAACGAGTCTGGCCGTTCTCCTCTGACCTCTCTCATTAACAATATGATTTAATCCACAGAACTGCCGCTCTCTGGATGTTTTTTGTTTTTTGCACCATTCTCTGTAAACTCCAGAGACTGTTGTGCGTTAGAATCCCAGGAAATCAACAGTTTCTGAGATACTCACACCACCCCATCTGGCACCAACAACCATTCCACGGTCAAAGTCACTTAGATCACATTTCCTCCCCATTCTGATGTTTGGTCTGAACAACATCTGAACCTCTTGACCATGTGGGCATGCTTTCATGCCACATGATTGGTTGATTAGATATTTATATTAACAAGCAGGTGTACTGGTGTACTGAATAAAGTGGTTACGGAGTGGAATCAGCATCAGGTTTAATATCACTAGCATATGTTGTGAAATTTGCTAACTTTGCCACAGCAGCACAATGCAATACAAAATAATAGAAAAAAATATGAATTACATTAAGTATGTATATATAATAGTTAAATTAAATAAGCAGTGCAAAAATAGAAATAAAGAAGTAGTGAAATAGTGTTCATGGTTCAATGTCCATTCAGAAATTGGATGGCAGAGAGGAAAAAGCTGCTCTTGAATCACTGAGTATGTGTCTTCAAGCTTCTGTACCCCCTTCTGGATGGTAACAATGAGAACAAGGCATGATCTGGGTGAAAAGGGTCCTTAATGATGGAGCTGACTAATTTTACAACTTTCTGCAGCTTACTTTGATCCTGTGCAGTAGCACCCTCCCTCCCCATACCAGGTGGTGATGCAGCCAGTTAGAATGTTCTCCAAGTACATTTGTAGAAACTTAAGAGTGTTTTAGGTGACATACCAAATCTCTTAATGACTTATAGCAGCTTTCATGCTTTCTTTGCAGCTGCATTGATACTTTGGGTCCAAGTTAGATCCTCAGAGATATTGATGCCCAGGAGCTTGAAATTGCTCACTCTCTCCACTTCTGATCCCTCTATAAGACATCAGAAAATTTATAGACTGCATTTGAGCTATGCCTAGCCACATAGTCATGGGTGTAGAGAGAGTAGAGCAGTGGGCTAAGCACACATCCCTGAGGTGCGCCAAAGTTGATCGTCAGCAAGGTGGAAATGTTATCACCAATCCACAGAGATTGTGATCTGCCAGTTAGGAAATTTACTTTAAACTATGAATTTTGAGGATCCAACACAACTAAACAGGCCTTAGAAAAGGTCACTCAGTTCAAGGGCAGGAAGTGATGAGCATTGAATGCCAGCCTTGCTGATGATGCCCACATCAACCAACTGAATGGTAGCCTGCAAAAGGTAATAGACACAGCTATCTCCACCACTGAGCACATCTACAAGGAATACTGTCACAAGAAAGCAACATCCATCATCAAGTTCCCACCATCCAGGCCATGCTTTCTTCTTGCTACAGTCATCAGGAAGGAGGTACAGGAGCCTTAGAATTCACAATACCAGGTTCAGGAACAATTATTACTCCTCAACCATCAGGCTATTGAACCAGTGTGGGTTCAACTCTGAACTGATTCCACAACCTATGGACACACTTTCAATGACTATACAACTGATGTTCCCAATGTTATTTTTTTACTTATTTATCTATTATTATTATTATGCTTTTTTCTTTTTGTATTTGCACAATTTATTGTCTTTTGCACATTGGTTGTTTGTCTGTCGTTGTTTGTGTGTAGCTGTTTCATTGATTCGATTATATTTCTTTGTATTTACTGTAAATGCCTGCAAGAAAATAAATCTCAGGATAGCATATGGCAATAAATTTATGTTAATCTTCAAAATAAAGAAAAATTGGTTCCCAGGCTAAATTGGGTGTGTTTGTGTTTCAGATTCCCACAGGGTTCATTAGAATGAACCAGATAGTTATTCAGACTCATCCAGTCAGATAATCCCCTTGAATAACTAATACCTCTTTTCTCTGATTCTGCACTTTCTGGAAGGTTCTCAGTTTTCCCTGCCAGCTGTCACTTGAATCTGGCTATTTTATAGGTTAACTGTTATCACTGGAATGTTGCTTATCTCTAATCTGAGTATGAGATGTTCTTGTAACACTTGATAAAATAGCCATAATCAAAAGCTTTCTGCCTCTTACTTCACTTCTGGATCGCAAAATCACCGGGATATGACACCACTAAATTGACCTCAGAAAATGTCACTTAGTTCAAGGGCAGGAAGTGAAGGACAATGGCAATGCCCACACCATCCGACTGAACTGAAGAGAAGATTTGTTCCCAGTGTATGCCGGGTGTGTTTGTGTTTCAGATTCCCACAAGATTCATGTGAGTGATCCAAATAGCTACTCTGACTCATATTGTCAGATGATCCCTTTCAATAACAGGTGTACACACTATAGAGACTCTAAATTATTAATAACAAAGTTAGCTTCCAAAAGACTCTCATTTCAGCTTGGTCCCAGTTTTTGATGATGGGTTTGGTTATTCAAAAAAGGGAAATATTTTACATTAAAACTCTGCTTTTAGGCTTTTAGGTGCTAGTTGTGATTTAGTAACTGCCATTGGTACCTGAACCGTAAGATGGTGGCCAATTCCCAAATGTCTGATATTCCCAGCTGCACTTGGCTGTGGATGTGCTATGAGGTGGCAGCTGAGACGTCAGAAAGAGGCCCTTTCATCTTAAACACAAGAGATTCTGCAGATGCTGAAAGTCTTAAGTAACACACACAAAGCTCTGAAGGAGCACAGCAGGTCAGGCAGCATCTATGGAGGGGAATAATAGACTTGATGAAGGGTTTTGGCCCGAAATGTTGACTGTTTATTGCTCTCCATAGATGCTCCCCATCATCTTAGATAGTTATTGGAGAGGTGAGCTCTCTACTTGCAGGATCTCCAGGTGATGTGGCCAATATTATCTCCTATCCCCGTGTTACCTGGTAGTTACCATATTGATATTTGTGGCATTTTGCTGTATGCAACTGGTTAGCTATTTTCCACATTTAATCAGGAAAATATTCTCTAACCCATATAAGAATTTTGCTTAAGGCTGATCCTATAATAGTAGTAATTGGCATTAAGTCACAATAAATATGCACAAAATTGCTTTGTGTTAATGTGAATACAAATATGAATTCACAGAGACATTATTTTCAGTCTGAATTTGACAAGTTTAGAGAATGAGCAGAACGATTTACCAGGATGTTGCCTGGACTAGAGAGCATGTCTTATGACGATAGGTTAAGCGAGCTTTTCTCTTTGGAGCGAAGGAGGATGAGAGATGACTTGATAGAAGTGTGGACAAGATGATAAGATGCATAGAGTGGACATCCAGAGATCTTTTCCCAGGCAGAAGTAGCTAATACAAGGGGACATAGTTTTAAGGTGACTGGAGGAATGTACGGAGGAAGATGTCAGAGGTAAGATATTTACACAGAGAGTGGTGGATGTGTGAAACACCCTGCCGGGGTGGTGGTAGAGGCAGATACATTAGAGCCATTTAAGCACTCTTAGATAGGCACACAGATGATAGAAATGTGGAGGGAATGGTTAGAATAAGTTAAAAGGTCAGCACAACTTCATAGGTTAAAGGGATTGTATTATGCTATAATGTTCTATTTTCTGTGTTCTACAGCATGTAGACAAAATTCTGGCTTACTTTTCTATTACCAGCTGATTCTGTTGGCTTCTATTAATGAGTGTTTATCAATCCTATATTATTCTAATTAATTTAATTTAAATTCCCCAGCTGCAATGATGAGATTTGAACCTATGTGTTTGGATCAATAGTCCAGTCTCTTAAATACCCATGCAGCAATTTAGTCACACTGTTGTTGTTCTTGGGTGGTGAGGTGGTGACCTGCAGGTCACGCTTAGGCAAAATGAAGCACCTGTTTAGCCCCCCCCCCTCCCAAACCAAGGTCAGGTGAAGCCATGGGAGCAGGTGGTGATGGTGGTACAAGCAGCCGGTGCATATCACAAGTCCTGGTTCTGTGACCACTGCTGCCAGGCAGACAATCTGACAACATCTAAAGAGTATTACTAATGGCTGGGGGCGGGGGGGGGGGTCACCCGTCTTGTAAAGACACTCCCAGAAGAAGCTGATGGCAAACCACTTCTGTAGAAAAACTTGCCGAGAACAGTCATGGTCATGGATAGACAAAAGTTTAAGAAGAGCAGCGTGAAGGGGGTCTTCCCCACAGGCAGATTAAACCATGATCGACCATGCCATACCACACGGCACATAATGATGATGATGGTGTTGTTCTAATTATCATATATTCGTTACAAAAAAATTGGCAGTCTCGTAAAACAGAAATTCACCAACAGACAATATGAACCCAGTGGTAGAGATTGAAGCTTCTTCCCTTCTACATTGGTTAAGAAGAAGTTCTCAACCATAACATGGGGAGCAGAAGGAGGCTCTTTGGTCCCTTGAACCTGTTCCACCATTCACTGAAATCCCATCAACCCTCACCAACTTTTATTATAGAAACCATTCTACCTGGATACACCACGGCTTGGTACGGCAACTGCATTGCACATGACTGCGAGAAACTGCACAGAGTTGTGAACAATACCACTCAGTATATCATGGAAACCAGCCAGCCCTCCATGGACTCTGCCTATACTTCCCACTGCCTTCAGGAAAACAGCCAGCATAATCAAAGAACCATGTTCCCTGGACATTCTCTCTTCTTCTGTCTTCCATCAGGCAGAAAATGCAAAAGCATGTGCAACTAGGGTTAAGGGTAGCTTCTACAGACTCTCACTATCATATGATTGTCTTACTTTTATAAAGAAATACAATAGAATCTATGAATTCTGTTCTTATCTCATGGTCTTACGGTCTTAAAAGCTATACATAAATAAAGGCTGACAAATAACCTATGTCTAAAAGAAGACAAAATTGTGCATTTAAAAAAATAAATAGTACTGAGAATATGAGTTGTAGCATTCATGAAAGTGAGCCTGTAAGTTGTGGAATCAGTTCAGAGTTGAGGTGAGTGAAGTTATCCACACTGGTTACGGAGCTTGAAATTTGTAGGGTAATACTGCTCCTGAACTTGGTGGTGTGGGACCTAAGAGTTCTGTACCCTTTCTGGGGGTAATATAGCAAAGAGAGCATGGCCTGGAGGCTGGGGTTCTCTGATGATGGATACTGCTTTCCTGTGGCAGTGCTGCATGTAAATGTGTTGATTGGTGGGGACAGCTTTACTTGTGATGGACAGAACAATATCCACCACTTTCTGTTGTCTTTTCTGTTCCTGGGCATTAGTGTTTTTGTACCAGGCCGTGGTGCAATAACTCTCCACTGTTATCAGTGTTTTAGATGACATGCCGAATCTGTACAGACTTCTAAAGAAGTAGGGGCATTGTTGTGCATCCTTTGTGATTAGCATGGTTATTACCTGTATCCCAGTGTGAAACTGGTATCTTTTCTCTCAGTGCTCCAGCTAACACACAATCCTTTAAGCCTTCAGACTGGACATAACAAAAGACAACTCTGTTACTCCTGCACCTGACATGGCAATGATTTCAGATTTAAATGGCTTCAGGAAAACTCTACAATATCAGCAAGGCTTGCTTAGTAAGAGCGAGAAAAAATACTTGAGATTGAAATTCATTCCGATTTGTATTATTAATGAAGCAGATACAGACAAGTGAATTTAAGATAGTTTGTGATGTCATTAGATCCCTTGGATGGAATTACTGCTTTGAAATTCAATGGGAGGAATCCATTACATTTTCTCTGGAAAGGTGAAGGCTCTCTCTGTCGCTCTCTGTTTTACTTGCCTTGTTGAGAATCCCAGGTGAAGATTCAAGGAGTGCAGTTCAAGGAAACCATTCATCAGGCTGCTAAGGAGAAAAAGAGTAGATGAGGCTATGAGTGAGTCTGTGGATTCCCAGAGTCAGTAAAGGGCGAGACGCATGAAGTATTCAGCTTTGTGAAGATAATTTAAGACGAGGGACTTTGCGCTGGTCTTCATCTGGGGACAGTGGAGGATGTGGACACCACCCAGCAGGTAGAGGGTTTATGGAATTTATGCCATTCAAGGATAAGGCTCCATCCTTAATGTAAGTCTACAAAAGTACCATGTCCATACAGTAAATGGCTTCTGCTGGAATACCAGCCTCACAAGTGGAAAAGACTGTACAGCATCCCTCATTGTATTGGAATCAATGAACAATTAACAAACGGAGTAACTACTAACCGAAGAACTTAAGGCTGCAATGATGATGGGCTAATAATGTGCCAACATGGGATACACTGAAGTAAGAATACTACATTTCATTTTATAATGTATTCATTTTGAAACCATTTCCACCATATAGGGAACAACACCAGCAAAGGCCAACTGTGGGCTGTTCCCATTTTGTGAACTTTATTGAATTTTGAGCATAACAAGTTCTTAAATGGTGTTGAATGAACGGAGTCTGAAACTGAATTTGTGAGCAATAGGACTATGAAAATTGACACACACAAAATGCTGGAGGAATTTGGCATCTATGGAAAAGAGTAAGCAGCCCACATTTCGGGCCAAGACCCTTCATTGGGACCTGCAAGGGTCTCAGCCCATTGACCCCTTTTATTCCTCTGCATAGATGCTTCCTAACCTGCTGGATTCCTCCGGGGGGTGGTGTGTGTGTGTGTGTGTGTGTGTGTGTGTGTGTGTGTGTGTGTGAGTGTGTGTGTGTGTGTGTGTGTGAGTGTGTGTGTGTGGGTGGGTGTGTGTGTGTGTGGGTGTGTGTGTGTGTGTGTGTCTGTGTGTGTGTGTGTGTGTGTGGGTGTGTGTGAGTGGGTGTGTGTGTGTGTGTGTGTGTGTGTGTGTGTGGGTGTGTATGTGTGTGTGGGTGTGTGTGTGTGTGTGGGTGTGTGTGTGTGTGTGTGTCTGTGTGTGTGTGTGTGTCTGTGTGTGTGTGTGTGTGTGTGGGTGTGTGTGTGTGTGTGTGTGTGTGTCTGTGTGTGTGTGTGTGTGTGTGTGTGTGTGTGGGTGTGTCTGTGTGTGTGTGTGTGTGTGTGTGTGTGTGTGTGTGTGTGTGTGTGTCTGTGTGTGTGTGTGTTGCTCAGAAATTCCAGCATCTGCAGAAGCTCTTGTGTTTGTGAGAATATAAAGAATATTATTTGTTTGACGAACAAGTTTTTTCTTTTATACATGGCGGTAATGTAGCATTAGTGCTTCCTGGGGCTTATTGCTGTTTCTGGTGCCATGAGACCATAAGACATAGCAGCAAAATAGGCTATTCGGCCCATCAAGTCAGTTCCGCCATTTTCTCAGAATGCTGAGCAGTTTCTTGTGACCTTGACTCCAATGGTCATATCATCCTCTGCATTTGTTGCATAGAAGAGAAGAGCTGTAATGAAGCAAAAAAAAATTTCTATTACTGGAGAGTTTCCTGTTTTGGGGAGGTGGGTGAGGTTACACCTGTGAGAGATTAAGCAGAACTGTTCTGCACTCCCGATGGTTTTTTAGAATGGATATAATCTCACTGAAATATATGGAAATCTGAGCCATTTAACAGGGTTAGATCTGTGCCATTCAAGTCTGGCGATGCAGAACCTTACATGTACGACTTATAGAATGCCACTTTAAGAGTGAAAAGAAATTCTGTGTGAAATTAGAGATACAGCCAAAGCACGGCAGTGTGGCATGGTTTGCATGCCTTTACTTCCTATAAGGCAAAATCTAACAGCATAAATGGCAGTGATGCTGCACCCGCTAGTGAGCTCAATGCCTTTTATACATGCTTTGAAAGAGAGAATAACGCTACACCTACTCGAATCCCCACAGCATCTGATGACCCTGTGATCTCTATCTCAGAGGCTGGTGCATTTCGAAATCATCCATAAACTTCATTATTCCAGGGTAACAGACACAAAATGCTGCAGGAACTCAGCAGATCAGGCAGCAACTATGGAAATGAATAAACAGTTGACGTTTCTGGCTGAGACCTTTCATCGGGTCTGGAAAAGAAGGAGGTGGGGGGGTAGAATAAGAAAGTGGAAAGGAGGGGAAGGAGTACAGGCTGACAGGTGGGTGGCATGGGAGGATGAAATAAGAAGCTAGGAGGTGATATGTGGAAAAGATCAAGGGTTGTAGAAAAGCTTGTTATCTTTTGCACACTGGTTGAACGCTCAAATTGGTGTGGCCATTCATTAATTCTGTTATGGTTATTATACTACACATTTATTGAATATGCCCACGAGACAATGAATCTCAGGACTATATACGAGGGGTGATTGATAAGTTCATGGCCCAAGGTAGAAGGAGTCAATTTTAGAAAACCTAGCACATTTATTTTTCAACATAGTCCCCTCCTACATGTACACACTTAGTCCAGCGGTCATGGAGCATACAGATCTCTACCTCGTAGAAGTGGTCCACAGCAGGGGCGATTGATATGTTTGTGGCCCAAGGTAGAAGGAGATGAGTTATTAGCTTCAAACTTTCTGCATTTTCACCCAAAGAGCTGGACTGCACGTGCATGTAATGAGAGTGTCTTGGACCTCCAGGTGGTCCACAGTAGGGGTGATTGATAAGTTCATGGCCTAAGGTAGGAGATGAGTTATACAGCTCTCATTACATGCATGTGCATTTCAACTCTTTGAGTGAAAATGCTGAAAGTTTAAAGTTCATAACTCATCTCCTTCTACCTTAGGCCACAGACATCAATCACTCCATACTGTGGACCACTTCTGGAGGTCCAAGACGCTGACTGTAGAAAGAAGGGATCCATATGCTCCACAACTGCTGGACTAAGTGTGTAAGTGTAGGAAAAATAACGTGCTGGGTTTTCTAAGTTTGACTCCTTCTACCTTAGGCCACGAACTTATCAATCACCCCTCGTATGGTGACATATGTACCTTGGTAATAAATTTACTTTGAGCTTTGAAGAAGGAATCTGATAGGAGATGTGAGTGGACCATGGGAAGGAGGAGGGAACCCGGGGGAGGTGATAGGGAGGAGAAGAGAAGAGATAAGAGGGGAAGGCCAGTGGAGAACAGAAGAAGAGTGAAAGGGAAGGTGGAAAATTACAGGAAGTTGGAGAAATCTCATTTTCATTATTCCTTTTTTGTGATATTTATGTTGTAATATGTAGTAATTTTCTGTCTTTGCACTGCACTTCTGCTGTAACACAACAAATTTTATGTCATATATAACAGTGACAATAAATCTGAATCTGTTTCTAATACTGGCTAGATGCAAAGTTGATACTTTCCAATGCTTTGCTATTTAGAACCAAAAGTCACAGTCAAGAGAAGTGTTGGCTATTCAGTTAAGAGAATTTTCTTCACCCAGAGAATAACCAATCTTTGGAATTCAAGAGAGCCATGGAGACTCAGTCATTGAATATATTCAAGGTAGATGGAAGGGAGAATTGCTCCCAGATACAAGATCAGTATAACAACGATGAAACACATTGTCCACTGTGTTTTTATTCTAATTGTATACATTTGTGTAATTCATGTTTTGTTATGAATAATGTCCATGTGATCCTGTTTGCCTGTGATGGTGCTGAAGTAAGTTTTATTTATTTAGAGATACAGTTCAGAGCAGTCCCTTCCATCCTAACGAGCTATACTGTCCAGCAACCTACCTATTTAACACTAGTCTAATCACAGGATAATTTACAATGATCAATTAACCTACTAATCAATACATCTTTGGACTGTGGGAGGAAACCCAGCTGTTCATGGGCAGAATGTACAAATTTCTCACAGATGACTCTGGAATTGTCTTCTGAACTACAGAATATCCCAAGCTGTAATAGCATTGCGCTAACCACTATGCTACCATGGTGCCCTTAAACTCTACAATGTACTTGTGCATAAGATGATTTTGACTTTGACTCGGAAAGAGAGTAAGGGTGAAAGGCAATAAATCAGTCTGGAGGTCTATAAGCATCGGTGACAGGTCTTCTGTTGTTTGTGATATATATCAATGATCTGGATAGATTGGTGGAGTTAGCAAATTTGCAGATGACACCAAGGCTGGTGGAGTTGTGGACTATCAAAAGAAACAAAGGAATATAGATCAGTTTCAGATATGGGCAGAGAAGAGGCATTTGAAGTTTAAGAATATTCCAAGTGTGGTCTGACTAAAGTATTACAAAGCTCCAGTGTGATTTCCTTATTTTTATATTCAACACCCCCACTAATGAAGGCAAGTATGCCTGAGCCCAGCACATAAATGCAATTATGAGGAAAGCACAGCAGCGCTCTACTTGCTTAGGAATTTGCGATGATTTGGCATGACATCTAAAACTTTGACAAACTTCTATAGATGTATAGTGGAGAGCATATTGACTGGCTATACCACAGCCTGGTATGGAAACACCAATGCCCTTGATTGGAAAATTCTACAAAAAGTAGTGGATACAGCCCAGTGCAACGCGAGTAAAGCCCTCCCCACCTTTGAGCATATCAACATGAAACGCTGTTGCAGGAAAGCAGCATCCATCATCAGAGACCCCACCACCAAGGCCATGCTCTCTGCTCACAACCATTACCCCACAACCATCAGGAAGGAGGTGCAGGAGCCTCAGGATTCACACCACCAGGTTCAGGAACAGTTATTACCCAACAACCATCAGGCTCTTGAACCAAAGAGTATAACTTCACTCAACTTCACTTGCCCTATCATTGAAATGTTCCCACAAACTATGGACTCACTTTCAAGGACTCTTCACCTCATATTCCTGGTATTTATTGATTAATTATTTATTATTTCTTTCTTTTTGTATTTGCACAGTTTGTTGTCATTTCAGAATTCAAAAATTCAAAGTTCAAAGTACATTTATTATCAAAGTATGTATAAACTGTACAACCTTGAGATTCCCTGCTGTACTTGACCTTTCCAAATTGGCTCGGCACTTATATCAATCCAGCCTCGCTCCCAATTTCGGTGGATAAGCTCTGAAACTCCTCTGCACCGACTCCTCTCTGATTCTCTCACTTCAACTCCAACTTCGTTCGCGGCAGAGCAATTGATTCAAAGAGAGAGAAGAGAGCTTGGCATACGTCAGGGAGAAGAGTTTAAAAAGGGAGCGCTTCATGGGGCTTGATGCATTAGTGGTGGACCAATCAATTCAAAGAAAGGGAGAGCTTTGAACACATCAGGAAGAAGAGTTTAAAACAGGAGTGTTTCGTGGGGCTTGGTGCATTAGCAGCAGACTAATCGATTCACAGTTCATTAGCAGGAGTGAATAAAAGTAAAGCAGGTTCAAATCAGAGTGGTCATTGTATGAGTGGACCAGCATAGGAGTGGGAACTTGAGGCTTTGTTGGAGAGGCACAGGTAAGTAGCAGGTAAGGCTTTTGTAGTGGATGAATTAAACATCACTAAATTACAGCTAATTCAATGAACCCAAAATCTGGAGGAACTCAGCAGTCCAGGCAGCGTCTATGGAAAAAGGCACAGTTGGCATTTTGGGCCAAAACCAAGTACACAAGTTGGAGCTCACCGTTTCCCCTGCGCCGATCCTCCTTCAATCTCCCCGGGCTTCATCGAATCATAGCCCTGCTTGAGGTTGAGTCCTACAACCTCTTCTCTTTGGCATCTTCTCCCTTCATCTCCTACCGAACAAAAGAGCCAGCTCACACCAGTGAAAACACGCTCCCGTCATTGGACGGCTCACATCCCAAAGTACCCGTTGTTTCTAACCATAACCCCTACTGTTTTCTCCAAGACACTCTGGAAGGTTACAGGGATTCCCAATATGCCCTGGGGCACCTTTTAAAATTGGAGGAATCCCAGCGGACATATAAATGCCATCTTCTCTCTGTCAGCCTCACTCATGGGGATCTGGTAATATCCACTCCTCAAATCCAGCACACTGAACCACTTCGCACCACTCAGACAGGCCAGCGCGTCTTCAATCCTCGGAACTGTATATTGATCGGGGATGGTACACTTGGACTAAAGGGCTAGTAAAGAAAAAGCAAAAAAAAAGGAAAAGGGCCCATTTTAATGAAACAATCTAATGTGCACGTTGGAGCTGCGGTTTCCCCTTCGCTGATCCTCCTTCGATCTCCCCAGGCTTTGTCAAATCATGGCCCTGCTCTGGGTCGAGTCCTACAACCTCTTCTCTCTGATGTCTTCTCCCACCAATCAAAAGACCCCCCTCACACCAGTGTCAGGCACACACTCCCTTCATTGAATGGCTACATTCCAAAGCACCCATCATCTCTAACCATAACCCAAACACAGAAAGACCCTTACGTTAGCAGTGAAACCTTTCCCAGGGTGTCACATAAAGAAAAAAACTAAAGATAAAAAAGAGAAAAGACTGGAGTGATGAAAAATCAAGTGCAAAAGAGAAGAAGATTACAAGATTTTAAAAGCACAATGAGTGTAAGGCTACCTTAATTAAATGCCCATGGTATTCAAAACAAGGTCAGTGAATTTGTGGTACAAATCAGTAGAAAGGGGTATGATTTACTGGCCATTACAGAGACATGGTGCAGGGTGGAGAGGATTGGAAATTAAGTATCCAAAGATATCAGGTAGTACAGAAGGATAGGCAGGAAGGTAAGTGAGGTGGAGTAGCTCTCTTAATTTAAAATTAAATCAGGGCGATAGTGAAAGATGATAGAAGATCTAAGGAACAGAATGTTGAATCCATCTGGGTAGAGATTAGGAATAGTAAAGGGAAAAAAAATCACTGGTGGGAGTTGTCTATTGGCCACCGAATAATAACATTACAGTGGCACAGGCAATAAACCCAGAAATATCTGAGGCATGTAAGAATGGAACAGCAGTTATTACGGGGGACTTTAGCTTGCACATAGATTGGGTGAATTAAGTTGGCAAACTTGAGGCATTCTTGAGGAGGACTTCATAGAACGTTCTGTGATGGCTTTTTTGAACAGCATGTTACTGAGCCTACAAGACAACGTACTATCATAGATCTGGTCCAGTGCAATGAAACAGGTAAAATTTGTGATCTTTTAGTTAGGGATCCTCTTGGAAAGAGTGATCACAGTACATTTTTCATGATACTCAACAAAAGTACATTCCAGTTAAAATCAAGGACAATAAGGGTGGGGAGAGCCAGCCTTGGATAACTAAGGAAATAAAACAAGGTATCAAATTAAAAACTCATGCATACAAAGTCGTCAAGAGTAGTGGGAAACTGGAAAATCGGGAAAACCTTAAAAAGTAACTAAGTACCACTAAGGAGAGGGAAGATAGATTATGACAAATATAAAAACGGATAGTAAAAGATTTTATAATTATATAAAGTGGATAAAGGTGCCAAAAGTGAATGTAGGTCCCTTGGAGGATGAGAAGGGGGAATTGATATTGGGTAATGAGGGAATGGCCAAGGCTTTGAATGACTATTTTGTGTCAGTCTTCACAGTGGAGGACACATCTAACATGCCAAAGAGAGACATTATGGATGCGATGGGAGGTGAGGGTCTCGATACAATGGTTATCACTAAAGAGGTAGTGCTGAGCAAACTTGTGGCCCTTAAGATAGACAAGTCCCCTGGTCCTGAAGGAATGCATCCTAGGCTACTGAAAGAAATGGCAGAAGTTATTGTAGAGGCTTTGGTGATAATGTATCAAAATTCTCTGGAATCTGGGCAGGTCCCGGCGGATTGGAAGATGACAAATGTCACGCCACTGTTCAAAAAATTATGTAAGCAGGTAACTATAGGTCAGTTAGTTTGACGTCTGTAGTTGGGAAGATGCTTGAAGTTATCATTAATGAAGTAATAGCGAGGCATCTGGAAAGAAATGGATCCTTCAGGCAGATGCAGCATGGATTCAGCAAAGGTAGACCCTGTTTGACAAACTTACTGGAGTTCTTTGAGGATATAATGAGCACAGTGGATAGAGGGGAACAGATGGACATTCTTTACTTGGATTTCCAGAAGGTGTACGATTGGGTGTCACATAAAAGACTTATCCGTGAGACAAGGATGCATAGAGTTGGGGGTGATTTATTAGCATGGATAGAGAATTGGTTAACTAATAGAAAGCAGAGAGTTGGAATGCATGGGTGTTACTTTGGTTTGCAATCAGTGGTGAATGGCGTTCCGCAGGGGTTGGTGCTGGGCCCACAACTGTTCACGATATACATTAATGATCTGGAAGACAGGACTAAGTGTGGTGTATCTAAGTTTGCTGATGACACTAAATTGAGTGGAAAAGCAAATTGTGCAGATGATACAGAGAGTCAGCTGAGAGATATAGATAGTTTAAGCAAGTGGGCAAGGGTCTGACGGATGGAGTACAACATTGGTAAATGTGAAGTCATCCACTTTGGAAGGAAAAATGAAAGAGCAAATTGATTATTTAAGTAGTAAAAAATTGCAGCAAGTTGCTGTACAGAAGGACTTGGGAGAGCTTGTGCATGTATCACAAAAAGGTTGGTTTGCAGGTGCAGCAGGATATCAAGAAAGCGAATGGAATATTGGTCTTCATTGCTAGAGGGATTGAATTTAAGAGCAGGGAAGTTATGCTGCAACTGTACAGAGCACTGGTGAGGCCACATCTGGAATACTGTGTACATTTCTGGTCTCCTTACCTGAGGAAATATATACTGGCTTTGGAAGCGATGCAGAGGAGGTTCACTAGGTTGATTCCAGAGGTGAGGGGGTTAGACTATGAGGGGAGATTGTACTCACTGGAATTTAGAAGAATGAGAGGAGATCTTATAGAAACATATAAAGTTATGAAAGGGATAGATAAGATAGGGGCAGGAAAGTTGTTTTCACTGGGAAGTGAGACTAGAACTTGGGGACGTAGCCTCAAGATTCAGGGGAGTAGATTTAGGTTGGAGATGAGGAGGAACAGCTTTTCCCAGAGAGTGGTGAATCTGTGGAATTCTCTGCCCAGTGAAGCAGTGGAGGCTACCTCAGTGAGTATATTTCAGACAAGGTTGGATAGATTTTTGCATAATAGGGGAATTAAGGGTTATGGGGAAAAGGCAGGTAGGTGGAGATGAGTCCATGACCAGATCAGCCATGATCTTATTGAATGGCAGAGCAGGCTCGACGGGCCAGATGCCCTACTCCTGTTCCTTTTTCTTATGTTCTTATCTCCGGCTCTGACTCCGCCTTGACCACGGTCCGAACACTTTTCCTCGAGCATGCCATGCATGTATACCCTAGACAGGGTAGACAGTCAGAGTCTGTTTCCCAGGGTAGAAATGACAAGCTTTTAACATTGGAGGGAGGAAGTTTAAAAGTGATGTAAGGGGCAAGTTTTTTTTTACAGTGTGTGGCACGTTCCTGGAATGGATTACCAGGGTAGTATTGGAATACAGCAGTTTGGTGAAGTTTAAGTGTCTTTGAGACAGATCCATGAATATGAAGGGAATAATGGGATACAGATGATAAACAGGAGGAAGGCAGTTAGCATAAAATGGCGCCAATATCAACAGAATATCGTGGACCAAAGGGCCCATCCAATGCTGTACTATTTTATGTTCCATGCTGATCACCCATGATGTTATTGAATGGCAGAGCAGGCAATGTTCAAAGTAAAATTTATTATCAAAATACATACTGTATATGATACCATATACTACCTTGAGAGTCATTTTCTCACATGTTATTACAGGAAAATAAATAAGAATTTATGAAAACTACATAAACAAAGACTGACAAGCAACCAATATGCAAAAGAAAACAAACTGCATAAATAAAAATTAATACCGAGAAGAGTTGAAAAGAGTCCTTGAAAGTGTGCCTGTAGGTCATAGAATGAGTTCAGAGTTACAGTGATTGGAGTTATTCACTCTGATTCAGGGTCCTGATGTTTGTAGGGTAATAACTTCTCCTGAACATGGTGGTGTGGGACCTAAGGCCCCTGTACCTCCTGCTCAATGGTAGTAGCGAGAAGAGAGCATGTCTTGGATGGTGGAAGTCCTTGATGATGGATGCTGCTTTCTTGCTCCATATAAATATGGTCAATGGTGGCAAGAGCTTTGCCTGTGATGGACTGGGCTGTATTCACCACTTTCTGTGTTCCTTTCTGAGGGGCTGAATGGCTGACATTTGGTTCTATTTCTGGTGTAATCTTCATGCACTCCCAAAACCAACATAGGATACTTGAAGTGTCTTTCAATGACCATGAATGTTCTTGGCAAATTCCTCTACAGAACTGGTTTGCCATTGCCTTCTTCTGAGCAGTGTCATTACGAGTGACCTCCATCAATACTCTTCAGAGATTGTCTGCCTGGCGTCAGAGGTCACATAACCAGGACTTGTGATCTGCACCGGCTGCTCATACAACCATCCACCACCTGCTCCCATGGCTTCACCTGACCCTGATTGTCGGGGGGGGGGGGGCTAAACAGGTGATACACTTTGCCAGAGGGTAACCTGCAGGCTAGTGGAGGGAAGGAGCACCTTACGCCTCCTTTTGTAGACATGTATCTCTACCCTGCCACCACATAATAAAGATTAGATTATCATTTCTGGTGATGTTTAGTATGAAGCTAACATTAGCTAGCACACTGGCACCTGCTGTCTCCATATGAGAGCAGACTGTGCCTTGTTTTAACTTCAGATCAGAAAGACAATACTTCAGGAGATTTTTTTTTCAAACTGCAAATGCTGGAAATCTAAAAAAAATGGAACCTGCTGGGGAAAAAAGAGCTTTGCTGAGTTCCTCCAGCAGTTTGTATGACCAGCTTATCACTTGTCAGCTCCCGCTCCAACCCTTCCCCTCCACGTCTCTTTACTGTCTCTCTCCCCGCTACTGTCATCCACATGAAGTCTAAACCCGAAACGCCGATTGTCAGATGCTGCCTGACCCGCCGAGTTCCTCCAGCGTCTCCAGATTCCAGCATCTGCAGTCTCCCGTATCTCTACACTAAAAACCCCACTCCGTTCTATTACGATCCTACTCCATTGCTACCGGCTACCGGCGCTTTCCTGAGGTAAAAGTCGAGAGACTCCAGGCAGCTATGACGAGCATCACGGCAATCGGCTGAAGAGAAGCCTCCACCGTGGACAATGGGTGGCGAGCGTGATGCTCAGTTTAACGTCTCCAGAGTGTCGGACAGTGCTTGTCAATACAGGTGTCAATTCACTACGCTCCGCTTTACTAGGCATCCTGTCCTAACCCAGTTGCACAAACCAGGATCAGATGACCATGTAGGGTTACGCATTCCTGTTCTGAGATACTTATCGGAATGGCTGCTAATAGAACGGCCCGCGAGGGTCCCTGAACGGCTTGGCAAAAGGATTGCGTCGCCAGCAACTGTCTGCTCCCACGTAAAGCAAGAGGAGTGGCCACGGGCTCATTATAATATCAGCTGCAGGGGCTGGCACAATCGCAGACACCTATAGCAGTAAGGAGTGAGGGTCCTTTAAGTGCAGAACACATTAATCTGTCATGGGTTGATTCTTCATTCCTGATTTGCCTCTGTGCGCTCATACAGACACACTCACACACACACACACTCACATATATATACACACACACATACACACACACACACACACACACAAACACTCACACACACACACACACACACATACACACACACACACACACACATACATACATACTCTCCTCTCTCACACAACTGAGCATCGCCAATGGTCTGCCGGATCTGAGCCACACGGAGTGGTCTTTCAAGATGGGAAATACCCCTTCTCAAGGCATGTCATCCAAATCTCCATGCATTGTTAAATAGCAGGTATTTATTTGTGTTCTGAAATGCAGCGTTGCTGGTGACTTGTACTGGGGGAAATCTGTTAATTCTGACAGGGAACTGACTGGCTCTGTTGACGCTAGTGAGAAGAATGAAAGGGGGTTTTTCCCAACTCCCTTTCAGGTAAGTGGGAAAGGGAAGCTCTGACAAAAAAAAATCATTTTACCTCAGCTCACTATCTGTGTACTGCATGCCGGAAGGGTACTGATCGTGTTAATGTACAATGTCGTTTGCTTTTTTTCTCACTCTCGTGGTATCACTGAAACTGGTTGAGAAGGTGTCTGGGCTCCTCAGTATAGGAGGGTCCGCCTGCTTCTCTCTCTCCTTTCCGCTGTGTTTCTGTCTCACTATTTTTGTGGTGCTGTTCCCCGAACACAATGGCAAAAAACTGATACTCACCGCTGCCGAGCACGGAGGGGATATCTGTCATGGCACTGGGCACGCTCGGTGCATTGCCTGGATCTGCGTATTTGCTAGGCGTTGTATGATCACCGGTGTCCGTTGCCAGACAGATTAACTGACATGTTTTATACGAGACCAAAGCTACCTGTGCAGAATGAGGGTCTGAGGATGCTTTGGCCTCCCTGGCAATACGTCTTGCTTATTAAATATAATTTGCAGCTATTTCCATGAATTGCAATTTCCCATTTTGCAAATAAAAATGCGCGTTTTATTTTGGATGAAGTACACGTGTGCGTCAGTATATGGGTGGTGTGTGTGTCTGTCTGTCTGTCTGTGCGTGCGCGCGCGTGCCTGCCGGTAAACTCGTTTATCTGAGCGCTCGCTTCAGTCCACCCAACAAGGTGTGTCCAGTCACCGGTCGGGCCCTGGGATCGGTGGTGGAGGTTAGGTGGGTGTATGGTGGTACTAGTGGGGGTAGGAGGGGAGGTTGTCATAGAGGACAGAGGCAGGGTAGGTGCAAATGACAGTACCGATCAAATCCCCCACCTCCTCTCTTTAACCGGCGCCCAGTCGCATGGGCTTGTCTCCACTGGAATGGCTGTGTTAATAATTTATCCCGTTCCAAACCACCCCCTCACCCTCCTGTGAAAATGGACCGACGTTGGGATCGGGTGATGGGGTGCTCCGGGCGTGTACCAATCCCACGATTTTAAGGGGGCGTTGTTCTCAGCGGCGAAGATAGGACGCGCCTTTGGGAAACAGTTCATAAATAAAGTTGCTGCACGGTTTTGTTGTAATTATCCAGGACACTTACAAGCGGTGCTGAAGGGAAGCTACTTGACGCCGTTCCAGCACCGGCTTCCTCTCATAGCCTAAGCAAGCTAGAGATACCATTGGTACTGTACGGGGTTTCATAAAGGGTCTGATAGTGAGGTTCAAAGTCACACAGGAAGCAATTGAAGAAGAACTGATGTAGAATAATCGGCCGAAGGGCCAGAGGTGACATGGGATTGCTTGCACCCCGCGAGTTGTTTTGATCAGGAACACACTGCCCGGAAAGGGCGAGCGACAGACGTATAACTTCCGAAAGCGACTTGGAATGATTGAGGAGGCGTGAAAATGGCACGGAGGTGGGAAGGAGCCGAGGAGGGCGACTTCTACAGAGCCGACACATTTGACAATGGCCCAAGTGGTTTCCCAGCCTGT
Source organism: Hypanus sabinus (assembly GCF_030144855.1). Taxonomy (NCBI): domain Eukaryota; kingdom Metazoa; phylum Chordata; class Chondrichthyes; order Myliobatiformes; family Dasyatidae; genus Hypanus; species Hypanus sabinus. The sequence goes on from NC_082738.1 coordinate 67,913,391, forward strand.
ACCATCCGCCATTCTATTAAACAGTGCAGAATGTGATTAATAATTCATGCTGTTGTTCGTGGAAAAGGAACCCAGAGAAAACAGCAAAATTGTATTTATTGGCATTAGAAACATAGAAAATAGGTTTAGGAGTAGGCCCTTCGGCCCTTCCAGCCTGCACCGCCATTCAGTATGATCATGGCTGATCATCCAACTCAGAACCCTGTACCTGCTTTCTCTCCATACCCCCTGATCCCTTTAGCCACAAGGGCCATATCTAACTTCCTCTTAAATATAGCCAATGAACCGGCCTCAACTGTTTCCTGTGGCAGAGAATTCCACAGATTCACCACTCTCTGTGTGAAGAAGTTTTTCCTCATCTCGATCCTAAAAGGCTTCCCCTTTATTCTTAAACTGTGACCCCTCGTTCTGGACTTCCCCAACATCGGAAACAATCTTCCTGCATCTAGCCTGTCCAATCCCTTTAGAATTTTATACGTTTCAATAAGATCCCCCCTCAATCTTCTAAATTCCAGTGAGTATAAGCCTAGTCGATCCAGTCTTTCTTCATATGAAAGTCCTGCCATCCCAGGAATCAATCTGGTGAACCTTCCCTGTACTCCCTCTATGGCAAGAATGTCTTTCCTCAGATTAGGGGACCAAAACTGCACACAATATTCTAGGTGCGGTCTCACCGAGGCCTTGGACAACTGCAGTAGAACCTCCCTGCTCCTGTACTCAAATCCTTTTGCTATGAATGCCAACATACCATTTGCCTTTTTCACCGCCTGCTGTACCTGAATGCCCACCTTCAATGACTGGTGTACAATGACACCCAGGTCTCGTTGCACCTCCCCTTTTCCTAATCGGCCGCTGTTCAGATAATAATCTGTTTTCCTGTTCTTGCAACCAAAGTGAATAACCTCATTTATCCACATTAAATTGCATCTGCCATAAATTTGCCTATTCACCTAACCTATCCAAGTCACCCTGCATCCTCTTAGCATCCTCCTCACAGCTAAAACCGCCACCCAGCTTCGTGGCATTATTGTTGTGGCAGTCACTTAATGAAGGAACTTGTTTCATTTATATGGATTACGTACTAGATCAGACTCATTTATGTGGCAATAATCAGACCTCAAAGAATATTAGTTGAGCATTTATTGACATGGGAATAGGTCTTGGCTGTTTGAAATTGCATGTGAATTGGAGCAGGGTTAGCGTAGAACATAGAAATTAGAACATTACAAAGCAGTACAGACCCAATGTTGTGCTGACCTTTTAACCTAATCTAAGATCAATCTAACCTTCCTTTCCACATCATTCTCCATTTTTCTTTCATACACGTGCCCATCAAGAGTCCCTAATGTATCTGCCTGTAACACAATCACCACTCTCAGTGTAAAAAAACTTACCTCTGATATCCCCTGTATATTTTCCTCCAATCATATTAAAATTATGCCCCCTTGTGTATTAGTCACTTCCACCCTGGGAAAACATCTCTGGCTACCCACTCGATCAATGCCTCTTTATCATTTTATACACGTCTATCAAGTCACCTCTCAACCTTCTTTCCAGAGAGAAAAACCTTAGCTTGCTCAACCTTTCCTCACAAGACATGCTCTCTAGACTATACAGAATCCTGGAAAATCTTCTCTGTATTCTCTCTAAAGCTATGCACTCTATCTATGTCTCTTATCATCTTGTACATCTCTATGAAATCACCTCTCACTTTCTTTCACTCCAGACAGAAAAGCCCTAGTTCACTCAACCTTTCCTCATAAGGCATCCCTTCTCATTCAGGCAACATCCTGGTATATCTTCTCTGCACCCTCTCTAAAGCTTCCCCATCCTTCCTATAATGAGGTAACCGGAACTGAAAACAATACTCCAAGTGTGGTCTAACATAGAGTTTTCTATAGAAATGCACCGAATATGACTATGATCACCCACGTCATATGACATGGCACATAATGAGCAGATATGTATATTATATATTATAGTGAGATAGTGTTCATGAGTTGGTTCATTGTCCATTCAGAAATCTAATGGTGGAGAGGAAGAAGCTGTTTCTGAAACATTGAGTGTGTGTCTTCAGGGTCCTATATTTCCTCTCTGATTGTAGGAATGAGAAAAGAGATGTCCTGGGTGATGGGGGTCCTTCATGATGGATGCCACCTTCTTGAAGCATCACCTTTTGAAGATGTCCTTGATACTGGGGAGGGTAATCCCCACGGTGGAATTTACAACCTTCTGCACATTTTTCCAAAACTGTGTTTGAATATCTACACATCCCATTGTCTAAATTCACGCAGTTGTTGTTTGTGTATCTATTGGCTCTTTAACCATATTTCAAACAACTTCACAGCCATTTCGTACAGCCCATGTTATAATTCAGGAAATGTAGCAGCCATGTGTGCTCAGCAAGCTTCCGCAGACAAATGCATCAGAATAGAGGGACATCACTTTAGTTCAGAGATGGGGAGGACTTTCTTTAGCCAGAGGGTGGTAAATCTGTGGAATTCATTGCCACAGAAGGCTGTGGATGTCAAGTCATTGGGTATATTTAAAGCAGAGGTTGATAGGTTCTTGATTGGTAAGAACATCAAAAGTTACAGGACAGTGGGGTTGAGAGGGCAAGTAAATCACGCATGATGGAATGATGGAGCAGGCTTGATGGGCTGAATGGTCTAATTCTGCTCATTTGTCTTATGGCTTTCTGGTCTTATGGTCAAGCATCGGCCAGAACACTGGAGATAACTCGACCACATGTTGAATAGGGCCAACAGGATTTTTTAAAAGCCCTCTGGTAGTACTGGTGTTGGGGGAGCTGGCTTAGATTCAGTGCCCATGTCACTCAAAGTTCAAAGTAAATTTATTATCAGAGTATATATATGTCACCAGATACTATCTTCAGATTCATTTTCTTGCAGGCATTCACAATAGAACAGAGAAATACAATAGATTCAATGAAAAACCATACACAAAGACTGTCATACAACCAATGTGCAAAAAGAAGACAAATGTGCAATTAAAAAATAGTAAATAAATAATACTGAGTTGCCGAGTTTTTGAAAGTGAGTCCATAGTTGTGGAATCAGTTCAGAGTTGAGGTGAGTGAAATTATCCAGAAACTCAACATTTAAGAAACAGCTTCTTCTTCTCCACCACCAGGTTTCTGAACGGACAATAAACCAACCCATGAACACTACCATAGTATTTTTGCTCTTTTCTTGCATTACTTATTGAATGTAATTTTTACATGTTTATTTATTATTGTAATTTATATGTACTGCTGATGCAAAGCAACAACTTTCACAGCATATGTCAGTGATATTAAATCTGATTCTCATTAAACCTGATTCTGATTCTGATTCTGCTTCAGGAACCTGATGGTTGAGGGGTAATAACTGTCCCCGAACCTGGTGGTGTGGGACCTAAGGCTCCTGTACCTCCTTCCCGATGGTTGAGGGGTAATAACTGTTCCTGTACCTGGTGGTGTGGGACCTAAGGCTCCTGTACCTCCTTCCCGATGGTTGAGGGGTAATAACTGTTCCTGTACCTGGTGGTGTGGGACCTAAGGCTCCTGTACCTCCTTCCCGATGGTTGAGGGGTAATAACTGTTCCTGTACCTGGTGGTGTGGGACCTAAGGCTCCTGTACCTCCTTCCCGATGGTTGAGGGGTAATAACTGTTCCTGTACCTGGTGGTGTGGGACCTAAGGCTCCAGTACCTCCTTCCCGATGGTTGAGGGGTAATAACTGTTCCTGTACCTGGTGGTGTGGGACCTAAGGCTCCTGTACCTCCTTCCCGATGGTTGAGGGGTAATAACTGTTCCTGTACCTGGTTGTGTGGGACCTGAGACTCCTGTACCTCCTTCCTGATTGTTGAGGTGTAATAACTGTTCCTGTACCTGGTGGTGTGGGACCTAAGGCTCCTGTACCTCCTTCCCGATGATTGAGGGGTAATAACTGTTCCTGAACCTGGTGGTGTGGGACCTAAGGCTCCTGTACCTCCTTCCTGATTGTTGAGGGGTAATGACTGTTCCTGAACCTGGTGGTGTGGGACCTAAGGCTCCTGCACCTCCTTCCTGATTGTTGAGGGGTAATGACTGTTCCTGAACCTGGTGGTGTGGGACCTAAGGCTCCTGCACCTCCTTCCTGATGGCAGCAGCAAGAAGAAAGTATAACATCCTTGATGATGGACGCTGCTTCCTTGTGGCAGCACTCCTTGTAGATGTGCTCAATAATGGGGGAGAGCTCTGCCCATAATGTTATTCGAGCAAAGGTTGAAGTTACGATCCCCTGGATGGGGCAAGATTGCTACACATTTGGTTGAGATGCCAGTTAAATCTACACCAGAGTCCACACACTAGCTGATGGAGAAATGTAGAAATCACAAAGTTACTGTTTGTTATGCATGGTAGTGCTTGCATGTTGTCGGCTGAGTTTCCAGCTGCTGTACAGTTCCAGTGGGAGTTGTGCCGTTTCAAACAAGCACAGCTCACAGAAGGAGAAGATTCTCACGAATTGTAACCCGGGGAGTTTGTCAAGGCTGTTAATTGGATTGAGATATTCCACAAATCTCACTGGCTCTCAAGCTGCAGGGATCTTGTCCGCTCGTTTTTCCACCCTGAATAACGGATCATGACAACAAAATGCTAGTTTTTGTGAAACATCGGAAAGTATCAGAAAAAGCAAAACCACAAGGGTGAAATGTTCAGTTCTTGGGCTGTCTGCAACACAGGGCAAGAGCAGTGTAATGGAATTGTCAACCATCTGGTCACTGGCCAAAGATTTCATGCCAAATCTCCAGCTTGCTGGGATTCAAGATTCAAGATTGTTTAATGTTATTTCCAGCACACAGGTGTAAAGGAGAACAAAATAATTGTTACTCTGGATCCGATACAGCACAAAAAACACAATAAGATAAAGAACACAATAAAAAAACCACAATAAATATAATTACATATGTACAGTACTGTACAAAAATGTTAGGCACATTTATATAGCAAGGGTACCTGAGACTTTTGCACAGTACCGTATATATGTAAGTGTATCAAGAAACAACCTCTCCCTCAATGTCGCAACAACAAGGGAGCTGGTTGTGGATTACAGGAGGAATGGAGACAGGCTAACCCCTTTTAACATCAATGGATCTGGGGTTGAGAGGGTGAACAGTTTTAAGTTCCTCGGCATACACATCACCGAGGATCTCATATAGTCTGTACATACAAGTTGTGTGGTGGAAAAGGCACAACCTCTTTTACCTCACACGGTTGAAAAAGTTTGGTATGGGTCCCCAAATCCTAAGAACTTTCTATAGGGGCACAATTGAGAGCATCCTGACTGGCTGCATCACTGCCTGGTATGGGAACTGTACTTCCCTCAATCGCAGGACTCTACAGAGAGTGGTGCGGACAGCCCGGCGCATCTGTAGATGTGAACTTCCCACTATTCAGGACATCTACAGAGACAGGTGTGTAAAAAGGGCCTAAAGGATCATTAGGGATCTGAGTCACCCCAACCACAAACTGTTCCAGCTGCTACCATCCAGGAAATGGTACCGCAGTATAAAAGCCGGGACCAACAGGCTCCGGGACAGCTTCTTCCACCAGGATAAAACTGTTTTTGAGTCAGGTGGTCCTGGAGTGGATGCTATGTAGCCCCCTCTCTGAAGGGGGTGGCCCAATCAATCCATGAGCAGGGTGGGTGGGATCCTGCATGATGTTTCTAGCATTTTTCCAACACCATTCTGTATATACATTCTCAATGGTGGGTAGACTGGGGTGCCAGTGATACATTCATACGGAAAAAGGCTGACAGCTGGCAACCACAGTCCACAACTCCCAGCTGGGTTCCATTTAACTTTTCTCAGTCCTTATTGTAAAGGGAGAGACCTGGCCACTGGACTAGGCAAGCAATCCCATCCAGGATCAATAATGTATTCAGGTAACATCCTAGGCCCAGTTCAAGGGCTTCCACAAGGACCTCTCAAGGACACAAAGAGAGGTCCTAAAGAGTTGTCCACAGCACACCCCCTTGAAATAGAAACTGTGTCTTCAGTTCCAAACAGGATGCAATGCAGCAGACAAAATTACAAGCAGAATAGATAAAGGGGATGTAGTGGATGTTGTATATTTGAACTTTCACAAGGCCTTTGACAAGGTGCCACACACCAAGTTATGAGCCTATGGTATTACAGGAAAGTTACTGGCATGGTTAGAGTATTGGCTGAGTGGCAGGAGGCAAAGAGTGGGAAGAAAAGGATCCCTTTCTGGTTGGTTGCCAGTGACTAGTGGTGTTCCGCAGGGGTCAGTGTTGGGACCACCTAGATGATGGAATAGATGGCTTTGTTGCCAAGTTTGCAGATGATATAAATATTGGTGGAGGAACAGTGTTGAGGAAATAGGTGGGCTACAGAAGGACTTAGATTAAGAGAATGGACAAGAGAGTGGCAAATGAAATACAATGTTGGAAAATACATGGTCATGCACTTGGGTAGTAGAAATAAATGTGCAGACTATTTTCTAAACAGGGAGAAAATACAAAAATCTGAGGTGCAAAGGGACTCTGAGTCCTTGTACAGAACACACTAAAGGTTAACTTGCAGGTAGAGTCAGTGGTGAGGAAGGCAAATGCAATGTTAGCATTCATTTCAAGAGGTCTAGAATACAAGACCAGGGATGTGATGCTGAGGCTTTATAACACACTGGTGAGGCCTCACCTTGAGTATTGTGAACAGTTTTGGGCTCCTCATCTAAGAAAAGATGTGCTGGCATTGGAGAGGGTCCAGAGGAGGTTAACAACAATGATTCCGGGAATTAAAGTGTTCTCATATGAGAGATGTTTGATAGCTCTGGATCTGTACTTGCAGGAATTTAGATGGATGAGGGGAAATCTCATTGAAACCTTTCAAATGTTGAAAGGCCTGGACAGAGTAGATGTGGAAATGATGTTTCCCATGATGGGGGAGTCTAGGACAAGAAGACACAGCCTCAGGATAGAAGGTGTCCATTTAAAACAGAGATGTAGAGAAATTTCTTTAGCCAGCAGGCAGCTGTGGGGGACAGATCGTTGGGTGTATTTAAGGCAGAGCTTGATAGGTTCTTGATTGACCACAGCATCAAAGGTTACAGGGAGAAGACTGGGAAGTGGAGCTGAGGAGGGGAAATGATTGAATGGTGGAGCAGACTTGATGGGCCAAATGGCTTAATTCTGCTCTTATGTATTATGGTTTGGCGTATACTCGGAGGCCATTTATTAGGTACATGTGTTTGTTAATGCAAATATCTAATCAGCCAATCATGAGGCAGCTATTCAATGCATAAAAGCATGCAGACCTGGTCAAGAGGTTCAGTTGTTGTTCAGACCAAGCATCAGAATGAGGAGGAAATCTGATCTAAGTGACTTTGACCGTGAAATGACAGTTGGTGCCAGATGGAGTGCTTTGAGTATCTTGGAAACTGCTGATCACTGGGAATTTTCACACACAACAGTAGATTTTACAGGGAATGGTGCAGAAAACAAAAAAAAAGCAAACATCTAGTGAGTGGAAGTTCTGTGGGTAAAAATGCCTTGTTAATGAGAAAGGTCAGAGGAGAATGATCAGGCTGGTTCAAGCTGACAGGAAGGTGTCAGTAACTTAAATAATCACACGTTACAACAGTGGGATGCAGAAGAGCATCTTGAACCTTGAAGTGGATGGGCTACTGCAGCAGAACCCCACAAACTTACACTCAATGGGCACTTTATTAGGTACAGGAGGTACCTAAAGAAGTGCCATAGAGTATATGTGCACAGCAAGATCACATAAACAATAGCATGGCAACGATATAAAGGTCAATATTTATGTTGTGACTGAGGGATAAACAATGGCCTGGATGCAGCTGGCCTTACTTGTCTTCTGACAGAGTCATGCAATCTTTTTTTTTAAGTGGGACATCAGATCATGTCATCAGAAATCGGTTTATCATTGTCACATATATCAAGATATGTTGAGATGTTTTTGTTCACATGCTATTCTGTGTTCTAGACTGCAGAAAACAGTGTTACAGTTACAGGGAAAGTGAGAGACCAGGAGTGTTTAGAATCAGAATCAGGTTTAATATCACCAGCATATATTATAGTACAAATATATTTGTATTTAAAAAGTTAAATTAAGAGGTTCCTGGATGGATACATGGAGCTCAGAAAAATAGAGGGCTATGGGTAACCCTAGGTAATTTCTAAAGTAGGTACATGTTTGGCACAGCTTTGTGGGCTGAAGGGCCTGTATTGTGCTGCAGTTTTCTATGTTTCTATGTTAAATACATATTGAAAAGAAAGGAGAAAAAAAAAGTAGTAAGGTAGTGTTGATGGGTTCAATGTACATTTAGGAATCAGATGGCGGAGTGAAAGAAGCCGTTCCTGAATCATTGAGTGTGTGCCTTCAGACCCCTGTACCTCCTCCCTGATGGTAGCAGTGAGAACAGGGCATATCCTGGGTTTTGTGGGTCCCTATTGTACAAGAGGTCTGCTTAAGAGTCTGAAGATCGTGGGATAGAAGTTATCCTTGAGCCTTGTGGTGTGAACTGATGCAACACACACAAAATGTTGGAGGAACTCAGCAAGCCTGGCAGCGTCTTTGGAAAAGAGTAAATAGTCGACATTTTGGCCCAAGACCTTTCATCAGGACTGGAAAGGAAGGGGAGAAGCCAGAATAAGAAGCTGGGGGGGAGGGGAGGAAAAAGTACAAGGTGGCATGTGATTGGTGAAACCAGAAGAGGGGAAGTGGTGCAATAAAGAGCTGGGAAGTTATTTGGTGAAAGAAGTAAAAGGCTGGAGGAGGCAGTAGCTAACAGGAGAAGACAGAAGACCATGGAAGAAAGGAAAGGGGGAGGACACCAAAGGGAGGTGATGGGCAGGTAAGGAGATAAGGTGAGAAAGGGAAACAGGAATGGGGGAATGGTAAGGGTGAGGAGAGGGGCAATTACTGGAAATTAGAGAAATTGATGTTCATGCCATCAAGTTGGAGGCTACCCAGATGGAATATAAGGTGTTGCTCCTCCAACTTGAGTGTGGCCTCATCGTGGCAGTAGAGGAGGCCATGGACTGACATATTAGAATGGGGATGGGAAGTAGAATTAAGATGTGTAGTCACTGGGAGATCCCACGTTTTGTGGTGGACAGAACGAAGGTGGTCAGCAAAGTGATCTCCCAATCTACATTGGAGCTCACTAATATACCGGAGACCACAGCAGGATATAGTAGATTACTCCAACACTAGCAGGTGAAGTGTTGTCTCACCTTCTTATTCTGGCTTCTCCTTTCCTTTCCAGTCCTGATGAAGGGTCTTGGCCTGAAATGTCAACTGTTTACTCTTTTCCATAGATGCTACTTGACCTCCAGAGTACCTCCAGCATTTTGTGTTTGTTGCTTTGGATTTCCAGTATCTGCAGACCTCAGCTTTCTAGCACAGCGGCTTGACCTTTTCAGGAGCCAAAGAGTTGTTTTTGACCAAATGAAACTTCTAAACTTGCACAGTTTCTTGTCGGAAGCAAGTGAACAAAGAGATTCTCGTTGGCCTATGGTTAATCAAGAGAAACCATGGGGCCTTCCATTGACCTGGTTAAACATTACAACCACCTGGCCTGATGAGTGTAACTGAAAAACATCACATGCAGGTGATGGCAACTAGTAGCAAGGCACTATAAACTGTAGAAAGTAGTCAGAATTAACAAGGTGAATGACAGAAACATGGGGTGACAGAGAGAACAACTAGAAGTCATTCCAGAGCCTTCGGTTTTTGCAATGGATGACTTGTTTGCCTGCAACTCATCGATATATCCTTTTAGTTCATAAGAATAGTACCTGTGTTTGGCAATTCCTTGTAGTTTATAAGTCTTTTGCAGTTCTCTGTGAGTTTGAAGTGGTGTCAAGAATTTATATGTGTATCATTAAAAAAAAGTAAACTAAACTCTGTTTAAACTAAAGTTTAAAGTAAATTTACTGTCAAAGTACATATGTGTCACCATATACAGTCCTGAGATTCATTTTCTTGTGGGCGTACTCAATAAATCTATAGAATAATAAGCATAACAGAATCAATGAAAGACCGCACCAACTTGGATGTTACCCCAGAGTGCAGAAGACAACAAACTGCAAATACAAAAGAAGAAATAACAATAAATAAATAAGCAATAATTATCAAAAACACGAGATGAAGATTCCTTGAAAGTGAGTCCATAAGTTGTGGGAGTATTAGATTATTTTAGTGGGAAATATCTCCTCCTTGGTAGGGAGTGAGAGAGACCCACTGCTCAGATAGTGAGTATTGGCAACTAGAACTCACACAAAAACCAAAAAGAGAAGTATGCTAGCTCTTGAAGAGTAGGTGGATGCAGTATAACCCCCCCATAGTGAAGTTACCCATATTGGATAGGGCTTAAAGCAGGGGTTCCTAACCTGGGGTATGTGAACTTAAATGGGAAAAAATTTATATCTTTATTTTCACTACCCTCTAACTGACAATAAGCATTCCCTTCAATTATTTGTTCTTTTGTTTAATATTTTAATAAATGTATTAACTGTAAATATAATTGGTTTGTAATCTCGTGTATTTTATTTTATATATTTAAATACATTATTCTATGAAGGGGTCCATAGGCTTAACTGGACTGACAAAGGGGTCCATGGCATAAAAACGGTTGGAAACCCCTGGCTTAAAGTCTTCTTTTGAATTTAGAGAATTTCACAGATGACGAACCCAATGCCATCATAGTGGTACATGTTCTCAAGCTGTTGTACCTGCCGTCTGATGGAAGAGGGGAGGAGAGAGAATGGTTGGGATGCAAGGAGGTTTTGATTATGCCTCATCTAAGAGATACCGCCTCTAAGTGTATAACCCTCCTTCATTGTTGCACTACAGTGTTTAGAGTTTTGGATTTAACTGCACTGCATGACTGAGTCAAGAGTGCAACCCACTCTTAAATAGCTGATGTGAAGACAACTAAAGCAGCCACACTAGAAGATTCCAGGTGACCTCAGCTAGATCTGCAGGTGAGATGCTCTCAGGCATATGATCACACTGGTGTGGAGTATAAATGTGCTTGCTCCTGGTCAGTGAGTTCTATTGAAAGGAAATGAAGGTGGACTATACATGAAAGCAGGATACCTCGTACTTTGATGTTGATAGGCTGGAAGTAGGGAGCATGTTTTCCCTGGATGAGGAGTGGAGTCCATGCAGGAATGAAATTAGGAGATAATTTTGGAATTCTCTACTCTGAATGGTTGTGGAGGGTCTTTCAGAAAAGAGCCCAAAATATTTATTTATTTAGAGATACAGCGTGGAAAAAGCCCTTCTGGCCCAACAAGCCACATCACCCAGCAACCCACCTAATTAACATTAGCCTAGGCATAGGGCAATTTACAGTGATCAATTAGCCCTATAACTGGTATGGTTTTGGACTGTGGAGGAAACTGGAGCATCCGGACGAAACTCACACAGTCATGGGGAGAAACATACAAACTCCTTACAGATAGTGCCAGAATTGAACTCTGATGTGCTGAGCTGTAACAGAGGCGAACAAAACCGGTACACCACGAGGACCACAACCTTGCCGTAAGCTTTGGAGGCTTGAGTGCCTCAATAACAAGGAGAGCCATGTTAGCTAGAGTCAGGTCCTTGTGCTTTGGCTCTTAGTAGGGTCATCCACAGGTCAAAGGGTAGAGGCCAGACTAAGAGTGGTCCGCTGGTCCTCAAGGTTCAGGGATAACAACCCCGACTGGTAAAATAAAATTGTTACAGAAACAGCAATGATGGTATGCAGAGACAGAGATGGAGGGCTTTCATCACTGCCCTAAACACCAGTGGCATAATGAGGAGTAAGTAAGAAACCACTACATTACTGTGGTGCTCCATAAATATAAATGAATAATTATATATTAATATATATAATATTCTGGATATAAAGGGAGGTAATGATAATGCAAGAACATGGATTGAGGTAGGTAGCATAGCAGGGTAGTTCAATCGTGCAGTGGTTAACACAGTGCTTTACTGCACCAGTGATCACTGATTGGTTCAATTCCCATCACTGCCTATGAGGAATTTATATGTTCTCCCCGTGACTGCATGGGGTTTCCTTGGGGTGCTCCAGTTTACTCCCATATTCAAAGATGCATGGTTAGAGTTAATGAGTTGTGGGCATCCTATGTTGCTGTCAGAAACACAACAACACTTGTGGGCTGCTCAGCACAACCCTTGCTGGTTTGATTTGATGTGAAATGCCACACTTCACCGTAAGTTTCAATGTACATATGACAAATGAAGCTATTTTCTTTCTTTAGCCTTAGACTTGATAAATGGATAAGCAAGCTCAAAGAGCCAAATAACATATTCCTGCTTCTGGTTTTGTTCTTACCATGGCTTACTGAGTCTTGGTAGTTCGGGTTAATTGTTCAAACACAGCCCCTCGGCCAAGAGTGACTGAAAGAGTTGACCATGCAAGCTCCAGAGTGTGTGGCTGAAATGCAATGCTGATCACCAGGCAACAGAGGCAAACCTCAAGAGAGTAAACACTCTTTCCATGAACCTATATGAAATCAAATAACCATGGGGATTCTCCTTACAGTATATCAAAAAATTCGAAGTACAAACGTTTGTATGTACACATCACCATAAACTATCCTGAGATTCATTTCCTTGCAGGCACTTACAGTAGAAAAAAGAAATACAACAGAATCAATGAAAAACTGCGCAGAAACAACCAATGTGCAAAAGACAAACTGTGCAAACACAAAAGAAACTAATGATAAGTAAATAAATAATACTGAGAACATCAGTTGTGGAGTCCTTGAGAGTGAGTGCGTAGGGATCTGCAAGTTGAGGATCCAGTTGGACAAGGTATTGAGACCTAGGCCTTGAAGCTATTGATTAGTTTTGAGGGGATGATGATGTTGAATTCTGTGCTGTACTCAATGATGAGTCTCCTGATGTATGCATCTTCACTCTCCAGATGTTCCAGGGCTGAATGAAGAGCAAAGGAATTGAAATCTGCTGTTGACCTGTTGTGATGGTAGGCAAATTGGAGCAGATCTAAGTCTTCAGGCAGAGGTTGACATGTTTCATTACCAACTCTCAAATCATTTCATCACAGTGGGTGTAAGTGCCACTGAGTGATAATCCTTGAGGCAGGTTATCACGTTCTTCTCTGGGCACCTTTATAATTTCCTGATTTCTTCATTGGTCTCCATCTCCCTGCACTTGAAGCTTTCCCCAAGCCCACAGACATCCAGGTACTACAGATCTGACCTCTTCCACTTCTCATATCTTTACTGCCCCACTATTGACTTCAGTTGAAGGAGCCTAAATTATAGAATTCCTTCTCCATGTTTTTTAAGCACTAAACATTCCTTTCCTTTACATCATTACCTGGAACTTTTTATTTGGTCAAATGATTATCTGTTCATTATTCTTCAACTCTTGTTTGACTTAGTGTCACCCTTTGTTGAAATGGCTTCCATGAAATGTCTAAGGTGGTCAATCAACCAAAGTTGTTGCAGTTGTCTATAAATAGAAGGTGTTGTTAACACATATGTAGGTCTTGAATATTTTACTTTAGCCCATAGTAATTGAAAATGAAAGTGTGAAGATCTATTTAGAGAATTCTTTTTTCTTTTCCTCAGTATAAAATTCAGTGTCAGCAAAATATTTTGTAAAGGCGATTATGCAGTCATGTAAAAATATGGCTTACAAAATGTAGCTACTCTGTACAGAGTCTTGATTAATTTTATTGATCTGCATTAATGTAGTGTTTTGACTTGAGGCTTGGATGGGAGACGGTTGGTGATATCTGATTTGGTAAAACTGTATTTATAATACGAGGGGTGACTGATAAGTTCATGGCTTAAGGTAGAAGGAGTCAATTTTAGAAAACTTAGCACATTTATTTTTCCTACATTTACACACTTAGTCCAGCGGTCGTGGAGCATACGAATCCCTTCTTTGTAGAAGTCGGCATCTTGGATCTGCAGAAGTGGGCCACAGCAGGGGAGATTGATAAGTTTGTGGCCTAAGATAGAAGGAGCTGTTATTAATTTCAAGCTTTCTGCATTTTCCCTCAAAGAGTTGAACTGCAGGAGCATGTAATGAGAGCTGTATCTCCTTCCATCTTAGGCCACGAACTTATCAGTCACCCCTGCTGTGAACCACTTCTACAAAGAAGGGATCGTATGCTCCACGACCACTGGACTAAGTGTGTATATCTAGGAGTAGACTATGTTGAAAAATAAATGTACTAGGTTTTCTGAAATTGACTCCTTCTACATTAGGCCACAAACTTATCAATCACCCCTTGTAGAAGACTCTTAGTATCCAAGTGCTGTTCATTATAATTACCAATTTGGATGCAATTTATTGTAGAAACCAAAAGTTTTCTTTGATTACTCAAGATGAATTCTTTTTCCAAAAAATAAGTGGAAAAAAAACAACTCTATTCTGAATTACAAATCGAAATGGGAATCTTCATGTCCTACATAAGGATGAATAGGTCAGGACTTTATCCCCTGGAGCGTAGGAGAATGAGAGGAGAATTGATAGAGGTGCACAAAATTAAAGGGTTTAAGTAGGGTAAATGCAAGCAGGCTTTTTCTTCTGAGGTTGGGTGAGACTAGAACTAGAGGTCATGGTTTAGGGGTCAAAGTTCTTGCAGGGGGTTCTCAACCTGGGGTCCAAGGACTCCTCGGTTAATGGTAGGGATCCATGGCATGAAAAAGTTCAGGAACCCCTGACTTAGAGGTGTGAGTGTGCAGTGAGCTGCCAGCAGAAGTGGTGGATGCGCGTTAGATTGCTGCATTTAAGAGAGGTTTGGATAAGCACATGGATGGGAAGGGTGTGAAGGGATATAGTCCAGGTGCAGATTGATGGGACTGGGCAAAATAACAGTTCAGCATGGACTAGATGAGCCAAAGGGTCTGTTTCTGTGTTGTAATGCTCTCAGACTCAATTCTATATGAAGATAGGTGCTTGTGTTTTAATACACCTTCACTGACTATACTTTAGGAACTATATAATTGGTTGTAACATGCTTTAGGATATTGTGAAATGCTGACTAGTGATTTGAAGGGTATAGTAGGGTAGGGGAAATAAAATAGAATCTCTTCAGCAAAATGCTGCCTTGCCTGTTAACAGGTAGCATGATTAAGCCAATGCATGCAATCTCCAGATGGATCTGTTTTAGCAGGCAACTCAAGCTTCAAATCTAAGTACTGTCAAAGATAAAATAGTTTAATGTTATTTCCAGTACACAAGTGTAAAGGAGAATGAAATAATTGTTACTCTGGATCCAATGCAGCACAAAAAAATAAATAAGATAAAAACACAATAATAATAAAAAGAACACAATAAATATAAATACATAAGATAGCTTGTATATATAAGATTGATTGCATGTCCATAAAGTGTCGCTAGGCATAGGAAAGTCCATACATAAGGTGACTTTGATGGGAAATGATAAAGTCGTGAAGGTTGGGGGTGTGGAGGTGTTGATCAGCTTTACTGCTTAGGGAAAGTAACTGCTTCTGTCTCTGGTGGCCCTGGCGTGAATACTACGTAGCCTCTTCCCTGATGGGAGTGGGACAAACAGTCCATGAGCAGGTGGGTTCTCTGCAAAAATGTACTGTGCAGGGAATGTTTCCTCTTTGAACATAGATGGATGATGTGACTGCACTTGAAGTACATGGGAATGTTATATTAATCAGCAAATAGTCAGTGTCAAGTCTCAGAGCCATTAGGCAGTCTATGTGGTTTGATGGCTGCTATTAAAAAATGTCATGAGATTGTTTTGTGCCTGAAATATTGATGTGATGGAGGTCTACAGATGGATTCTCATGACTGCAGTACATTTCTCTTATGAACTGAGGGGGCAAAGTAGCCAATATATCCATGGAGATTTCATCATGTGACTTTTCTCCAACCATCCCGCCAACATTCCTTTGCTGTTGGTCATCTCATTCATCCATAATTTCTTTAAGCTCCTCCTTACTGTGGTTGAGTGGAGATGTAAAAGTGATAGGATCTGATCGGATGCCACTTTAGTCAGCCAAACAACTTTTTATAATCCTGTTGACAATATTTTCAGAAATAATAAATGTGTACAGAAAGGACTTCCCAAAGTGCATTACCCTGCGCTTGTCTGGACCACTCTTCCAGCTGATTTATACCCTCAGTTTGCTAGACAACCTTCTTTGCTAATTGCAAGTCTACCAGTTTTGATGTCATTGGCAAATATACTAATTAGGTAATCTACATTCTCATCCAAGATATTTATATGTATTGCAAACAAGAGGTACCAGCACCAATTGCTGCAGTATGCCACTACTAATCTGAAGATATCCCACCTAACAATCCCCTCTGTCTCCTATCACCAAGCCAATTTTGATTCCAGTTTGACAATATGCCTGGGGTGCCTTGTGCCTCAACTTTCTGGACAAGTCTACTGTGTAGGAATTTCTCAAGAGCCTTATTCAAGTCCATATCTATTGTTCTGCTTTCATCAATTTCCTTAGTTACCTCCTCAAAATGCTTGATCAACTTTGTGAGATGTGGCCAGGAGAGGCTATGTTGTTATGCTGATCTAAGCTAATCAGTTCCAAGTGAACATAAATCCTCTCCCGTAGCACCTCTTCCATCAACTTTCCCACCACTAATGTTCACCGGTCTGTGGTTTGTAGGCTTACTGCTACCTTTTTTGAACATGGGGAGTGGGGTTATCCTCAATTCAACTGGTATCTTACAAGATACAAAAAATTTGTCAAAGCCCCTGCAATCTCTTCCTTTGCTTCCCATAGCATCCTAGTGTTGATCCCATCCAGCCTAGGGACTTCTCTAACCTAATGTATCACAGTATTTCTAACACTTCCTCTTTCCTCAAGCTGATATGCTCCAGAATACTCCCCAACCTCCAAATCTTTCTCCTTGATGAAGATGGATGAGAAATATTCCAGCAGAACCTCACTCATATTCCCTTGCTTCATGTGTAGATGGAACTCATTATTTTCTTGCTACCTCTTGCTTCCAGAAACAAAAAAAAATTATGACTCTCCTTAATCCATGGTCATTTCAAGCCCTTTTTGCCTTTCTAATTTTTTTTATACTTCGCTCCTCTATTCCCTATAAACCTCAAAGGACTCATTCAATATCAATTATCATTTCAATGTGCTTGTATTATGGTGAAGCTCCCACAATGAGCTAAGGTCAGAATAGATGAAAGGTCTGAGTAACAAGTAGACTGGTAGAGAAGTAGGGGGTGGAGTGAAGGGACATCTTGGGAAGGGAGGTAGAACTGCAATTTCCAGTCTTGTGTGAAGATCTACTAGGTGGTAGAGTAAGTGGTTTGTGTTTGTGTGCTTCAATCTCTGGAGATAAATTGGTGCAAAATTATTTATGATTCAGAACATTGATTGGCACAATAAAGTCAGCCTTCCTTTGGGACAAGCATCCCTCATCTCCAATGAGTTGGAAGTGGGAATTACATAATAAATCTGCTGCTATTTGTTGATGATTTTGCTCCTTCAGTAAACTGTTTTCCCCATCACTACCAATTGAAAAAGAAGTATGATCACTCAAGGAATGGCTTGGCGATTTGGTTTTCCATTCCCATCAGTGTGAAAGCCATAAGAAATTGCCTGTAACCTGTTCCAGTCCTGATGAAGGGTCTCATTCCAAAACACTGGCTCTTTATTCCTCTCCATAGATGCTACCTGAGCTGCAGAGTTCCTCCAGCATTGTGCAGGAGTCACTCTGGTCACCTTTGCCTAGTTGAATCCTTTTGATGTGGTCTTTTCGTGGCCACTATCCTCGGAGACAAAGTGTTTGATCAGTTGTTTTTAAAAAATGTTAATTAATTTCTTAGTGGAAAGTGGCAGTCACCAGAAAAGCATTCCTAAAAAATGTGGACAAACTGTTTCTAAGATGGATCACAGGAAAGGCATGCTGCTGACATCAGCATAGCAAATTTACCCTGACTATAATTAAAAAAAACCTACTGAATAAGGACTTGTGCAAAGGAAGCTATTTATCATACAGACAACATTTTTCAGATAAGAATTTAAACACATCTTCCCTGTCATATTCTAGTGTCAGTTGTGGGGTACAGTCAATAATTACAAGATCTTTCATAAAATAGCAATAAAATCTGTCTGTACTGTACACTCAGTGATGCTAAATATTAAATATTTACATTTTTTTTGTTCAGTCAGCGTTCACACAGAAGACATTGGGAGATTTGAGCTGTGCATTAAATGGAAGCTGTTGGGGTTGCCCTTCTTACAATGGAAGGAAAAAAAAACTACAGAGTTTATGTAGTGCCCCAAGAATGATTTTTTAAAAGGAATAAACCTTTGCCAGTGTGTTTCAGAGACCATAAGACTCAAGAGCAGAATTAGGCTATTTAGCCCATTGAGTCTGCTTCACCATTCCATCATGGCTGATCTATTTTCCCTTTCAATCCCATTCTTCTGTCTTCTCCCCATAACTTTTGACATCCTTACTAAACAAGGACCTATCAAACTCTGCTTTAAATATACCCAAAGACTTGGCCTCTACTACAATCTGTGACAATGAATTAGACTGATTCACCACACTCTGTCTAAAGAAATTCCTCCTTATTTCCATTCTAAAGGGACATCTGTCTATTCTGAGGCTGTGCCCTCTGGTCTCTAGACTCCCCCACCAGAGGAAACATCCTCTCCACCTCCATTCTATCTAGGCTTTTCAATATTCAATAGGGTTCAATGACACCCCCCCTTCATTCTTCTAAATCTAGCGAGTACATTGTATAAGAAAAACTCACTTGTTAAACAAATAATATTCTTCATATTCTCATCAACACATAAGATTTTGCAGGTGCTGGAAATACAGAGTAATACATACACAATTCTAAAGGCTAAAACAACTCCTCCTCATCTCTGTTCTGAAGGGACATCCTTGTATTCTGAGGCTCTGTCCTCTGTTTCTGTACTCACCCACGATTGGAGTAGAGATACCACTATTGGGTACCAACTTTCTAGGCTAGAGTAGAGCACTCTGACTCCTGAGCCCCACTCTGGGAAGTTGGTTATCTATTCGAGGGGAACATTTTGCTGTACTTTGGGCAATCTGCATTAGGTGTATAAGTTTACACGAGACATTGAAGTGTTCTCTTGGGCAATATCAATGTTTCCCAAGTAAGATTTGGAAAATTAGAAAAGTTTTCTACCTGACCATCCTTTCCCATATTTGGTTGCATGGTCCACCTTCCTTTCCTATCAGACCCCATCATCTGTGCCCTTGTTGCTTTGACTCTGGGTGAGGCACACTGGCATAGAAATTAATGTAATCGCTTTGCAGCACTAGCGAGCACCAATTAGTGTTTGATTCCTGCTGCTGTTTGTAAAGCATTTGCACATTCTCCCTATGAATCCATGGGTTTCCTCTGGTTAGTAAGTTGTGGGCATGTTATGTTGGCACCAGAAGCATGGCAACTCTCGCGAGCTGTCCCGAGCACAAACATTGGATAGTGTTTTGACACAAAATGCCATATTTCATTTGTGTTTGTTTCAATATACAGGTGATGAATAAAACTAATCTTATCTTTATCACCTCCCACCCTCTGTCACTATCTCCACCCCTCCTCCCTCCATCTGCCAATCACTCATCTTCACTTGGATTCGCCTATCACTTGCCAGCTATTGCACCACACCTCACCATCACTTATTTATGCTGGCAACCTCTCTTCTGCTGCTGCAGTTTAGAACATAGGACATATAATATGCACAATACCAGCCCCTCTGCCCATGACATTGCATTGACCCCTTTACCTATTCCAAGATTAATATAACTCTTCTCTCCCTCATTGCCCCTCTATTTTTCTGTCACCCTTCCAAGAGGCTCTTAAATGTCCCTGATGTATCTGCCTTTACCACCACCGCTGGTATAAGTTCCATGCACCTACCACTCTCTGTATATAAAAACTTGCTTTTGACATCCCCCCATATTTTCCTCCCAACAATTAAAGTTATGCCCCCTTGTATTAGCCATTTCCACCCTGGGGAAAAGTCTTTGGCTGTCCACTCTACCTATGCCTCTTATCATCTAGTACATCTCTATCAAGTCACCTCTCATCCTCCCTTCTCTCCAAAGAGGACAACCCTAGCTCTCACAACCTACCTGACCAGCTTGGTCTCCATTTTAAGAGATGAATGTCCTGCTGCCTGTTTATTCCCCTCCATAAATGCTGCCTGACTTGTTCAGTGCCTCTATCACTTTGTGTGTGCTGCCCTTTATCTTTCTGCTTTCAAGAGATCTTGCTATGTATATTTGGAAGGCAAAACTCTAATCCTGATTTAGTTCAAAGTAAAGTTATTATCAAAATATGTATAGGTCACCATTTTCTTGTGGGCATTCATAGTAGAACAAAGGAATGCAATGAAAAATACTACACACAAAGAAAGAATGTCAAACAACCAATGTGCAAAAAAGACAAACTGTACAAATACAAAACAAGCTAATAATAATCAGAATCATTGGCATATATTATGAAATTTGTTGTTATGTGATAGCAGTACATTGCAATGCAATAATAAAAACTGTAAATTACAGTTAAGTATATATTAAAAAAGTTAAGTAAGTAATGGAAAGAGAAAACAAAATAATGAGGTAGTGTTCATAGGTTTAATTTCCTTTCAGAAATGTGACAGCAGAGGGGAAGAAGCTGTTCCTGCATCATTGAGTGTGTGTCTTCAGGCTCCTGTACCTCCTCCCTGATGGCAGAGGGGAAGAAGCTCTTCCTGCATCATTGAGTGTGTGTCTTCAGGCTCCTGTACCTCCTCCCTGATGCTAGCAATGAGATTAGGGCATGTCCTGGGTGATGGGGGTCCTTAATGATGGACGCCGCCTTTTTGAGACATCACTCCTTGAAGATGTTCTGGATGCTGGGAGGCTGGTACCCATGATGGAGCTGACTAAGTTCACAATTCTCTGCAGCTTATTTCAATCCTGTGTAGTGCCTGCATCCCCCACCACCCAATACCAGATGGTGATGCACCCAGTTTGAATGCTCTCCACATGATAGCTGTAGAAATTTATGAGTGTGACATAACAAATCTCCTCAAACTCCGAATGAAATACAGCCACAGTGGTGCTTTCATTGTAACTGCATCAATATGTTGGGCCCAGGATAGATCCTCAGAGATGCTGACACCCAGGCAATAAATAAATAAACAAATAATACTAGGTACATGAGTTGTAGAGACCTTTAAAGTAAATCTGTAGGTTGATTTAACTTCCAAGAGTGAAGTTGAAACCATCTATGGAAGCCTGATTAAGTGAAAGGCATTTTTATCTTGCTTTGTTTGTCGGAGAAGCAGGAGCAGTTCTCCCTCTTGCATTCACTCCCACAGACTTTATTGCCGGGAACCAACAGAACATATTCACTGCTCAGAATTTAGGAACCCATTCTAATCAGCCTATTGTGCTGGTGATGTATCTTCAGTGAAACTCTCCAGGTAGTCTAACCTCCCTGGTTTACCCCCTCCACCCACGCCCCCACAAGGTCAAGGCCAGGGCTAGTGATTTATTTTCTTATCAACAAAATTCAAAGTAAATTTTATTATCAAAGTACAGCTATGTCACCATGTACAACCCTATGATTCATTTTCTTGCGGTCATACTCTAAATCTATAGAATAATAACCGTAACAGAATCAATGAAAGACTGCACCAACTAGCGCATTCAACCAGAGTACAGGAGACAACAAACTCTACAAATACAACAAAAAAAAGCAAAAAATATTGAGAACATGAGATGGAGTCCTTGAAAGTGAGTCCATATGTTGTGGGGACATTTCAATAATGGGGCAAGTGAAGTTGAGTGAAGTTATCCCCTTTGGTTCAAGAACCTGGTGGTGTGAGTTCTGAGGCTTCCTGATGGCAGCAGTGAGAAGAGAACATGTCCTGGATGGTGGGGGTCCCTGATTATGGATGTTGCTTTCCTGCATCTGCATTCAAGGGCAGTTTCCATATCTGTTTCCATATCAAGCTGTGATGCAGTCAGTCAATATGCTCTCCCGTTTGTCAAACTTTTAGATGTCATGCTAAATCTCCACAAACTCCTAAGGAAATAGAGGCACTGTTGTGCTTTCTTCATAATTGCACTTATGTGCTGGGCCCAGGACAGTTTATCCAATTCCTATTTGAAAGGTCATGCTTCCACTGACCTTTCAGACAATGAGTTCAATATCACTGTAAGCTCTGCATTATACAAAATTAGTTCTGTATTCCTCCAGTTCTGTTAATCTCTAAGATCCTTGTCTCCAGTTATTGACTTTCAAAAGTAGAAACTGCATTTTTTCAATAAAGTGCACCCTGTTCTTACAATTACCGTTGTCCTCAACACAGCCCTTTTGTGAAGAAATTGAACCAAGTAAGGTTCAATAAATTCTAGATCAAGATTCAAGATTGTTTCATGTCATTTCCAGTACACAAGTGTAAAGGAAAATGAAATAATTATTATTCCAGATCTGATGCAGTGCAGAAAAAACCACAATAAGATGAATACAATAATAAAGAAAATAATAAATATAAATACATAAGATAGTGTAGATGCATAGATTAATTGTATGTCCATAAAATGACGCTAGGCACAGAAGTGTCTATACATAAAGTGACTGACAGGAAATGATAAAGTATGGTGGATGGGGGTGTGGAGGAGGGTGCAGTTAATGGGTGGAGGTATTGATTTCCTGAAGGGAATGGGACATACAGATGGGAATACGTTTGTATACACCCATGAAAGTGAAATTCTAGATATATATAAGAACACGATCTCTTGGGTTTGTTTTGCCAGTCAATAATATCATGGCTGATTGATCGTTATTTCATATTTACTTTCTTCCCCAATTCATACAAGTGATAACATCTAAAAATGTTAATGTCTGAAAAGATTATTTTTACCTTGAATATATTTCACCTCCACAACTGTGAAATAAAGAATTCCAAAGATCCACAACTCATTGCCAGAAGGTACAAAATCTTCTGCAGATGATCGGAATCTGGATCAACCCACACAAAATGCTGGAGGAACTCAGTGGGCCAGGCAGCATCTTTGGAGGGAAATGAACAGGAGATTAAGCAGATGCTGGAAATACAGAATAACATGCACAAAATGCTGGAGGAACTCAGTAGCTCTGGCAGCATCTATGGAGGGGGAATAAACATTTTGGCCAAGACCACCTGCAGCTACCTCAGTGAACTCTCCATTCTATCTCCCTTGGTTCAATCGCTTTCCGTCTACATCCACGACACTTTGCACATTCTCAATCTCTTCAACCACTTTCAATTCCTTGGTCCTGATCCATTTTCACCATGGATGTATTGGAGAGGAGGTTCACGAGAAAGATTCTGGGAATGAATTAGTTAAAGTATGAGGAGAGTTTGATGACCCTGAGTCTGTACTTGCTAGAGTTTAGAAGATTGATGGGGGGATTTCATTGAAATCTATCAAATATTGAAAGGCCTAGATAGAATCAATGTGGAGAGGATGTTTCCTATAATGGGGAAGTCTAGGACCAGACACACACGACTAGGTGGGTGGTTGGGGGAAGGGAGAATGAAATGAGAAGCCAGGATGTGATAGGTGGAAAAGGATTGAAGAAAAAGGAATCTTGCAGGAGAAAATGAACCATGGAAGAAAGGGAAGAAGGAAGAGTATCAGGGAGAGGTGATGAGCAGGGGAGGATTCATGATGAAGGGTCTTGGCCCAAAATGTTGACTGTTACTTCATTACGACGGATGCTGCCTCACCTGCTGAGTTTCTCCAGCATTTTGTGTGTGTTACTCTAGATTTCCAGCATTTGCAGAAACTCTTGTGTTTACAAAATACTGAGCTTGGGTTCATTGCCCATTCAGAAATCTGATGGCAGAGGGGAAGAAGCTGTTGTTGAAAAGTTGAGTGTGTGTCTTCAGGCTCCTGTACCTTCTCCCTGATGGTAGCAATGAGAAGAGGAATTGTCCTGGATGCTGAGGGCCCTCAGTGATAGATGCTGCCTTCTGGGCACATCGCATTTTGTAGATGTTCTTGATGGTGGGAAGGCTAGTGCCCATGATGGAGTTGGCTGAGTCTACAAGCTTAAACTGTTTTCCGTAAGGGTAGATTTGATTGTTTCAAGTTATAACCCTGTACAACAATTACCTTGACTTCCATGTTCCTTTTAGATGCCCCAAAGTCCTTAACATTCAGTGATGTTCATTGGAAATGTAGTCATTGTTGTACAGTAGATAACGTAGTATTGCGATTGCTCGAGTTGAGTATGATGTTCTCCTAAGGGGTTGTCTATTGGTAGGTCCTCAAGTGATTATGAAGGCCGATCCGGGATTGACATATTCTGATGCAGTGTGGGCAAGAGTAAGTAATGGCGGTGGTCAGTGGTTGGGTCTTTTGGTTGTCCTGCAGCACAGTGGAATTCGTTCTTATGCAGCACAGCTTCCTCTTGATACAGGTGTATCGATTGAGTGCAATGTCTTCTCAGTTATGAGATGTAATGTTGTATTTCTTCAGACTGACTTTGATGTTATCTTTGAAGTTAAGTCCTGCCGAAGGGTTTCAGCCCAAAATGTTGACTACTTTTTTCCGTAGATGCTGCCTTGCCTGCTGAGTTCCTCCAGCATTTTGTATGTGTTGTTCAGATTTCCAGCATCTTCAGGATTTTCTCGTTTGTAATCAAGAACCTATCAACTCCCACTTTAAATATACCCAATGACTTGGCCTCCTCAGCCATTTGTGGCAATGAATTCCACAGATTCACCACTCTTTGGCTAAAAAAAAAGTCTCCTAATTTCTGTTCTAAAGGGATGTACTTCTACCCTGAGGCTGTGCCCTCTGGTCCTAGATTTTCCTACTAGAGGAAACATCCTCTTCATACCACTCTATCTATGCCTTTCAATGTTAGATAGGTTTCAATGAGATCACCCCCCACCCGGTTCTTCTAAACTCCAGTGAGTATAGGCCCCAAGCCATCAAACACTCCTCATACGTTAATATGAGAGTAGATTTATAAAGTGGTCACACATAGTGCTCTTAGAACAGTTTGCAATAGGCAGCCTGTAGTTTGTCTTCAGTGAAGCACCTTTGAAATTCTCTGTATGAGAGAATCTGCAGATGCTGGAAATCCAGAGCAACACAAAATGGTGGAGGAACTCAGCAGGTCAGGCAGCGTCTGTGGAAAGGAATAAGACATCAGTGTTTTGGGCCAAGACTCTTCATCAGGATATTTTTTAAAGAAAAGTGGGAGGAGTTAAAAGAGAAATTGTTGAATGTAAGGATCAATTCTTGAGACAGAGGACGTTAGTGGTGAACAGGAACTGGTTAGGTCTGGTGTCTAGAAAGAAGGGAAGAGCTTTAAGGCCTTCTTGATGGGACATAGAAGTGTATGGGATCCAGACATTCATGGTGAAAATGAGGTGGTCAGGGCTCGGGAGCTGAAAGTTGTTGAAGAAATCGAGAGTATGTGAAGTGTCACAGACGTAGGTGTGAAGGGACTGACCAAGGGAGATAGAATGGAGTTGAGGTATCTGGATAAGTGTTCAGTGCGGCAGGAACAGGCAGACACAATGGGCCTGCCTGAGCAGTCAGATTTATGGATCTTGAGTCAGGAGGTAGAAACAAGCAGTGTGGGTAAGGCAACTACGAGTTTTGTGGTAGTGGATGGAAGATCTCTAGAGTTGTTGAGGTTGAGTTTGAAATTCTTTCTTTGAGCTGGGCAATGTTTCATGTTCTCTTGTACATTATGGTCTTCTGGCAAACAAACAATGCTTGTTGTCTACAAACCAGTCTTGCAATGTTTGTAGTACTGCTTTGATTGATTAAGCATGTCAGTGACCTGTTAAACACCTAGAATTGTATCACCCCGGGATACAGCTAGGTGGCCAGTGCTCCAAAAGAGCTTAGTACTTACATTGCTGAGAGATTGAACTATTTGACCCCAGGAGAGAGAAAGGGTATAAAATAGTTGACAGCAGAAATGTCAGCTCCTTTAATGCTCCAAGCAAGGAGCCACTGTCGCAGGAAAACAGCATATATCATCTCGGAACCCCACCTTTCAGACCATGCACATTTCTTGCTGCTGCCATCAGCAGGAAAGTACTGGAGCCTCAGGATCTACACCACCAGGTTCAGGAATAGTTATTACCCCTCAACCATCAGGAAGGAGGTACAGGAGCCTCAGGACTCACACCACCAGGTTCAGGAATAGTTATTACCCCTCAACTATCAGGTTCTTGAACTAGAGGGGATAACTTCACTCAGCTTCACTCACCTCAACACTTAACTGTTTGTACAACCCAAGAACTCACTTTCAAGGACTTTTCATCTCATGTTTTAGATATTTATCGCTTATTTCTTCTTATTATTTTTAATTTCTTTGTGCTTACTGTGAATGGCTGCAAGAGTGAATCCTCCATCATGGGCACTAGCCTCACCAGCGTCCAGGACATCTTCAAGGAGCGATACCTCAAAAAGAGAGCATCAGTCAATAAGGGCCCCCACCACCCAGGACTTGCCCTTTCTCATTGCTACCATCAGGGAGGAGATACAGGAGCCTGAAGACACACACTCACTAATTCAGGAACAGCTTCTTCCCCTCTGCCATCAGGGAGGAGGTACAGGAGACTGAAGACACACACTCAGCGATTCGGGAACAGCTTTTTCCCCTCTGCCATCAGGGAGGAGATACAGGAGCCTGAAGACACACACTCAGCGATTCAGGAACAGCTTCTTCCCCTCTGCCATCAGGGAGGAGGTACAGGAGCCTGAAGACACACACTCAGCGATTCAGGAACAGCTTCTTCCCCTCCGCCATCAGGGAGGAGGTACAGGAGCCTGAAGACACACACTCAGTGATTCAGGAACAGCTTCTTCCCCTCTGCCATCAGGGAGGAGGTACAGGAGCCTGAAGACACACACTCAGCGATTCAGGAACAGCTTCTTCCCCTCTGCCATCAGGGAGGAGGTACAGGAGCCTGAAGACACACACTCAACGATTCAGGAACAGCTTCTTCCCCTCTGCCATCAGGGAGGAGGTACAGGAGCCTGAAGACACACACTCAGCGATTCAGGAACAGCTTCTTCCCCTCTGCCATCAGGGAGGAGGTACAGGAGCCTGAAGACACACACTCAACGATTCAGGAACAGCTTCTTCCCCTCTGCCATCAGGGAGGAGGTACAGGAGCCTGAAGACACACACTCAGTGATTCAGGAACAGCTTCTTCCCCTCTGCCATCAGGGAGGAGGTACAGGAGCCTGAAGACACACACTCAGCGATTCAGGAACAGCTTCTTCCCCTCTGCCATCAGGGAGGAGGTACAGGAGCCTGAAGACACACACTCAGTGATTCAGGAACAGCTTCTTCCCCTCTGCCATCTGGGAGGAGGTACAGGAGCCTGAAGACACACACTCAGCGATTCAGGAACAGCTCCTTCCCCTCTGCCATCAGGGAGGAGGTACAGGAGCCTGAAGACACACACTCAACGATTCAGGAACAGCTTCTTCCCCTCTGCCATCAGGGAGGAGGTACAGGAGCCTGAAGACACACACTCAATGATTCAGGAACAGCTTCTTCCCCTCTGCCATCAGGGAGGAGGTACAGGAGCCTGAAGACACACACTCAGTGATTCAGGAACAGCTTCTTCCCCTCTGCCATCAGGGAGGAGGTACAGGAGACTGAAGACACACACTCAACGATTCAGGAACAGCTTCTTCCCCTCTGCCATCAGGGAGGAGGTACAGGAGCCTGAAGACACACACTCAACGATTCAGGAACAGCTTCTTCCCCTCTGCCATCAGGGAAGAGGTACAGGAGCCTGAAGACACACACTCAGCGATTCAGAAACAGCTTCTTCCCCTCTGCCATCAGGGAGGAGGTTCAGGAGCCTGAAGACACACACTCAACGATTCAGGAACAGCTTCTTCCCCTCTGCCATCAGGGAGGAGGTACAGGAGCCTGAAGACACACACTCAGTGATTCAGGAACAGCTTCTTCCCCTCTGCCATCAGGGAGGAGGTACAGGAGCCTGAAGACACACACTCAGCGATTCAGGAACAGCTTCTTCCCCTCTGCCATCAGGGAGGAGGTACAGGAGCCTGAAGACACACACTCAGTGATTCAGGAACAGCTTCTTCCCCTCTGCCATCAGGGAGGAGGTACAGGAGCCTGAAGACACACACTCAACGATTCAGGAACAGCTTCTTCCCCTCTGCCGTCAGGGAGGGGGTACAGGAGCCTGAAGACACACACTCAACGATTCAGGAACAGCTTCTTCCCCTCTGCCGTCAGGGAGGAGGTACAGGAGCCTGAAGACACACACTCAGCGATTCAGGAACAGCTTCTTCCCCTCTGCCATCAGGGAGGTTAGGTACAGGAGCCTGAAGACACACACTCAGCGATTCAGGAACAGCTTCTTCCCCTCCGCCATCCAATTTCTGAATAGACATTGAACCCCTGAACACTGTCACATTGCTTTTTTTTTCATTTTGTACTACTTATTTAATTTTTTAAATATATAATATATATATACTTCTTACTATATTTCAGTTTTTTATTACTATGCATTGCAATGTACTGCTGCCACATACAACAAATTTCACAACATATCAATCTCAGGGTTGTATATGGTGACATACTTGTACTTTGATAATAAACTCACTTTGAACTTTTAAGTTTATTATAGTGATTGAAGTAAAAAGAAAACTGCTGAAGCTGAAATTGCAAAACAAAGCAGTAAACACTGTAAATACACAGCTGGTTGTGCAGCATGTAAGGAGTGAGAAACATAATCAATGCTTCAGACCAAGGACCTCTAGTCCTAGTGAAGTGTCCTTGACCTGAAATATTAAATCTTTCTTTCACCCCCCCTCCTCGCCACACTAATGCCACCTGATCTGCTCGCCCTGTATGCATTCATTAGTTCATTCATTATGTAGCATGTCATATGACGTGTATGATCATGGTCATTCCATGACCATGATTGTCCTTGGCAAGAAGTAGCTTGCCATTGTCTTCTTCTGGGCAGTGTCTTTACCAGCTATTATCAATACTCTTCAGAGATTGTCTGCCTGGCGTCAGGGGTCACATAACCAGAACTTGTGATGTGCACCGGCTGCTCGTACGACCGTCCAGCACCTGCTCCCATGGCTGCAAGTGACCCTGATCAGGGTAGGGGTGGGGCTAAGCAGGTGCTAGACCTTGCCCGAGGGTGACCTGCAGGTCAGCAGAAAGAAGGAGCAACTTACACCCCCTTTGGTAGAGACATATCGCTACATTATTTGAAGTAGACTTATCACTGACTGACTACTTACTTACTGCCTGTTACGTCACTGGAGTTTACGGCAGCAATGAAGGTCCTCCTACTCTGTCTGTCCTTAGCCATAATACTGTCACACACAGATATCAAAGGATTTTGCTTTGCCAGTCATGGTTGTTAGCCCTGAGCTGAACCCCCGAACCTGGAGGACGGATGGACCACTCTTAGTCTGGCCTTTACCCTTTGACCTGTTTTGCATGGGTGACCCTACCAAGAGCCAAAGCATAAATCCCTGACTCCAGCCAACATAGCTCTCTGGATCATTGAGGCATGCAAGCCTCTAAACCCTACAACAAGGTTGTGGTCCTCTTGGAGGCACACGTACCGAGGTACAATGAAAAACTTTGTTTTGCAAACAGTCCATTCAGTGGAAATGTCAACATCCCCCTACCTGTCCCCCACCTTGGAAATTAATGGTCTGGCTACATCTGTAGTCGAGTCATTCAAATTCACGGGGACTACCATTCCTAAGGCATTGAAGTGTGACAAGCATTTTACATTCATCACTAGGAAAGCCCAGCAGAGATTGTTACTTCTACGCCGTCTTTGGAAACTTAACATCTCAGGGCATTATGAATTGATGAATTTTTACTCAGCTGTCATTGAGATTGTTGTGAGTTGCAGTGAGTGGTCCACTCAGCAAAGATCATTGGCTGTCAGCTATCAATATTAAAAGACTTGTTCATCACCAGAGCAAAGAAAAACAGATCAAAGGGTATGAGATGGTATTCCTGAGTCTCTACCCAGACTTGTATGGTTAACAGTAGTGAAGACTGAGAGGAAGCTACCACAGCAAAGCTGTGGTCTGTTTGGAAGAATCACTGAATTTAATGGTATTCAATTTTTTGTATTGAAGCAGCAGTATAGCGGAAAAATGTAAATGTACTATCAATTAGAAAAATAAACTATTGGTGCAAAAAAGGAGTAGAATTGAAATTGGGTTTACTATTGCAAACATATCTAATGAAATTTGGTTTGCAGCAGCCCTACAGTGCAAGGATTCAAAATGTATTATGAGTTACAATAAATAAATAAATACTGCAGAAGAAGAATAACAAGTGTTCATGGACCATCCAGAAATCTGATGGAGGGAAGCAAAAAATTTTGAGTGTGGGTCTTCAGGCTCCTGTGCCTCTTCCCTAATGGTAGTAACAAGAGGGCATGTCTCAGACTGTAATGCTCCTCAATGGATGCTGCCTTCTTGAGCTCTTGATAGCCTCGATGGTGCAGAGGCCTGTGCCTGTGATGGAGCTGGCGGTCTACAACTCTGCAGGCTCTCTTGTTCCTGTGCATTGGAGACTCCATACCAGGTGATGATGTAGGACCACAAAGGTAATAATCTCTGGATTACTACCAGCGCCATGTGCTAGTCAGAGTAGAAATAGGAGGATATTTCAGATGAAAAACGGTGTAAGAGGGAGGGATTCAAATTTCTGGGGCATTGGAACCAGTTCTGGGGGAGGTGGGACCAGTATAAACAGGTCAGTCTGCACCTGGGCTGAACTGGAACCAATGTCCGAGGGGGAGCGTTTGCTACTGCTGTTCAGGAGGATTTAAACTAATGTGGCAGGGGGATGGGAACAAGTGCAGAGAGACAGAGGGGTGTAAAATGAGGGTAGAAGCAAAAAGTAGTAAGGTGAAAAGTAAAAGTGGCAGGCAGGCAAATCCAGGGCAAAAAGCAAAAAGGGCCATTTTTCAACATAATTGTATAAGGGCTAAGAGTGTTGTAAAAACAAGCCTGAAGGCTTTGTGTGTCAATGCGAGGAGCATTCATAACAAGGTGGATGAATTGAATGTGCAGATAGTTATTAATGAATATGATATAGTTGGGATCACAGAGACATGGCTCCAGGGTGACCAAGGATGGGAGCTCAACATCCAGGGATATTCAATATTCAGGAGGGATAGACAGGAAAGAAAAGGAGGTGGGGTAGCATTGCTGGTTAGAGAGGAGATTAACACAATAGAAAGGAAGGACATTAGCCTGGAGGATGTGGAATTGATATGGGTACAGCTGCATAACACTAAGGGGCAGAAAACACTGGTGGGAGTTGTGTACAGGCCACCTAACAGTAGTAGTGAAGTTGGGGATGGCATTAAACAGGAAATTAGAAATGCGTGCAATAAAGGAACAGTAGTTATAATGGGTGACTTCAATCTACATATAGATTGGTGAACCAAATTGGTAAGGGTGCTGAGGAAGAGGATTTCTTGGAATGTATGTGGGATGGTTTTCTGAACCAACATGTCGGGGAACCAACTAGAGAGCAGGCCATTCTAGATTGGGTATTGAGCAATGAGGAAGGGTTAGTTAGCAATCTTGTGCGAGGCCCCTTGGGTAAGAGTGACCATAATATGGTGGAATTCTTCATTAAGATGGAGAGTGACATAGTTAATTCAGAAACAAAGGTTCTGAACTTAAAGAAGGGTAACTTTGAAGGTATGAGACGTGAATTAGCTAAGATAGACTGGCAAATGATACTTAAAAGGTTGACGGTGGATATGCAATGGCAAGCATTTAAGGATTGCGTGGATGAACTGCAACAATTGTTCATCCCGGTTTGGCAAAAGAATAAACCAGGGAAGGTGGTGCACCCGTGGCTGACAAGGGAAATTAGGGATAGTATCAAGTCCAAAGAAGAAACATATAAATTAGCAAAAAAAAGTGGCACACCTGAGGACTGGGAGAAATTCAGAGACCAGCAGCGGAGGACAAAGGGCTTAATTAGGAAAGGGAAAAAAGATTATGAGAGAAAGTTGGCAGGGAACATAAAAACTGACTGTAAAAGCTTTTATAGATATGTGAAAAGAAAAAGATTGGTCAAGACAAATGTAGATCCCTTACAGTCAGAAACAGGTGAATTGATCATAGGGAACAAGGACGTTGCAGACCAATTGAATATCTACTTTGGTTCTGTCTTCACTAAGGAGGACATAAATAATCTTCCGGAAATAGTAGGGGACCGAGGGTCTAGTGAGATAGAGGAACTGAGGGAAATACATGTCAGTAGGGAAGTGGTGTTAGGTAAATTGAAGGGATTAAAGGCAGATAAATCCCCAGGGCCAGATGGTCTGCATCCCAGAGTGCTTAAGGAAGTAGTCCAAGAAATAGTGGATGCATTAGTGATAATTTTTCAAAACTCCTCAGATTCTGGATTAGTTCCTGAGGATTGGAGGGTAGCTAATGTAACCCCACTTTTTAAAAAAGGAGGGAGAGAAAATCTGGGGAATTATAGACCGGTTAGTCTGACATCGGTGGTGGGGAAAATGCTAGAGTCGGTTATCAAAGATGTGATAACAGCACATTTGGAAAGAGGTGAAATCATCGGACAAAGTCAGCATTGATTTGTGAAAGGAAAATCATGTCTGACGAATCTTATAGAATTTTTTGAAGATGTAACTAGTAGAGTGGTTAGGAGAGAGCCAGTGGATGTGGTATATTTAGCTTTTCAAAAGGCTTTTGACAAGGTCCCACAGAGGAGATTAGTGTGCAAACTTAAAGCACACGGTATTGGGGGTATGGTATTGATTTGGATAGAGAATTGGTTGGCAGACAGGAAGCAAAGAATGGGAGTAAACGGGACCTTTTCAGAATGGCAGGCAGTGACTAGTGGGGTACCGCAAGGCTCAGTGCTGGGACCCCAGTTGTTTACAATATATATTAATGATTTAGACAAGGGACTTAAATGCAGCATCTCCAAGTTTGCGGATGACACGAAGCTGGGCAGCGGTGTTAGCTGTGAGGAGGATGCTAAGAGGATGCAAGGTGACTTGGATAGGTTAGGTGAGTGGGCAAATTCATGGCAGATGCAATTTAATGTGGATAAATGTGAGGTTATTCACTTTGGTTGCAAGAACAGGAAAACAGATTATTATCTGAACGGTGGCCAATTAAGAAAAGGAGAGATGCAACGAGACCTGGGTGTCATTGTACACCAGTCATTGAAGGTGGGCATGCAGGTACAGCAGGCAGTGAAAAAGGCAAATGGTATGTTGGCATTCATAGCAAAAGGATTTGAGTACAGGAGCAGGGAGGTTCTACTGCAGTTGTACAAGGCCTTGGTGAGACCGCACCTAGAATATTGTGTGCAGTTTTGGTCCCCTAATCTGAGGAAAGACATTCTTGCCATAGAGGGAGTACAGAGAAGGTTCACCAGATTGATTCTTGGGATGGCAGGACTTTCAGATGAAGAAAGACTGGATTGACTAGGCTTATACTCACTGGAATTTAGAAGATTGAGGGGGGATCTTATTGAAACCTATAAAATTCTAAAGGGATTGGACAGGCTAGATGCAGGAAGATTGTTTCCGATGTTGGGGAAGTCCAGAACGAGGGGTCACAGCTTAAGGATAAAGGGGAAGCCTTTTAGGACCGAGATGAGGAAAAACTTCTTCACACAGAGAGTGGTGAATCTGTGGAATTCTCTGCCACAGGAAACAGTTGAGGCCGGTTCATTGGCTATATTTAAGAGGAAGTTAGATATGGCCCTTGTGGCTAAAGGGATCAGGGGGTATGGAGAGAAAGCAGGTACAGGGTTCTGAGTTGGATGATCAGCCATGATCAAACTGAATGGTGGTGCAGGCTCAACGGGCCGAATGGCCTACTCCTGCACCTATTTTCTATGTTTCTATGTAAACAGAAGACAAAAGAGCAGAATTAGGCCATTTAGGCCATCGAGTCTGCTCCACCATTACATCATGACGGATTTATTATCTCTCTCATCCCCATTCTCCTGCCTTTTCCTGTAACCTTTGATGCTCTAACTGATCAAGAACCTATCCATATTCACTTTAAATATACCCAATGATGTGGCTGCCACAGCCATCTGTGGCAATGAATTCTACAAATTCACCACCCTCTGGCTAAAGAAATTCTCTTCCAAAGAGGCTGTGCCCTCTATTCCTAGATTCTCCACTATAGAACATAGAACAATACAGCACAGTACAGGCCATTCAGCCCACAACATTGTGCCGACCCTTAAACCCTGCCTCCCATATAACCCTTCACCTTAAATTCCTCCATATACCTGTCTAGTAGTCTCCACAGTACTAGTCTAGTAGGAAATATCTTCTCCACATCCACTCTATCTAGGCCTTTAAGATACTCTCTCAATCTTCTAACCTCTAGTGAGTACAGGCCCAGAGCCATCAAACACTCCTCAACTCAGCAAGGAGACTTTGCTTTGTGGATCCAGAATTGGCTTGCCCACAGATGGTCAAGGGTGGTTGTAGATGGTTCATATTCTGCATGGAGGTCGGTGACCAGTGGTGTTCCACAGGAAACTGTTCTGGGACCCCCTCCTCTTTGTGATTTTTATAAATGATCTGGATGAGGTTGTAGAAGGTGGGTGAGTAAGATTGCTGATGACACAAAAGTCGGGGGTGTTGTGGATAGGCTGGAAGGTTGTCAGGGGTTATAGCACGACATTGATAGAATACAGAACTGAGCTGAGAAGTAGCAGATGGAGTTCAACCCAGATAAGTGTGAAGTGGTTCATTTCAGCTGGTCAAATTTGAAGACAGAATATAATATTAATGGTAAGACTCTTGGCAGTTTGGAGGATCAGAGGGATCTTGGGGTCCGAGTCCATAGGATACTCAAAGCTGCTGTGCAGGTTGACAGTGTTGTTAAGAAGGCAAATGGTGTGCTGGTATTCATCAACCATGGGATTGAGTTCAAGAGCCGTGAGGTAATGTTACAGCTATACAAGACCTTAGTTAGAACCCGCTTGTGTTCAGTTCTGGTCACCTCACTGCAGGAAGGATGTGGATACTATAGAGAGAGTGCAGAGGAGTTCTATAAGGATGTTGCCTGGATTGAGGAACATGCCTTATGAGAATAGGTTCAGTGAACTCGGCCTTTTCTCCTTGGAGTGACGAGGATGAGAGGTGACCTGATAGAGGTGTATAAGATGCTGAGAGGCATTGATTGTGTAGGTAGCCAGAGGCTTTTTTCCAGGGCTGAAATGGCTAACATGCAGGGGCATAGTTTTAAGGTGCTTGGAAGTAAGTACAGGGGGATGTCAGAGGTAAGTTTTTCACATAGAGAGTGGTGGGTGCGTGGAATGTACTGCCAGTAGCAGTGATAGAGATGGATACAATAGGGTCCTTTAAGAGACTCTTAGATAGGTACATGGGACTTAGAAAAATAGAAGGCTTTGTGGTAGGGAAATTCTATGCAATTTCTAGAGTAGGTTACATGGTTGGCATAACATTGTGGGCCGAATGGACTGTATGTGCTGTAGATTTCAATGATTCTATGTTCTGTTCTAAATGGACATCTGTGATACAGAAACAGACACTGATTGTGGGTAAGTTCAACTTATTCACAAGCAAGCAATAAAACACTTTATTTGCATGTAAATTGAACAAGCCCTCATCCAAGTCACCCAAACCATAGAAACTACAACACTAAACATTCCATACACTTGTTAAATCTGTACAATTCACACAAGAACATTAAACAAGCAATAAACAACTACTTAACGGTCTGCCACCGAAACATGAGTCCCTCCCTCTATTAACTGTAACATACCTTCCAAATGGTTTCTTCAATGCTACTTTTGGCTCACAGCCTGAAGTGAGAGACTCGCACACATGCTTTCACCCTTATATACCTGAAGACAGAAAACCAGTTGCAGGTATCGCAAGCACACAGCCTGGGACCAGAAACCAATGCTGCAGGGCACAGAGCTAACCAATGGGAAGGCAGCTACATAACTCAAGCACAGTGGAGGCGACTTTTGGAGCAATTTTCAATCATCAGAAAAGTTAACCTCCCATATTACAATGTCCCTCAGTTAGAACCAGTCAGAATACTCCTCTACGTACATCTATAGAAATTGATATGAGTCTTTGGTTACATATCTCCAAAGTCATAATAAGTAGAATCGTTGACATGCCTTCTTTGTGATTGTACCAGAGCACTCGGCCTAGGATAGATCCTCGATATCGAGTCTTGCTCACCCTTTCCACCTCTGACCCCTCAATGAGGACTGGTGTGTATGTTCCCTGTTATTGTTCAATATGACTAACTTTGTTCTACATGGTAAACAGAGAACTTTAGGCAAAGGGTTAAGTATCACTATTACTTTAAATAAGCATCCAAACAAAAATAAGGGATAGGCCATTCATTCTATTGATAGGAATAACATTTTTGAATAGTGTGCAGCTATGAGAACACTCAGTGGCCACTTTATGAGGTACACATGTACACCTGCTCAGTAATGCAAATATCTAATCAGCCAAATCATTGGGCAGAAACTGAATGCATATCAGAATACATTATCAGAATGGGAAAGAAATGCGATCTAAGTGACTTTGACTGTGGAAGGATTGTTGGTGCCAGATGAGGTTGTTTGAGTATCTTTGAAACTGCTGACCCCAAGCACAACAGTCTCTGGAGCAGAGGTTTCCAACCTGGGGTCCATGGACCCCTTACTTAGATACTATTGATCCATTGCATAGAAAAGGTTGGTAACCCATGCTGTAGAGTTTACAGAGAACGGTGTGAAAAACAAAAAAAACACCCAGTGAGAGGTAGTTCTGTGAGCAAAAATGCCATGTTAATGAGAGAGATCAGAGGAGAATGGCCAGAGAATGCTCTGTTCACTGCTCCAAAGTGACAGGAAAGTGACAGTCACTCAAGTAACCACACATTACAACAGTGGTGTGCAGAAAAGCATCTCTGAATGCAGAACATGTCAAATCTTGAAGTGGATGGGCTACAGCAGCAGAAGACCACAAACATACACTCAGTGACCACTTTATTAGGTACAGGAGGTAACTAACAAAGTGGCCACTGAGTGTATATTTTGTTCATAACACTGTACTGAGGATGAATTTTTAGGTATACCTACTGTATATCTACGTCCAAGAGCAGGGTGTTTCAATTTGATGACTTGGTTTTTTCTCAGTTTACAAATGAAATTAATAGTAATCCAATTCAAGTTTAATGCCAAATGAAACAATGTTCCTCTGGACCAAGGTCCACAATACAGTGTATATAACTCACACACTCAACACATGAAGTAATATTACCACAAATCAATTGAATCAATTGACATTTACAGCACATTAAAAAGTAAATGTATAACACAACTGGCACTTCATACATGTTGAAACCTGGGTGGAAACAGTAGTCTTACACCCTGGGGAAAGAAGCTGAATGCTACGGTACCTCCTACAATAGGGGGTTAAAGAGATTGTTGGATGGATGGGAGGGATCGTTGACAACGCTAAGGGCCCTGCATATATGCACTGCTCCTGATAAATATCTCTGATGGGTGGACGAGAGACTCCAATGATCTTCTCAGGAGTTCTCACAATCCTTTTTAGGGACTTGTGGTCCAATGCCATGCAAATCCCACACCAGACAGTGACACACTCAGGTTGGAGTAACGAGGTGAACATAATGATGTACTGCTGCTTTAGATGGCCAAATCTATAGTGGAAATCTTTGTAAGTTCTGCTGTTGAATATGAATGAGAAGCATGACTAAAGCTGACAGACGAGTGAACAATCCTAGCCACTTTGGGAGAAAATGTATCTTTGAAGATATATTTAGATTTGAGTATTTACACAGGCTGTCCAGAGAATATAGCAACTTGCTTGAATGTTGTTGCACTGTCAGATATGTTTAGAACATAGAACACAGAGCATTACAGCACAATACAGGCCCTTCAGCTTACGATGTTATGCAATTCTTTAACCTAACCCTGCATGTTTCCATCATCCATGTGCCTATCTAAGAGTTTTATTAATATCCCTAATGCATCTGCCTCCACCACCACCATCCATGCACCCATCAATATCTGCATTTTTTTAAAGCTACCTCTAACACCCTCACAATACTTTCCTCTTGTCACCTTAAAATGATGCCTCCTTGAATTAGCCATTTCTACCCTGGGAAAAAATTCTCTGACTATTCTAATCAATCTATGCTTTATCATCTTGTAAATCTCTATCAGGTTCACTCTCCTCCTCCTTCACTCCAAAGAGAAAAGCCCTAGCTCACTCAACCTATCCTCATAAGACATGTTCTGTAATTCAGGCAGCATCCTGGAAAATCCCCACTCAACTCTCTCAAAAGCTTCCACATCCTTCTTATAATAAGGCAACCAAAAGTGAACACAATATTCCAAAATTTCGGGAAGCAAGCAAAGAGGTGGATGCCACTCCTTTGGCAGTTAGCAAGAAAGCAGAAGATGGCTGCTGGTGGAATGGTGCTGCAAAACACTTTAAGTATGAATTTACCCAGCAAATTTATTTTCTTTAGCTCAGGAGGACCCTTGTGGATAAAAGACATCTCTTTCAAAATCAGAAAAAACAATGTGAAAGAAACACCTTGTACTTACAAAGAACCTTTCGTGACCTCAGGATGTACTGAATGCTTTAAAGCAATAAAATATTTTTGGAAGGCAGTCGCTGTTGTAATGTTGGAAAAATGACTGCCAATTTATGTGCGGTAGGTTGCCAAAGGGTGCACTGAGGTGAATGATCAATTAAACTATAAGATCTTGATTATGAACAGTGTAATTGCTTTATTATGTACATGGGTGGTCATTACTACGCAGCTTTTTTCTAAATCGCAGCTTTAAGATCATTTTTCTTGTTAACAGTGGCATGTGCAACATTATCCAAAGGTACATACAGTTCGTAGATGGACCATAGAACAGTACAGCACAGGAACATGTCCTTTGGCTCACAATGTTGTGCTGAATTAAACTAGTTATTAAATGCCTAACTAAACTAATCCCTTCTGCCTCTACAATGTCCACATCCCTTCATTCTCAGCACATTCTAGTGCCTATCAGAGAGTCTCTTAACTGCCGCTATTATATGTGCCCCACTATCAGCTCTGACAGTGAATTCCTGGAGCCCATCAATCTCTGTGTTGGCAGGGGTGGAAGAAAATTTGTCCTACTTTGAACTTACCTCCTCTCACCTTAGATGCACGACCTCTAGTATTAGACATTTCAACCCAGGAGGAAAAGATATTGGCATCTATCTTTGCCCCTCATAAAAAGAACTTCTGTCAAGTCTCCTTTCAGCCTCCAACAATCCAGGAAAAACAACCCAAGTTTGTTCAGCTTCTCCTAGTAGGACATGGCCTCTAACGCAGCCTGCATCCTGGCAAGACTCGCAAATTTCTGCAGATCTTCGGCAGAAAGTATTCAGACAGATAGTATCAACATCTGGTATGGAGGAGCCAATGCACAGGATTGGAGAAAGCTGCAAAGGGTTGTAAACACAGTCAGTCATGGGAACTACCCTCTCCAATATCGAGGATATCTTCAAAAGCCAATGTTTCAGAAAGGCTGCATTCTCCATGAAGGACCTTTACCATCCAGGACATGCCCTCTTCTCATTACTGACGTCAATGAGGAGGTACAGGAGCCTGTAGGCACACACTCAATGTTTTAGGTACAGCTTCTTCTCCACTGCCATCAGATTTCTGAACAGCCAATGAACCCTTGAACACTATTTTGTCTTCTGTTGCACTATTTGTTAAGTTTTTAGTGTAACTTGTAGTAATTCTTATGTATTGCAATGTACTCCTGCCACAAAACAACAAATTTCACAATGTACATCAGTGATAATAAACCTGATTCTGATTCTGAAGTCCCTTGAGATGTCTGTGTTGCAATGAGGAAGATATATTGGTAATCATAGGAGATTCTACAGATGTTGGAAATCCAAAGTAACTCACAAAATTTGTGCGTGTTACTCAAGATATATTGGTATTAGTTTGTTATTGTCACATGTACCAAGGTACATATAATTTATAACCATTGTTACCATCTGTGTGTTTTGTAAACCTCTAGTAATCTTACACTGCATCTGCAATAGGCATTGAACATCACCTTCAGTGGTTTGGGTCAGTTTTCATGAGGTCCAAACGTGGAATTCCAACTTATGCCATTGGTTTAAATCTCTGGATAATTTCTTCCTTACAACCTGTTGCTTCCCTTAAACAATCAGAACTTACGACTGCCTCTCGCACCCTGGAGGAAGAATCTGATTACTTGATACTTCAAACACGAAGAAATCTGCAGATGCTGGTCCTGACGAAGGGTCTCGGCCTGAAACGTCAACTGTACTTCTCCCTATAGATGCTGCCTGGCCTGCTGTGTTCCACCAACATTCTGTGTGTGTTACTTGATACTTCCACTTGTTCGGTCAAGTCTTGTTGTCTTCAATGCAGCATACATATATTACAATCTGTATTTTAAGACCCAGTGAGTGAAGATAAAATTTATTTTGTGCTGTTGCACTGATCAAAGTACAATGCTCTCTGTAAACACTGCCATAAATCCAGTTTGGTATTACTACCCTTGGAACTTGGTCAATGGACAATGTGGCCACTTTATTAGGTACACCTGCTCATTATTGCAAATATCTAATCAGCCAATACTATGGCAGCAACTCCATGCATAAAAGCTTGCAGACATGGTCAAAAGATTCATTTGTTGTACATATCAAATATCAGAATTGGAAAGAATTGGGAACCAAGTGACTTTGACCACAGAATGATTGTTGGTGCCAGACAAGATGATTTGAGTATCTCAGAAACTGCTGACCTCCTGGGATTCTCACGCACGGGTCTCAAGAGTTTACAGAAAATGGTGCAAAAAAACCCAAAAGAAAACATTCATTGAGCATCAGTTCTATGAGCGAAAACAGCTTATTAATGGGAGAGGTCAGAGGAGAAAGGCCAGACTGGT
This sequence comes from Hypanus sabinus, assembly GCF_030144855.1. Classification (NCBI taxonomy): domain Eukaryota; kingdom Metazoa; phylum Chordata; class Chondrichthyes; order Myliobatiformes; family Dasyatidae; genus Hypanus; species Hypanus sabinus. The sequence goes on from NC_082738.1 coordinate 67,954,467, forward strand.
TCAAGCTGACAGGAAAGCAACAGTAACTCAACTAACCATACGTTACAACAGTGGTGTGCAGAAGAACATCCCTGAATGCACAACGTGTCGAACCTTGAACTCGACAGGCTACAACAGCAGAAGACTACAAACATACTATCAGTGGCTGCTTCATTATGTACAGGAGGTAGCTCATAGCACTATCTATTGTGGATGAATTTTTAGGCATGCATACACTACATACATGAGCAACATGTTCCAATTTCATGCCTTGTTTCTTTCTCAGTTTACAACTGAGTTTTGTGGCAGTCCAATTCATCACTCAAGCTGGTGAAAGAAGTTGCACATGATGAAATACTGTTGCTGAAGATGACCAAACCATAGTGGAAATCTATGAAAATTCTGCTGTTGAATATGAATGAGAAGCATGACTAAAGCTGACAGACGAGTGAACAATCTGAGCCACTTTGGTAGAGAAATGCATCTTTGAAGATATATTTAGATTTGAGTATTTATACAGGCTGTCCAAAGAATATAGCAACTTGTTTAAATGTTGATGCACTGTCAGATATGTTTAGAACATAGAACATAAGAGCATTACTGCACACTGCAGGCCCTTTTACCCACAATGTTGTGTCAACCTTTTAGTTTACTCTCAGATGAATCTAACCCTTCCCTCCTACATAACTCAACATTTTTCATCATTCATATGCCTAGCTAAGGGCTAGCTTAATATCCGCAATGCATGCAGCCACCAACCTCTATGTTTTACAAAAATCCTTTTTCCAACATCCTCTATACTTTTCTCCAATTATCTTAAATTTTTTGTTTGTTCGTTATGTGTTATCTTGTATGACATGGGCAATCATGTTCTTTCCATGACCATGATTGTTCTTGGCAATTTTTTCTGTAGAAGTGGTTTGCCATTGCAGTCTTCAGTGCAGTGTCTTTACAAAACAGGTGACCCTTGGCATTATCAATACTCTTCAGAGATTGTCTGCCTGGTGTCAGTGGTTGCATAACCAGGATTGTGATCTGCACCAGCTGCTCATACAACATTCCATAACCCTGATCAGGGGACTAAGCAGATGCTACATCTTGCCCAAGAGTGACCTGCAGGCTAGTGGAGAGAGGGAGTGCCTGACACCTCCTTGGGTAGAGACATATTTCCACTCTGCCACCCAGCTTAAATTATGCCTCCTTGTATGAGCTGTTTCTGTCCCGGGAAAACGTCTCTGGCTGTCCACTCAATCCTCCTTCACTCCAAAGAGAAAAACCCTGCTTGCTTAACCTATCTTCATAAGACATTTTCTCCAATCCAGGCAGCATCCTGGTAAATCAATAATGCATCTACCTAGTTATCTATCTATCCCCTCTGCACCCTCTGTAAAGCTTCCATATCATTCTTAGAGGTGACCAGAAATGAACACAATACAATGCATTCCAGTTAATTGGAGCAATTCTTAAAGAAAAAAAAAACGAAATCAAGAAAATAGCCAGGATTGCCTTTGTTTATTTGGGACAATTTGCCACTTAATTGGGGAAGATGGCTACTGGTGGAATGGTGCTGCAAAATATGAATTTACCCAGCAAATTTATTTTCTTTAGCTCAGGAGGACCCTTGTGGATAAAAGACATCTCTTTCAAAATCAGAAAAAAAAACAATGTGAAAGAAACGCCTTGTACTTATAAAGAACCTTTCGTGACCGCAGGATGTACTGAATGCTTTAAAGCAATAAAATATTTTTGGAAGGCAGTCGCTGTTGTAATGTTGGAAAAATGACGGACAATTTATGTGCAGTAGGTTGCCAAAGGGTGCACTGAGGTGAATGATCAATTAAACTATAAGATCTTGATTATGAACAGTGTAATTGCTTTATTATGTACATGGGTGGTCATTACTACGCAGCTTTTTTCTAAATCGCAGCTTTAAGATCATTTTTCTTGTTAACAGTGGCATGTGCAACATTATCCAAAGGTACATACAGTTCGTAGATGGACCATAGAACAGTACAGCACAGGAACATGTCCTTTGGCTCACAATGTTGTGCTGAATTAAACTAGTTATTAAATGCCTAACTAAACTAATCCCTTCTGCCTCTACAATGTCCACATCCCTTCATTCTCAGCACATTCTAGTGCCTATCAGAGAGTCTCTTAACTGCCGCTATTATATGTGCCCCACTATCAGCTCTGACAGTGAATTCCTGGAGCCCATCAATCTCTGTGTTGGCAGGGGTGGAAGAAAATTTGTCCTACTTTGAACTTACCTCCTCTCACCTTAGATGCACGACCTCTAGTATTAGACATTTCAACCCAGGAGGAAAAGATATTGGCATCTATCTTTGCCCCTCATAAAAAGAACTTCTGTCAAGTCTCCTTTCAGCCTCCAACAATCCAGGAAAAACAACCCAAGTTTGTTCAGCTTCTCCTAGTAGGACATGGCCTCTAACGCAGCCTGCATCCTGGCAAGACTCGCAAATTTCTGCAGATCTTCGGCAGAAAGTATTCAGACAGATAGTATCAACATCTGGTATGGAGGAGCCAATGCACAGGATTGGAGAAAGCTGCAAAGGGTTGTAAACACAGTCAGTCATGGGAACTACCCTCTCCAATATCGAGGATATCTTCAAAAGCCAATGTTTCAGAAAGGCTGCATTCTCCATGAAGGACCTTTACCATCCAGGACATGCCCTCTTCTCATTACTGACGTCAATGAGGAGGTACAGGAGCCTGTAGACACACACTCAATGTTTTAGGTACAGCTTCTTCTCCACTGCCATCAGATTTCTGAACAGCCAATGAACCCTTGAACACTATTTTGTCTTCTGTTGCACTATTTGTTAAGTTTTTAGTGTAACTTGTAGTAATTCTTATGTATTGCAATGTACTCCTGCCACAAAACAACAAATTTCACAATGTACATCAGTGATAATAAACCTGATTCTGATTCTGAAGTCCCTTGAGATGTCTGTGTTGCAATGAGGAAGATATATTGGTAATCATAGGAGATTCTACAGATGTTGGAAATCCAAAGTAACTCACAAAATATGTGCGTGTTACTCAAGATATATTGGTATTAGTTTGTTATTGTCACATGTACCAAGGTACATATAATTTATAACCATTGTTACCATCTGTGTGTTTTGTAAACCTCTAGTAATCTTACACTGCATCTGCAATAGGCATTGAACATCACCTTCAGTGGTTTGGGTCAGTTTTCATGAGGTCCAAACGTGGAATTCCAACATGCCATTGGTTTGAATCTCTGGATAAGTCCTCTTTTACAACCTGTTGCTTCTCTTAAACGTTCTGTAATCAGAACTTACGACTGCCTCTCGCACCCTGGAGGAGAAAACTGATTAGCTGGTGTGTTTGCTTGCTCAGTCATGTCTGTTTGTCTTGAGTCCAGCTCAAATATATTCCATTCTGGATTTTAGGACCTGGTGAGTAAAGGGAAAATTTATTACTTGCTATTACACTGATCAAAGTGTAATTCTCTCTGTGTAAATTCTTCCAAAAATCTGGTATGGTATTACCACACTTGAAACTTACTCTGTGGATGCACCATTTACCAAATGTAGTCAAGAGTGAGTGGCAGGGTGGAGATACATCTTTACCAAAAGAGGTGTAAGGTGCTGACCCCATCCGCTAGCCTGCAGTTCCCTTGGGCAAGTTGTAGCACCTGCTCAGCTGCCACCAACCCCCCACATCCCCACCAGATGGGTGAAGCCATGGGAGCAGGTGGTAGACAGTCATGTGAGCAGCCGGTGCAGATCACATGTCCGTTATGTGACCACTGACGCCAGACAGATAGTCTCTGAAGAGTATTGATAATGGTTGGGGTCACCTGTCTTGTAAAGACGCTGCCCAGAAGACAGACAGACAGACATACTTTATTGATCCCGAGGGAAATTGGGTTTTGTTACAGTTGCACCAACCAAGAATAGTGTAGAAATACAGCAATATAAAACCATAAATAATTAAATAAGTAAATTATTCCAAGTGGAAATAAGTCCAGGACCAGCCTATTGGCTCAGGGTGTCTGACACTCCGAGGGAGGAGTTGTAAAGTTTGATGGCCACAGGCAGGAGTGACTTCCTATGATGCTCAGTGTTACATCTCGGTGGAATGAGTCTCTGGCTGAATGTACTCCTGTTCCTTCACCAGTACATTCTGGAGTGGATGGGAGTCATTGTCCAAGATGGCATGCAACTTGGACAGCATCCTCTTTTCAGACACCACCGTCAGAGAGTCCAGTTCCACCCCCACAACATCACTGGCCTTACGAATGAGTTTGTTGATTCTGTTGGTGTCTGCTACCCTCAGCCTGCTGCCCCAGCACACAACAGCAAACATGATAGCACTGGCCTCCACAGACTCGTAGAACATCCTCAACATCGTCCGGCAGATGTTAAAGGACCTCAGTCTCCTCAGGATGTAGAGATGGCTCTGACCCTTCTTGTAGACAGCCTCAGTGTTCTTTGACCAGTCCAGTTTATTGTCAATTTGTATCCCCAGGTAAGACCACTTCTGTAGAAAATCTTCCAAGAATAATCATGGTCATGGAGACCACAATCACCTACATCATACGACACAGCACAATGAAGAGTCAAGACCATTTGGGTGACTCTGAAATCAGAACCACTATAAGTAGATAAGATAAGAACCATCAGGGAAGACTGAACAGAGGGACACAGAGGACCTTAAGATTGAAAAATGCAACTGGACAGTTGATTTGACAGGAATCATTTGAGCACATTTACAAGGAGCATTGCACATGAAAGCACATCCATCAAGAGCCCTCACCATCCAAGCTATCCTCTCTTCTTCAGGCTATCAACTCTTTGCCTTGTTTCCAGAGAACATTGGGCTTTGAGGCTTTTAGACCACCTGAATTGGTTAATTGTTGTTTATCAAGAATCATTAATCATTCAGAATTCCTTGTGTTTTCTCAAGCGAACTTGCACTTTGTAATGCAGTCTCTTGTTGCTTTCTGGTTAAACTTGCTAAGTTTATTTTGATAAGCTTGGAGATTCTGTGTTACTTATATTATTTAAGTAGATGCCTGATTAGCACTAATCGTGAGGTCCTAGTTTTGAGAACATGTTGCTCAGGCAAGCCATCGATGTTCTTTTGGAATACTTATGAATAAATTCTGGTTGCCATCTCTACATCAGAGTCTGTCTTTTCTCGGCGTTTGGGTTCTGACATTATCAGTGAGCATCGTGACACCATTTGGCAGGAGATACAGGAGCCTTATGTCGTACACCACCAGGCTTAGGAACAGTTATTACCTTACAACCATCAGGCTCTTGAACTTCACTCACCTCAACACTGAACTGATTTCGCACCACATAGACTCAATTTTAATGATTCTATAACTCAGGTTCTCAGTATTATTTATTCATTATTATTATTTGCACTAATTAGTAGTCTTTTGCACATTAGTTGTTTATCAGTCTTTGTTTACATGTAGTTTTTCATAAAATTCTATTATATTTCTTTATTTTCCTGTAAATGCCTGCAAGAAAATGAATCTCAAGATAGTATATGGTGACATATACAGTATGTATCTTGAGAGAAATGATTTCACATACTGTGTCTTAAACAGGCGATCTGTTGTTCATCTGTGACCCTGAGTTCTAGGCTCTCCCACGGGAGGAAACATTCTCTCCACATCCACCATGTCAAGATTCCTCTGTCCAAAGTGGTGGAAGATGTGATTGTGTGATGGGGCTGTCTAACACCAATAGGCAGAAAATCAAACATAACTCAGATATAAGTAGAGAGAGTGGGACTGTTGGGTGTGCTCTCTGAATGAGCACAGAGTTGATGAGCTGAATGGTTCTGCTTCTGTGTCAGGAGTAAATAATTGGGAATCAATGGAAATGACAGAGCATGGGTGTAAGATCAGAGATTAAAAGGGCAGTGGATAGTTGTAATGAACTGCCAAAGGTAGTGGTTGAGGTGGACACCATTGTCAATATTTAGAATCCACCTAGATAAATACATCAATAGGAGAGGCGTAGAGGGTAGTGGGCCAAATGCAGACAGACGGGGTGGCACGGTAGCATAGTGATTAGCATAATGCTTTACAGTATTATCGACCCGCTCCTGCCTGTAAGGAGTTTGTATGATCCCCCTGTGACCTACTGGGTTTCCTCCAGGTGCTGCAGTTTCCACCCACAGTCCAAAGGGGTACCAATTGGTAGGATAATTGGTCAGTGTAAATTGTCCCATGATTAGACAAGGGTGAAAACTGGGGATTGCTGGGCTCGAAAGGCTGGATGGACCTGTTCCACGCCGTATCCCAATAAATAAATAAAATTAAAAGATGGGACTACAACACAGTCAGCATGGACAAATTGGTTTGAAGGACAGTTTTCCATGTTGTATGTGTTTATGAGACAGGCAAATTGCATTGTTTCCTTACTATCCTGTCTGTTCACCATTCCCCTCCTCTCGCACCACTGCTTGAGGTCTCATTCATACCAGAGTAACAATCCCGACATTATCTCATTGACATTCCCTTTTCATTCATAAACACAGTGACTACAATTAAAGACAGAGACCGCATTGACGTGAAAGAAAGGGAACAAAGAAGCAGCCAGCCTCAGCTCCTGTAGACATCAGTGAAGCTGCTTTTTTCCATGCCTTGGTTTCCATGCAAGGCTGAGCATTAGGAAATAAAGAACCTAGAGGGTGTTTCAAGGGCATTTCTTTTAACACAATGCGTTCCCACTTTAGCGAGAGAAAAATACTTCAAAAATAAATCAAAAGCTTGTGCAGGTAAATGGGTACAGGAATGTGACTTGCAACCTGTGAGTCTGCACCAAATTCCAGTCTGTTCATCACTGGTCTGTTCTTTATCTGTCTGCCCTGCCTCAGATACTCACGGCTAACAAAAACCTTTTGATCACTTTCCTTTATTTATTTACTTATTTAGCAATACAGCGTGGAACAGATCCTTCTGACCCAACGATCTGCATTGCCCAGCAACCCACCTATTCAACCCTAGTCCCATAACAAGACAACTTACAATGGCCCATTAGCCTACTAACTGGTACGTCTTTCAAATGTGGGAGAAAATTGGAGCACCCAGAGGAAACCCACATATTCATGGGAAATACATACAAACTTTCTTACTGAGAATGCTGAAATTGAACTCCAAACTCTGGCACCCCGAGCTGTAAGAGCGTCGTTGTAACCACTATGTTACCATGGCGCCAACTTAATTCAGCTCTGGCTATACCAGGCTTCGTGACAGAAAATTCCAAACTTCCATTCTAAACATAAACACAAGAGAGTTTGTACGTTCTCCCCGTGACCGTGTGGGTTTCCTCCTGGGGCTCTGGTTTCCTTCACATTCCAGTGACGTATGGGTTAGTATGTTAATTGGTCACATGGGTGTAATTGGTTAGAGTGGACTCATTGGGTTGAGAGGGTCTGTACCATGCTGTTTCTCTAAATGAAGTACAATAAAATATTCTGCAGATGCTAGAAATCCAGGGTAACAAACACAAAATGTTGGAGGAACTCAGCAGGTCGGTTAGTATTTATGGAGAGGAATAAACAGCCAATGTTTCAGGCCAAGATGCTTAATAAGGACTAATTACCACTATTCTTTGCTTGAAAGTTGCTTTCCAGACCTCACTCGTGTATGACCTGGGATTTGGTTGTGCACTTCCCAACTGCACCAATGCAACTAGGTATGCATGGAGTAACAAAAATCCCCATGCGTTGCTCCTGTATGATGCTGCCTGCAAAATCTGGTTATCTTGTCCTGAAATGCACTGCTATTGTGCACTGGTAACATGCACTCAGTGGCTAATTTATTAGATACAGGAGTGGAACCTAGTGTGATCTTCTGCTGCTGTAGACCATCCACTTCAAGGTTTGATGTTTGTGTTCAGAGATGCTCTTCTGCACACCACTGTTGGAATGTGTGGTTATCTGAGTTAATGTTGCTTCCTGTCAGCTTGAACCAGTCTGGCCATTCTCCTCTGGCTTCTCACATTACAAGGCATTTTCATGCACAGAATTGCCATTATTTGTTTCTTTTTTGCTTTACACACCATTCCCTGTAAACCTTAGAGACTGTTGTACATGAAAACCCCAGGAGATCAGCAGTTTCTGAAATACTCAAATCACCCCTTCTGGCACCAACAATCATTCCACAGACCAAGTCACGTAGATCACATTTCTTTCCAATTCTGACATTTGTTTTGAACAATAACTGAATTTCTTGACCATATCTGCATTCTCTTATGCATTGAGTTGCTGCCACATGATTGGTGGATTAGATATTTGCATAAACGAGCAGGTGTATAGGTGTACCTAATAAAGTGGCCACTGAGTGTATTTATTGCACTGTTCTCAATACTAACAATCTCTCAAGGACCACCAAGTTCAATCTAATCCCAATCCTTGGCTTCTCTCCTTTACAGCCACTTTAGATTTGACTATTTCTACCATATTTTCAGTGCAGTTGGTAAATTATGTGTGAGGGTCAATCAATAATACCAGTACACACAAAATGCTGGAGAAACTAAGAAAATCTGGCAGCATCCATGGAGGGGAATAAACAGTTGATGTCTTGGGCCAAGATGTTAACTGTTCATTCATAGATGCTGCCTGATTTGCTGAGTTCCTCCAGCATTTTGTGTGTATTGGCGTATGTGTTACTCCAGCAGATTTCCAGTATCTGCAGAAGCTCTTCTGTCAATAAAACCAATGTCTTAGCTTTTCTAAGAACCCTTTCATGATCTCTTGCAACACCAATGGCTGAAACGTTGACTATTTATTCACTTCCATAGATGCTGCCTGGCCTTTTGAGTTCCCCCAGCATTTTGTGTGTATTGCTTGGATTTCCAGCATCTGCAGATTTTCTTGTGTTTGTGATACCTAACTACTAAACTTCTCTTGTAGCCATGGTGTTTATGTAACTGTCCAGCTGTGTTTTTATTGATGTAACCTCCATGGTGCTGAGGGACCTGGCTGTGAGATGCATTTGAAAGTTAAAGGTAGATAGTTAGGTTCTCTCTTTTGAATCTCGTTGCTCAAGACAACGAGATTGTAGTGCTTCACCAGTCCGTGCAAAGCAGGGATCTACGATGCATGTGGTACGGCTTATTTGGATTGGTAATTTGGTAATTGATCATTGTTAAAGATTAGTTTTATTTGTCACGTACATCAAAACTGACAGTGAAATGTGTCATTTTCATCAAATCAAATCAGCCAGGATTATGCTGGGCAACTGGTACCTCACTTCCAGCTTTCACAGGAAGAACGTACACACTCTTTGCAGTTAAAGGCTGGAATTGAACCCAAATGATTTTGCATCTGGTGTCAGGCTCTATTTTCAAATTCTAATATTCAGGACTCCTCATGATCCATTCCTCTGGAGGCTTCTCCCTTCGGAAAACTTGCTAAGATCTCTGCACTCCTCTATTCATTACCATTTAAGCCCTATCGATTTTGACCAGTGCAGCATTTCCTTCAATTCAGAGCCAGTCTCTGGAATTCCCATCCCAGACCTATCTCTTTTTCCATCTCTCTTTTTTAATGGGCAGCTAATGCTGACCTGAATGACCCAGCTATTCACCGCTTGTCTCAATGTACCCTTCTGTGGGTAATTCCTATAGAGTGATTTGAAATGCTTTGCTCTGTTACACAAGGGGAAGTTTATAGCACTGTGATGGCAGGTTGAAGCAGAAAGGTGTCCGTTTAACATTTATACCAAGAGCAGGCACTCTCAGGAGAGAAATTTCAAGGAATCAAATCTAAAGAATGGGAAAGTAAGGACAGAACTGAATAATTAGAATCTTAGAGAACTACAGTGTTGAAACATCTAGTCTATGCCAAAGTGTTACTCTGCTTAGTCCCATTGACCCGCACCTGAACCATAGCTCCTCCCCCCTGCATACCTGTACCATCCACGTACCTACCCAAACTTCTCTTACATGTTGCAATTGAACCCATAGCCACCAACACGCCGACAGTGTGTTCCAAACTCTCACTGCCCTCTGAGTGAAGCCCTCCTCAGGTTCCACTTAAATACTTCACCTTTTACTCTTAATCTGTAACCTATTGTTCCAGCCTGACACAGCCTAAGTGGAAAAAGCCTGCTTTCATTTACCCAATTTATATCTCTCATAATTTTGTGTACCTCCATCAAATTTTCCCTCATTCTCCTATGCTCCAGGGAATAAAGTACTAACCAGTTCAACCTTGCTTTGGTGGGCTGCCATTTTAATTCCTATCCCCAATTCCAATCCAACGTTGGTCCATGGTCTTCTCTTGTACCACAATGAGGACACTCTCAGGGTGGAGAAGCAACACTTCATATTCTGTCTAGGTAACCTCCAACCTGATGGCATGAACATTGATTTTTCCATCCGGTAATTTTTTTTCTCCCCCTTCCGTCTTCTTCTATTCTCTACTCTGGTCTCTTACCTCTTCTCCTCACCTGCCTATCATCTCCCCATTTATCCCTCCTTCTCCCCTTTCCCCTATGGTCCACCCACCTCTCCTTCTCCAGCTCTTTTCCTACCCACCTGCTTCACCTATCATCTTCTAGCTATTCTCCTTCTCCCCCCCACCCACCTTTTTATTCTGGCGTCTTCCCCCTTCCTTCCCAGTCCTGATGAAGGGTCTCAGCCCAAAACATTGACTGTTTATTCATTTCCATAAATGCTGCCTAACCTGCTGAATTTCTCCAGTATTTTGTGTGTGTTGCTCCAAAGTAATTAGTAATTGTTGCATATGTAGTGTGATACAGTGAAAAGCTTCTATTTGTGTGCCAGACATTCCGGTTTTTCCAAACCGATGTACATGGATGTGTTACAGCCACAGAGTGAGTGCAGTCCTGTTGGACAAGGGTCATAATGAGGTTGACTGAGAGACCAGAAGTTCATCTTTAGTGTATGAGAGGTCTGTTCAAGAATCTTATTGATGATAAAAACCTGAGTAATATGTTGGGTAATTTTGCTGTGCTATGTAGAGCAAACTGTTGTTTGTGCAGTTGGACCCAGGAATAAGCGACCAGAGGAAGGTATAACACATTACAGAGTAACACTCACAAAACCCTGGAGGAACTCAACTGGTCAGGCAGCATCTATGGAGAGGAATAAGTAGATGAAGTTTTGGAATGAGACCCTTCATCATGTCCTGGAGCAACAAACACAAAACACTGGAGATCCTGATGAAATCCACTCCCTAGATGCTACTTGATCAGCTGATTTCCTTCAGCATTTTGTGTGTGTTACTCTGGATTTCCAGCATCTGCAGAATCTATTGTGTTTAGGAAACACAACAACATCTGTAGTCGGTCTCTCACATGTCTAGAATGATACTTTGCCTCCTCTTACTGTCTGAAACCTTGTACAGAGTGGTGGGGTGTGTTCAGGAGCAGCTGCCATGCATTTCTTTGGTTGTGATTAAATAAGCAGTCATGGCCATGACTTTAACTCTCTTTTTAGTCTCTGAAGCTGAATGGCGTGCTTCTCATCAACGTGTGCACGGAGCTGTGGTCTACAACCCTATGATGCATAAACCAGGCTGTCAGATAGTTAAAAAGCCTTCTCTCATTGATATTCACCTTGCGCTGACACATCACTGGATTAAGTACAGACTCCATCACTCAGTAATGTCAGCTCTCAGAAGATAACCTCATGGTAATTTTGGGTTCTAATGCCATGATTAATTCTCTCCAGCCGAGTCGGCTCTGCTTGCGGAGATTTTGTTCATGTACACTTGCTCAGGGCAGAAATAAAGAGCTGTGTGCAGATTGGCACAAAATGATCAAAGTCGCTGGGCAAGGGCACAGGGTGGCTGGTGGAGATGTCACTTCGCACAGCAAGAGGGCTTCTAACAAGCTTTGACACTGCATCATGGGGATTGCTGGCTGCGTGCCTGACACATGTAGCATCAAACTTAAAGGTCATTGATATTGTCACTGGAAGCGACACTCTATTACTTTTCTTCAGGATGACCTTGACAAGCAGATACTCATCCAAAGAAAAAGTAATCAGATGTTTTAGCATTAAGGACAGAAATTCAGGGTATGTTCTTTATGCCGGGCAGCATCTGCAGAAAAAGAATCAGTATTATTATCACTGGCGTATACCAGGTAGCTTGTACTCCTTCTCCTCTCCCCACCTTCTTATTTTCCTTTCCAGTCCTGATGAAGGGTCTTGGCCCAAAACATCAACTGTTTATTCCTTTCCACAGATGCTGCCTGACCTGCTGAGTTCCTCTGGCATTTTGTGAGTGTTGCTCTGGATTTCCAACATCTGCAGAATCTCCTGCATTTATGAAATTTGTTGTTTTGCGGCAGCAGTGCAGTGCAATATGCAATACATAAAATTTACTGTAACTTACAAAAAGAATATGTAAAGAATAAATAAATAGTGCAGAAAGAGAGCAAAATAGTGAGGTAGTGTTCGTGGAGCATTCAGTAATCTGATGGAAGAGGGGAAGAAGCAAAAACCATAGAAAGGGTGCAGAGGAGATTTACAAGGATGTTGCCTAGATTGGGGAGCATGCCTTATGAGAATAGGTTGAGTGAACTTGGCCTTTTCTCTTTGGAATGACGGAGGATGAGAGGTGACCTGATAGAGGTGTACAAGATGATGAGAGGCATTGATCGTTTGGATAGTCAGAGGCTTTTTCCCAGGGCTGAAATGGTTGTCACAAGAGGAAACAGGTTTAAGGTGCTGAGGAGTAGGTACAGGGGAGATGTCAGGGATAAGTTTTTTTACTCAGAGAGTGGTGAGTGTGTGGAATGGGCTGCCGGCAACGGTGGTGGAGGCGGATACGATAAGGTCTTTTAAGAGACTTTTGGATAGGTACATGGAGCTTAGAAAAATAAAGGGCTATGGGTAACCCTAGTCATTTCTAAGGTAGGGACATGTTCGGCAAAACTGTGTGGGCCGAAGGGCCTGTATTGTGCTGTAGGTTTTCTATGTTTCTATGTTTCTAACACCTAAAACATTAAGTGTGTGTCTTAAGGCTCCTGTACCTCTCCATTGATGATAGTAATGATTCAATGTTTAACATTAAGTTTCTTTTTCGCCATTTGTGTGATTTGTTCTTTTTTCACATGTTGGGTGTTTGATGTTCTCTTTCAACAGGTTCCATGGTGTTTCTTTGTTTTATTGCTGCTGTGGGAAAATGAATCTATGCATACTTTGATAATAAATATACTTTGGATCTTTGACTTTAATGGGAAGAGAGTATGTCCTGGATGGTGAGGGTCCTTCATAATAGATGCTGTCTTCTTGAGGGAACGTCTTTTGGAGGCTGGCATTCATGATGGAGCTGGATGAGTTTATAACCCTCTGCATCATTTTCTGATCCTGTGCATTGATGCCACCATCACAGATGGTGATGCAACCAGTCAGAATGTTCTCCAAGGTACAAATGTAGAAATTTGCTAAGAGTCTTTGGTGACCAACTAAATCTTCTCAATCTCCTAATGATACAGTATATAGTCACTGACATTCCCTTCTCATAATTGCATCAATATATTAGGCCTAGGATAGATATTCAGAGATGGTGACACTCTGGAGCTTGAAGCTGCTCTACTTTTCCACTGCTGACCCCTTGATCAAAACTAGTGTATGTTTCCTGACTTCTCTTTCCTGAAGTCCACAATCAATTCCTTGGTCTTACGGATATTGAGGACAAGGTTAACACTTCATCGGGATTAATGCTTCAGCTTGAGCACTGGGAAAAAATGCGATTAAAACATGTTTTAAATTTCAAATTGCAGAGCAAGGGAAAGGAGTATAGAATGAAAGGGAATGGGTGTGACAGAGTGAAGCCAAAGGACACCAGTAGAGAAGGGTGGGAATAAATGACAAAAGATGTCTCAGGTGGAGGGCACTGGTTGCACATTGGATGTTTGTCAAACTTTGTTTATGTATAGTTTTTCATAAATTCTATTGTATTTCTTTATTTTCTTGTAAATGCCTGCAAGAAAATGAATCTCAAGGTAGTATGTGGTGACAGATACATAGTTTGATAATAAATTTACTTTGACTTTGAGAAAATAATTAAAACATACCTCCTGCATTTCCTCCTCTCCTTGCGATTATCTAACACACTGGGACTAGGTATAGGAGTTTGAAGGAAGGCTTCAAATCTTAGAGGTTTAAAAAAAATAAGAAAATAATAGTGAAAGAGGTGTCACAGGTAGATAGAGTCATAATAAAAAAGCTTTTAGCACATTGGCCTTCATAAATCAGAATATTGAGTACAGGAGCTAGAAAACAAAGAAAAAGAAGGAAAGAAAAAGAGCTATAGTGTTATGTTGGAGTTGCATAAGACCTTGGTGCAGCCTAATTTGGAGTACTTTGTGCATTTTTGGTCACCTACCTATATGAAAGATATCAATAAGATTGAGAGAGTACAGAGGGAATGTACAAGGGTGTTGCAGGACTTGACCTGAGTTACAGTGAAAGGTTGAGTAGGTTAGGAGGGCATGGTTGTGTAGTGGTTAGCACAAAGCTTTACAGTACCGACGACTCACACTCAATTCCGGCCACTGCCTGTGAGGAGTTTGTGCGTTTTCCCCATGACCACTTGGGTTTCCTCAGGATACTCCTGTTTCCTTCCACAGTCCAAAGACATACCAGTTGGTAGATTAATTGATCAATGTAAATTGTCTGGTAACTAGGCTAAGATTTAATTGGGTGAATGCTGGGCAGCATGACTGGAAGGGCCAGAAGAGCCAATTCTGCACTGTATCTCAATAAACAATAATAAAAAAATACTTCCCTGGAACCCAAGTTACTGAGAGATTTGATAAAAAGTATACAAAATTCTGAGGGGTGTAGATAGGGTAAATACAAGCAGAGTTTTTTCCATTGAGGTTAGGCGAGACAAAGTAAAATTTATTATCAGAGTACATACATACCACCGCATACAACTTGGAGATGATTTTCTGCGAGCGTACTTAGCAAATTACAGAACATTAACTGTAAACTGTAAACATCAGGAACTATAAACTGGAGATCACAGGTTAAGGGTGAAAGGTCAAGTATTTAAGAGAAACCTGAGGGGTCAGAAGGTGATGAGAGTGCAGAATGAACTGCCTGCAGAAGTGTTGGACATGGGTTTGATTGCAACATTTAAGAGAAGCTTGAATAAGTATTGTACATGGATAGGAGGTGTTTGGAGGGCTATGACCTAAGTGCAGGTCGATGGCACTAGGCTGAAATAAAGACTAGCATGGTCTAGATGAGCCGAAGGGCCTGGTTCCATGCTGTAGTGCTTATGACTCCATGCTTCATGTTTATTAATAAGAGCATAATGAATCAGTAACTGCAATGAATCGACCTTGGTGGGTGTTCCTGAGCTCTGCGATGTGAGGAGCCTTATTATCACAGATAGTTTATCGCCCTGTCTTATATCTCCACTAATATCATTCCTGTTCCTTCACTCTCACGTATTTACCAAGATTCATCTCCTACAATTGCCCAAAGACACTCACTGTTCCAGATCGATGCTCCCTTCCAGTCTCCTTCTTGCAACTGAACTCCTTCACTTATTAAAACGTGCATTTCTGAAACATCTTTCATAACCTTGGCATGTCCTATACTGCTTTTATAACCATTGAAGTAGTTTCAAAGTTCAAAGTAAATTTATTATCAAAGTAGATATATGTCACCATATATAATCCAGAGATTCATTTTCTTGCAGGCATACTCAATAAATCTATAGCATAATAACCAGAACAGAATCAATGAAAGACTGCACAAACTTGGGCTTTTAACCACAGTGCAGAAAACAAAAATATTGCAAATACAAAAAGAAAGAAATAATAATAATAAATAAATAAGCAATAAATATTGAGAACATGAGATGAAGAGTCCTTGAAAGTGAGTCCATTGGTTGAGGGAAATTTCAACAATGGGGCAAGTGAAGTTGAGTGAAGTTATCCCCTTTGGTTCAAGAGCCTGACAGTTGAGGGTAATGACTGTTCCTGAACCTGGTGGTGTGAATCCTGAGGCTTCTGTACCTTCCTCCTGATAATTGAGGGGTAATAACTGTTCCTGAACCTGGTGGTGTGAATCCTGAGGCTCCTGTACCTCCTTCCTGATGGTTGAGGGGTAATAACTGTTCCTGAACCTGGTGGTGTGGGGCCTTAGGCTTCTGTACCTTCCTCCTGATAATTGAGGGGTAATAACTGTTCCTGAATCTGGTGGTGCGAGTCCTGAGGCTCCTTTACCTTCTTCCTGATAGCAGTAGCAAGAAGTGAGCATGTTCTGGCTGGTGAGGGTATAGATGCTGCATTCCTCTGACAGTGGGGAGGGTTTTACCCATGATGGACTGAGCCATATCTGCTTTTTGTACAATTTTCCGTTCAATGGCATACTACCCCGAGATTCATTTTCTTGCGGGCATTCACAGTAGGTACAAAGTGACACAATGAAAAATTACACACAACCAATGTACAAAAGACACCAGCTTGTGGAAATTCAAAATAAACAAATAATAGCAACAACAACAACAAACAACACATAAATAAATAATGCTGAGAACAAGAGTTGTAGAGTTGAAACTGAGTCTGCGGGTTGTGGGATCAGTTCAGTGTTGAGCTGAGTGAAGTTATCCACACTGTTCAGGAGCCTGTTGGTTGGAGGACAATAACTGTTCTCGTGATGTACTATTACAAGAGGCTGGACAAACTTGGGTTGTTTTCTCTGGAGTGTCGGAAGCTGAGGGGAGATCTGATAGTTTATAAGATTATGAGAGGCATAGATAGAGTGGACAGAGAATATTTGTTTCCCAGGGTTGAAATCTCTAATACCAGGAGGCATCCATTGAAGGTGAGAGTGGGTAAGTTCAAAGGCGATGTGAGAGTTAAGTTTTTTACTCAGAGAGTCGTGCATGTCTGATATGTGCTGCTTGATATGGTGATAGAGGAAAATACATTAGAGGCTCTTTAGAGAAGTTTGGATAGGCACATGGATGTAAGGAAGATGGACTGATATGGACATGGTATAGGTAGGAGGGATTAGTATTTGGGTGTTCTTGATTTGCTTTTTAGCTGGTTCTGCACAACATTCTATGAACCTGGTGGTGTGTGACCTTCTGTATGATGGCAGTAGTGAGAAGAGAATTTGGCCTGGATGGTGGGGGTCCTTGATGATGGATGCTGCTTTCCTGTGCAGTGCTCCGTATAAATGTGCTCAGTGGTGGGGAGGGCTTTTCCTGTGAGGGACTGGATTGTACCCACTTCTTTTCCATTCCTGGGAATTAGCTTTTCCATACTAGGCCATGTAAGACAGATAACTAGCATTAGAGAACATGGTGGAAAAGGCTTTAGAGACATATGTTTTTGGTTATTTGATTTGAAGAAGATCCATTAGTTTTTAGTTGTGCACCTGCATCCAATATTCAAGGATGTGTGCTTAGCCCACTGCTCTACTTTTCTACACTCACGACTGTAGAAGTAGGCACAGCTATAAATTTGCTGACAACACAACTATTGTTGGCAGAATCTCAATAGACAGGAGTGAGATAGATTGGTAGGTTGAGTGGTGTCACAACAACAACCTCGCATTCAACGTAAGTAAGAACAAGGAATTGATTGTGAACTTCAGGATGAGGAAGTCAAGGGGTCAACAGTGGAAAGGGTGAGCTGCTTCAAGTTCGTGGGTATCAACACCTCAGACGATATATCCTGGGCCAATATATTGATGCAATCATGAAGAAGGGAATCCAGGGGCTATACATCATGAGAACTTTGAGGAGATTTGGTATGTCACCAAAGATTCCAGAAAATTTCTACAGAAGTACAATGGAGTGGTGTTCTAACATCTGGTATGGAGGGGCAATTGAACAAGATTGTAGACTCAGCCAGCTCCAGAAGGCAACTCCTCAAGAAGGCAGCATCCATCGTGAAGGACCCTCACCATCTAGGCCATTCCCTCTTCTCATTACTACCTTCAGGGAAGAGGTACAGGAACCTGAAGACACATACACTCAAAGTTTTAGCAATAGCTTCTTCTCCTCTGCCATCAAATTTCTGAATGGTCCATGAACACCACTGCATTATCTTGCTCTCTTTTTGCTCTATTTATCATTTTTTATTTATAGTAATTTTATGTATTACACTGTACTGCTGCCATAAAACAACAAATAACATGTCAGTGATAATGAACCTGATTCTGATTCTGAATTGAATTTGATAAACAGCTTTTTGGCACATTGGCCTTCAGAAATAAATGCACTGAGTACAGGAGATGGGACGTTATGTTGAATTTGTATAAGACGTTGGTGAGGCTTAGTTTGGAGTATTGTGTACAGTTTTGGTCACCTACCTACAGGAAAGATATAAAAAAGGTTGAAAGAGTGCAAAGAAAATTTACAAGGGTATTGCTGGGTCTGGAGGACCTGAGCTATAAGGAAAGATTGAATAGGTTAGGACTTTATTCCTTGGAATGTCAAAGATTGAGAGGAGAATTGATAGAGGTATACAAAAGTATAAATAGGATAAATGCAAGCAGGCTTTTTCCACTGAGTTTGGGTGGGACTAGAGGTAATGGGTTAAGGGCGAAAGATGAAATGTTTAAAGGGAACTGAGGAGAAACTTCCTCACTCAGAGGATCATGAGAGTGTGGAATGACCTTCCGGTGCAAACGGTGCATGTGAGCTTGATTTCAATGTTTAAGAGAAGTTTGGATAGGTAGGAGGGGTATAGAGGGCAGGTCCGGGTGCAGGTCAATGGGACTATGCAGTTTAAATGGTTCAGCACAGACTAGATGGGTCAAAGGGCCTGTTTCTCTGTTGTACTTTTCAATGACTCTGTAACAGAACTATTTTAAGATTTAGTGACGCTCCTGGCCACCAGTAACTGTGATCTGTTACTGAACAAATGGAATGATGTGTCCTATGAGTAGCCACTTTACAGGGTCAAATACAACAATCCAAATCCTGCATGTAGCGTCTTTGCAACCAGTCATGATTATCGTCAAAGGTGATTCCAAATATTTTGGTGACATCATGGACCGCAATCCAGCCCACACTATCACTTTAAGTGGAGCTCAGTCGAAAAGCAAGAGAAAGCTTTATAAATTCTTGAGACCACTTTCAGATGGCTTACACTGTGAGGAGAGGAATTCCCATTAATCATTTGACATGAGTGGTTGTGAAAATGACAACAGATAGAAAAAGTTACTTTGAACATTATCAAAATGAAGAGTGGAGACTGGGAGTCACATCCCTGAACCATGAAAAGTTTCAATGAAGGTTGAGTCAATGATGCTTCCCTCTTATACCAACTACTCTCACTCTCTTCTGTCATTTAACAATCTGCACAGTAACTGGAAACTTAATTTTAAAGGGCAAGTGATGGTTTGAAGCAGCGTAATCGAGAGGGAGATAAAGAAAAAGTCTCATCAAACAGAGGTTGCAACTCATTCATTCACCACTTGCATCTAAAGAAGATGAGCTTTATTTGTCACATGTATGTTGAAACATACAGTGATATCTGGCATCTGACAGCCTCTTCAATAATGTGACATTTATGCGAGAGTGATCAGTATCAGTTTTCTTATCACTGTCTTAGATGATGTGAAATTAGTTTACATGCAGCAGCGGTACAATGCAAAGACATAAAATTGCGACAACAGTGCTCCTCCTCCTTCCCTTTCTCCCATGGTCCACTCTCCTCTCCTATTAGATTAATTCTCCTTCATTCCTTTACTTTTTCCACCCATCCCCTCCCAGCTTCTTATTTTATTCCCCCTGCCTCCCTCATCAACTCAGCTTTCCTCTCTCTTGGCTTCAGCTATCACCAGCCAGCTTGTACTCCTTCTCCTCCAACACTGCCCCACCACCTCCTCACTCTGGCTTCTTTCCTCTTCCTTTCCAGTCCTGATGAAGGGTCTCAGCACGAAATGTCAACTGTTTATTCACTTCCACTGATGCTGCCTGACCTGCTGAGTTCCTCCGGCATTTTGTGTGCATTGCTCTGGCTGTCTAGTATCTGAAGAATCTCTTGTATTTATAATACATTTATCATGGGTTTATAGACAGCTCAGAAACCTGATGGTGGACGGGGACAAAAGCTTCTTCTGAATCAGTGAGTGTATGCCTTAAGGCTCCTGTACCTCCTCCTTGATGGCATTAACAAGAAGAGGGCATGTCTCGGGTGCTGAGGTCCTTAATGATGGACGCCACCTTCTTCAGGCCATATATCTTGAGTAAACTAGACCAACTCTAAAGACTTCATTGCAGAGGTTTAGTCTGCTACTCCACTGCAGTACTGTGCATTGACAGAGATGCCATCTTTCAGGTGAGAGTGTAACTTGGGATTCTTGTGTGCATATTTGATGATGGTTCTTGGCCAGAAACATCAACTCTTTATTCCCCTCCATAGATACTGTCTGACCTGCTGAGGTCCTCCAGCATTTTGTGTATGCCTGTGTTTTCCATATCTACATCTACAGAATCTCTTGTGTTTGTGATTAGGGTTGTGCCAATTGCTTTACAAACTGAATGGTTAAAGGGAAGTAGCTATTCTAGAACCTGGTGGCATGGGACTTCAGGCTTCTGCATCTCCTGCCCAATGGTAGCTGTGAGAAGCTGGCATGGTCTTGATGGTAGGAGTCCTTGATGTTGGATGTTGCCTTCTTGAGGGAGCCTTCTTGATGTTGGATGTTGCCTTCTTGTAGATAGTACAGATGATGTCCTGATATATACTGTATATATACACTCAGTGGTCACTTTATTAGATAAACCTGTACACTGCTTGTTAATGGAAATAGCTAATCAACCAATCATGTGGCATAAAAGCATGCAGACATGGTCAAGAGGTTCAGTTGTTATTCAGACAAAACATCAGAATGGGGGAAGAAATGTGATCTAAGTGACTTTGACTGTGGAATGACCGTTGGTGCCAGATGGGGTGATTTGAGTATCTCAGAAACTGCTGATCTCCTGGGATTTTCATGCACAACAATCTCTAGAGTTTATAGAGAATGGTACAAAAAACAAAAAAACATCCAGTGAGTGGCAGTTCTGTGGGCAAATATGTCTTGTTAATGAGAGAGGTCAGAGGAGAATGGCCAGACTGGTTCAAGCTGACAGGAAAGTGACAGTAACTCAAGTAACCATGCATTACAACAGTGGTGTGCAGAAGAGCATCTCTGAATGCACAACATGTCGAATCATGAAGTGGATGGGCTACAGTAGCAGAAGACCACAAACATACACTCAGTAGCCGCTCATTAGGTACCAGAGATACACAATAAGGTAGCCACTAAATGTATATATCCCTCACCCAACATCACTTAAGTAGAGATGACCTGATTGCTGTTTGTGGGAGTTTGTACAAATTACCCAGAGATCACATTTCATAACCATAGAATATTTCAATCACATTTCAATTGACACCATAGAATATTTTGGAATGCCTGAAAGGGATGTGAAAAGTGCTATAGAAATCCACAGCTACTTCAATGAAATAATGGCTTGTAAAACCAGCCTCTTCCACTCTCTGCAACCATCAAAATGCAAAGCAGAACCTCTGCTGCTTCTCCATTGGACTTTATAGTCAGCTACTCTCCTCTTAACAAGTGAGCAACATTACGCCTTCAATTGGCTTTAAATGAAGGAAGAGGGAGACAGTTGTTGTCATGTCAATCCACTTGTCATCTTATCCTGTTAAGCAGACTTCCTGATTTACAACAAGGTTAGAAGTCAAGGTATCATTTGGAACCTTGCAGTTCAAAAAGAGTATGACACTTTAATATCTACCAGAGGCAGAAAGGATAATATGCCTTCATCATTGTCAAAGACCCTCCTATCCTTTCCAAATCTCTCTGACCTCCTGCCATCAGGCAGAAGGTACTACAGCACAAGGATCAGCACTGCAAGGCTGCATAACGGCTTCTTCCCTTGGGCTGCTAGACTGCTTAACACCCTACTCCCACACCCTGTCTGAATGCCCAGCCACCACCCCCTCCCCATCCACACTCCCCATTTCACAGACGCACACTCACCCTGCACTGGTCACTGTTTCATCTTTTACTACCACTGTTTCACGTATTTATACGACTGCTTGTTTTGTTATAATAGTGTCAGTATCATTATATTGTCTTACATAAACATGCCCCTCACACTGTCAATCTTCAGGCCACATCACTAAGGGACTTGTGCGTAATACTATTTTGTGACTGAATGTGATGGATCGTAACTGTTTGTGCTGTGTGTGACTCTATCTATTGTGTTTTATACCTTGGCCCTAGAGGAACAATGTTTCATTTAGCTGTATACATGTGTATGGTTGAAAGACAATAAATGTGAACTTGAACTAATTGAACTATTGAAAAGGCATCTCATCTGCTCTCCATTTCCATTTCATTGTGATTGTTTACATCAGGGGCTAAGGGAGAGTCAGTCAGGATGTAAAGTAGTTTCTCTACAGTAAAGGAAATAAAAATAAATTGATAAACTTATCACCTATGGTGAGAGTAAATGATATGGAACAGAGACATTAGCGATATTTCTTCAATAACTGTGATATTAATAAAGGAGATCTGTAAAGTAGTTTCACGACACCTTGGAATTAAGCACAGAGCACAGTGCCTATTTTTCAGACTTGACTAAGTTCAAAGCCACTTAACTCCAATCTGATAATTCAATTTTTTAGCATTAAATTCCCACTTAGTCATGTTATTTATGTTACTTAAATGGAATTTATTGAAGAATTCAATTACTTTTTAACAACCTTGAATCATCAGGAGGAAGCTGTGATTGTCAAAGATCTTGCCATTGCAGGTATCCAAGAAAAAATGCTTTGAGTGACATCTGCGATAGCAGAAAACCCGGGGTAATTACTCTATTGAGTCCCACAGCTCAATTTCAGTGCAATGTACAACATACGATGTTCCCTAGTTCAAGAGAGGTCTGGCAGATGCTCTTCTGCTGTGATAATCCCACTGGTCTTCTTGTGCTGGTGAGATACCATGAAACCATAAGACTTAAGAGCAAAATTAGACCATTCAGCCCATTGAGTCTGCTCCACCATTCCATCATGGCTGATTTATTATCCCTCTTAACTCCATTCTCCTGCCTTCTCCCTGAAACCTTACTAACCAAAAACTTATCAACCTCCGCTTTAAATATATCCAATGACTTGGCCTCCACAGCTGTCTGTGGCAATGAATTCCACAGATTCACCAGCTTCTGGCTAAAAAGATTTCTCATCTCTGTTCTAAATGGACATCCCTCCATTCTGAGGCTGTGTCCTCTGGTCCTAGACTCCCACACTATAGAAGACATCCTCTCCACATCCACTCTATTTAGGTTTTCAATATTCGATTCTAATGAGTCCTATGGCTATTTCAGCGCAATATACACCATGTTATGTTCTCTAGCTCAAGGGGAGTCTGGAAGTTGCTCTTCTGCTGTGATAATCTCACTGGTCTTCTTGTGTTGTGACCAGACACTGCAAGTGGCATCACACAGAATTCTGGAGGAACTTAATGGGTCAGGCAGCATCTATGGAGGGGAATAGAAAGTTGGGGTTTCAGGCTTAGTCCCTGGAAAAGAAGTGGGAAGAAGTTAGAATGACTTCAGTTCAAAACATCAATTTATAGTCCTAACATTTAGCTGATGTTGTTTTATTGCTTGTTGTGTTCTGTGTTCTGCTGAAATGCTATTTTGTCACTGGAACGTGTGGTGAAACTTGTAGGCTGCCCACAGCACATCCTTTGGTGTGTTGGCTGTTAACACAAATGATACATTTCACTGTATGTTTTAATGTACACATGACACATAAACTTGAATGTTGAATCTGCTTATTCCTCTCCCTAGATGACTCTGGCTTCTTCCCCTTTCCTTTCCCAATGAAGGGTCTTGGCCTGAAAAGTTTACTATTTCTTCCCCCTTTCTTGTCCTGATGAAAGGTGGCTGGAAACATTGACTGTTTATTCCCCTCCATAGTTGATTCAGGCTCCTTCCCCCTTCCTTTCCTGGCCTGATAAAGGGTCTCGGCATGAAATGGAGACTGTTTATTCCTCTCCATAGATGCTGTCTGGTTTGCTGAGTTCCTCCAGCATTTTGTATGTGTGTTCTGAGCAATAGTTCAGAAGGAAAATGTGGAGACCAACTAAATGCGTTCATCATGAAGAGCACTCACAACCAGCTCCTGTATCTGTGTCTCAGTGCAACGTATCTACTGACAGCTCTCAGTGAGTTAAACATCTGCACTTGAAGGATCTGTGCCTTAGTGTAATGTATCTACTGACATCTCGCAGTGAGTTAAACATCTGCACTTGAAGGCTGTGAGAGCTCACTCATGTAAATCATTCCTGCCATTCACACATTGGAGGTGATCTTAACGATGCTCACTGGAATAAATCCCAGTAATTATTAACTAGTCAGTATTGTCTTACACATTTGTCTGCATGTTAATCAGGTGCAATTAAAGCAAGGCCAGCATTTAATTCAGTATCTTTCATGCTGTTGCTTTAGTGTCATGAATTGAGTAACTAAATAACACAGCCACGTCCCGTAAAGAGCAATGTGGTTGTGACCAGATAATTTGATTTAATATTGATCAGAATGTTCTGTAACACCAAGACCGGGGGCATAGTGGACATCAAGGAAATCTATCAAAGCTTGTAGTGGTATAATGGACCAGCTGGAAAAAAAATGGGCTACAAAAATGGGCTTAAATTGGCAACACACACAAAATGCTGGTGGAACACAGCAGGCCAGGCAGCATCTATAGGGAGAAGCGCTGATGACGTTTTGGGCCAAGACCCTTTGTCAGGACTAGTCCTGTGTTCCACCAGCATTTTGTGTGTGTTGCTTGAATTTCCAGCATCTGCAGATTTCCTCGTGTTTGCCTTAAAATTGGCAGATGAAATTTAATGCAGACAAGAGTGAGGTGTTGCACTTTGAGAGAACAAGCCAAGGTAGGACTTCAGAGTACTGTGCAAAAGTCAAGCACATATATAGCTAGGGTGCCCAAGACCTGTGCACAGTACTATAGTAATTTCATGTATTGTACTGTACTGCAGCCACAAAAAAATGTGGAGAGGATGTTTCCTATGGTGGGAGAACCTAAGACTAGAGGACACAGCCTCAGAATTGAGGGGTGTCCTTTTAGAATGGAAATGAGGAGGAATTTCTTTAGCCAGAGAGTGGTGAATCTGTGGAATTCTTTGACATAGGCAGCTGTGGAGGCCAAGTCTTTATGTATGTTTAAGCCAGAGGTTGATAGATTCTTGATTGGTCAGGGCATGAAGGGATACGGGGAGAATGCAGGAGATTGGGGCCGAGAGGGAAAATGGATCAGCCATGATGAAATGATGGAGCAATCTCGATGGGCCAAATGGCCTAATTCTGCTCCTGTATCTTATGGTCTTATGGACATATGTGAGTTATGATAAACCGATTCTGAAATGGGTCTCTATTGTGGACTGAGATTGGGAAGGGCCAGAGAGAAGGTAATCATGGTTGGGAAAAGTGGGAGAGAGAGGGGAGGGAGCAGAAAGCACCAGAGACATTCTGTAATGATCAATAAACCAATTGTTTGGAATTGAATGCCCTTGCCTGGTGTCTCAGAACCAGGTGTGTCTGTACCCATGCCACCCCTACCCCTGGCATTCCTTCTCTGTCACGTGTCCAACACCCCTCCTGTGGTACCCCATCCTCACCATTCCCAACACCCTTTGACCATAAGATATAGGAGCATAATTAGGCCATTTGGCCCATTGAATCTCCTCCACCATTTCATTGTGGCTGATCTCTTTCTCCCTCTGCTCCAATCTCCTGCCTTCTCCCCTAAATTTGCATGTATTGGCTAATCCAGAATCTATCAATCTCTGTCTTAAGTGAATCCAATGACTTGGCCTCCACAGCAACGTGGCAATGAATTCCACAGATTCGCCACTTTCTGACTCAAGAAATTCCTCCTCATCTCTGTTCTAAATGGATGCTCCCCCTATTCTGAGGCTGTGCCGTCTGGTCTTAGACTCCTCCAACACAGGAAATATCCTCTCCACATCCACTTTATCAAGTCCTTTCAACATTTGATAGGTTTCAATGAGATCCCACCTCATTCTTCTGAATTCCAGCGAGCACAGGCCAAAAGCTATCAAGTGTTCCTCATATAGGAGATGAGAATCATTGATCATGTGGCTAGTCAGAGGTTTTTTCCCAGGGCTAACACAAGAGGGCACAGTTTTAAGGTGCTTGGAGATGTCAGGGGTAATTTTTTTATGCAGAGAGTGGTGAGTGCATGGAATGGGCTGCCAGCAACGGTGGTGGAGGCAGATACAACAGGGTCTTTTAAGAGACTCCTGGACAGGTATATGGAGCTTAGAAAAATAGAGAGCTGTAGGTAACCCTAGGTAATTTCTCAGATAAGGACATGTTCAGTACAACTTTGTAGGCCGAAAGCCTGTATTGTGCTGTGGGCTTTCTGTGTTTCTATGTTTCTATAGTAATTCTTTCAATTCTGGAATCACTTCCATGAACCTTCTTTGAACCAATGTAAGCTCGTCTTTTCTTAGATAAGGGCCCAAAACTGCTCATAATACTCCAAGTTAGGCCTTACCAGTGCTTTATAAAGCATCAACATTACGTCCTTGCATCATTACATCAATATTACAGTCCTCTCAAAATAAATGCTAACATCACATTTGCCTTCCTCAGCACCGACTCAACCTACAAATTAACCGAGGATTCCCAAGACACCTTATACCTCTGATTTTTGAGTTGTCTCCCAGTTTAGGAAGTAGTCTACACTTTTATTCCTTCTAATAAAGTGCCTGACCACACACTCCCCTACACTATACTCCACTTACCACTTCTTTGCTCATTCTCCCATTCTAAGTCCTGCAAACTCTCTGCTTCCTCAACACTACCTACCCCTTCACTTATCTTTGTATTGTCTACAAATTTGGCCACAATGCCATCAATTCCATCATCCAAATTGTTGCCATGTAAGTGAAAAGACGTGGTCCCAATAACTACCACTGTGGAACACCACTAGGAACATGCTATTACATTCTAATCATCTCGAAATGAATGGTAACATTGCATTTAGCTCCCTTACCACTGACTCAATCTGCAAATTAACCTTTAGGGAATCCTGCACAAGGGCTCCCAAGACACCTTGTACCTCTGATTTTTGAATTGCCTCCCAGTTTAGGAAGTAGTCTACACTTTTATTCCTTCTAATAAAGTGCCTGACCACACACTCCCCTACACTATACTCCACTTATCACTTCTTTGCTCATTCTCCCATTCTAAGTCCTGCAAACTCTCTGCTTCCTCAACACTACCAACCCCTTCACTTATCTTTGTATTGTCTACAAATTTGGCCACAATGCCATCAATTCCATCATCCAAATTGTTGCCATGTAACATAAAAAGCAGTCCCAACATTGACACCTGAAGAATGGTCAATCAGAAAAGACTCCCTTTATTCCCATTCTTTGCCTCCTGCCAAGAATCATCCATCCATTCTAGAATCTTTCCTGTAATACCATGGGCTTTTAATTTGTTAAGCAGCCTCATGTGTGACACCTTCTCAAAAGTCTTCTGAAAATCCAAATACACAACATTCACCAATTCTCTTTTGCTCCCACCAGATTTATAAACTTGCTCTCTGCTCCACATTGACAAATACAGTAACGTGAAAAAGTCTTAGGCAGCTTAGCTATATATGTATGTGCCTAAGACTTTTTGTACAATACTGTACAAGGTGAACAGTGCAGTAGAACAAAAGGATCTGGGTATACAGATCAATAATTCTTTGAAAGAAGCATCACAGATAGATAGGGGTGTAAAGAGAGCTTTTGCTACATAAGATCAATTATTGAGTAAAGGAGTTGCGATGTTATGTTGAAATTGTATAAATTAGTGGTGAGGCCTAATTTGGAATATTGTGTGCAGTTTTGGTCACCTATTTTTGTAAGGAAAGATGTCAATAAGATTGAAAGACTACAGAGAAAATTTACAAGAATGTTGCCAGGACCTGAAGACCTGAGTTATAGAAAAAAGGTTGAGTAGCTAAGAACTTATTTTACCCGGAGTGAGTGGAGATTCAATGAGGTATACAAAGTTATGATGGGTGTAGATATGGTAAATACAAGCAGGTTTTTTCCACTGAGGCTGAGTGACACTACAACCAGAGGTCATGGGCTGGGGGTGAAAAGGGGAACACCTTCTCCACTCAGAGGGTGGTGTGAGTATGGAACGAACTGGCAGCAGAAGTGGTGGATGTGAGTTTGAATGAAATATTTAAGAGTGGTTTGGATAAGTACATGGATGGGAAGGGTAGGAAGTCCTACAGTCCAGGTGCAGTCGATGGGATCTGAAGGGCCATAGACCTAATTAAATGGAGGATTAAGTTAGGTAGTTGTTTGAACTGCTAAGGCACAATGCACCATGTAGTAAACCTTCTGTGATTCTGTGACTCCCATACCTTTCTTCAATATAGTGATGTGGCATAGTTTGTGTGCATTGAAGATGGTAGAGTGTACTGAGATTCAGTATCGCAATGTCATCCAGAGGACTCTGAGTGGAGGCCAGTACACAAAAATCAAACAGATGGACAGTGATCACTGCACAAACGAGGGCAGTTACTTTTATATTTATTTATTTGTTTGTTTGTTTGTTTGTTTGTTTGTTTAGAGATACAGCACTGAATAGGCCCTTCTGGTCCAGTGAGCCACATCGCCGGGCAACCCACCTATTTAACCCTAACCTAATCGCAGGGCAATTTACAATGACCAATTAAACTACTAGCTAGTATGCCTTTGGACCTGTGGGAGGAAACCGGAGCACCCAGAGGAAACCCATGCAGTCATGGGGAAAGCATACAAACTCCTTGCGGAGGATGCGGAATTGCACTCCGAGCTCCAGGTGCCCCGAGTTGAAATAGTGTTGCACTAACCACTATGCTACCATGGCAACATCTTTGGGAATAGACAAATGCAGATCCTGTTGTGAACATAGAACAGTACAGCACATTACAGGCCCTTCAGCTTACAATGTTGTGACAACCTTTTAATCTACTCCCTAATCAATTTAACCCTTCCCAACTACATAAGTCTGCAATTTTCTCCATGTCCCTATTGTATCGGCCTCTATTAGCATCCCCAGCAGTGCACTGCACACACCTGCTGCTCTCTGTGTAAAAAAAAAATCACCTCTGACATCTTCCCTAAACTTTCCTCCACTTATCTTGAATGGGTGCTCTCTGGTACTGGCCATTGTCACTCTGGGAAAAAGGTGCTGACTGCCCACTCTGTCTATGCCTTTCATAATCTTATACACCTCACTCAATGATTCAGAAACATCTTTTTCCCTTCCGTCATCAGAATTCTGAACAGCCATGAATCCACAAATGTTATTCCTTTCCACTATTGATTTATTTTGTAATTTATAGTCTTTTTATATCTTTTCACTGTACTGCTGCTGCAAAACAATAAATTTCACTTGATATAACTCAATGATAATACATCTGATTCTGCTTCAATTCACTGATATCATTTAGCTAGTCTGGCTCCTCATGTGACTCCAGACCTACCAATTCAATGCATTTAGGGATAGATTATAAATGAGAGCAATGCAAAAAGTGCTAGGTACAACCCGGTCCATCACAGGTAAAGCCCTCCCCACCATTTATGCACATTTACAAGGAGCACTGTCGCAGGGCTGCTGCAATCGGGAAGAAGGCCCCACAGCACCAGGTACAGGAACAGTCTTTACCCCTCAATCATCGGGAAGGAGGTACAGGAGCCTCAGGCCCCACACCACCAGGTTCAGGAACAGTTATTACCCCTCAACCATCAGGAAGAAGGTATAGGAGCCTCAGGCCCCACATCACCAGGTTCAGGAACAGTTATTACCCCTCAACCATCAGGAAGGAGGTATAGGAGCCTCAGGACCCACACAACCAGGTTCAGGAACAGTTATTACCCCTCAATCATCAGGAAGGAGGTACAGGAGCCTCAGGTCCCACACCACCAGGTTCAGGAACAGTTATTAACCCTCAACCATCAGGCTCCTGAACCAGTGTGGATAACTTCACTCCATAACTCATGTTCTCAGCATTCAAGTTCAGTTTTAAGTTTATTGTCATCTGAGTGTACATATGCACAACCAAACAAAACAGCATTCCTCCAGACCATGGTACACCAACAAAATATATATCACGCACAGCACATAAACCAAAATATTTCCATAAATAAGACAATAAATATGTATTATGTTTTTTTTTGTTCTGGTATTTGCACAATTTGTCTTCTTTTGCACATTGGTTGTTTGTCAGTCTTTTTGTGCAGTCTTTCATTGATTCAGTTGTATTTCTTTGTATTTACTGCGAGAAATGAATTTCAGGGTAGTATATAGTGACATACTATATATGTACTTTGATAATAAATATACTTTGAACTTTGAAAATCCTGTGAATAAATAATTAAATTTGGATCTCCTTTGATACTTTGGTACTTTGTGGAATGCACAGGATAATGCAAGTCTTTTTCCTGTTGAGTGCTTGTTTCTATATTCCTCTGAGCTGTCAGCAAAGGCGCGATGCAATTAAACCATTTACAGAGACAGTTTCCCACCTACTGCCAACATGCACTGCATCCCAATGGCAGCCCTGACAGACACTTCAACCCAAAGCAAAACATATTGATATTGTTCCCATGGCAACCATGCAGGACAGAATCAGCCTTGGTACTGCAGTCGGAGGACATTGATAAACTGCTCTTTCCCCATCTCACCTCATTGTGCCTTGTTCCTCCACTACTCAGAGATGATGGCACACCGTAACACTGTCCAGAAACTTTCAGTGTGCTAGGGAGGGAAAAGGAGCAATGTCAATAATTGTTAACCCTTCCACTGCTGATGATGGATACCTGAAATTCATCCAAATATTCAAAGTAACTTTATTATCAAACTAAGTATACACTTAGTGGTCACATTATTAGCTAACTCCTGTACCTAAAAAAGTGACCACTGTGTACATGTTACCATTCATTTTCTAGCAGGCATTTACAGAAAATAAAGAAATACAATAGAATTTATGAAAACCTGTACGTAAACAAAGTCAAAGAAACAAAAGAAGACAAATTGGACAAATAAAAACAATTAAATAATAAATAAACAACTGAGAACATGAGTTGTCAAGTCCTTGAAAGTGAATCTGTAGGTTGTGGAATCAGTTCAGTGCTGAGGCAAATGAAGTAATTCAGGAAACTGATGGTTGTAGGGTAATAACTTTATTGAACCTGATGGTGTTAGATATAATGCTCCTGTACCTCCTGCCTGATGGTACTAGTGAGAAGAGAGCATAGTTTTGATGGTGGGGGTCCTTGATGATGGATACTGACTTCCTGTGGCAGGGCTCCATGTAGCTGTGCTCAATGGTAGAGAGAGCTTTGCTTGTGATGGACTGAGCTGTATCCACCATTTGCTATACAGTTTGGATCTCTGCCAAATTAGTAACTTAAAAATTGTTGGAATGAGCTGCTAGAAGAAGTGGTTGAAGCAGGTACATTTAAGAAGGAAAACACACGAAGCAGGTCAGGAAGCATCTATGAAGAGGAACAAACATTCTTCCACCTATCAGCTCCCTTCTTCTTACTTCAGCCCTCTCCCTCACCTTGTCTCACCTATTACTGTAAACTTGTACTCCTTCCCCTTCTCCCCACCTTCGTATTCTGGCTTCTTCCCCCTCCCTTTTCAATCTTGATGAAGGGTCACAGCCCAAAACATCAACTGTTTGTTCAATTCCGTAGATGCTGCCTGACCTGCTGAGTTCCTCCAGCATTTTGTGTGTGTTACTCTGGATTTCCAGCATCTGCAGAATCTCTTTTGTACATCATTTAAGAAGCACTTGGATAGGTGCATGGAGGGGCAGGGCTTCGATGTCTATGGGCCGAATGCAGGAAATTGGGACTAGCAGCTGTGGTTGGCATAGACTCGATGGGCTGATGGGTTTGTATTAGTGCTTTGTTGCTCTATGATTCT
Organism: Hypanus sabinus; assembly: GCF_030144855.1. NCBI lineage: Eukaryota > Metazoa > Chordata > Chondrichthyes > Myliobatiformes > Dasyatidae > Hypanus > Hypanus sabinus. The sequence goes on from NC_082738.1 coordinate 67,986,465, forward strand.
ATCCTTTTTTGGCATAATCAGCCTGATTCCACATTATATAGAAGTGCAAAATTATTGTCTGGGATTGTTCATTAATGTTGAGTCTGAATGTTCATGGACAGGAAAGTCCCACTGCTGTCTGTAAGGAGTTTCGACGTTTTCCTGTGATCATGTGCATTTTCCTTCAGGTCTTCTAGTTTTGTCCCACATCTCAAACAAAAGGCGGAACAAAAGGGATACAGTGCGGAACAGGCCCAACCGGCTGCACCACCCAGCAACACACCGTAGGCCAATCATAGGACAGATTGCAATGTCCAGTTACCTATGAACCGGTATGTCTTTAAACTGTGGGAGGAAACCCACTTGGCCATATGGAGGACATACAGCTCTTTACAGACAGCGTTGGAATTGAAATCTGAACTCCAGTGGCCTGAGCTGTAATAACATCAGGTTAACCTTGGCACTATAGGTTAGCAGGTTAATTGGTCACATATGTATAACTGGGCGATATGGGCTTGTTGGACTATAAGGGCCTGTTACCATGCTGTACCTCTAGGTTAACTGGAAAGCTGGAAGCTCGGGGGCAATACTTCAGTGCAGTCACATTTGTTCTGCTCTTTATAAAGGAGAGAACATTGTGAGGTGTAGCTCTACTACCCTAAATTATGGACTGTACATGTTTCAGCTGGAAAACGCTCCTGGGTGCTGGGAGGGAAGGAGGTGAAAGAATTGGCGTTTTTGTGATATTTTTGGAGAAGGTACTAAAGCCAAGAATAATCATCCTCATGTAGACCATGATCGCCCACGTCATCTAAATATGGCACATAATGATGATGGCTACAGCCAGCAATATGGAGGTTGTGAAGCTTGAAGCTAGCAGCCCCTTATAATAAAGGAAGAGAGAACGCAACACTTTTTAATATTAATACGTACTGGGGTGCTTTGGCAAAGAATAACCCTGCGGCCTGCATTGGCTAATGGCATGGCACTCAACTAGACTGAATATTCTTGACTTGATGTTTGATATCCTCTGGAAGTTAGAGAAAGCAATTTTCATATCAACAAGCCAGGGGCTACCCAGACAGACTAGAAGGTGTTCCTTTCCAGTCCTGATGAAGTGTTCCAGCCTGAAACATCAACTGTTTATTCCCCTCCATAGATGTTGCCTGACCTGCTGAGTTCCTCCAGTATTTTCTGTGCATTGCTCAAGATTTCCAGCATCTGAAGAATCTCTAGCTTTTAAATTCCTAGATGATATGGACATTTTATCTTGTATATTTCACCTCAAAATGCAACAAATTGCACAGATACTGATGAGGAAGGCCAGCACAGGGAGTAATGCATGGAACTGGGAGACATCAGGATTAGCCTTCTAAAGCGTGCTGTGTGCCAACCCCTGAGAATTCATGGGTGGAATGAAAACCACAGAGTGAAACTTTAGAAATATGTGTTTCATCAGAGCACCAGACCAGAGCTGTGTTTGAGCTTAGCAGAGATTTTAAGTGCCTTTTAATATAGATATAGAGGTTCAATTGTGATGGTATCAAATTAATCAGAAATGAATCGAGTGGAGGAATCTTGCCCTTGGGATTTCGGCTCTCACTGAATGAATCCTCTGATGGGACCTTTTAGTGATAATCTGGTATGATCAACCAGAGTAAATGGCAAAGGCTGCATTTTGTGCCATAATTGATTTGTTTTCCAATTAATTGTGTCAACCTGGTGGCAACTTGGTACATGGACAAAAGGAAAATGGAGAACCATGGGGGTGGGAAGGGTTAGATTGATCTTGGAGTAGTTTAGAGTGTTAGCTCAACATTGTGGGCCTCTGCTGTTCTATGTATAAATACACAGAGAATGGTGACTGCATGGAACACATTGCCACTGGCAGATACATTAGGGGCATTTAAGAAACTCTTAGGTAGGTACATGGATGAAAGCAAAATGGAGGATTATGTGGGAGGGAAAGATTAGATTGATCTTAAGAGTATGTTAACAGGTCATCACAACATCGTGGGCTGAAGAGCCTGTACTGTGCTGTACTGTTCTATGTTGTACAATTATAGTTAAATGGAGAGACTGACTGTAACAGGTGGAAAACACTTAGTCTTTTTCCCAGGGAGGCATTATTAAAACAAGGAGGCACAAGATTCATATCAGAAGCAAGAGATTTAAAAGGGACATCAGGAGCAGTTTCTTCACACAAAGGGTGGTGTGTATTTAAATTGAGCTGCCATAAAAGATACCTAGATTGAATGGACAGCCAGAGGCTTTTTCCCAGGGGACACCCCTCTTTACTTTGGCAGCACAGCAGTGAAAACTGCGAGCAGTTTCAAACCCCTGGAAGAGCACATCTTGCACAACCTTGCGTGGTCCCAGAACACAATTAAGAAAGCTCACCAACACATCTACTTTCTGAAGAGGCTGAAGAGAGCTGGACTACGCACATCCATAATCATATCCTTCTAGAGAGGCATCCTAACATGCTGCATCACTGCTTGGGACAGAAACTGCACTGTGGCAGACCAGAAGGCTCTAGAACAGGTAGTCAGAACTGCCCAATCCTTCACCAGCACTAGCCTACTTGCTTTCAAGGACATATATGCAGAAAGGCCAGCAATTTCATAAAGGATTCCACCCACTCTGCTCATGGACTGTTTGTCCCACTCCCATCAGAGAAGAAGCTATGTAACATCCACGCCAGGACCACCACACTCAAAAAAACCTTCCTTTCCCCAAGTAGTAAGGCTGATCAGCACCTCCACCCACTAACCCACCCTTTCAATCACCACTACTTTATCATTTCCTGCAGAGTCACCTTATGTATAGACACTCCTATGCCTAGTATCACTTTATGGATATACATCAATCTATGTATATAAGCTACCTTATGTATTTATATTTATTGTGTTTTTTATTCATATGCATTTTTATTATTGTGTTCTTTTCAATGGTTCCATTTACTATCAGAAAATGTATACAGTATACAACCTGAAATATTTAGTCTTCACAGACATCTATGAGAAACTAAAGAACCCCAAAAGAATGAACAACAGGAAAGCATTGGAACAACTAAGCACCCCCCCCCCCCCCACCGTGCAAGCAGAAAGCCTCAATCTCCCCCCCTTCCTTCACCTATTTCAGCAAAAAACATCAGTGCTTGCCACCCACCAAGCAACAGCAAATTCTCCCAAAGAGAGACCATGATCTGCAGTCAACAAAAATTATTGTTTTCCCAACTGTTTGACATGCCACAGCTTTGTCTCTCACTAATAAGGGACAGAGAGATGTCACCCATTTCACAGTGAAGTGGGAGGCTAACAGTCGCTGTTACGATGTTACAGTCTGCTCTGTCATTTTTTATTCTTAGATTCTCCAACTCGAGAATCAGCAGCAAACGCTCCCCATCATTGAGAGACCTCTGTAGCATCTGCTGCCACAAAATCCTGATATTCCTTCTCTTAGCATGCCTCATTTGGCAGCACTGGCATGGAATCAGTCATCCACAGGGCCACACCCTGAACCTCGGTGTCCTGAGCTTGTCAGAAAACGGACAGCTGGTTGGTAGCTCTAAGAACGGGAACTCAACCGCCATGAAAAACCGCAGTTTTGAGTGCCGTTGCAGTCCAGGAACCTCGAGAGAACCCCAGCTACTTTGAAAAGGGGAAAAAAAGAGACATTAAGCTGTTTCTGCAGATGAGCTCAAAGAGGCAGCCACTTGGCACCATCTTAATTCTGCCCCAATGTTATTGTTATTGTGTTTTTATTTGTGCTAGAAATTACATTAAAGAGTTTTGAATCTTGAATCTAAATGGCTAATACGAAAGGACATAATGTTAAGGTAAATGTTTTACAGAGAGAGTAGTGGGTACACGAACACCCTACCAGGGGTGGTGGGGGCGGCAGATATATTAAGGGCATTTAAGAGACTCATGGGTGATAGAAAAATGGAGGGCTATATAGGAGAGAAGGGTTAGATTGGAGTAAGTTAAAGGATTGGCACAACATCATGGGCTGAAGGGTTTGTAATGTTGTGTGTTCTATGTTCTCTGTTGATTTGAGTTCTTTGAATAAGAGGTCTGATGGGAAAGTCCATTTGGCCCATAAGTCCTGCAAAATCTGTTTACAATTGCCCTATTATGGTCTCTCTGTGTCATTTATTTATTTATTGAGATACAACATGGAATAGACCCTTCCGGCCCTTTGAGCTGTGCCACCTAGTAACTCCAGTTTAACCCTAGCCTAATCACAGGACAATTTACAATGATAAATTAACCTATCAACTGGTACATCTTTGGAATGTGGGGGGGGAAACTGGAGATCACGGAGGAAACACATGCAGTCATGGGGAGAAAGTACAAACACCTTACAGACGGTGGTGGGAATTGAACCCAGGTCATTTCACTGGTACTGTAAAGGGTTGTGCTAACCACTATGCTATGGTGCTGCCTATCTTGGATCGGTTTATTACCATCACACACACTCAGTGGCCACTTTATTAGGTATACCTGTAGACCTGCTCATTAATGCAAATATCTGATCGCCAATCACATGGCAGCAAATCAATGCATAAAATCATGCAAACATGGTCAAAAGGTTCAGTTGCCATTCAGACCAAAAATCAGAATGGGGAAGAAATGTGATCTAAGTGACTTTGACCGTGGAATGGTTGTTGGTACCAGACAGGGTGGTGTGCATATCTCAGAAACTAGAACTTTCACACACAACAGTCTTTAGAGTTTCCAGGGAATAGTGTGAAAAGCAAACACATCCAGTGAGCAGCAGTTCTGTGGGTGAAAATGCCTCATTATTGAGAGAGGTCAGAGGAGAATGGCCAGACTGGTTCAAGCTGACAGGAAGGTGACAGTAACTCAAATAATCACACATTACAACAGTGGTGTGTAGAAGAACATCTCTGAATGCACAACACATCAAACCTTGAAGTGATTGGGCTACAGCAGCAGAAGATCATGAACATAAACTCAGTGCCACTTTATTAGGTGTTGGAGGTAACACTGAGAGTATACTGAGATGCAGTGAAAAGCTTTTGTCTGTGTCCCATCCGTCTTGATTTTTCTAACACTGAGGTTGTAAAATGGAAAACAGAATGCAGAATTTAGTGTTGCCATTACAGGGAATGTGCAGAGCAGCTAGAAAAATAAAATGTAATGATCATGACAACGGAGATTGAGTGATGAAAAGTTCATCTTTAATGTATGAAAAGTCCGTTCAAGAGTTAGTAACAGCAGGATAGAAGCTGCCCTTGGGTTTGGTGGTTCCTGCTCTTGGGCTTTTGTATCCTCTGCTTGATGGGAGGGGGAAGAAGGGAGAATGCCCAGGGTGAGAAGGGTGCTTGATTTCTATTGGCAGCTTTACTGAGGCAGTGGGAAGGGTAGATGTAGTCATTGGAGGGGGAGGCTGGTTTGCATGATGGACTGGGTTGTTCTCACCACTCTCTGCAACTTTCCTCTGTCTTGAAAGAAAAATTAATATTCCAGTGTTTATGAAAATTATGACACTATCCAATGATTGTGTTCGACAATTAATTGCAAAAAACAATGCCTAGAGCAGGAATTACAGCAAGCCGTCGATTTAGCAGAAAACACTACCTGTTTAGTCAGCAAAATAGAGGCTATTTAAACTGAACAATCCAGCAAACAGTCTGCAGAGTCTAATTAAAAAAAGCCATGTAAACAATGCAAAGGATGCTGTCATGACTAAATTTTCTGATACAGGCAGAGCAATTTTCCCAGAAATTGTAGTACTTTGTTATATTTGATCCCAGAAAATCAATCTGAATCCCTTATAACGGTATTGTCTCCAGCAATAATTGGGAGTCATCATCTAATGCCTTCATCTCTTCTCCAAGGATCATCACAAGGAGGCTTGTGAATTCCTGAGATCCCAAGAGCGATGCTGCCTGGAATTTAGCCTTCTTGTGCTTAACTCCTGGCAGGGTCACTCATGGCGGTTATTTCAATGGGGATGTTCCATACAAGACCTCAACAGTAGAGCTGGTGGAGGCAGGGCACGGCTGCAGCATTTGTCTTGCGTTCTATGCCACTTGATTCTGACCCCAATCTGTCAAGTGGCTGTCCGTGCATCGTCCTTCACACGCTAAACAAAGTTACGCACATTAAAGGAATCCACCCTATCATCCTGGATTGTCTCATAGTGATCAGGAATGTGATGTCTGGAAGCCCCTCACCAGAATATGTGGATCCTGGATCAGCCTCTACAGCCACTTGAAAACCCAACAATAGACAACCCCTGGGAGAACACACTTGAGTGATTGCACTAACAGGGGTCGGCAACCTTTACCACTGAAAGAGCCATTTGGACCCGTTTCCCACAGAAAAGAAAACACTGGGAGCCGCAAAACCCGTTTGACATTTAAAATGAAATAACACTGCATACAACGTTTTGTTTTGCCTTTATGCTATGTATAAACAAACTATAATGTGTTGCATTTATGAAATTGATGAACTCCTGCAGAGAAAATGAAATTACATTTCTGCATGCAACAAAAACATTTTGAACTCCGAAAAAAAGACGTTGGGTTGAAGGTTACTTTTAAGTAAAATACTCAACGGCTATTTGAGTCCTTCTTTTATTTATGAAAAACGCCAAACTTAAATTTGCCGCCAGCAGCAAACCAAAAATAACGTCAACCAGCTGTCAACCTGAAAAATAAAAGGTCTATTTCACTGAACAATGAAAACATATGAATATACGTAAAATAATAGGCAATTAAAATATTTATCATACTTGGTCAGGTTGACTCACACCTGACAATGCAGTCGTATTCAGTAGGGATGGATCGACGCTTAGGGGAGTGACCGGGAAGGATAATGTGTTTTTTTCCTCTCTGAACTCACAGAAGCGTTTCCCAAACGATGTTTGCATTGCGATGATTGCAGAATGTAAATACTCCGAATTTATCATGTCGTGACCTTGTTTGAACTCTCTCAAATTGGGGAAGTGAGACAATGTGCCTTTCTGTAAATCTCTGGCAAGCAACGTCAACTTGCGCTCGAATGCCAAAACATCCTCCAACATGTGCAGGGCTGTACGTCCTTACCCCGTTGAAGAGCTGTGTTCAGCGTGTTCAGGTGCTCTGTCATGTCTACCATGAAGTGTAGCTTTTCCAGCCACTCTGGCTGTTCCAGCTCAGGAAAGGTGAGCCCTTTGCTGCCCAGGAAAGTTTTCACTTCTTCCAGACACGCGACAAAGCCTTTCAGCACCTCCCCTCTGGACAGCCAGTGATAAAAACACGTTGTAGCGGTGTGCTACACGCAGTCAGTAAACTGCAGTCAAAGATAGCTTTATTCGAACTAAACAGCCTTGCTTTTAAGCCTCCCTCAACCCGCCCCCCATGGGCGCGGATGCTGCAAAAGACACGTACTCACAAACCCCCGTAGGCTATTTCCCTTAGCCTGAACGCTGGCTAATTGTGAGCCGGTTCGGATGTGTCAGGAAATGGGTCGCCACGACGTCTTATTTAGATTGTACAAGATCACCATAATCTTCAAATTTAGATTTACATTTCAAAAACTAACAAACTAACATAAAATACATTTTAATTAAATACTGACCATGTAGCGGTGTGCTACACGCAGCGCTAAAATTACGACACGGAGTTGGTAACTGCAGTCGAAGGAAAAAACTTTATTCGAAATCTTCAGCCTCACTTTTAAGCCTCCCTCAACCTGCCCCCCCATGGCGCAGAGGCTCCAAAGCTCTGTGCTTGCAAAACCCCGTAGGCTATCTAATTGTGAGTCGGTTCGGATGTGCCAGGAAAAGGGTCGCCACAACCAATTATTTCCCAAAGCAACAGGGAGCCGCAGCACAGACGTAAAAGAGCCACATGTGGCTCCGGAGCCGCGGGTTGCCGACCCCCGCACTAGTACAATCTCCAGCTCACTGAAAGTAATGGAGTCTCTCTTTGCAGCTGTAGAATAGCCTTCATTACCCCTTCTCCTTGCCCAATTTTAAGACTATGATTGAGGCTGCATCAATAACATTCCTTAAGAATTTATTCCACATCTCAACTGTCCTGTGGCTAGTAAAATAAATTTTGTTTTTTAATTTAAATCTCCTGAGAACAGAGCAGAACCCAGATTTGTTTGGAAAGTTCAAGTTTATTATCATAGGCATACACTCTCATGAATTCCATGAAAATTAGCTTTTTGTAGGAGCTACACAGTACATAGCAAACACGACAACATAAATTACCATGAACTTTAGCTGACATAAATTATGCATAAATTACACATGCATAAAATATAATCAAAATAAATATAATGACACCAGTGCAAATTGAGAGATAGGGAGAGAGAGAAGGAAAGAAATAAAATTCAAGGTAATGTTAGGGGTTTTCAGATAGGTTCAAGAATCTGATGGCAGTGCGGAGAAAGCTGTTGTTGAACGGCGGGTCTTCAGGCTCCTGTATCTCCTAGCTGATGAAATCATTGAGAAGAAGACAAGGCCTAGCTGGTGAGGAACCTTGATGAAGGACGTTGTCTTCCTGAGACATCACGTCTTGTGTCCTCAATGGCGGGAAAAGTTGTATCTGTGATGGAACTGACGAGTTTCAACATTTTTGTAGCTTCTTCCATTCTTGTGCATTGGTGTTTGGAGACAAAGCTATAATTTCTACTATGCATCTTGGAAATCTGTCAAAGTCTTTGATAACATGCCAAATCCCCTTTGGCTTTTAAGAAAGTAGAGACATTGGCATACCTTCTTCATGGATGCATCTCTACCCTGCACCCAGGGTAAGTCCTCCAAGACAGACCCCCAGGAACTTGAAGTTACTTAAACATTCCGCTACATATCCTTCAATGTGGAATGGTACATGTTTGCCTTATTTTGTCTTCCCAGAGGTCATCACAGAAAAACACAGAAACCAATTAGCAACCCAGCTGAATGCAAACAAGAGGCCTCTAGCACTACAGAGCAGAGTGACGATGACAAAGCAAAGAGTTGGCAACGTATAACCACAGAAACATTTGAGAGTTTCTGATATGGGGGACGATGTGAGGGCAGATTTATATTATGTAAAGAATAATTCTGATTTCACTTCCTGTAGTGATTGAAGAAACAGATCTAATTAGTGTCTTCAGAAAGGAATTGGATGAGTCTTTGAATGAGAATAATTTGTAGTGCTCTAATGAAAGACCAGGGGATAGGGGCAACATGCACTCAATGGGCTGAATGACTGCTTTCTTGCCTGTGATGATTCCATAATGTGGTGGAAGAAACTAGTGATAGGGTAAAACTTTCTATAAAATCAAAAAGATTTTGGAAACCCTTATTTTGCATTAGTCAAATGTTGCCCACACACCTGGAAAGGAGTTCAAACCTTAGAAAGGTCTTGATTTTACGGAGCTGCAGCTTTTGATAATTCTTGTGCATCTCTGGCATCGCTGGAAGGCAGGGGATGGTGCCAGCCATGTAATTATGTTGTGCCATCTGTCATCAAGCTGGTCAAATTTGAACAAACCCCTCAGGCACTGGACAGGCAGGTAATACAAATTACAGAGCAAAGCAAATTGATCAAAATCCGTGGCTGGGAGGCTGAAATCCACATGGAGCAAAACCTGGTAGGACCAGAGTGATGTGAACTAGAGGAGAATGCCCATACGACCATAACATGTAAGAGCAGAATTAGACCATTTGGCCCATTGAGTCTGCTTTGCCATTCCATCATGGATGATTTATTGTCCCTCTCAATCCTGTTCTCCTGCCTTCTTCCTGTGACCTTGGACACCCTGACTAGTCAAAAACTACCAACATTCCCTTTGAATATACCCAATGACGTGACTTCCAAAGCAATAATTTCCACAGATTCACTATCCTCTGGCAAAAGAAATCCCTCCTTATCTCCATTTTAAATGGACATCCCTCAGTTCGGAGGCCTGCGGCCTCTGGTCCTAGACTCCCCCACTATAGGAAAATTCCTTTCTACATCCACTGGCCCTTGATTTTCAATATTGAGGACTTTCAATATTCAATAGGTTTCAATGAGATACCATTCATTCTTCTAAATCCAACAAGTACAAGCCCAGAGCCATCAAGCATTCCTCATATCTTAACCCTTTAGTTTCTGGAATCATTCTTCTGAACCTCCTCTGGACCCTCTCCAATGCCGGCACCTCTTTTCTTACATAAGCAGCCCAAAACTGCTTACACTACTCCAAGTGTTGTCTGACCAATGCTTTATAAATCCTCAGCATTACATCTAGAATGTCAGAATCCATTTAGCCCATCCTAATGTTGGAGAGCTGCCACAAACCACCTCTAGTACCCCTAACTCCAGACCAATAGCTACCTCGTTCATAGTGATTGTCTGTTCTACCTAGTTATTGTTAACTGTGAACAATAGTTTAAAATGCAAGGTCACTATGTCTCTTTTGCCTGATCTCTCTCATGTCCACTCCCTGAGGTTGATTGAAGGTTTGCTTTTTAAAGTTTGCTTGGCTTTGTCAGTTATTTTAAGTGGTATGGCAGGTTCAGCATTCTGTTGTTCCTCTAAGTTTTTAAAATGAGGTCTAATGTGTTGTTTTCAATTAGTGATCAATTGCTACCATCAGGGAGGAGGTGCAGGAGCCTGAAGACACACACTCAATTTTTGAGGAACAGTATCTTCTGTCATCAGAATTCTGAATAATCCATGAACCCATGAACAAGATTCAAGATGGAAGTTTATTTGTCACCAAGATGGAAATTTATTTGTCACTTGCACAGTGCTTATAAAAATGTATTCACACCCCCTTGGAAGTTTTCATGTTTTATTGTTTTACAACATTGAATCACATTGGATTTAATTTGGCTTTTTTGACACTGATCAACAGAAAAAGACACTTTTGTGTCAAAGTGAAAAATTCCTACAAATTTGTCTAAATTTATTACAATTATTAAACATAAAATAATTGATTGCATAATTACTCACCTCCTTCAAGTCAGTATTTAGTAGATGCATCTTTGGCAGCAATTTCAGCCTTGAGTCTGTGTGGATAGGTCTCTATCAGATTTGCACATCTGGACACTACAATTTTTCCCCATTCTTCTTTACAAAACTGCTCAAGCTCTGTCACATTGCATGAGGATCATGAGTGAACAATTGCATTGAGGTCTGGTCTTGACTTGACCACTCCAGGACATTAGCTTTGTTGTTTTTAAGCCATTCCTGTGTAGCTTTAGCTTTATGCTTTGGGTCATTGTCTTGCTGGAAAACAAATCTTCTCCCAAGTCGCAGTTCTCTTGTAAACTGCATCAGGTTTTCCTCCAGGATTTCCCTGGATTTTGCTGCATTCATTTCACCCTTTACTTTCACAAGCCTTCAGTGCCCACTGCAGTGAAGCATCCCCACAGTATAATGCAGCCACCACCGTGCTTCACGGTAGAGATGGTGTGTTTTTGATGTGTGGTGTTTGGCTAATGCCAAACAGAGCGTTCAGTCTGATGGCCAGAAAGGTCAATTTTTGTTTCATCAGACCACAGACCCTTCTTCCAGCTGACTTCAGAGTCTTCCACATGCCTTCTGGCAAACTCCAGCTGAGATTTCATGTGAGTTTTTTTCAACAGAGGCTTTCTCTTTGCCACTCTCCCATAAAGCTGTGACTGGTGAAACAGATGGGCAACAGTTGTTGTATGTGCAGTCTCTCCCATCTCAGCCACTGAAGCTTGTAACTCCTCCAGAGTTGTCACAGGTCTCTTGGTGGCCTCCCTCACTCGTCCCCTTCTTGTGGAATCACTCAGTTTTTGAGGACAGCCTGCTCTCGGCAGATTTACAATTGTGCCATATTCTTTCAATTTCTTGATAATTGACTTAACTGTACCCCAAGTGATATTCAGTGACTTGGAAATTTTCTTGTATCCATCTCCTGACTTGTGCTTTTCAATAACCTTTTTGCAGGGTTGCTTGGAGTGTTATTTTGTCTTCATGATGTAGTTTTTGCCAGAATACTGACTCACCAGCAGTTGGACTTTCCAGATACAGGGGTATTTTTACTACATTCAATTGAAACACCTTGACTGCACATGGTGATCTCTATTTAACCAATTATGTGACTTCTAACACCAATTGGCTGCTCCAGTGATGACTTGGTGTCTCATATTAAATGGGATGAATATTTATCCAATTAATTATTATGTGTTTTATATTTGTAATTAATTTGGATCACTTTGTAGATACTTTTATAATTTTTATGCACTGCACTGTACAACTTAACCAATTTAAGCACCAGGCCAATTTGGGAACATCGGGTACAGGACAAATTAAGGTGGTTGGTTGGGATTGTCAGTCATTTTTGGAGCTGTTGTCAGGATTTGCCTGTTTCAGATCATCAAAGCAGACTTGGATCATCAGTTCTGATTGGAGGATGATTGTTTATTATTTTTGTTTATTGATAAGGTTTGCCTGTCACTTGAAATTGATGGCAGAGATTGTCAATCATTTTGGAAAATCTCTACCATCAATTAAAAATGACAGCCAATTCTTTTTGTGTTGTTAGTAGGCATGGGTTGTCATTCCCAATTGTCCATCGAGATTGATAATCAGTCCTGATTGTCATTTCCAACTATTAATGGGGAATACCTGTCATTAGCTGAGAGGAACAGGGACCATGATGAGTTCTTATGTTTGCTGTGGCATGAAATTAAAAGTATTTTAATTAATGAAATACTGATGTCCAGGAATGGAAAAGCCTATAAAAAGTGGTGGATGTAGCCCAGTCCATCACAGGAAAAGCCGTCCGCACCACTGAGCACATCCACAAAGAACGCTGTCATGAGAAAGCACCATGAATCATCATGGAGCCCTACCATCCAGGCCATGGTCTATTCCCACTACTGCCATCAGGCAGGAGATACAGAAGACTTAGGATGCACACCACCACATTCAGGAACAGTTATTACCCTACAACTGTCAGGCTCTTGAACGGCCATGCATAACTTTACTCACCTCAACTCTGAACTGATTCCTTATCCTATGGATTCACTTTTAAGGACTCTACAACTCATGTTCTTCTGGTTTAAGATGACACTGGTGAAGTACAGAGACAACTTGCTGGCAGCAAACACAACTACTAACAACCGTATTACTCACACTTTATCTCAAAAACGCTCAGTGCAATCAATAGGCCATACTTTCGTACTCGAGCTTTTGAACAGCCAGTACAACTCAGGCTTAAGAGTGTATCGAAGCAGCAGGGCCCAGATCTGAGACCGAGAAGCAACCCAAGCTGAATTAAGCAACGGGCCAGATTGAAAATATCAGCTGAAGGAGAGGGACAGGCCGGTGTTCCGCTCGCTGCTCCACTTGTTTCTGCACTGAACTGAGGCTGTGGCCTGCAACTAACGGGCACCTGGATCAGCTGTGACTGGCTTTGTGGCTGTGGACTCACTTTTGTGAACTTCAATTCTTATTGTTATTTGCTTACTTTTATTCTCTGCACAGTTTTTTTTCCTGCACATTGGGTCTTTGACAGTCTTCTTTTTTTAATGGGTTCTATTGGGTTACTTAGCAAGGAGATGGATCTCAAGGTTGTATATGGTGACGTATACATACTTTGATAATAAAATTACATTGACCTTTGTACATTTTGCAGAGCAGAAAAGATGTTTGACTCCATTACAGGGCCTCCTCTGATCCCTTGGGCTCTGTAGACACTTGTTTCCATTTCCAAATATTAAACAAACACACATTTGGTGCCAGCTTTCTTCAGCTTCCTTAGTTTGTTTCTTTGATGCATTCATTGCTTATGGGACTACAGATTTTGGCCTACAAATTGAAGGCCTCAAGCCAATTTTATTTCAACGCTCGTAAGATGTTTTATCTTTGTGCTTGTGCACTGCACCAGATAATTGAATGCTTTGAGCAACATGGAATGTTCCAGAACTCCTTGAGTAAGAAATGCCAGGATTGCTGATGAATAATGCTGAAGTTTCAAACATTGATTAAGGGAAGAATTGGACCTAGTTCTGAGCCTGGCTTTTTCTTCCCATTTCTCCACATATGTGCACACCAACTATTCAAGCTGTGCACTTGGGAACATTGACTAAGAGGTCCATTTCACATTAAGCTGTATATAGAGATGGTTGCCACCTTCAGGAATAGAGAAAGAGCAATGGAAGGAGGAATGGGTGTCAAGTGTTAAAGGATATTAAAACAGATATCTGTCTTTTGAGGGGAAGTTATGTTATAATTACATCCTGGAGAGATCTAGCATGTTGCAATGTGCTGCAGTGATTTTAAGTGACAGATATTTCACTTTTGTGAAATAATTAAAATAACATCATCTGAATAAGCTGGCACTGTTAACCCTGAAGCATAGGTGCTGAGGGTGACCTTTTGGAGGTTTATAAAATCATGTTGTGTATAGATAAAGTGGATGGTCAATACCTTTCCCCAAGGTAAGGAAGTTCTATAGGTTTAAGGTGAGTTCAAGTTTATTGTCATTCATCCGTGCACATGTATACAACTAAGCGAAATAATGTTCCTTTGGGACCAGGTGCAAAGCACAGTACACATACAGTCAATAGAATAATATTTACACAATAACATTAACAGATATTACTGAATATAATGAATATAAGGAGAAGCACCTTAGTTTCCATCTGGGTAATTTCCAACCAGATGGCATGAACATCAATTTCTCCTCCAGTACAAAAAAATTCCCTCCACCTACCCACTTCTTCTATTCCCCACTATGGCCTCTTACCTCTTCTCACCAGTCTATCGCTTCCTCTGGTGCCCCTCCTTTCCTTTCTCTTATGGTCCACTCTCCTCCCCAATCAGGTTCCTTCCTCTCCAGCCACCTTTCCCTTTCCCTTTCCTACCCACCTGGCTTCACCTATCACCTTCAAGCTCTCTTCCTTCCCCTCCCTCCACCTTTTTGTGCTGGCTTCTTCCCCCTTCCTTCCCAGTCCTGAAGAAAGGACTCAGCCTGGAACATTCACTGTTTATTGATTTCCATCGATGCTGCCTTATCTGCTGAGCTCCTCCAGCATTTTGTGTGTGTTGCTCTGGATTTCCAGCATCTGCAGAATTTCTTGTGTTTATTGTTAAATATACAACATTATTACTGTTAATGGCACTGCCATAAATAGTGTGTACTGGGTGTTAGCAGGGTGTTCAGAAGACTCACAGCCTGGGGGAAGAAGCTGTTACTCAGCCTGACAGTCCTTGTTCTTATACTGTGATACCCCCTGCCTGACAATAGGAGGTCAGAGAGATTGTGGGATGGATGGGAAGAGCCCTTGACAATGCTGAAGGCTCTGTAAACTCCTCCACAGACAGGGAGGTGGTGGGGGTCATGATTCTCTCAGCAGTACTCACAATCTATTGCATGGCCATGCATTCAGATGGCTTGCAATTCCCATCCCAGATAGTGATACAGCTGATCAGGACACTTTAATGGAAAGTTTTTGCACAGAGTAATGGGCACATGGGACAAGCTGCCAAAGAACTTCACACACAAAATGGTGGTGGAACACAGCAGGCCAGGCAGCACCTAGAGGGAGAGGCACTGTCGACGTTTCGGGCCGAGACCCTTCGTCAGGACTAACTGAAAGGAAAGATAGTAAGAGATTTGAAAGTAGTGGGGGGAGGGGGAAATGCGAAATGATAGGAGAAGACCGGAGGGGGTGGGATGAAGCTGAGAGCTGGGAAGTTGATTGGCGAAAGTGATACAGAGCTGGAGAAGGGAAAGGATCATGGGACGGGAGGCCTCGGGAGAAAGAAAGGGGGAGGGGGGAGCACCAGAGGGAGATAGAGAACAGGCAGAGTGATGGGCAGAGAAAGAAAGAAAAAAACAAACAACTAAATATTGTCAGGGATGGGGTAAGAAGGGGAGGAGGGGCAGTAACGGAAGTTAGAGAAGTCAATTTTCATGCCATCAGGTTGGAGGCTACCCAGCCGGTATATAAGGTGTTGTTCCTCCAACATTCATTGCTTATGGGACTACAGATTTTGGCCTACAAATTGAAGGCCTCAAGCCAATTTTATTTCAACACTCATAAGATGTTTTATCTTTGTGCTGACATTCTGATACGTATATCCATGGCCTCCTCTACTGTCAAGATGAAGCCATACTCAGGTTGGAGGAACAGAACAACACCTCATTTTCTTGCAGGCATTCACAGCAGAACAAAGAAGTACAATAGAATCAATAGAATCAATGAAAAACTGCAGACCAAGACTGAATCAATGTACTAAAGAAGACAAACTGTGCAAATAAGTAAATAATAGTAATAATAATTATTATTATTATCATTATTATCCCTAGAAACAGAAGGGTTCCTTGTGGCAATATGGGACCAGGTGGTTAACACAAAAAAATGATCAAAATACATAATAAAAGACCAACAAATTCAAGACGATAAATGTAGAAAATGCCAAGAGGAACCAGAAATAATCCATCACATGACAGTCTCCTGCAGCAGTTTAACTCAATCTGATTACGTACATAGACATAAGATATCGGAGCAGAATTAGGCCATTTGGGCCATCGAATCTGCTCCACATAATCAAGTGGCAAATGTCATTCATCAAAATCTTGCTTTAAAATACAAACTCATAAAAGACACCTTATTATAAACACCAGCCTGATCCAGTTTTAGAGTCAGAGTCCTACAAATTATATTATGACCAATCCATTATTACAGATAGGACAGGACCTGATAAATGTCTGTGTATAATATTACGGGATAAATTAGTGAGATCAACTTTTTTAATAGATATAGCTATTCCAAACACACATACAGTGGCATGCAAAAGTTTGGGCACCCCTGGTCAAAATTTCTGTTACTGTGAATAGCTAAGCGAGTAAAAGATGACCTGATTTCCAAAAGGCATAAAGTTAAAGATGACACATTTCTTTAATATTTTAAGCAAGATTACTTTTTTATTTCCATCTTTTACAGTTTCAAAATAACAAAAAAGGAAAAGGGCCCGAAGCAAAAGTTTGGGCACCCTGCATGGTCAGTACTTAGTAACACTCCCTTTGGCAAGTATCACAGCTTGTAAATGCTTTCTGTAGCCAGCTCGAGTCTTTCAATTCTTGTTTGGGGGATTTTCACCCATTCTTCCTTGCAAAAGGCTTCTAGTTCTGTGAGATTATTGGGCTGTCTTGCATGCACTGCTCTTTTGAGGTCTATCCACAGATTTTCGATGACGTTTAGGTCGGGGGGGGGGGGGAACTGTCAGGGCCATGGCAAAACCTTCAGCTTGCGCCCCTTGAGGTCGTCCATTGTGGATTTTGAGGTGTGTTCAGGATTATTATCCTGTTGTAGAAGCCATCCTCTTTTCACCTTCAGCTTTTTTACAGACGGTGTGATGCTTGCTTCCAGAATTTGCTGGTATTTAATTGAATTCATTCTTCCCTCTACCGGTGAAATGCTACCCGTGCCACTGGCTGCAACACAAGCACAAAGCATGATCGATCCACCCCCGTGCTTAACATTTGGAGAGGTGTTCTTTTCATGAAATTCTGCACCCTTTTTTCTCCACACATACCTTTGCCCATTGTGGCCAAAAATTTCTATTTTTACTTCATCAGTCCACAGGACTTGTTTCCAAAATGCATCAGGCTAGTTTAGATGTTCATTTTCAAACTTCTGATGCTGAATTTTGTGGTGTAGATGCAGGAAAGGTTTTCTTCTGATGACTCTTCCATGAAGGTCATATTTGTGCAGGTGTTGCTGCACAGTGGAACAGTGCACCACCATTCGAGAGTCTGCTAAATCTTCCTGAAGGTCTTCTGCAGTCAAATGGGGGTTTTGATTTGCCTCTCTAGTAATCCTACGAGCTGTTCTCTCGGGAAGTTTTCTTGGTCTTCCAGACCTCAACTTGACCTCCACCGTTCCTGTTAACTGCCATTTCTTAATTACATTATGAACTGAGGAAACGGCTACCTGAAAACACTTTGCTATCTTCTTATAGCCTTCTCCTGCTTCGTGGGCATCATTCATTTTAATTTTCAGAGTGCTAGGCAGCTGCTTAGAGGAGCCCATGGCTGCTGATTGTTGGGATAAGGTTTGAGGAGTTAGGGTATTTAGAAATACGTACACAACGCTAGAAGAACTCAGCAGGTCAGGCAGCATCCGTGAGAAAAGAGTAGTCAACATTTGGGGCCGAGACCCTTCATCAGGAATGGGGGGAAGAGGGGGCCGAAGCCCAGTAATAGAGATAGGGGAGGGGGTAGGGCCTAGAGGCGCCAGGTGGAAAACCAATCAGAGGAAAGATAAAGGGGGGAGGGGGAGGGGATAAGCATGAAAGAACTGTAGAGATAAAGAAGCAGAAAGTTGAAAGGGGAGAGAGGCAGAGAGGGACCTGGGTATTTAGAAAGCATTGAAATTTGCATCACCTGGCCTTTCCTAACGTTGACTGTGAACAAGCCATAGCCCTAACAAGCTAATTAAGGTCTGAGACCTTGGTAAAAGTTATCTGAGAGCTCAAATCTCTTGGGGTGCCCAAACCTTTGCATTGTGCTTCTCTCCTTTTTTTCACTCTAAAATTGTGCAAAACAAAAATAATACACTAATCTTGCTTAAAATGTTGAAAAGAATGTTTCATATTTAATTTTATGACTTTTGGACATCAGTTCATCTTCTACTTACTTAACTATTCACAGTAACAGAAATTTTGACCGGGGTGCCCAAACTTTTGCGTGACACTGTAACATATAGAAATCAATAATTAAAAAACACTAGAAATATGCAGAATTAAAAGAGGAAATTGAAAGACTATGGAACATGAACAGGGTATACATTGTCCCAATAGTAATGTCTACAACTGGTATCATCCCAAAGGGACTATTCAACAATTAGTGCTGCACATCAGTATTTCTGTAAGTCTTCAGAAAGCCACAATACTAAATACTACTAAAATAATCTGTAAGTTCCGAGCAATTGAGAAATGAGAGTGCTTGGCTATGCTCATACCTCAGGTTTTACCAGCTTGAGCTAAGACAAATTAAAATACAACAGTAATAACAATAATAAGTAAATCCCTTTCCACCGCTGATCCGCTAATGAGGACTGGCACATGGGGACCCTGTTTCTTTCTACTGTAGTCAGTAACCAGCTCTTTGATTTTGACGACATTGAGTGAGAGGTTGTTGTTGTGGCACCACTCAACTATATTTTCAGTCTCACCCATCACCCAGCTCATGCCTTGTTCTCATTGCTATCATCAGGAAGGAGGTCCAGATACCTGAAGCCACAAACTCAACGATTCAGGAACAGCTTCTTCCCCTCTGCCATCAGATTTCTGAATGGGCATTGAACCCATGAACACTACCTCTCTACTTTTAAAAAAAAAATTGCACTACTTATTTAATTTAACTATTGAATATATATATATTTTTTACTGTAATTCATGTATTTTCTATTATTATGTATTGCATTGTACTGCTGCCTCAAGGATAACCAATTTCATAACATATAGCAGTGATATTAAACCTGATTCTGATATGCTGACAGAACGCGGTCTACCAGCATTTTGTGTGTGTTGCTTAAATTTCCAGCATCTGCAAATTTCTTCGTGTCTGATATGCTGAGCAGGCTTAGAGGGATGTAGGCCACATACAGGCAAATGGGACTAGCTCAGATGGATGAGTTGGGCTTCCATGCTGTATAACTCTATAAATACATTTCAGAGTGACTTATCTATTTGCACTCCCTCTCTCTACACTGAGTTCTGTGTCTTCCCTGAATGAAAATTATTGTGAAGACTGAGTGGGTGTTCATTCATTACAATTCCTTTATTTAAGCAACAGATCCCAATTGTCTGTAATGTACAAAGCAATCTGTGTCTCCTGTGCTGATGAGACGCCGAGACAGAATTGCAAGGCACCGGAGATATCTTTTACAGACAGGTCTCTGGGAGCACAGAGCGACCACTCTCCACTGAACGTTTATGGCTCCTCCTTTGAGAATCTCACCTGGTCCCTCAACACCAGCTCCATAGCAAAGAAAGCCCAGCAGCATCTCTACTTTCTGCGAAGGCTGAGGAAAGTCCATCTCCCACCCCCCCCCACCCCCCATCCTCATCACATTCTACAGAGGATGTATCGAGAGTATCCTGAGCAGCTGCATCACTGCCTGGTTCGGGAATGGCACCATCTCGGATCACAAGACCCTGCAGCGGATAGTGAGGTCAGCTGAGAGGATCATCGGGGTCTCTCTTCCCGCCATCACGGACATTTACACTACACGCTGCACCCACAAAGCTAACAGCATAGTGACGGACCCCACGCACACCTCACACAAACTCTTCTCCCTCCTGCTGTCTGGGAAAAGGCACCAAAACATTCGGGCTTTCATGACCAGACTATGCAACAGTTTCTTCCCCCAAGCCATCAGACTTCTCAGTACCCAGAGTCTAGACTGACATCTACATCATTTATTATTATATTGTAATTTGTCCTCTACTGTGCCTATTGTCTTGTTTATTAATTATCATACTGTCCTGCACTGTTTTGTGCACTTTACGTAGTCCTGTGCAGGTCTGTAATCTAGTGCAGTTTTTATGTTGTTTTACGTAGTCTAGTGTAGCCTTGTGCTGTCTCACATTGTCTAGTGTAGTTTTGTGTTGTTTCATGTAGCACCAGGGTCCCGGAGGAACGTTGTTTCATTTTTACTGTGTACTGTACCAGCAGTTTATGGTCGAATGACAATAAACTTGACTTGGGTTGACTTCTACAGCAGCCCACGGAGAGCAAACACAGCGTGCTTAAATCCGACTGATTTCTTTATATTGCTAGGTGGCATTCATCTGTGAGGAGTTTGTATGTTCTCCTCTTGTTGCCTAGAGTCTAAGTGCTCTGGTTTCCTCTCACAAACCAAAGGTATATGAGTTAGTAAGTTAATTGGTCATATGGGTGCAATTGAGCAGTGCAGGCTCTTTGAGCTGGAAGGGCCTATTACCATAAGGTATCTACAAATAAAATATAAAAATACGAATACTGGAAGCCCACTATGCGCTGGCAATATCAGAACCCAAGTGAGGAGGAAAGACAGACTCCAATGTAGAGTCAATGACGAGAGTTTATTCATCATAAGTCCAAAAGAACATAGAAACACCAATGGCCTTGCATGGAAAATCCTACAAAAGTAATGGATACGGCCCAGTCCATCATGGATAGAGCCTTCCCAACCATTGAGCACATCTATATGAATCGCTGTTGCAGGAAAGCAGCATCTATCATCAGGGACTCCTACCACCCAGGACATGCTCTCTTCTCACTGCTGACATCAGAAAGAAGGTACAGGAGCCTCATTACTCACACCACAGGATAAGAACAGTTATTACCCCTCAACCAACAGGCTCTTGAATCAAAAGGGATAACTTCACTCAACTTCACTTGCCCCATCATTGGAATGGTCCCACAACCAATGGACTCAATTACAAGGACTCTTCATCTCATGTTCTCAATATTTATTTCTTATTTATTTATTATTATTATTTCTTGCTTTTGCTATGAACACAGTTTGTTTCCTTTTGCACTCTGGTTGAACAGCTAAATTGGGTAGTCTTTCATTGATTTTGTTATGGTTATTATTCTATAGATTTATTGAGTATGCCCACAAGAAAATTAATCTCAGGATTTTATATGGTGACATATATGTACTCTGAGAATAAATTTACTTTGAATTTTGAACTTTGAATGTTGGTGGTTTGGCCAAGTGACACTGCGAGAAATAACATTTTCAAAGCAAGGACCTCATGATTAGTGCTAATTGGGTGTCTGCTTAAATAATACAAGTAACACGGAATCCCTGAGCCTATCAGAATAACCACATTACAAAGAGCGAGTCGCTCGAGAAAAATACAAGCAAACTCTACCGACTATTGTTAAACCACAATTAACCAATTCAGATGCTTTAAAAGCCTCGGGGCCCTGCATAGGTCCAAATAGCTCATTGACCAACTGACTCATTTTTCATATTCAAGACCAAGTGGTGTGTGCCCTCAGCATTACAGGGGTCTCAGGGCAGATACATGCATTGGCATTTACATACATATATGTTTCGCAGCAAGTTGCAAAGGGAAATGGGGTGGAGGTTACTAAAGGCGATTGCATAATCTTTTAATCCTCTTTGGAATCGGGGGAGGTGCCAGAGTGCTGGAAAATGGCAAATGGGGCACCCTTGTTCTTTACCATCTAGAGGATCTATGAACCCATCAAGGATCTTAAAGATGAGCTTTATTTGTCACATATACATCAAAACAGCACAGCTTAACTGAAATGCATAGCTTGTGTCAAATCCAATCAGCAACGATTATACTGGGCAGCCTGCAAGGGTTGCCACACTTCCGGAACCATCACAGCATGCTGTCAACTTCCTAAACCTAACCATATGTCTCTGGATGTGTAAGGAAACCAGAGTACCCAGAGGAAACTCCTTGAGGTTCAATGCTGCAGTGCTACGCAACCATGCCCGGTGTATATTAACAACCTCACTACTCCTCTTCTGCATTGTTTATTTATTGTAATTTTTGTGCTTTGCTCTGTACTGCTGCTGCAAAACAATAAATTTCACAACACTTAGGCATGTGTACCGTTTAAGAACATGCTGCTGTATGACAGATTTGTTGGATGTGGCAGGGAAGGCTGTGTATAAAAGTTTTTTTTAAAACAGAATAATGAGGCAACTCACACAAAATGCCGGAGGAACTGAGCAGGTCAGGCACCATCTATGGAAAAGAATAAACAGTCGACGTTTCAAGCTGAAACCCTTCTTCAGGACTGGAAAGGAAGAGGAAAGATGCCAGAATAAAAAGTTAGGGGGAGGGGAAGGAGGATAGCTAGAAAATGATGGGTGAAGCCTGGTGGGTAGGAAAGGTAAAGGGCTAGAGAGGAAGGAATCTGACAGGAGAGGAGAGTGGACTGTGGGAGAAAGGGAAGGAGGAGGGACACCAGGGGGAGGTGATGGGTGGGAGAGGTAAAGGGCTGGAGAGGAAGGAATCTGATCGGAGAGGAGAGTGGACCGTGGGAGAAAGGGAAGGAGGAGGGACACTGGGGGAGGTGATGGGTGGGAGAGGTGAAGGGCTGGAGAGGAAGGAATCTGATTGGAGAGGAGAGTGGACTGTGGGAGAAAGGGAAGGAGGAGGGACACCATGGGGAGGTGATGGGTGGGAGAGGTAAAGGACTGGAGAGGGAGGAATCTGATCGGAGAGGGGAGTGGACCGTGGAAGAAAGGGAAGGAGGAGGGACACCAGGGGGAGGTGATGGGTGGGAGAGGTGAAGGGCTGGAGAGGAAGGAATCTGATAGGAGAGGAGAGTGGACCATGGGAGAGCGGGAAGGAGGAGGGACACCAGGGGGAGGTGATGGGTGGGAAAGGTAAAGGACTGGAGAGGGAGGAATCTGATAGGAGAGGAGAGTGGACCGTGGGAGAAAGGGAAGGAGGAGGGACACCGGGGGAGGTGATGGGTGGGGAAGGTAAAGGGCTGGAGAGGAAGGAATCTGATCGGAGAGGAGAGTGGACCGTGGGAGAAAGGGAAGGAGGAGGGACACCAGGGGGAGGTGATGGGTGGGAAAGGTAAAGGGCTGGAGAGGGAGGAATCTGATCGGAAAGGGGAGTGGACTGTGGGAGAAAGGGAAGGAGGAGGGACACCAGGGGGAGGTGATGGGTGGGAGAGGTAAAGGACTGGAGAGGGAGGAATCTGATCGGAGAGGGGAGTGGACCGTGGGAGAAAGGGAAGGAGGAGGGACACCAGGGGGAGGTGATGGGTGGGAGAGGTAAAGGACTGGAGAGGGAGGAATCTGATTGGAGAGGGGAGTGGACCGTGGGAGAAAGGGAAGGAGGAGGGACACCAGGGGGAGGTGATGGGTGGGAAAGGTAAAGGGCTGGAGAGGAAGGAATCTGACAGGAGAGGAGAGTGGACTGTGGGAGAAAGGGAAGGAGGAGGGACACCAGGGGGAGGTGATGGGAGGGAAAGGTAAAGGGCTGGAGAGGAAGGAATCTGACAGGAGAGGAGAGTGGACTGTGGGAGAAAGGGAAGGAGGAGGGACACAAGGGAGAGGTGATGGGTGGGAGAGGTGAAGGGCTGGAGAGGAAGGAATCTGATCGGAGAGGAGAGTGGACTGTGGGAGAAAGGGAAGGAGGAGGGACACCATGGGGAGGTGATGGGTGGGAGAGGTAAAGGACTGGAGAGGGAGGAATCTGATCGGAGAGGGGAGTGGACCGTGTGAGAAAGGGAAGGAGGAGGGACACAAGGGAGAGGTGATGGATGGGAGAGGTGAAGGGCTGGAGAGGAAGGAATCTGATCGGAGAGGAGAGTGGACTGTGAGAGAAAGGGAAGGAGGAGGGACACCATGGGGAGGTGACGGGTGGGAAAGGTAAAGGGCTGGAGAGGAAGGAATCTGACAGGAGAGGAGAGTGGACCGTGGGAGAAAGGGAAGGAGGAGGGACACCAGGGGGAGGTGATGGGTGGGAAAGGTAAAGGGCTGGAGAGGAAGGAATCTGACAGGAGAGGAGAGTGGACCGTGGGAGAAAGGGAAGGAGGAGGGACAGCAGGGGGAGGTGATGGGTCGGAAAGGTAAAGGGCTGGAGAGGAAGGAATCTGACAGGAGAGGAGAGTGGACTGTGGGAGAAAGGGAAGGAGGAGGGACACCAGGGGGAGGTGATGGGTGGGAGAGGTAAAGGACTGGAGAGGGAGGAATCTGACAGGAGAGGAGAGTGGACCGAGGGAGAAAGGGAAGGAGGAGGGACACCAGGGGGAGGTGATGGGTGGGAAAGGTCAAGGGCTGGAGAGGAAGGAATCTGATAGGAGAGGAGAGTGGACCGTGGGAGAGCGGGAAGGAGGAGGGACACCAGGGGGAGGTGATGGGTGGGAGAGGTAAAGGGCTGGAGAGGAAGGAATCTGACAGGAGAGGAGAGTGGACCGTGGGAGAAAGGGAAGGAGGAGGGACACCAGGGGGGAGGAGTTGGGTGGGAGAGGTAAAGGACTGGAGAGGGAGGAATCTGACAGGAGAGGAGAGTGGACCGTGGGAGAAAGGGAAGGAGGAGGGACACTGGGGGAGGTGATTGGTGGGGAAGGTAAAGGGCTGGAGAGGAAGGAATCTGACAGGAGAGGAGAGTGGACCGTGGGAGAAAGGGAAGGAGGAGGGACACCAGGGGGAGGTGATGGGTGGGAAAGGTAAAGGGCTGGAGAGAAAGGAATCTGACAGGAGAGGAGAGTGGACCGTGGGAGAAAGGGAAGGAGGAGGGACACCATGGGGAGGTGACGGGTGGGAGAGGTAAAGGGCTGGAGAAGAAGGAATCTGACAGGAGAGGAGAGTGGACCGTGGGAGAAAGGGAAGGAGGAGGGACACCAGGGGGAGGTGATGGGTGGGAGAGGTAAAGGGCTGGAGAGGAAGGAATCTGATAGGAGAGGAGAGTGGACCGTGGGAGAAAGGGAAGGAGGAGGGACACCAGGGGGAGGTGGTGGGTGGGAAAAGTAAAGGGCTGGAGAGAAAGGAATCTGACAGGAGAGGAGAGTGGACCGTGGGAGAAAGGGAAGGAGGAGGGACACCAGGGGGAGGTGATGGGTGGGAAAGGTAAAGGGCTAGAGAGGAAGGAATCTGATCGGAGAGGAGAGTGGACCGTGGGAGAAAGGGAAGGAGGAGGGACACCAGGGGGAGGTGATGGGTGCGAAAGGTAAAGGGCTGGAGAGAAAGGAATCTGACAGGAGAGGAGAGTGGACCGTGGGAGAAAGGGAAGGAGGAGGGACACCAGGGGGAGGTGATAGGTGGGAAAGGTAAAGGGCTGGAGAGGAAGGAATCTGACAGGAGAGGAGAGTGGACCGTGGGAGAAAGGGAAGGAGGAGGGACACCAGGGGGAGGTGATGGGTGGGAAAGGTAAAGGGCTAGAGAGGAAGGAATCTGATCGGAGAGGAGAGTGGACCGTGGGAGAAAGGGAAGGAGGAGGGACACCAGGGGGAGGTGATGGGTGGGAAAGGTAAAGGGCTGGAGAGAAAGGAATCTGACAGGAGAGGAGAGTGGACCGTGGGAGAAAGGGAAGGAGGAGGGACACCAGGGGGAGGTGATGGGTGGGAAAGGTAAAGGACTGGGGAGAAAGGAATCTGACAGGAGAGGAGAGTGGACCGTGGGAGAAAGGGAAGGAGGAGGGACACCGGGGGGAGGTGATGGGTGGGAGAGGTAAAGGGCTGGAGAGGAAGGAATCTGATAGGAGAGGAGAGTGGACCATGGGAGAAAGGGAAGGAGGAGGGGACCCAGGACGAAGTGATAGGCAGGCGAGAAGGAAGAAGAAGAGGGAAGGGGGAGGGAATTTTTTTTTTTAACTGGAAGGAGAAATCGATATTCATGCAATCAGGTTGCAGGCTACCCAGATGGAATATAAGGTGTTGCTTCTCCATTTTGTGGGTGGCCTCATCTTGGTACAATCTTGGCCATTGGCTGACATGTCGGAACAGGAAGTAGAATCAGAATTAAAAATATTTGGCCACCAAGAGGTTCCACTTTTGGCAGATGGAATGGAGGCGCTCGACAACGTGTCTCCCAATATACGAAGGGTCTCGAGGCTGTGATGTGGAGCGAGCTGGTGTCTTGCATTGTTACTCAGGGAAGGCAGTGGGTCACAGAGGAGCAAGTGTCACTTAATAGCTTTCATGCTTGGTGGCTGATTGCAAGCTCTGATGCACACGTTGCCTCAGTCCAGCTCTTAGCTCGTAGCCTGGTCGAATGAAGGAATCCCTGAAGCTAGATTTCTGCCTTTGTTGCATTTTTGGATTGATTTAGATGGAAATCATTTTAATGTGGTGTTTCTCTCATTTACCTGCAGGCAGGGACACTCCTGCCTCAGCTGTGACTACCAGGCACTGCTCTGTGAATAGTGTACAGTTTGCTCACTTGCTGACATCATTGTAACTCTGCTTTACAGTACAGCAAAGTAAAACTCTTTGGGGAGGGGAGTAATCTACTCTTTATTCTTTTCCATAGATGCTGCCTGACTTGCTGAGTTCCTCCAGCATTTTGTGTGTGTTGCCTGGAGAGTGTTTGTAACTCTGCAGGATCATGCTGACTGGAGGACCCTCACCACCCGGGACATGCCCCCTTCTCATTCCTACCATCAGAGAGGAGCGAGAGAGAGAGAGGGATTGTGAGGTTCACTGGGAGGGAGAGGGAGAGCGAGAAGGAGGGAAAGGGAGAGAGAGAAGGAGAGGGAAAGGGAGAGGGGGAGAGAGAGGAGAGGGAGAGAAGAAGAGAGAGAGATAGAGACTGAGAGAGAGAAAGGAGAGGAAGAGGGAGTTAGAGAGAGAGTGCTCATGGGTTGTTCTCTGTGGAATGAAGGAGGATGAGAGGTGACTTGATAGAGATGTGTAAGTTGATAAGAGGTATAGATAGAGTGGACATCCAATACATTTTACCAGGGCAGATAATGGCTAATGCGAGGGGGCATAATTGTAAAGTGATTGCAGGGAAATTTAGGGGAATGTCAGAAGAAGGGGTTTTTAAACAGAGAGTGGTAGGTGTATGAAACATGCTGCCAGAGGCGGTGGAGAAGAAGGTACATTTGGGATATTTAAGAGACTTTTAGATAGGCACTTAGACGAAAGAAAAATGGAGAGATATGTGGGAGATAAGAGTCATATTGGTCTTAGAGTAGGTTAAAATATCGGCATGATATTGTGTTCTGACCGGAAGACACTCCAGGATTTAAGGTGGTAAGGTAGTTTAGTGGTTAGTACAACACCAGTAACCCGGGTTCAATTCCCGCCACTGTCTGTGAGGAGTTTGTACATTCTCCCCGTCAACGCCTGGGTTTCCTCCGGGTGCTCCAGTTTTTTCCCACAGTCCAAAGACATACCAGTCTATAGGTTAATTGGCCATTGTAAATTGTCCCATGATTAAGCCAGGGTTAAATTGGAGGATTGCTGGTCAATGTAGTTTGAGGGGTTAGAAGGGCCTACGCCACACTTTATATCAATAAATAAACATCATGGGCCAAAGGTCCTGCACTGTTCTACATTCTATGATGTCTGGCATGATCACTAAATATATCAGTGTTTGTGGAAAAGTAACTATCAAGACTTAAAAATCAGCCAGACAACCTCCAGTACCATTATTACTGTTCTTTTTCTCATCTTTGAATTTCTCAAGCTAAGAGCTTTAAAAAAGTATCATTCATGGGGTGTGAGTGTCTTTGATGAGTTCAGCTTTGATTGTCCAATTGTCTTTGACAACTTGAAATGCAATCCATGCGGTGAAGGCTCTCCCACAGTGTTGTTAGAGCACAGAACAGTACAGCATATGTTCATTATGTTTTAATGACACTTATTGAGCTAGGAGTTGTAATATGTGGTCCCTGCAAGGATAAAGGAAGGAAAATATATGTCCAAGTCAAAGCAGAATGGGTTAGTTAGACCATAAGACCTAGGAACAGAATTAGGCCATTTGGCCTATTGAGTCAGCTCTGCCATCCATCATGGCTGATTTATTATCCTTCTCAATCCCATTCTCCTGTCTTCTTCCTATAATCTTTGATGCCCTTACTGATCAAGAACCTATCAACCACCGCTTTAAATATACCCAATGACTGCCATGACCATCAGTGGCAATGATTTCCACAGATTCACCACCACCTAGCTAAAGAAAGTCTTCCTCACCACAGTCCTAAAGAGACATCCTTGAATTCCGAGGCTGTGCCCTCTGGTCCTAGCTACTATAGGAAACATTCTCTCCATATCCACTCCATTGAGGCCATTTAATATTCAATTGGTTTCAAAGTGATCACCCCTCATTCTTCTAAACTCCAGCGAGTACAGACCCAGAGCCATCAAAAGCTCCTCGTATGTTAGTCCTTTCATTCCTGGAATCATCCTTGTAGACCTTCTCTGGGCCCTCTCCAATGCCAGCTCATCCTTTCTTAGATAAGGGCCCAAAGCATCACATCCTTGATTTTATATTTCTAGTGCTCTCAAAATGAAAGCTAACATTGCATTTGACTTCCTCACTATCAAATCAAACTGCAAGTTCATTTCATTGATCTATTTATTTATCTATTTTAGCGATACGGTGTGGAGTAGGCCCTTCTGGCCCTTCGAGCTACACCACTCCTGACAATCCTAATTAAGTTTAACCTAATCATGGGACAACTAACAATGACCAATTAACCTACTTAATACCTCTTGGACCGTAGGAGAAAACCAGAGGACCCGGGGAAAACCCACACATTCCACGGGGTGGATGTACAGACTCCTTACAGAATGGCACCAGAATTGAACTCCAAACTCCAGAATGCAATAAAGTTAACCTTCAGGGAACACTGCCTGATGATTTCCAAGTATCTTTGCACTTCTGATTTTTGAATTAGCTTCCTGTTTAGAAAATAGTCTATGCCTTTATTCATTATACCAAAACACTGAATTCCACCTGCCTCTTCTTTGCCAATTTTCCCAATCTGTCTAAATCCTTTGGCAGATTCCCTGCTTCCTCAACATAAGCTGCCCTTCCACCTGTCTTCGGAGTTCTAGAGAGTCGGCTTTTCCTACTCCAGTCGACTAGTGTCATCATCAAGCATTGCAGTTATTCAGTGTAAAGCCTGCTGGCGACAGAAAGACTTAGCACAACCCATCATCCATCAGTTTTTGCTTGCTTATGAAACCATTAGGCTGACAAGGTTCCAATCAGTAAGACAAGCAGTCTAGTGAAGTCCTCTGCCTGACTCTTTGATGAGCATTCAATAACGTGGACCAGTAATAATTGACTGATAAAGTGGCTGTTGACATCTGACACTTCTCCAAACAGTTCAATGCTTCTCTTGGTTGTTGACTGTCCCCTCAGTTGAAGAGAGTGGGAGATATGGGCTTCCAGAACTGCACCATTGCAGAACTGCAGGAGGGCGTAGAGGAAGGGATGAGTGAGGGAGCTTGGAAGCCATGGAGAAAATTCTATAGAAGGATGATAATTCATAAATGAGGCTTCGAGGGACTAGTATAAGGGAAGATGGGTGAATGTGATTGGAATTCTTAAGACATAAGAGATAGGAGTAGAATTAGGCTGTGCAGCCCATACTTATTCTCCTGTCCTGCTACTTGAAGAATAATCATTCAGATTCATTTATTTATCACATGTATGCGTTACCATACTGTGAAATGTGTCATTTGCATTAACGTTCCTAGGGATGTGCTAGGGGCAACCTGCAAGTATTACATATTACGTTGCCAACAATTGTTCGAGAAGAAAAGTATCCAGAGCTGTCAAAACCACTTCTGGAAGTCCCAGAGTCAACTCCTACAACCACCATGGAGGAGGCTCCAGAACCTGAGATTGTTTTCAGAACCACAAATCTCACCTTCTAAGCAGACTGAGCCCCTTGTCAGGAAAGATGTCATGCCACAAGAGTAAGAAATCCTACACAGTGATTAAATATTTAAGACTGAATGGGACAATTTAATATTTACTATGCTGTGAATGTCTATATAGCAGTTATATTGCATAGTATATGCTGTGAATGTGGTTGAGATGCATTCTATTGAGTTGGAATTTATAGCTAAGCAGGGAAGAGTGTTGTGTATTTAATATTTCAGAAATACTGTAAATATATTATTTGATTAAGCATTCTTTGTTGTTTACATAATGCATTACAGGTTATCTGTAAAAATATGTAAATAGCATATGTCATCACAGCACCATGTGATATGTGCACATCTCACTTAAAGGTAGAAACCGAACTAAGACTCGCGTCTCTCGGCTCCTTTGTTTCCTTTGCAATTATTTTTTATGTTTCAGAGTTACAAAACATAACAATTGTGAGGGCTGAGACCAAGCAGAGATTAGAAAACAAGAATGCAGATTTTAAAATCCTTCAGAACTCTCATGCACGCAGCAGCTGGGCCTGGAAACACAAATCTGTGGAGCTGCTCAGATGTGAATAAGTGATAGGCAATTTTGCAAGATGTGCCCATATTTCAGACCGGGCTTGGCAGCACCTCAGCTTCATTCGGTGAAGCAAATTGCTGGTTTAGTGGGGAGAAAGGAGTTTGCAGCAATTCCCTCTTGTATGATTGCCACAGGATAGATCGGCAGGTTGATGCTATTCTACAGTTGGTCACATTTTTAAGGAATTTTAATGAAAGAACATTTGCATTCCAAAATATTTGAACAGTTTATCCATCAGAAGATCCCCAAAGCTTAGGACAAAGATATATTTTCATAAAACCTTATCTTGTTTGCAGTATAACTTAAGCTGGGGGTGGCTTTAATTCAATAGTTCCAGTTAATATCAAGGAAATGTATACAATATACATCCTGAAATCCTTGTTCTTTGCTGACATCCATGAAAACAGAAGAGTGCCCCAAAGAATGAGTGACAGTTAAAATGTCAGAATCTCAAAGCCCCCCCACTCCACCCTCCCATATACAAGCAGCAGGAAAGCATTGAACCTCCCCCTCCTCTCTTACTTCAGCAAAAATCATCAGCATCCTTCACCCACCAAACAAGCCCCCAAGAAAGACCATAATCTGCAGTACAACAAAAGCTAATTATTCACCCAACAAATTTGACATACCACAGGCTCTCGTACTCTGATAAAGGGGCAGAGAGGTGCCACTCAGAGAGAAGGGAGACATAAACAAAGCTACTCGCTGATTAGTGGTTTCAAAGTCTGCCACATGATATTTTCTTTCTCTGAATCAAAAATCAGCAACAACTCTCCCCCACCAACAAGAGAAAGAGAGAGCGAGTGCAGTCCAAGTACATAAGCCCCTGACAGCTGATCCGATATTCCATTTTCTCCCGTGATGCTTCAGTCAGAATTGGCTCATCCCCAGGGCCACAGAGCCTCAGAACCCCAAAGGCACGCTTGTCTTTTAGGCCACAACCCCCCCCCCCCCAATTCCTGGAACTCCTCTAACACCTGTTCCACACCCTTCCCTCAGTGCTCCGCCCTGATCATTCCCAAGATCCTTTCCTCCCTTCAGATTTACGAAGTCGTTCTCCACTCCACGTTGACAAATACAATACTATGCAAAAATCCTAGGCACCCTATGTATATACTGTATATCTTCCTCTTCTTAGGCACTGGTATAATTGAGGCCTGCTTGAAGCAGATGGGTACCTCAGACTGCTGAAAAAAGAGGTTGAGGATATCTCTTAAATGTTGAAATTGAACCTGCATCCACCATTTCCACTGGCAGCTTGTTCCACACTGACAGTGAAGAAGTTCCTCAGATTCCCCCTAAAGTGACAAAAAGTTTGGTCGGGCATCAATGTTAAGGAAACTCAAAGGAAAGAGTTTGCGAGGTTTAGCAAGAGAATTCCACAGCTCGGAGCCCAAATTATAGAAGACATGAAGATCACAGAAGTGAAAGAGACCAGAATAAGCGAAGTGTAAAATCTTGAAGGGCCCTGGAGCTGGGGAAGTTTACAAGGGCCAGGGAATGGAGAGACATAAAAGTAACTTCTTATCGACAAAGCCTCAACAAGCCGCACCATACTCCTTCTCAGAGCCAGTGAGTGCAGTTTTCCTGCCCTAACTCTGGCTCTGAACTTTCCACTGACTTCTCCTGGGAGTACAGTGTTGACTGTGCAACAGACACAAAATGCTGGAGGAACGCAATAGGTCAGGCAGCATCTATGGATGGAAATGAATAATTTACATGTTTGGCTGAGAACTTTCATCAGAACCATTTGTTCACACTTAACTTCCTTATAGCAACCCACCATTTTGTGAATTAGCACTTGCTCTACATTCAGACAAGTTATCAACTTGAAACTGTATTTTCCTGTACAGATCCTACCTGACCTGCTGAATTATTCTAGAATTTTCTCTTTAAATTTCTCACCCAGGCTGAGGTCTGTAGGTTTGGAATTGGAATCAGTTTATTACTGTCGCATGTACTGAGATACAGTGAAAAGTTTATCTTGCACACTGTTCACACAGATCAAATCATTACATAGTGCATCGAGGTTATACGAGGTAAAGCAACAACACAATGCAAAATAAAGTTTAACAGTGACAGAAAAAGTGCAGTGGAGGTAGAAAGTAAAGTACATGATCGTAACAAAGTAGATTGTGAGGATAAGAATCTATCTTACTGTACTGGGGAACCATTCAATAGTCTTAGAAACTCTCTTTGGGACAGGTGGTACACACATTCAGGCTTTTATATTTTATGCCCAAAGGGAGGGGGAGAAGAGAGAGTGTCCAGGTTGGGTGGAGTTTTTGATTATGCTGGCTGTTTTACAGAGGCAGTGAGAAGTATAGAGAGGGAACCTGGAGGGAAGGCTGGTTTCTGTGATGTGCTGAACCTGTCTACAATTCTTGAAGGTTCTTGCAGTCATGGGCAGTTACCAAGCTATGACACATTCAAATAACTTCTATGGTGCATTGATAAAAATTCTTGAGTGTCATTCATGGGGGACATGCCAAATTTTGGCCATCCAAAACCCTGCAGGATTTTTGCTTTGCCCAGTTTTAGCAATGATCCCTCCTGCCTTTTTCATAAATTCTTGCAGGACAGTTTTTGGCCCCAGGTTAGGCAATGGCCTTGAGTTGCTCTTCGTGGTTAGGTGTTACTGCATACCAGCATCATATGGACACAAACCAGTTTCAAGTTGATGCTCTTTGAAGATGGCTGGAGTGGAGTCTGCCTGCCGGCCATTTCTGTAGTGAGTCAGAGATGCTCTGTGTCTATGCTATTTTTTTTACCAGTAACACAGCATTACAAAAAAAAATGAATAGGAATAAGGGATTAAAATAATTGTGCATTGTTAAAATAATTAGTCAAATCATTGAAGGAGCATCATCATCATTATATGCCATGTTGTATTACGTGGCCAATCAGTGTTCTTGGCAAATGTTTTTACAGAACTGGTTCGCCATTGCATTCTTCTGGGCAGTGTCTTTACAAGACGGGTGACCCCAGTCATTATCAATACTCTTCAGAGATTATCTGCCTGGTGTCAGTGGTCACATATCCACACAGTCCCATGGCTTCACATGACCCTGATTGGGGTCTAAGCATGTGCAACATATTGCTGAAGGGTGACTTGCAAGCTAGCGAAGAGAAAGAGTGCCCTACGTTCCCTTGGTAGGGATGTATCTCCACCCTACTAACCAAAAGCAGGAGCAAATAACTGAATAATTGAATAATTAAAAGAGCAATAAATTAATAAATAAATTAAATGATGATGATTAAGTAAACTCAGGTATATATTGAAAAATAAAGAACAACTAAGATAATTAACATACAGATAACAAAAAATCTGATAATTAAGTAATTTGATAACAATTCATTAAGAAATTATTAAAATAATCATATTTTGTGTATCTAATTTGTGGCTTACACCACCATTCTACTCATCATGCTGTGTATCCTGTTGCGCATTGGCTCTGATGTCCTTCTCAGTTACATTTTGCTGGATGGAGTCACATTTATAGCTTTGGGCAGCTGGCCCATAGAGACCAGCCACTAAGGATAAAGATAAGCTTCCTTTGTCACATGTACCTCGAACAAACTTTGACAAACTTCCATAGATGTGTAGCGGAGAGTATATTGACTGACTGCATCACAGCCTGGTTTGGAAACACCAATGCCCTTAAATGGAAAATCCTACAAAAAGTAGTGATATGGCCCAGTTCATCATGGGTAAAGTCCTCCCCTCATTGAGCACATCTACATGAAACACTTTAGCAGGAAATCAGCATCCATCATCAGTGACCCCCACCACCCAGGACTCCTCAACCATTAGGCTCTTGAACCAAAGGAGATAACTTCACTCAACTTCACTTGCCCCATCATTGAAATTTCCCTCAACCACTTGCCTCACTTTCAAGAATTCTTCAGCTCATGTTCTCAATATTTATTGCTTACTTATTATTGTTTCTTTCTTTTTGTATTTACACAATTTTGTGTCTTCTACGCTCTGGTTGAATGCCCAAGATGGGTTGTCTTTCATTGATTCTGTTATGATTATTATTCTACAGATTTATTGAATATGCCAACAAAAAGACAAATCTCAGGATTGTATATGGTGATACTTTCATACTTTGAACTTTGAAACATTGAAACGTACATCTAAATGTGTTGCTTGCATCAATGAGCAACACAGTCTGGGCAGCCCACAAGTGTTGCCATGCTTCCAGCTCTAACAACTCACTAAACCTAACTGTATGTCTTTGAAATGTGGGGGAAAATAGAGAACCCGGGTTTGACCCACGCAGTCACGGGGAGAACATATACAATCCTTACAGGCAGGGGCACGTTTTGAACCCTAAAGCATTATGCTAATTGCTATGCTAATAAGTCTCCTTAAGAAGTATCTGAAAGGAAAGGTGAAGAGATTTATGGAGGTATCTCCTGAGTTGCGACAGCTGAATTCACTGCCACTGATTGTAGAGTGGTTTAAACCAGAAACCAGCCAGATGAGTGGAGTGGGAAGAGTGCAGGACTGAGATGGAGAAGGTTACAGAGAGGGGAAGTGGTGTGGTGAGTCCAGCTTATGGAGGGATTGAGTTTTGATGTAGTGTTCTTCCCAGCCTGACAAACATTGTACATGGAGGATAAGGACATCCACAGAATGTGAAAATGGATCCAGTGCTTTCCTGGCGTATATGACGAATAAACTCTTCTCTGGCTCCCAGCCGGGTACAGGTATTGATTATAACCCACATTTCAATGACAAACTCGCCATCTTCTTTAGGGGGTTGATGCCTGGGCATGTCTGGTCCAGCAGTATTTATACCCCCATAGTCTGTTCCTCCTGATTGGTTAGTCCTCATCCAATCAGGTTTCCACTCTCCCACCTTGTTTACAATCAAATTCCAGTTCTTACTTTGAGTGAGACCTTCGTATTTGTTAAATTTATTTTCCTAATTTTATTTCAATTGATTCCTTTACCATGCAGTCCCAAAAGCCATTGGAACAGCACAGTAGTTTTGTGCCATATCACCGGTTTCTCTGGGTAACCCAAACGGATACACCTGCACTCCTTGATGTGGGTTTCCACGGTTTGTCCTGTCTGGCCAATATACTCTGCTCCATATTCATAGGAATCCTGCAAGTTCCAGGTCACCTTTGAGCTGCATTAACCTGTGACTTGAGCTTCCTTACGGGTTTGTGGATGATATTAATCCGGTATTTCTTCAGGATCGGGCCGTCCTTCCAGAGACCGTGGAAATACAGGGGAAACAGGCGGGAATGACGGGTTCCTCCTCATTGTTAAGTTTCCTGGTTTTACTGCCAGCCCTCCTTCACCTTGTAGCCAAAAGGACTAACAGAAAAATATTTAAGGGGAACCTGAGGGAGAACTTCCTCGCTTTGAGGTAATGCCGAGTGTGGAATGAGCTAGCAGTGGATGCAGGTTCAGTTGTAAATGTTTGAGCCATGTGTCTATTTATTGTCTGATTTGTATTGTGACCTGTTGTGTTAGTTTGGGTGCCTGTAGAAATAAAAGCGTATAGTCACGTGTTCACCGGCATGGCGGCAGAGAGAGGGGGTGAATAGGGAGCTCGTATCTTTTGTTGACAGTTCATCTTTGTGTGAATTTGATCCAATTACACTCATTTTTGTTTTACATGAATTACAGATGAGTCAATGATTTTATTGTCGATTTGTAAGGAGGGATCAAATGTATTTTTTCAACTTAGAATTCAGTTAGTTGGAAGTGCATCGTAGAGCGTGATACTCCCTCACTTAGCCTCTCAGCGACTTTTAGTTTGGTTTCGAGTAGTCACTACAGTAACGTTTAAGAGAAGCTTGGTTTGGTACATGGGTGGGATGGGAACGGAGGGCTATTGTCCATATACAGGTAGTTGAGACTAGGCAGAACACCAGGCTGGCATGGGCTAGATGGGCCAAAAGGCCTGCTTTTGTGCTGTAGAGCTCTGTGACTATATGACTCCTGGATGGTTGAAAGCAAAAACACTGCAGGTGCTGGAGATCTGAAGAACAGACTCTACAGCAAGTATTGAGCAGGTCCTGTGGCAGAGAGAATATCATTCTTTAAGGCTGATGAACCTTCAAGTTGAATTAAGAAATATTAAAAACCAAGTACATTTAAAGTTTCAGGCATTGAGTCTACCCTCTTCAGGGATTAGTTAGCAATCAAATGCTCCAGTACAGTCAAACATCAAAGCTTTATATGTCACATGTACATTGAAACATACAGCGAAATGTGTCATTTGTGTCAAATCGAATCAGCGTGGATTGTGCTGGGGAGGCAGCCCACAAATGTCACTGTGCTTCTGACATGCTCAACCCTCTAGCCCTAACCCATACAGTACTGTGCAAAAGTCTCCAGCACACTCGACTTTTTATATGGTTTCAGATTGTATGGCCGCTACAGAGCCCTGATCTCAACATCATCGAGGCTGTCTGGGTTTACCTGAAGAGACAGAAGCAAACAGGACAGCCAAAGTCTGCAGAAGAATTGTGGCAAGTTTTCCAGGATGCTCGGAACAACCTACCAGCCAATTTCCTTATAAAATTGTATGGCAGTGAGGTTGGGTGGGACTATAACTAGAGGTCATGGATTAAGGGTGAAAGGTAAAAAGTTTAAGGGAACATGAGAGGAAACTTCTTTACTCAGAGGGTGGTGAGAGTGTGGAATGAGCTGCCAGCGCAAGTGGTGGATATGATTTTGACTGCAATGTTTCAGAGATGTTTAGACAGGTACATGGCTGGTAAGGGTGTAGACAGCTGTGGTCCAGGTGCAGGTTGATGGAACTAGGCAGTTTAAATGGTTTGGCACTGACTAGATGGGCCGCAGAGCCAGTTTGTGCTCTGTGTTTATCTGTGACTGTGTACAGAAGAGAATTGAGGCAGTTTTTAAGGCAAAGGATGGTCACACCAAATATTTTTGAAAGCATCTTCACTTTACAGAATTTTTTTACATGTGCCTGAGACTTTTGCACAGTCGGGCACAACTTTGTAATGTGGGTAACTTTTGTAACAAGAGCACCTATAGAAAACCCACACTGTCACAGGGTACATACAAATTCCTTCCAGGCAGCAGTGGGAATAGAGCCCTGATTGGTGGCTACTGGTGCTGTGAAGTGATGCACTATTGCTTTGTTACCGTGTTCTTCCCACAGATGCTGCCTGACCTGCTGAGTATTTCCAGCCTTTTCTGTTTTATTTCAGATTTCCAACATTTGCAATTTATTTTTAAGTTTCAGATTTAATATCTTAGTTGAAGATCTTTCTCAAGGAGCAAGCAGTAAGTGTATTTTAAGTTACTAAGGAGGCTGAGCAAAGGAGTGCACAAAAGGAATGTTCATAATAGGACACATGTGGTGTAACCTGAGAGTGTGGTGAAATTTGATTGCGTGCAACTCAAGGGTAATGGTGGTTATTGGCACCTAAAACTCTACAGTCAGTGGCTACATTATTAGTTACCTCCTGTACCTAATAAAGTGGCGCTGAGTGTATGTTTGTGGTCTTCTGCTGCTGTAACCCATCCATTTCAAGATTCAACCTGTTGTGCATTCAGAGATGCTCTTCTCCACACCACTGTTGTAACGTGTGGTTATTTGAGTTTCTGTCACCTTCCTGTCAGCTTGAACCAGTCTGGCCATTCTCCTCTGACCTCTCTCATTAAGAAGACATTTTCGCTCACAGAGCTGCCACTCACTGGATGTTTTTTTTTTGCTTTTCACACCATTCTTTAAAACTTAGAAACAAGAGAAAGTCTGTAGATGCTGGAAATCCGAGCAACACACACAAAATGCTGGAGGAACTCAGCAGATCAGGCAGCATCTATAGAAGAAAGTACAGTCGATGTTTCGGGCTGAGACCCTTTGGCAGGACTGGAGAAAAAAAGCTGAGGAGTAGATTTAAAAGGTGGGGGGGAGGGGCGAGAGAACTGCCAGCTGATAGGTGAAACCTAGAGGAGGAGGATGAAGTAAAGAACTGGTAAGTTGATTGGTGAGATAAGGGATTGGGAAATGAAGAAAGGGGTGGGGGCATTACCAGAAGTTCGAGAAATCGATGTTCATGCCACCAGGTTGGAGGCTACCCAGAGGGAATATGAGGTGTTGTTCCTCCAACCTAAGTGTGGCCTCATCACAACAGTGGAGGAGGCCATGGTGGGACGTATCGGAATGGGAACGGGAAGTGCAATTAAAATGGGTGGCTACTGGGAGATCCCGCTTGTTCTGATGGATGGCAAAGCGGTCTCCCAATCTACATCAGGTCCCATTGATATACATGAGGCCACACCAGGAGCGCTGAACACAGTAAGTGACCCCCACAGATTCACAGGCGAAGTGTCTCCTCACCTGGAAGGACTGTTCAGGGCCCTGGATGGTAGTGAGGGAAGTGGTGTAGAGGTAAGTGTGGCACTTGTTCCATTTGCAAAGATAAGTGCCAGAAGGGAGAGGGACAAACACCTCAATGGGATCCCTCCACCAAGCAGATCTTTCCCTCCCCCCCCCCGACTTTCTGCTTTCTGCAGGGATCGCTCCCTTGTCCATTCGTCCCTCCCAGGAGATCAGCAGTTTCTAAGATATATAAACCACCCAACCTGGCACCGACAATTATTCCATGGTCAAGGTCACTTTTCTTCCCCATTCTAATGTTTGGTCTGAACAACAACTGAATCTCTTGATCATGTCTGCATGCTTTTATACATTAAATTGCTGCTCCATGATTAGCTGATTAGATATTTGCATTAATGAGCAAGTGTGGAGGTGTACATAATAAAGTGACCACTGAGTGTGTAATTCTATGCCTCTCCTTCAAGATATCTGAACCACAAATAAATGCAGCTTCCTTTTACTCTCACTCTTTCTCCCTTTCCACTTTGATTGGTCGATGTCACGTGCTTTGACAGCCTTTGTAGATGTTATGGGAGACTGACCTTGTAAGGCAAAAAAAAACTTCCAGATCTGTTTAATACAGTCGAGGTTTCTTGTCATTTAAATTACTCTTCATTGCTGCTTTCCAAAGAGAATAATTAAAAATTGTTCCTTCCTTCCAATGTGCAGACAGTATTAATTATCCAATCATTATTTTAACAAAAAGCAATTTATTTTCCTCTCTCTTCATTTTGTGTTCCTGTGTCATGTTCCCAGTCCCTTACCCTCTGAGTTATTAGACAGCTTCTGCACTAATTAAACCTTCACAACACCTATTTATGTCAGACACTGGCTTGTAGTATTGGCTGGTGTCTTTTGTAACACATAGTGTGAGCTTGTCATAAAGACGGCTCTGTTCATGCACCTACACCAGTGACCTCAAAGGGAAAAGAACTCTTCTTCCATAAGGCAGTGGAGTTCAAAGTACAATGCTCAGAACTGACATCCATGCAACCTTTACACACTTCTCGTTCTCTCAAATGCTGTAAACACAACTGCTCAAAAGAAAAATGAACAGAAGGTCAACTGAAGTACACTGAGGGCAGAGAATTCAACTCCGACCCACTAAAGGTTTAGACAGAAAAGTGAGTTAAATTGATCTTGTCTCCTGGTGAGTTATCCCTGCAAGCAGGACAAGTGCTACTCCAGTCCCAACACCACCTCCCTCACTGCCATTCAGGGAACAAAACAATCTTTTCAAGTGAGGCAACACTTCACCTGCAAGTCTATTTGGCTCATCGACTGTATCTAGGATCTGAGAGCATGGCCTCAGAATAAAAGGACATCCCTTCAGAACAGAGATGAGAAGGAATTTCTTTAGCCAGGGTATGGTGAATCTGCGGAATTCATTGCCTCAGATGGCTGTGGAGGCCAAGTTATTGGATATATTTAATGCAGAGGTTGATAGGTTCTAGATTAGCCAGGGTGTTACAGTTCAGAGAGATAATAAATCAATCATGATGGAATAGCGGACCAGACTCAATGGGCTGAATGGCCTTATTTTGCTCCATGGTCTTAAATGAGAACACCACTATTCTTCAAAGTTGAGTTTTCCATCATACGCAGAACTACATGTTATGCACAGTTGGAATGAAAAATTTATTCACATCTGCATCACAGGCATAACATGAGATGCAGAACATTCAGAAGAGAAATTATAAATGCTGCCTCAACTAGAAAGTGTGCACTTTAAAGGGAGGCTGGGCAAACTTGTGTTGTTTTCTCTGGAGCAGCAGAGGCTGATAGAAGTTTATAAGGTTATGAGATGCATAGATAGAGTGCACAGACCGTATCTTTTCCCCAGGATCAAAATTTCTATCTCTAGAGGGCATGAATTTAAGGTGAGAGGGTGCTAAGTTCAAAAGAGATGCATGGGGCTTTTTATTTTAAACATAGAGAGTGGTGGGTGTCTGGAATGAGTTTCCTGGGGTTGTTGAAGTCAAAATCAAAACTCAAAGTAAATTTATTAATGAAATGCGAAAATGTCACTGTATACTACCTTGAGATTCATTCTCTTGCAGGCACTCACAGAAAAATAAAGAAATACAATGGAATTTATTTAAGAAAACTAACATAAACAAAGACTAACAAACAACCAATGTGCAAAAGAAGACAAAATGAAAAAATTATAACAAAAGTAAATAAATAATATTGAGAACGTGAGTTGTAGAGCCTTGAAAGTGTGGAATCAGTTCAGTTATTGCAGTGAGTGAAGTTATTCACACCGATTCAGGAGCCCAATGGTTGAAGAGTAATAAGTGGCTATATTTCATTAGGAGTTTGAGGAGATTTGGCATGTCACCAAAGACACTCGTAAATTTCTACAGGTGTACCATGGAGAGCATTCTAACTGGCTGCATCACCGTCTGGTATGGAGTGGTGGGGGAGGGCATTGCACAGGATCGATACAAGCTGCAAAAAGATGTAAACTCAGTCAGCTCCATCATGGACACGAGCCTTTCCAGCAACCTGGACATCTTTAAGGAGTGATACCTCAAAAAGGTGGCATCTATGATTAAGGACCCCCATCACCCAGGCAAGCCCTATTCTCATTGCTACCATCAGGGAGGAGGTACAAGAGCCTGAAGAAACACAAATGATTCACAAATAGATTCTTCGCCTCTACCATCAGATTTCTGAATGGACATTGAACCCATGAACACCAGCTCACTACTTTTTTTTCTCTTTTTGCACTTCTTATTTAATTTTACTTTATATTACAGTTGTTTTATTATTATGTATTGCAAAGTTCTGCTGCTGCATTACAACAAATTTCACAACATATGCCAGTGATATTAAACCTGATTGGTATTCTGATAACTGTTCCGGGTGATGTAGTCAAATACAACAGAGACTCTTAGATAGGCACATGAATGCACTGAGAATGAAAGGATATGGCCGTTGGCAGAAGGGATTAGTTTAGTTAGGCATTTGATTACTAATTTAATTAGTTTGGCACTACGCTGTGGGCTGAAGGGCCTGTCCTTAAATAAACTGTGGCGAGCATTTGGTCCACGATGACAGACGAGAAAACCTCATTTATCTCCACTGCCGTTTTTATTGCGACAAGCACAATGACCACTCAGTTACACACAGACACCCCGGTTATAGTCGGGGTGATCCACAAACTCACAGGGAACAACTGTATAACCCAAGCTAAAATGTAACAATAAATGAGCTTGAACATCCCACCATAATTCCATGAATGAATTTTAAAACAAGAACAATATAGTAGCAAGGACTGCTGAAATGCTGGGACAAGCTGTCGACCATGCCACCGGAGCACCACAATAGTAAAACAAGTCAAAAGCCATTGTATGCAAAGTCGTCATAATGTTTCATAGCATGTCACTGATTATAGTGCCAGTTATAGAAGGGGGTGTGAGCCTCAGTTTAGTGCTTTGTGTGGCCTTTATGAAGGTGATACAGAATCAACATCAGGTTTAATATCACTGGCATTTGTCATGAAATCTGTTGTTATGCGACTGTGGAGGCCAAGTCATTGGGTATATTTAAGGCAGAGGTTGATAGATTCTTGATTAGTCAAGGAATGAAGGGTTACTGTGAGATGGCAGCAGAATGGGGCTGAGAGGGAAATGTATCAACCATGATGAAATGGCCTAATTCTGCTCCTATATCTTATGGTCTTAAATAAGTCATGCAAAAAGACTAATAAAAATATTGAGGTTCATTGCCCATTAAAAAAAATCTGATGGCAGAGGGGAACAAGTTATTCCTACAATATTAATGCAATGCAGGTCTGGGAGTGAGCAAATGGATAATTCCTCAGATTAAACCTCTTCTCAAAATGTGGGATGTGGGATTCTTTACCTTGTTGCAGCTTGTTGAAATTCTGTTCTCTGCTCTGCTTCACCCCCATCCCACCATCTCACAAAGCTCCTCTCTGTTGCCTGGCAGTCACTGGAAAGTAGTAGTCTATCTCCTCTTCCGAGGATCGTCACCTTGTTGTGTGGAGAGCCTTGTGAGTTCCTAAATTCCCAAGAGTGATGCTGTCTGGAGTTTAGCTCCTGATAGGCTCCCCCGTGGCGGTAAGGTCAAGGGGGAGGTTCCATACAAATTGCGATTCAGCCAAGGTTTCACCAGTGGAGCTGGCAGAGGATGATAACGGCAGTGAAGGTGGAGGAAGGCTGCAGCGTCCCATGCCGTTGGACCCTAACCCTGACCCC
The DNA here is from genome assembly GCF_030144855.1 of Hypanus sabinus. Taxonomy (NCBI): domain Eukaryota; kingdom Metazoa; phylum Chordata; class Chondrichthyes; order Myliobatiformes; family Dasyatidae; genus Hypanus; species Hypanus sabinus. Next base: position 68,029,945 of record NC_082738.1, read on the forward strand.
AATCTGTCAAGAACCGTGTGGTGGGTGCCCACATCACCCTCTCCACTTTACACAAAGTCATGCACAGGCATTCTCCATTAAGGGATTAACTTCTTAGGAGAATATCATCCTTGACCCGAGTGATCACACTGCTACAACTGGGAGATAGATGGTACATGATGGACATTGTTCAAAGTTAAGAGTAAATTTATCATCAAAGTATGTATATGTCATCATATACTGCCATGTGATTCATTTTCTTGCAAATTTTAAAGTAGAACAGAGAAATGCAATAGAATCAATGAAAAACAATGTGCAAATGAAGACAACTGTCCAAATAATGAATACATAAGTAAACAAATGTTACTGAGAACACGAGTTGTAGAGTCCTTGAAAGTGAGTCCACAGGTTGTGGAATCAGTTCATTGTTGAGGTGAGTGAAGTTATCCAAGCAGGTTCAGGAGCCCGATGGTTGAAAGGTAATAAATGTTCTTGAACTTGGTGGTTCAGCGTCCTAAAGCTCCAGTACCTCCTTCACAACGGCAGCAGTGAGAAGAGAGCATGGATGCTGCTTTCTTGCAGCAGTGTTCCTTGGAGATGTGCTCAATGGTGGGGAGGGCTTTACCAATGATAGACTGGGTTGTATCCACTACTTTTTTGTAGAATTTCTTGTTCCTGGGCATTGGAGCTACCATATAGGCCATGATGCAACTAGTCAGGATACTGTCCACTGTGCATCTATAGAAGTTTGTCAAAGTTTTCAAAGTTCATAGTAAATTTATCAACAAAGTACATATATGTTACCATATACAATACTGAGGTTCATTTTCTTGCAGGGATACTCAATAATTCCATAGAATAATAACCATAACAGAATCAATGAAAGATCGTACCAACTTTGGCATTCACCAGTGTGCAAAAGACAAAACAATGTGCAAATACAAAAATATAACACTAATAAATAGACAATAAATATTAAGAACATGAGCTGAAGAGTCCTTGAAAGTAAGTCCATAGGTTGTGGGAACATTTCAATGATGGGGCAAACCAAGTTGAGTGAAGTTATCCCCTTTGGTTCAAGGGCCTGATGGTTGAGGGGTAATAACTGTTCCTGAAGCTGGTTGTGTGAGTTCTGAGGCTTCCTGATGGCAGCAGTGAGAAGAGAGCATGTCCTGTGTGGAGGGGTCCCTGATGATGGATGCTGCTTTCCTGTGGCACCATTTCATGTAGTTGTGCTCAGTGGTGGGGAGGGCTTTACCCATCATAGACTGGGCCACATCCACTACTTTTTGCAAGATTTTCCATACGAGAGCATTGGTGTTTCCATATCAGGCCATGATGCAGCCAGTCAATATACTCTCCACTACGCTTCTATAACTTGTCAAACTTTTAGGTGTCATTCTGAATCTCTGCAAACTCTGAAGGAAGTAGAGGTGCTGCCGTACTTTCGTCATAATTGCTCTTAGGTGCTGGGCCCAGACAATTCCTCCAGGGAATTTAAAATTGCTGACCCTCTCCACCTCAGATCCCCCGATGAGGACTGGGTCATGGACCTCTGGTTTCCTTCTCCTGAAGTCAATAATCAGCTCCTTAGTTTTGCTGACACTGAGTAAGAGGTTGTTGTTGTGGCACCACTCAGTCAGATTTTCAATCTTCCCCCGTATGTGATACTGAATCTGCGTGAACATCTAGGAAAGCAGAGGAGCTGTGTACCTTCTTTGAAATGATGCTGTTTGCTGTACTGACTACTGTACTGCAGCTGAACTTCCCACCATTGAAATGATTGTTTCTTTAGAATTGGTAACGTTTGGTAGCTCGCTGTTTATGTTGTTGCAAACATTCATTGTGTAAGGAACTCTCAAATGTTTCTGTGGTTATATGTTGCCAACTCTTTGCTTTGTCATCGTCACTCTGCTCTGTAGTGCTGGAGGCCTCTTGTTTGCATTCAGTTGAGTTGCTAATTGGTTTCTGTGTTTGTGTGTGTGTATTGAATGGATCCCCTAAGGTCTGGTTTATGTTCAGCTTTGATACAGTGATGATTCTGTGCAGTTATGTTTGTGATTTGAATGGGTTTAGCAGTCACAAGGTGTCATTCAACATTTGAATGCTTTCTTGCCTCCAAACTTTTTCAGCAAAAATTTGGATTCACAGCTCTCTAATTCATGATTTCTTATTGGACTTAGTCTCATGGGGTATTGAACTGAAGTATAAAGTCATCTGCCAAGTCAACCTTGGTTCACTCATGGGATGTTGCGGTGGGGTAATGTCAACAATTTCTAAGACTCCAGGTCCAATGCACATAACTGTAGTCATCACTGTACCAGTTTCTATCAAATCTTGGACTTTAAGCCATGCCTTGCATCAGACACTGGCCTATACTTGGTGACCTATACTCCAGGTCCAACATCAATTTGCTTCCTTTTGAGCTGATACCTTTTGTTTTGTGAGCATCTACGCTTCGTGGAATTGACTGGGGAAATTGGAATGTGGGGTAAAATAACGTGGCTTTTTGATATTGCCAGCAACGTTTGTGTGGTGTGGACACTAAATACGTGCCAGCTATTTGAACTGAAAGATTGTTGAACATGAGAGATTTTTAATGTACCTGTTTGCTATGTTCTAGATCAGGGGTTCCCAACCTGGGGTGCAAGGACCCCTTGCTTAATGGTATTAGTTCATGGTATAAAAAAGGTTGGGAACTCCTGTTGTAGATGAAGGTGAGGAAATAAGAGGAGAAGGAACCATTCTTGCAGATGTCACCATTGCTTGTGAAATATTCAAATTATGAAGCTGAGCAGCCAGCCCTGTGGACAAGAAACATAGAGGTGTGGGTTAGGGCAGGGAGTGTTGAGCTAAGATGGGAGCAAAATGGCAGGAACTCAGGTGCAACCCACTGCTTATATTCTTAACAAACAAACTAGCAGACTACCTCTACTCCAGCTAATAGAATCCATAGGAAAAGTGCAGCAGAGGTGCCATTTGACCCCTTGAGCCCATGTTTTGTAAGGAGCAATCGACTCAGATCATGGCTTCATCACTTTCCTGTAGCCCTGGTTTTTTTTCATATTTAAGTCTTGGTGGGACAGTAGCATAGTGGTTACTGCAGCTATAAGATTAGGGTACGATTCCCTCTGCTATCTGTAAGGAATTCAGAAGTTCTCCCTGTAACTGTACTGGTTTCCTTCAGGTGCTCTGTTTAGACCCTTTGCAACTTCAGTATAAATCTCTGTACTGACATAAAACTGTGAGCCAGACACTAGCCATTCACACCTTCTGTTTCAAGGGCAAACCCATTGATTAGACCAAGGGATGGGTAAATCCAACCTCTTTCTGAACTGTTCTGTACACATCAATGGACTCCCATATCCCACCTTGGGTCCGTTCTCATTCTTCGTACAATCTCGCCCAACAATGCGACCATAAGACATAGGAGCATAAGTATGCCATTTGGCATCAAGTCTGCTCCACCATTCGATCATTCATTCACTGATCATCTGCCATGTCATAAAACAAAGACAACCGTGGTCTTTCCATGACCATGATTGTTCTTTGCAAATTTTTCTACAGAAGTGGCTTGCCATTGCCTTCTGGCCAGTGTGACCCCAGCCATTATCAATACTCTTCAGAAGTATTCTGTCTGGCTTCAGTGGTCGTATAACCAAGATTTGTATGTGCACCAGCTGCTTATACGATCATCCACCACCTGCTCCCGTGGCTTTACAAGACCAAGAATGGGGGGGGGGGGGGGCTAAGCAGGTGCTACACCCTGCTCAAGGGTGACCTGCAGGCTGGCGGAGGGAAGGAGCACCTCACACTCCCTTTGGCTTATCTCCACCCCACCACCAAAATCATTCGATCATGGCTGATTTATTTTTCCTCTCAACCGCATTCTCCTGCCTACTCCCCATAACCTTTGACACCCTTACAAATCAAGAACTTATCAAACTCTGCTGTAAATATACCCAAAGACTTGGCCTCCACAGCTGTCTGTGGCAATGAATTCCACAGATCCACCACTGCCTGGCTATAGAAATTCCTCCTCATCTCTGCTTTGAGATTAATCTTGAGCTCTCTAACTTCTGCAGGTACCGGAAGTCTCTCATTTTTGTGGCCATTCTGGTAAACTTTTCCTACATTCTCTGTGAGGCCTTCCAATACTTCCCAAAGACTGAAGCAGTGGTTCACAGAGGTTCATTCTTATAACAGTTGACCCATTCAACCCTTGAACCTCTTCTGTCCTTCAGTAACAATTTACAATGAGCAATTAACCTAATAACCAGTATGTCTTTGAACTATGGGAGGAAACCAAAGCACCTGGAGGAAACCCACACAGTCACGGGAAGAACATATCATCTCCTTACAGATGGCGCCAGAATTGAACTCTAAACTCTGTTGCCCCAAGGCATAATAGTGTTGCGCTAACTGCTGTGCTACTGTGGCACCCCTTCAGAAGGGCCGTTTCTTCAGATTCAGCCTGATTTCCTATCCCTGATAATTCATTAATATAATTTGCATTGTTTAGGGACAATTTGCCCAGTTGTCTTTCCATCCATTGGGCTTCTCGGGGGTAGAATCCAGCTTTGGGCAAATGAAGCTGACTAAAGTCAATAATTTTCCCTGTGTCAGCTGAGGATTCCTGAGAAATTGGTGTTTGATCACACACTGTTTATTTCGTTCTCCTCTTGAAAATAGGGGAGAAATTCATTGCCAGTGCAGAAATCCACTGGGGAACTCAACATCACTGCTTCTATCTCTACAAAACCTACTTAAACTAATCACCAATTCCTTTTTCTCCCTGCTTTTTGAGTTTGGTTCAAAACTCTTTCTTTCTTTTAGAGAAATGTGTTTAATTTGTGACACTTCTGCCCCTATTTATCACATATTCTGTTTGAGTAACATCAAAAACCTCTCAGTCACTGACTTCAATGAGTCAATACAAATCAGATCATCATTTTTATGCATGAATGATCTCATTGGCCAATTCCTTCTGAGCATTTCAGTCCTGTCGTCCAAGTTGGTTGTGTCCAAAGTTCTCTCCTTGGTGTTGTCAATTTCACAGTGGTCAGTACAAAGCCCCTGAAAACAAAGAAAGAGGCTAATTGCTCCCTTCCCTCTTGCTTAAGTCCTTCTGCCAATAATTACCGAGTTTGGTTATAGCAATTCACTAACTTCCTCTTTCTGGTTCATGAGCAACACACATGAGATGCTGGAGGAACTCAGCATGTCAGACAGCTCCTACCTCCTACCTTCTGTCATCCCCTTCCCCCTCACCTGTTCTGACCTATCATCTGCCAGCTTGTACTCCTCCCCTCTCCCCCACCTTCTTATTCTGGCTTCTGTTCCCTTCCTTTCCTGTTCTGATGAGACCTTTCCCCTCTATAGATGCTGCCTAACTTGCTGAGATCTTCCAGCATTTTGTGTATGTTAAGCTTACAAAGTGCTTTTCTCACACAGCACTGAATATCAAAATGCCATGAACAAATATTCAGCTTGTTAGACAGCATCTACTGAGAGAGAAAAATAGAGTTAATTTTTCTAGCCAGAAGATTCTGGTTTTTGCCCTCTCCCTTTCCAGTCCTGATGAAGGGTCTTGACCCAAAATGTTGACTGTTTCTTCCTTTCCACAGATGCTGCCTGACCAGCCGTGTTCCTATAGCAATTAGACCATAAGACATAGGAGCAGAACCAGGCCATTCAGTCCATCGAGTCTGCTCCACCATTCCGTCATGATTGATTTATTATCTCTCTCAACATTCTCCTGCCTTTTCCCCATAACCTTTGATGCCCTGATTAATCAACTTCACCTTTAAATATACCCATGACTTAGCCTCCAAAGCTGTCTGTGGCATTGAATTCCACCGATTCACCATCCTCTGGCTAAAGAAATTCCTCCTCATCTCTGTTATATACGGTCATTCGTGTATTCTGAAGCTGGACCCTCTGGTCCTAGAATCTCCCACTATGGGAAACATCCTCTCCATGTCCATTCTTTCAATATTCAGTATGTTTCAATGAGATTTCCCCCCAACGCTCCTCCCTGCCCAGATTTGGATTCAGATTTATTTATTTATTACATGTACATTGAAACATACAGTGAAATTCAACATTTGCATTAACAACCAACAACCTAAGAATGTTCTGGAGGATTCTGACGCCAACATAACTTGCCCACAAGTCTTTTAAGCTCCAGAGATACAGGCTCAGTGCCACCAAACACTCCAAATACATTAACCCTTTCATTCTGGCGATTATCCTTGTAAGCCTATATTTCACAGTCCCATTTGCCACTCCCCCATGTTTCACCAGTCATCTACACACTAGGGACACCTGCGCACCTGAGGAAACTTCAGCCCAGGCAATTTTAGGGAGAAGGTGCTAACTCCACACTTAGGTCGGGATTGAAATCTGGGTCACTGGAGCAGCTCTACTAGCCGTGCCATGGTACACACTCTATTGAGGTCAGAGTCAACCACTGATGTTACTTTGTAGCTGTATGCCTCAGTCAAAATGCAAGCCAGTACTCAAGCCAGGGAATTTTAATATGGAGAGCAAGCTGTTGCCCATGTAGCAGGCTCCCCCCTCTCCACGCAGCTGATGAATGCAAAGGAGTAGCAGACACCGACGCAGTTTGGCACCAGTGGCGTCGCAAGAGTTGCCAGTCAGTGTTGAATTCATCATAGGAATGCCTTACTCCAACTCCAGCTCCTTTCTTGAGATTTACCCCTGAAGCCTTCCCCATGAGTGGGTATAGCTGCAAGGCAGTGGAAGTTTGAGATCAGAGTTTTCCTTCTCCTAGATGAGCTGTTATCCATAGCCGACGAACTCCATCTGCCTAGGCACAACTGCCAGAAAATTTCTCCAAAGTTGCTAGGGTTCACTGATTTCTAAGTTCAGAGTTCAAAGTCAATTAATTATCAAAGTACATATATGACACCAGATACAACCCTGAGATTCAAAAGGAAAGCAGAGTCGGATTGGACAATACCAATGTGAAACTTTATCCTTCTTTTCCTCTTGATACAGTCTGGTAGTGAGAGCAGATGTTAGCATTCATTTCAGGAGAACTAGAATACAAAAGCAAGGACATAATGCTGAGGCTTTCTAAGGCATTGTTTAGACTACACTTGGAATATTTTGAATAGTTTTAGGCCCCTTATCTAAGAAAGGATGTGCTGGCATTGGAGAGGATCCAGAGGAGGTTTATGAGAATGATCCTGGGAATGAAAGGGGTAACGTATGAGGAACATTTTGATGGCTCTGGGCCTGTTCTCACTGGAGTTTAGAAGAATGAGGAGGCATCTCATTGAAACCTGTTGAATATTGAAAGGTCTAGATGGAGTAGAAGTGGAGAGGATGTTTTCTATAGTGGGGGAGTCTAGAAGCAGAGGGCACAGCCTCAGAATTGAGGGACATCCATTTAGAGGAGGAATTTCTTTAGCCAGAGGGTGGTGAATTCATTGCCACAGACCATGATTAGTCAGGGTGTCAAAGGCTACGGGGAGAAGGGAGAATGGGGTTGAGAGGGATAATAAATCATCCATGATGGAATGGCAGAGCAGACTCAACGAGCCAAATGGCCTAATTCTATTCCTATGTCTTATGTCCAAAGTGAACTCTTAAATGCTAAATTCATGTGGCAGATGGACCTCTGTACATAGAGTCTTTATTCTATGGGAATCAAGAGTAATTGTGAGTGTATCCAGAATCAGAATCAGGTTTATTATCACTGACACATGTTGTGAAATTTGTTGCTTTGCGGCAGCAGTACATTGCAGGAAAATTACAACAGATTGCAATGGACCTCATAGAACCCATAGAATAAGAAGAACATTGCATCACTGGTGGTGTGTTTCTCTACTGTAATCACACCTATGAAGAACCTCTCCCTTCTCCATCATCATCATTATGTGCTGTGTCCCTGATGTAGGCGATCATGGTCTTTGATCATGTTGTTTTTGGCAAATTTTTCTACAGAAGTGGTTTGGCATTATCAATACTCTTCAGCCATTGTCTGCCTGGTGTCAGTGGTCACATAACCAGGACTTGTGATCTGCACCGGCTGCTCGTACGACCATCCACCACCTGCTCCCATGGCTTCACCTGACCCTGATTGAGGGTGGGAGGGGGGCTGAGCAGGTGCTACACCTTGTCCAAGGGTGACCTGCAGGCTAGCGGAGGGAAGGAGTGCTCTACGTCTCCTTTGGTAGAGACACATCTCCACCTCGCCACCCTCCTACTCCATTACACATTCATAGGTGTGGTCAGACCCCAGCAGCACACCATCACTGCTGCGATGTCCTTGCACTTGCTTGGCGAGTGTTCAGCCAAGCAACCCGCTGGCCCAGCCAGGCTCTCGGCACAAACTGTCACTGTCTGCCTTGCCCCATAGAAACGTGCCTCCTGCCTGCCGAACCACAGAGCAGCCTGGCTACTGGAAGCTGCGAAGGAGTGTGTGACCCACTCGCCCATTTACCAGGCTGGAGCACATGGAGCAGAGGTGAGTGGTTACAACTCGAGGGCAAGGATTAGGTGGGAGGGTGAGGGTGTGTGTGGTGTCAATGAATTCAAGGTCCACATGCCAGGGGCACGAAAGGCAATGGCTGTTCCAGACACAGAGATGGCACTGAGTTAAAGGACAATGTAGTTCTATCAGGAACAAGACTTCACAAACTCCCCTCTTACTTCCAAACCCAACACAGATTAGAGTGAAAGAACATGATGCTGCTGCTTAAGAAAAGAGACGAGAAAAGGTAGAGAACTGACTTGTAAGCCGGATATTGGAAGTTGAGTACACTCACTGGCCACTTTATGAGGTACTGCAGTGGAATCTGGTGCTGAAGCCCATCCACTTTAAGGTTTGACAAGGTAATGTGGTTGGTAGCACAACTCTTTACAATACTTGTGACCCAGGTTCAATTCCCGCTGCTGTTTGCGAGGAGTTTGTACGTTCTCTCTGGGACCATGTGCGTTTCTCCGGGTGCCTCGGTTTCCTCCCACAGTCCAAAGCTGTACCAGTTGGTAGGTTAATTGATCATTGGGAATTGTCCTATGTTCAGGCTAGGATTAAGTCGGTGGTTGTTGGACAACACTGCTCAAAGGGCCGGAAGGGCCTATTTCACACTGTATCTCAATAAATAAATAAATGTTATGTATTCAGAGAAGTTCTTCTGTACACCCGCTATTTGAATGCGTGTTAATTTGAGTAACTGTCACCTCTCATCAGCATGGACCAGTCTGGTCATTCCCCTCTGACCTCTCTCATTAACAAGGTGTTCTCACCCACAGTACTGACACTCACTGGAGTTTTTGTTTTTCACACTATTTTCTGTAAATTTTCAAAACTATTGTGTGTGAAAATTCCAGGAGATCAGCAGTTTCTGAGATACTCAGACCATCAATAATCATTCCACAGTCAAAAGTCACTTCGATCACATTTCTTCCCCATTCTGAGTTTTGGTCTGAACAACAATTGAAACTCTTGGAGTAGTTCCCAAACTGTGTTACATTACTGCCCCTTGTCTCCCAGACCACATCCCCAGCACCCCAGCTCCCTTTCTGACTAATACATAAAAACTATAATAAATTTTGATTTATGGTGCACAGTGAAAGAAAATGGGAACTGCAAAATCAAAGCAGTGATAAATAACTGCAAATATTATTCAAGTCTATTTAAAGCTATGAATAAAATCATTTTTTTATTTAATTAGAGTAAAAACAATTTTCATGAACAATTTTTAGAGCATACATTAGTGTCCAATTATTCACTACTTCATTGCTTTTTCACCGTACAATGAGATGGCTGGGCTTGGTGCCGTGATATCAGCTTCACAACATCAGGCTGAATGTCACTCAGAAGGCGTCTCAGATCCCCCAGGCTCAGTAATTTGTAGCTTGTTTTGTTGCTTTGAAAGAATTTGGGCGACTGCTCTGAAACCACACATCAATAAATATGATGTTGGACAGGCAAAAAGAACATCTTGATCTTTTTCCACGGTGCAGGGTAGAGATTTCAGAGATTTCTTTCTACAGCCGAAAATCCCAATATGATTTTTTTGAACCTTGGCTTCAACTCCAAGTCATTTTGTACTGAGAGCAGTTCTTCTTCTATCCTTCCTGTTAATTCCTCATTACAAGTGTTCCAGAATGGATTTATTACCCTGTCTGGATTTTGGATCGAGAGAAGATCCTGATAGCTCTCTGACATGTCTTTATGCAGCTCATCCAGGTGGGCACAGCAGAATTGAAGATCATCACCTGGTATTCTTTCTTTCTCTTCCAACTCAGAGAGTCTTGGAAATTGGAAAAAGACACAACCAATGTTGCACTTCGGGTTTATTTGATCAGAAATGTGGAGACTACTGATTTGACTTTGATAAGATTCACGTAATTTCCTTGCAATTGAAGACTTACTTCTTTAAACTTTTCAAATAATTCTGACAAATAAGCAATGTCCTACCTAATATTATTAAATTAATTACTGAATGAAGCATTCGAGTTTTCAAAGAATTTTATCAGTTTCAAAAAATGCATAAAATATCAAGCAGTTTCCTTTGGAGAAACATCTGACTTCTGTGTGGAACAGCAAGTGTTCAAACTGCTTATCATTCTCAATACAAAGCTCTCAAATTTGTCAAGAATTGAGAACATGGGACTTGATTTTATTTACCTCTGTGATAACAGTAGTTAAATGAATTGTGCAGCTGATGACTTAGGTTTTTTTTGCGACAGGATATTGTCTGAATTACACAGTGAGAGGTAAGTATGTTAGGTACAGCTTTTTTTTCAAGAAAGCAATAACCCCATGGTGGCATCCTGTCATTGGTGGTGAGCGGAATGTCTTTCTCTTTGAAAAATTGCTCAATAGCCCCAAATATTGGCTTTATATCCATTTCTAGTCCCCTTGTAAATAACAACTCTTGAACCATGCATTCATCTTTTATGCAGTCTACATAACCAAGAAGCAAAGATTTGTTGCCTGACTCATATAACCATATAACAATTACAGTATCGAAATAGGCCATCTCGGCCCTTCTAGTCCATGCCGAACACTTACTTTCACCTTGTCCCACCAACCTGCACTCAGCCCATAACCCTCCATTCCTTTCCTGTCCATATACCTATCCAATTTTACTTTAAATGACAATATCGAACCTGCCTCTACCACTTCTACTGGAAGCTCATTCCACACAGCTACCACTCTCTGAGTAAAGAAATTCCCCCTTGTGTTACCCCTAAATTTTGCCCCCTCTCAACTCATGTCCTCTTGTTTGAATCTCCCCTACTCTCAATGGAAAAAGCCTATCAACGTCAACTCTATCTATCCCCTTCATAATTTTAAATACCTCTATCAAGTCCCCCCTCAACCTTCTATGCTCCATAGAATAAAGACCTAATTTGTTCAACCTTTCTCTGTAACTTAGGTGCTGAAACCCAGGTAACATTCTAGTAAATCTCCTCTGTACTGTCTCTATTTTGTTGACATCTTTCCTATAATTCAGTGACCAGAACTGTACACAATACTCCAAATTCGGCCTTACAATGCCTTGTACAATCTCATCCTCAATCTCAATCTTAACCTCATCCAACTGCAGGGCAAATTGTACAATATGTCTTCCATATTCTTAGATATTTCATTGATTCATCTTTGAACAGAGTTGTTGCTGAGCAGAATCGGTTTAATTTTTTGGTCTGGTGTTTATGCAAAATAGTACTCAGAACCTCTCTTACTGCTGGCAGAATCAGTTCTTCTCCAATTGTACAGGATTTTCCAGATTTCGCGATGAGCAATGAAATGTTGTATGAAGCACTGTTTTGTTGATAAATGGTGGCAAACATGTTTTGGATTGCTTTTCATTTCTGAAAGTTTTCACAAAGTGACTGAAATAAGTCAAGTTCTTGTTTGCTTTATCAGAGTGTATTCTCTTCAGTGTTCAAGCAGCCTGGATGGTTTCATTGCCACATTTGAAGAAAACTTTTTCACACAGCAGACACATTGGCTGCTGTTGGTTGATTGGTTCTGGTATAAATCCATATTCAGATACTCCAAACTCTACTGTCTACACCTCTTTCTCGTTTGGTCTTCTGCCATTTTTATTATGGATTAACGACCATGGTCAATCACCTATTGTTTAAGTTCAACCTTAAGCATTTCAGTCAATAGGTTATGACATCATCAAAACCTGACTCTCTGCCTGAAAGTACATAAAGTGGGGCAACAAAATCTCGGTTGACCCATGGACTAGAGAAATGCAGTCAAGACCATTCAAAAGGGCATTGGATGCCATACCCTAATTCATAGGAATTGATTCACTGCATGATTAAAGCATGGATATCATACTAGCTACATAACTCTATACTCGTGAACAGCAATAATGTGTGGGCTGGGCTCAGAAATAACGTGATTTCTTCAGTTCAGCTTTCTTGTGAGATGCCAAATACAGAAGTATCACATTGATTTTCAACAACTATAAAGCGCTTCAAGCAAAGTCTAAGAGAACGGTGGGTTAGCATGAGACCATTGTAATCAATTACGAGGCACTGAGCATCAAATGATTATAAAAAGTAATTCATTTATTAATTAAACCTGTAATCTTTCAACTGCCCCCTTGCCCCCCAACACCCCCTTTATCTTTTTCACCCCCTTAGAAACCCCACTGCCCTGGGGGGATGAAATTACCCACTTTAGGAGCCATTGCTCTTGACTTTGCTTTTAAGCATTGAGTTGCTGCCACATGATTGGCTGATTAGATATTTTCATTAACAAGCAGGTGTACTTAATAAAGTGGCCACTGAGTGCATGCCAAGCATTTGGAAAGAAATAAAATGACTGAGGAAAGTCAATTTCGATTTATGAAAGAGTTGATTAATCATTGAGGAAATATCTGGTCAAGTAGATGAGGAGAACATGTGCAACTGGTGTAAATTATTTGAATGGATTGAGAATTGTTTCATAGATATAAAGAGTATGTTGCTGTTGTTCGTCCTTCGGAGTCGAAGACGACCACGATTTCTGTCAGGTGGAGGGTTTGTGACTGTGGGTCCGGAGGTGACTGGTGAAGCCAATCCGGGCCCTGAAAGCTCGCCCACGTGTGGGACACATGAGGGTAGGTGCTGCAGTGGAAGTGGAGGTAGCTCAAGCCCTGTGCACGGTGCATTTCCTCTGAGCCTCTGCAGTGCGTCTGATTTCTGCTGCATACGCTCCTTTAGTGGTCCTGCTCCACCAGGTTGGGCAGTCCAGAGCAAGCAATTCCCAGCTACTGGGATTGATGTTGAGGTCTTTGAGGGACGCTTTGAGGCAGTGAAAGGATCGCACACAAAGTGCAGGAGAAGCTCAGCAACTCAGGCAGCATCTGTGAAGAGGAGGAATAAATATTTGACACAAAGTACACTGCAGATGTTGTGGTCAAAGCAACACATACAACACGCTGGAGGAACTCAGCAGGTCGGGCAGCATCCGTGGAAACGAGCAGTCAACGTTTCTGACCGAGTCCTGACGAAGGGTCTCGGCCTGAAACGTTGACTGCTCGTTTCCATGGATGCTGTCTGACCTGCTGAGTTCCTCCAGCTTGTTATAAATATTTGACATCTTGAGGCATTGCCTGTTTATTCCTATTCAGAAGTTTATTTATTTAGAGATAAGCACTGAACAGGCCCTTCTGGTCCTTTGAGCCACACTGCACAGCATCCCACCTATTTAACCTGAGCTTAATCATGCGCCAATTTCCAATGACTAATTAAACTACTAACCACCACATCATTGGACTGTGGGAGGAAACCAGAGCACCCGGAGGAAAGCCCCACGCACACAGGAAGGACATACATTCTTCTTATTGAGGAATTGAACGCCGAACTGCTACACTAACATGGCACTCTGACCTGCTGAATTCCTCTAGATTTCCAGCATCAAGAGAATCTCTTGTGTTTATGAAGAAAATTATCATTCTCAGTCGACAGACCTAACTCTTTGCAGTCTGCATCAACAATTTGGCTGAGGGGACCAAATATACACTGAAAGGCCGCATTATTAGGTACACCTGTACACTTGCTCATTTATGCAAATATCTAATCAGCCCATGTGGCAGCAACTCGATACATAAAAGCATGCCGACATGGTCAAGAGGTTCAGTTGTTGTTCAGATCAAACATCAGAATCGTGAAGAAATGCAATCTCAGTGACTTTGATGATGGAATGATTGTTGGTGCCAGATGGGGTGGGTTGAGTATCTAAGAAACTGCTGATTTCTTGGGATTTGCACACACAACAGTCCCTGGAGTTTACAGTGAATGGTGTGAAAGACAAAGACAAAAATCCAGTTGTTGCTTTGTCAATGAGAGAGGTCAGAGGAGAACAGCCAGACTGGTTTAAGCTGACAGGAAGGTGACAGTAACTCAAACAACTGTGTGTTACAACAGTGGTGTGCAGGAGAGCATCTCTGAATGCACAACACATCAAAACTTGGTGGATGGGCTGCAGCAGCAGAAGACCACACTGGGTTCCACTCCTGTATCTCATAAAGTTGCCACTGAGTGTATGCTTGCTGATTGATGATGATGTGGAAGATGCAAGATTATTGACTTCAGGAGAGAAATCAAAAATGCTAAGTGTTTTAAAATGGCGAGTGAATGGGTAGTTGAATGTTGAAAGGACCAGGGTGTCCTTGGACACAAGTCACTGAAAGCGTACCTGAAAGCAATTAGGAAGGTAAATGGCTTATTGAGAGGATCTGAGTGCAAGAAACAAAAATCATAATCAAGTTTATTATTGTGAAATCTTTTGTTTTGCATCAACATTGCAGTGCAAAACATTAAAAAATGACTATAAATTACATTAAGGGATATATTTTTTAAAAAGTAGTGCAAAAATTGAGCAAAATAGTTTGGAAGTGTTCATGGGTTCATTGTCTGGTCAGAAATCTGATGGCGGAGTGGAAGAAGCTGTTCCTAAAATATTGAGTGTGGGTCTTCAGGATCCTGTTCCGCTTCCTTAATGATAGTAATGAGAAGTGGGCATGTCTTGGGTGGTGATGGTCCTTAATGATGGATGCCGCCTTCTTGAGGCATCGTTGTGAAGATGTCCTCAGTGGTGGGGAGAGTTGTGCCTGTGATGGAGCTGGCTGAGTTTACAACCCTCTGAAGCTTTTTCCAATCCTGTACATTGGAGCCACCATACCAGGCAGTGAATGCAACCAGTCAGAATATTTTCCAAGAGACATTTGTAGAAATTTGCTGACGTATCAAATCAATTATATTGAACCTCAGTTAGACCAGAGGTATCACACACAAAATGCTGGGGCAACTCAGCAGGCCAGGCAGCATCTATGAAAAAGAGTACAGTCAATGGTTCAGGCCAAGACCCTTCAGCAGAACTGGAGAGATAAAGACTTTGCATCCTGCCTGGCCTGCTGAGGTCCTCCAGCATTTTGTGTGTGTTGCTTGGATTTCCAGCATCTGCAGATTTTCTCTTGTTTGAGATTAGGCAAGAGGTGGAGTGTTGTGTGTAAATTTGTTTCCTTATCCAAAGAAGTGTACATACTTGCTAAAGAGAAAGTTCAATGCAGATTCACTGGCCGGTTCTTGGCATGGCAGGCATGTTGTAAGAGGAAAGAGATTTAAAGATTAAAGAATATTAGCTTTATTTGGCTCTTTGAAACATACAGTGAAGTGCATTGATTGCGTCAACACCAACACCGTCCAAGGTGTGCTGGGGGCATCCTACAAGTGTGGCCACGCTTCTAGTGCCGAAATATCATGCCGACAACTCTGATAGCCAGCTGGTGGTGTGGTAGCATCAGCACCAGACCATTGAGGCTGATGGTCTCGGGTTCGAATCCAGCTGGCTTCTTGCACACTTTCCATCTGTGCTGGGTTGAGCATCGAGCTAGCAATTTGGCTTCTTAATAAGCAGACAAGTGCTAAGAAAATGGCAAAAAATGCCACCTGATGCACTACAAGACATGAAAAGAAACAACAACTCATGGACCCTAACTTATAGGTCTGTGGAATATGGGAGGAAACCAGAGCACCTGGAGGAAAGCCATGCAGCCATGGAGAGTACTCCTTAAAGACAGTAGCAGGAATTGAACCTTGACCTTAAAGTTTGTACTGTAAAGTGTTGCACTAACTGCTACAGTACTCTGCCACCCCATGAGAGACTATTCCATAGTCTAGAGTTTAGGTATCAAAAAGTCCAAAACAGTTCCAGGGTTCTACAAGGGTATTTTTCAATGGCTGAAGAGACCATAAGAGCATAAGACAGAAGAGCAGAATCAGACCATCTGGCCCATCAAGATGATCTGCCATTTCATCATGGAGTGACTTTGCCTCCATAGCTGTCTGTGGCAATGGATTCCATAGATTCACTATCCTCTGGATAAGGAAGTCCCTCTTCATTTTTGTTCTCAAGCAGGGATTCCCAACCTGGGTTTCAATGGCATTGGTCAATGGCATAAAATAGGCTGGGAACCCCTGTCGTAGAGGGACATCCTTGTATTCTAGGGCTGTGTCCTCTGGTCCTAGACTCCCCCACTATAGGAAACATCCTCTCCACATCCACTCTATCTGTGTCCTCTGGTCCTAGACTTCCCCACTATAGGAAACATCCTCTGCACATCCACTCTATCTGTGTCCTCTGGTCCTAGACTACCCCACTATAGGAAACATCCTCTCCACATCCACTCTATCTGTGTCCTCTGGTCCTAGACTCCCCCACTATAGGAAACATCCTTTCCACATCCACTCTATCTGTGTCCTCTGGTTCCAGACTCCCCCACTATAGGAAACATCATCTCCGCATCCACTCTATCTGTGTCCTCTGGTCCTAGACTCCCCCACTATAGGAAACATCCTCTCCACATCCACTCTATCTGTGTCCTCTGGTCCTAGATTCCTCCACTATAGGAAACATCCACTCCACATCCACTCTATCTGTGTCCTCTGGTCCTAGACTCCCCCACTATAGGAAACATCATCTCCACATCCACTCTATCTGTGTCCTCTGGTCCTAGATTCCTCCACTATAGGAAACATCCTCTCCACATCCACTCTATCTGTGTCCTCTGGTCCTAGACTCCCCCACTATAGGAAACATCCTCTGTACATCCACTCTATCTGTGTCCTCTGGTCCTAGACTACCCCACTATAGGAAACATCCTCTCCACATCCACTCTATCTGTGTCCTCTGGTCCTAGACTCCCCCACTATAGGAAACATCCTCTCCACATCCACTCTATCTGTGTCCTCTGGTCCCAGACTCCCCCACTATAGGAAACATCATCTCCGCATCCACTCTATCTGTGTCCTCTGGTCCTAGACTCCCCCACTATAGGAAACATCCTCTCCACATCCACTCTATCTGTGTCCTCTGGTCCTAGATTCCTCCACTATAGGAAACATCCACTCCACATCCACTCTATCTGTGTCCTCTGGTCCTAGATTCCTCCACTATAGGAAACATCCTATCCACGCCCACTCCATCTAAACTTTTCAATATTCGATAAGTTTCAATGAGATCCCTCCTCATTATTCTGAACTCCAGTGAGCACAAGTCGAGAGCCATCAAACACACCTCATATGTTAACCCTTTCATTCCCAGATGTAAAAGCCTGAAAACATGTACCACCAAGCTTAAGGGCAGAATCAAACTCCCTATTACAAGACTATTGTACGGACTCCTAGTACAATAAGATGAACTTGTGATCTCCCAATCAACCTCTTCATGGACCTTGCATCTTATTAGTCTGCCTGCACTTTTTCTGTGACTGTCAATGTACTTATGAAAGGAATGAGAAATAAGAATTAAGGCCTTCAGTTCTTAAAATATGGTGCTGTAAATTTAGCACAAAAATGCAGAGAAATTTCTTCCTTCAGAAGATGACGGAGCTTTGGAATTCCCAACTCTAAAGGGTCATGGAGACCCATTGATTGAGTTCAAAACAGAGATTGATGTTTTTGGATTGTGCAGGAATCAATGAATATCAAAGTTCAAAGTAAATGTATCATCAAAGTATGTATATGTCACCATATACTGCTCTGAGATTTATTTTCTTGCAGGCATTCACAGTAGAACAAGAAATACAATAGAAATCAATGAAAAACTATGCTTAAACCACAATCCCATTGTCTTGAGCAATGACAATAAAGTTCTATTCTATTCTAAACAAACACTGACAAACAATGCGAAAAAGAAGACAAACTGTGCAAATACAAAAAGGTACAAAATAATAATAAATAAATAATGCTGAGAACATGAGCTGTACAGTCCTTGAATGTGAGTCCATAGGTCGTGGAATCAGTTGAGGTGAGTGAAGTTATTCACACTTGTTCAGGAGCCTGATGGTTGTAGGACAGTAACTGTTCTTGAACCTGGTGGTGAGGGTCCTGAGGCTTCTGTATTCCCTGCCCAATGTTAGCAGTGAGAAGTGAGCATGGTTTGTATGGTGGGGTTCCTTGATGATGGACTCTGCTGGCTTATGACAGCGCTCCATGTAGATTTGCTCAGTGGTGATGAGGATGGACTGTGATGGACTGGGCTGTATCCACTAATTTGTGAGATTATTCATTGGGATTGGCATTTCCATACCAGACTGTGATGCAACCAGTCAGGATACTCTCCACTGTGCATCCACAGAAGTTTGTCATGGTTTTAGATGACTTGCTGAATCTGCACAAACTTCTAAGGAAGTAGAGCCTTCTCTGTGGTGCTGAGGTCATGATATTGTTGAATGGCAGAGAAGGTTTGAGAGGCCGAGTAGTTTTTTCCAGTTTTCTTTCTTCTGTTTTAGCAAGCTGATTCTTCAGTATCTGAGGTGAAAGATTGGAGCAGGTGGAAGGCAAATGCCATGCTAGCATTCATTTCGAGAATATAAAGCAAGGATGTAATGTGGAAGTTTTATAAAGCATTGCTTAGACTGCACTTGGAGTATTGTGAGCAGTTTTGGGTCCCTTCTCTAAGAAAGGATGTGTTGGCATTGGAGATGGTCCAGAGGAGGTTCATGAGAATGATCCTATTGACATATTAGGAGTGATTGATGGCTCTGGGCCTGCACTTGCTGGAGTTTAGGAAAATGAAGGGGAATTTCATCAATTATTGAAAGGGTGAGATGAGTGGATGTGGACAAGATGTTTCCAATAGTGGGGGAGTCTAGGACCAGAGGGCACAGATAGAGTGAATGTGGAGAGGATGTTTCCTATCATTGGGGGAGTCTAGGACCAGAGAACACAGATAGAGTGGATGTGGAGAGGATGTTTCCTATGGTGGGGGAGTCTAGGATCAGAGGACACAGATAGAGTGGATGTGGAGAGGATGTTTCCTATAGTGGGGAGTCTAGGACCAGAGGACACAGATGGAGTGGATGTGGAGAGGATGTTTCCTATAGTGGGGAGTCTAGGACCAGAGGACACAGATGGAGTGGATGTGGAGAGGATGTTTCCTATAGTGGGGGAGTCTAGGACCAGAGGGCACAGATAGAGTGGATATGGAGAGGATGTTTCCTATAGTGGGGGAGTCTAGGACCAGAGGGCACAGTCTCAGAATAGAAGGACATCCTTTTGGAACAGAGATGAGGAGGAATTGTTGCTCAGAGCAACTGAGGGGAACCCAAGTGCAGGACAGAGACACAGGGATTGAGTTGGGGATGCTAGCACAGACAAGAATGTTGAACAGCAAACAGGAGGAATCTTACACAGAGATGGGGTTTCCATGGAATATCTTGAAACTGGAGCTGAACTTAGAACTAATAGTTCTAAGTGGTCAGGAAACAAAGTTATCACAGAGGAATAGACCAACGAACTGGCAACTTGTGGTTGTGATGCCACAGTTCTTATACTGCAGTTCTTGATGGAGACCAGACATGCTGTCATCAAGCAAATTAGCAGCAAATGGGAAATTGGAATCAAGACATAATCAAGGGAGATTAGGAGCAAGACGGGATTAACAATCGGGAGCATGACAGGAATTTCTTTAGCCAGATGGTGAATCTGTCTAATTTGTTGCCACATGCAGCTGTGGAGGCCAAGTTATTGTGTTTACTTAAAGCAGAGGTTGATAGGTTCTTGATTAGTTAGGATGTCAAAGGTTATAAGGAGTAGGCAGAAGAATGGGGCTGAGAGAGATAATAAATCAGCCATGATTGAATGGTGGAGTGGACTCAATGGGACAAGTGGCCTAATTCAGCTCCAATGCTTTATAATACTTAAAGTAGTATATGTCCATTGAAGCATTGTGTATGCCAGGGGATGAAAGTAATGAGAATAATACCTGGTAGAACAGGTAAGAAGGTTATGAGTTAAACTGATTGGCAAAATATCTTGGGAAATACTATCTTACTCATGAGTGTACATGACTAGTGTGAAACTCTGGTGACTCTGGGTTCAGTTGCAACAAGAAAGAAATGAATATGCAATGGTTAATTAAAAATGGAGAAGGAGAATAGACCAACTAGATGACAGATTTATGGACAGATTTGATGGGGTGAATGGCCACATCCTAAACTGTAATGAGTTTTATTCTTTGAGTGAAGCTACGGTTAACTGGCTAATCAGGGACAGGGACTGAATTTAAATGAAAATTTCGTGCTTGTCTTCTAACCTTTCTTGGCTTATTAGTGAGCTGACATTTGGAACACTGTGTAAAAGTTCCACCTTCCTCTTTTCCCTTAAGGAATTTGGGACTATTATGGTCTCATCCAATGCAGACATGAATGGCAATGTGTGTGTATGTCTATATTTTGAGAAAATGTGTATATATGTGTGTGTGTAAGTGTGTGTATATATATATTATAAATAAATTATAAATTTTCATGTTTTTTTTTCAAATAAGTTTAGAAGGTGCATGGTCTTTAGAGTGCTAATAATGGAGAAGTTATTAATTCATTCATTATGTGCTATGTCATATGACATGGGCAATCATAGTCTTTCCATGACCATGATTGTTCTTGGCAAATTTTTCTACAGAGTGGTTTTGCCATCACTACCTTCTTTTAGGCAGTGTCTTTACAAGACGGGTGACCCCAGCCATTATCAATACTCTTCAGAGATTGTCTGCCTGGTGTCAGTGGTCACATAACCAGGACTTGTGATATTCACCAACTTGCTCATACAACCATCCACCACCTGCTCCCATGGCTTCACATGATCCTGATCAGTGGGGGGGGCGGGGGGGTGTTGCTAAAGGTGTCCTGCAGGCTAGCAGAGGGAAGGAGTGCCTTACACCTCTTTTGGTAGACGTGTATCTCCACCCCACCACCCAAAGTGGAAATGTATTCAAGTTATTTAACTTTAAGTTTCAAGATTGTTTCATATCATTTCCTGTGCACAAGTCTAAAGTAGAACAAAATAATTGTTCCTCTGTATCTGATGCAGCACAAAATAAATCACAAAAGATAAAGTACACAATAATAATTTTTAAAAAAACACAATACAGGTTGCGTACCCCTTATTCAAAATCCCAATATCTGAAAACCTCCAAAATCCAAATCTTATTTGAGTGCTGACATGACATCAAAAATGAAAATCTCCACAAGATGCTGGGAAGGTTTTCTGGTGATGTGCAGCTCTTTGAAAAGTGACCTCACATATGTAATGAACAGAAGTTTATGAGGAATAGAAAAACACTGCATAAAGTGAAAAATGAAGAGCTTGATTGTGTATCATCAGCGTCAAAGTGAACATATGCCGCTTAACAGCATGCTGAGCATGAAATAAGCAAAGATCTATCACGACGAACTGAAAATTGAAGGTAATTGTGAATATTCACCAGGCTGGTTGCAGAAATTTAAGAAAGGGCACGGCATGAAATTTTTAAAGAGTTGCTGATGAAAATCTAACACCAGAACATTTCTACAATGTTGATCATTTTTAAACCTTACATAAGATCTAAAAAAAGTAAAATAGAAATACAGTGCACTTATAACCTTTTAATCAAACACAGCATCATAGGTGGAGATTGAAAGTCTGCTGCTGTTTGTTGCTGTTCAACAGCTGATTCAGGTATTCTCCCGATGCTGATGTGCTGCTTTTCTTACCCTGCATACATTATATTTTCATTATATTAATGGTATGTAATGATTTTTACCATTAAATACATATGTGTGATGAACAAGTGTAAGACAAAGACTGCTTATCAGTAGCACAAAAATTCAGAGTCAGGAATGGCAGCGATGCCAACCTATATTGTTATGTAATTCAAAATCCAAAGCACTTCCAGCCCCAACCATTTCAGAAAAGGGGTACTCATCATGTAAGGATAAATACATAAAATAGTTTACATACTGTAGGTTGATCTTATGTCCATAAAATGACGCTATTCTGTATATAAGGTACACTTGGAAAGACTGGAGGACATGAGGCAAAAGTTAACAGGGCTCAGAGGGAAAAAAAGAGACAATTTAATTTTTCCCCATCATTGAGCACATTGAGATGACTCTCATTAACAAGTTGCTGCTGTGCCAGCTAGCTCCTAACCAACTAATTATAATTGAAGGTCACAGGTGTACAGGTGATAAAATTTCCCTTTGAGCACAGTTTGGAAAGTGAGCAAATGTCAGAGGTGGACAGAAGCTGGGAAGATCAGTGAGAGAGGCAACTCATGAATGGTAGTTCAGTACGGTGGCCAATTGCACCAGCAGACTCAAGAATCACAGGCTGTGGCCAAAACCTCTTACTTGTGGTTGGCTAGTGTATTTTCCTATTGGTGCTATTCAAAAAGTTTAAAGTTGAAAGTAAATTTATTATCAAAGTACATATATTTCACCATATAAAACCCTGAGATTCTTTTTTTTTGGGCATACCCAATAAGTCTACAGAATAATAACCATAACAGAGCCAATGAAAGACCGCCCAACTTGTGTTTTCAACCAAAGTGCAGAAGGCAACAAACTGTATAAATACAAAAAGAAAGAAATATTAACAATAAATACATAAGCAATAAAATATAGAGAACATGAGAGGAAGAGTCCTGGAAAGTGAGGCCATAGGTTGTGGGAACATTTAAATGATGGGCCAAGTGAAATTGAGTGGTTATCCCCTTTGGTTCAAGAGTTTGATAGTTGAGGGGTAATAACTGTTCCTGAGCCTGGTGGTGTGAGTTCTGAGGCTCTTGTACCTCCTTCCTGGTGGCAGCAGTGAGAACAGAGCATGTCCTATAGGGTGGGATCCCTGATAATGAACTCCTATGACTCCTATGATAATGATTTCCTATGACAGCGTTCCATGTAGTGGGGAGGGCTTTTCCTTGTTACAGACTGGGCCATATCCACTACTTTTTGTAGGGCTTTCCTTGAAAGGTTGAATTTGAAGGCAAAATGCAGGGTTAATGGCAGGATTCTTAGCAGTGTGGAGGAAAAGAGGAATCTTGGGGTCCACGTTCATAGATTCCTCAAAGTTACTGCACAAGTTGATAGGGTGGTTAAGAAGGCGTGTTGGCCCTCGTTAGTCAGGGGATTGAGTTCAAGAGCTGCGAAGTAATGTTGCAACTCTGAAAAACCCTGGTTAGACTACACTTGGAGTATTGTGTTCATTTCTGGCTGTCTCATTATAGGAAGGATGTGGAAGCTCTTGAGAGGGTACAGAGGTGATTTACCAGGGTGCCGCCTGGATTAGAGAGCATGTCTTATGATAATAGGTTGAGTGAGCTAGGGCTTTCCTCTTTGGAGTGAAGGAAGATGAGAGGTGACTTGGTAGAGGTGTACAACATGACAAGAGACATAGATCAAATGGATAGCAAGAGACCTTTTCATGGGTGGAAATGCCTAATAGGAGAAGGCATAATTTTAAGGTATTAGAGCAAAGTATGGGGGGGGGGGGGAGAATACCAGAGGTAGTTTTTTTACACAGTGGTACGTGCATGAAACAACCTGTTAGGGTGGTGGTAGAGGCAGGTACATTAGATACATTTAATAAACTCTTAGATAAGCACATCAATGACAGAAAACTGGGAGGCTATGTAGGAGGGAAGGGTTAGATTGATCTTAAAGCAGGATTTATGGTCGGCACAACAATGTCAGCTAAAGGACTGTACTGTACTCTGTGTTCCACTTGTGGACTGCCATCTGCACATTCTCAGATAGTGTTGATAGCTGACGTCAAACAAAACATTTTACAATATATATTTTGATGTTTTGATGCACGTGGGACAGATAAAGCTTTATAGTTCTGAAGAAGGTGTTCCTGCAGTTCTGCTGGGAAGGGAGTCCAGGATTTGGACCCAGTGATGATGAAGAAGCAGTGATATACAGTTGAAGTTGGAAGTTTACATACACTTAGGTTGAAGTCATTAAAACTCATTGTTTAACCACTCTACAGATTTCATATTAGCAAACTATAGTTTTGGCAAGACGTTAAGGACGTCTACTTTGTTCATGACATGAGTAATTTTTCCAACAATTATTTACAGACAGATTATTTCATTTTTAATTGACTATATCACAATTCCAGTAGGTCAGAAGTTTACAAACAAAATCAAAAGAAATCAGCCAAGACCTCAGAAGAAAAATTTGTGGACCTCCACAAGTCTGGTTCATCCCTGGGAGCAATTTCCAAACGCCTGAAGGTACCACGTTCATCTGTACAAACAATAGTACACAAGTATAAAGACCACGGGACCACACAGTCGTCATACTGCTCAGGAAGGAGACACATTCTATCTCCCAGAGATTAACGTACTTTGGCACGAAAAGTGCAAATCAATCCCAGAACAACAGCAAAGGACCTTGTGAAGATGCTGGAGAAAACAGGTAGACAAGTATCTATATCCACAGTAAAACGACTCCTATATCGACATAACCTGAAAGGCTGCTCAGCAAGGAAGAAGCCACTGTTCCAAAACCGCCATAAAAAAGCCAGACTACAGTTAGCAAGTGCACATGGGGACAACGAACTTACTTTTTGGAGAAATGTCCTCTGGTCTGATGAAACAAAAAATGAACTGTTTGGCCATAATGACCGTCGTTATGTTTGGAGGAAAAAGGGTGAGGCTTGCAAGCCGAAGAACACCATCCCAACCGTGAAGCATGGGGGCGGCAGCATCATGTTGTGGGGGTACTTTGCTGCAGGAGGGACTGGTGCACTTCACAAAATAGATGGCATCATGAGGAAGGAAAATTATGTGGATATATTGAAGCAGCATCTCAAGACGTCAGCCAGGAAGTTAAAGCTCGGCCAGAAATGGGTCTTCCAAATGGACAATGACCCCAAGCATACCTCCAAAGTTGTGGCAAAATAACTTAAGGACAACAAAGTCAGGTATTGGAGTGGTCACCACAAAGCCCTGACCTCAATCCGAAGAAAATTTTTGGGCAGAACTGAAACAGCATGTGCGAGCAAGGCATCCTACAAACCTGACTCAGGTACACCAGTTCTGTCTGGAGGAATGGAACAAAATTCCAGCAACTTATTGTGAGAAGCTTGTAGAAGGCTACACCAAACGTTTGACCCAAGTTAAACAATTTAAAGGCAATGCTACCAAATACTAACAAAGTGTATGTAAACTTCTAACCCACTGGGAATGTGATGAAAGAAATAAAAGCTGAAATAAATCATTCTCTCTACTATTATTCTGACATCCCATATTCTTAAAATAGTGATCCTAACTGACCTAAGACAGGGAATGTTTTCGAGGATTAAATGTCAGGAATTGTGAAAAACTGAGTTTAAATGTATTTGGGTAAGGTGCATGTAAACTTCTGACTTCAGCTGTATTTCCAAGGCAGATGTTGTGCAGTGTACAGGGTAACTTGCAGGTGGTAGGGTTCTTCTGCCCTTGATGCCAATGTCCTTGGTGCTAGAGGATGAAGCACTGTGGACCTAGGAAAGGCTGTCAGATCAGTCTTGATGAGAGCACCTTGATTCAGGTTCTGGTCCATTTATTTATCACATGTGCATCAAAATGTAGCGAAATATGTTGTTTGTGTTACAACCAATACACTCAAGGTTGTGCTGTGGCAGCCCTCAAGTGTTACCACACATTCCTGTGTCAACATATCATGTCCACCATGCTTGGCAGAATAATCCAGAACACAATAACCAAGTGACAAAGCAACAACAGCAAAAAAATCACTGTTCCTCCCTCCCAAAACACATACACAGTGCTTTAACCCTAGGACAGGCCATCTTCAGCTAACTAGCATCCAACGTACTCATGGAATCATAGACATTGGGCAGCCTTAGACTTCTCCAAAGCACTTGCAAAGATTTACAGATTCATGGAGAATCTTTGACTTCTGGTCTACTGAGCTACCTTCGGGCTTTGAACTGGACTAATGATTGACCTTCTGGCTTTGAACTTCAGAATTGACCCAGGACTTGCCAAAAACGGTGAATGAGGACCCGAACTCCTGACCTCAAATTCAGACTTGACAATGATGGGACCCTAAGTACTCGGCCTCGAACTCTGGTCTTGCCACCACACCTCGACCTCACTGGTGTGCTGGCCCAAAATCTGATCTTAGATTCCAGCCTATCCTCTAAATCACCTACATCCCTGTCTTGAAACCCTAACCTGACTCCTAACTCCACTCTCTGTCCACAAAACCATCCAGATAAACATAAAAAATTCTTAAAAACAATTGCATCACTGCATGGTACGGAAACTGCACTGTGACAGGGAGTCAAAACTGCCCAACGCACCACCTGCACTAGCCTACCCACCATCAACAGCCAGTGACATCATGAAGGATCCCAGCCACCCTGCTCATGGACTGGTTGTCCCACTCCCATCAGAGAGGAGGCTATGTAGCATTCACCAGACTCAGTCACCTTCCCCAAGCCATCAGGCTGATTAACACCTTCACCCACTAACCCACTCCTCCACACCCCCCACCATCACTATTTTATCATTTCTTATCAGAGTCACCTTATGTACTGACACTCCTGTGCCCAGTGTCACTTTATGGACATGCAATCAATCTATGTATATAAGCTATCGTATGTATTTATACTTATTGTGTACTGCATCAGATCCAGAATAATAATTATTTTGTTCTTCTTGCATTCCATTTGTGTACTGGAAATGACATTAAACAATGTTGAATTTTGAATCTGAGCTGCAGCCTCAATGGAGATCGTAATTTGGCGCCATCTTGACTGGAAACAACACTATTGTGTAGATGCGAGAGTGTGTCAGTGGTGGACAAGTAAGACTCTGTGTATAGTGTCAAGTTTGATTGTTGTTGCTACTTTCCTCAGGGAGGTGGAAACTATTCCATTACACCCGTGACTTTTGCCCTGTAGATGGTAGAAAGGCTCTGGGGACCTGAGAGGTGAGTCACGCACCACAGTATACCCAGCTGCCAACCTGCTGTTAAACAATAGTATTTATGTGTACCACACACTAAGTGCTGGAGGAACTCAGTAGGTCAGGCAGCATCTATGAAGGGAAAGAAACAGCTGACATTTCGAGCTGTGGTCCTTCATTAGGACCGGAAAGGAAGAGGTAAGAAGCCAGAATAAGAAGTACAAGTGACTGGTGACAGGTGAGACCAGGTGAGGGGGAAGGTGGGTGGGTGGAGGTGAGGAGCAGACTGAAGTGAGAAGCTGGGAGGTGATAGGTGAAAGAGGTAAAGGGCTGAAGAAGGAGGGGTCTGACAGGAGAAGACTGTGGACCATGGGAGATAGGGAAGGGGGAGGGGCACCAGAAGGAGGTGAGGTGGGGATGAGGAGAAGCAAAGGAGTCAGAGGGGAGCCACAAGAAACCTTCAGTGAGGTCTTGGCCTGAAACATTGTCTGGTTGTTCCCTTCATAGATGCTGCCTGACCTGCTGAGTTCCACTGGCATTTTGTGTTTTACACACAGTGTTTCCATTCCCAGTGGACAGTGGACCATGGGGGATAGGGAAGGAGAAGGGGCACCTTAGGGAGGTGATGGGTTGGTGAGAAGAAGAGAAGTGCTAAGGGGCTGAGCAGGTGCTACACCTTGCCCAAGGGTGACCTGCAGGCAAGCAGAGGGAAGGAGCACCTTGCACCTCCTTTGGTAGAGATGTTATCTCCACCTCAGCACCCTTATTGTTGTAATAGAAAATTGGATTTACTGTTAAACAAATGGATAGTTATTTTACTCTTAATCAGGACCTAGACTGTTACTTAAGTGTTCCTGCAGCCTCCATTCTGTGAACAGAATGTAGTTTTACTGGTAATCACATCAACTGAGAATGTAAAAGCTGTATCAAGTTCAAACTCAAATTCAGTTTATTGTCATTCAACCGTAACAAAGGAGGTGTAAGGCACTCCTTCCCTCCACTAACCTGCAGGTCACCCTTGGGCACGGTGTAGCACCTGCTTAACTGCCCAACCACCCCACCAATCAGGGTCACGTGTATTTATTTGCCGATAACAATCATGGAAAGATCATGATCGCCCACATCATACAACATGGTACATAACAAATGAATGAATGAATGAATGAACTTAACAAATAATAAGTTGCATTTACGGCATAAGCTACAAAGTAAACAGTATAATGTTACTGGCGCTTCATACCAAATTCATGCTCATGTAGGTCAGCCTTAGCTGGTCTCCTGGTACGCACCAGTTTTTAATAAATCACTCTGTATTTCGAACACCAACTCCATGTGATCTTTCAGGTTTGCCTGTCCTCAGCCTAATGGGCTGAGTGGCCTCTTCTGCTCCCTCTTATGAGCTACACTTTTTCCTGCCTTAGCCTCTGGATCAACATCAACTGTTATCCTGTGAAATGCCTTGTGACACTTTTCTGCATACATGCTTATTAATAATTACAATTTGTGGTGAGCTTTAAATACTTTTAATATTCTGCTGTTTTATTATTATATGTATTATTAATATTTATATTTATTACTTTATTTCTACTCTTTTTACTTTTATTACTTTTGTTACTTTTTATTACTTTTTTCTTACATTTTATTATTATTTTATTGACTAATAATAAGGTTTTTTTAAGGCTTTGCATTTCAAGGTAGTAAATGATGCTTAAGGTTTACTTTTAAGTATCACACTGTGGTTAATTTGAGGAAAATTTTCTCACGTACATTGCTAAGGAGATCATAAACCCCTGACTGTTTTGATAAGACAGGAAAGCCAGCTATAAAAATATCTTCATACATTTTCACCTCTGCAAAGTGTGACACAGTTACAATGGATTTTTAAAAAACGTCCACATCCCTTGTTCCATTTTACCAAACTGAGATAATAGAATTTTAAAAATTATTCAGATTATAAATTCCATGCCTGAATTTCCCAGGATATCTTCCTGTATGTACCATGTGCTGCATTTATTACTTTAGCCATGAACTCAAAACTATTGAGTATATTATCCTTCATTTACATTCATCTTTGTTGTCTCCTCCCTTCTCTTCCTCTCTTATAAGGCTTTGTAAGGCATTGGTTGGACCACATTCTAAATATCATGAGCAATTTTGAACCTCATATCCGAGAAAGGTTTTACTGGCATTGGAGAGATTCCAGAGAAGGTTTACACGAATTATCCCAGGAATGAAAGGGTTAATGTACGAGGTCCATTTGGGCCCTGGCCTGTACTCATTGGAGTTTAGAAAAATGAAGGGGGATCTCATTGAAGCATATCAAATTTCGAAAGACCTGAGTAGAATGAACATGGAGGGATGTTCCCTCTAGGAACTTAAGGCACAGCCTCAGAATTGAGGAACATCCCTTTGGAACAGAGATGAGGAGAAATTTCTTTAGCTGGAGGGTGGTGAATCTGTGGAATTCATTGCCCCAGGCAGCTGTAGAGGCCAGGTCATTAGGTTTATTTAAAGCGGAGGTTATTGATAAGTAGGGGCATCAAAGATTACGGGGAGAAATCAGGAGAATAGGGTTGTCTTTAATAGTGGGAGAGTCTAGTAGCAGAAGGCACAGCCACAGAACAAAAGGACGTCCATTTAGAATGGCGATGAGGAGGAATTTCTTCAGCCAGAAGGTGGTAAATCTGTGGAATTCATTGCCACAGACGACTGTGGGGCCAAGTCATTGGATATATTTAAAGCAGAGGTTGATAGGTTCTTGATTAGTAAGGGTGACAAAGGTTATTTGAAGAAGGCAGATGAATGGGGTCAAATAAATCAGCCAAGATTGAACAGTGGAGCAAAATCAATGGACTGAATGGCTTAATTCTGTTTCTATATCATATGGTCTTATTCTTCCTATGTAGGGCTTCACCACACATTCTCAGGCCCTGTTTTGTTGGAGATGAGCACTCCTGACACTTGAGTATGAAGTATTAGAATCACAGAGTCATGGAAACAGACCCTTTTTTCCTATATCACTCCCTTTTTTGGAAAGCATTCTAACTGGCTGCATCACCACCTGGTATGGGTTGGCGGGTTGGGGTGGTACAGGATCGAAATAAGCTGCAGAGAGTTGTGAACTCAGTCAGCTCCGTCATGGGTACCGGCCTCACCAGCATCCTGGATATCTTCAATGAGCGATACCTCAAAAAGGTGGCGTCCATCATTAAGAATCCCTGTCATCCAGGACATGCCCTACATTGCTACCATCAGGGAGGAAGTGCAGAAGCCTGAAGGCACACACTCACTACTCTTTTTAATCCCTTTTCACTACTTATTTACTTTAAATATACATATTTTATACTTTAATTTACAATACTTACTGTCCATCGAAGGTCCTCTATCTCTGGTAGTGTTCAGGGCTTCCTTCATCATGGCAGTAGCTCCTTATGGTTTTCACTCAACGTACGGTTGTCAGTCATACAAGTTCCAGGTGGATACTCAGGAACACTGTCACACTCTGATGTAGAAGGCTTCTTCATCACTGTTTCCATAACAATTTAGTTTTACCAGTCAGGTTTGTTAGACCTGAGTTGAACCCCAAACCCGGAGAACTCCAGCCTTTGACCTGTTTTGCATGGGTGACCCTACCAAGAGCCGAAGCATAAATCCCTGACTCCAGCCAGCACAGCTCTCTGGGTCATTGAGGCATGCAAGCTTCTAAATCACAGCGATCTCATGGTCCCCTTGGAGGAATGCAATGTGCTGCTGCTGTAAAACGACAAATTTCATGACATATGCCAGTGATATTAAACCTGATTCTAATTCTGGTTCTAATTTCTTTTCTTACTACTTCTTTTGTTTCATTTCCACTCCTTGTGTTCACTTCCCCTCCCCTTCTCCTCCATGTTTCTCTCTACCCTACCTCAGGCTCTTAGCCAAGAAAGGTGGAGGTACATGCAATAAAAAAGGTTGTGAACCCCT
Organism: Hypanus sabinus; assembly: GCF_030144855.1. Taxonomy (NCBI): domain Eukaryota; kingdom Metazoa; phylum Chordata; class Chondrichthyes; order Myliobatiformes; family Dasyatidae; genus Hypanus; species Hypanus sabinus. Next base: position 68,061,116 of record NC_082738.1, read on the forward strand.
GAAGGGCAATTCAATGAGTCAATTGTCAATTTAGGATTCATCTGGAATCCAAGTCAAGTTGACCCTTTTATGTCCTGTGCACTAGTACAGTGAGGTACAGGTATGATGAAAACCCTGCCTGCAGCAGCATCACAATCAACAACACACAGAACATAAATTAAACGTAAATTAAACAAGACTGAAGAGAGTGAGAAAAAAAGACTATGCAAAAACAAGATCTCAGTGCAAAAGAGGGAAGTCCACAGTAGTGCAGAGGTGGTTTATGATGTTCTGTAGCTGAGGTAGGGTTAAAGTTTTGCAGATCAGGGGTTCAATGGTTCAATTTAATATCATAAAGTACACACAATAATCAACCTGATATTCTCACTCTGCACAGACATCCACGAAACAGAAAAAAACCCATAGAACGAATGACAGAACATCAGAACCCCAAAGCCCCCTCCCCTCCCACACACAAGCAGCAGCAAAAACATTGACCCTCCCCCTCGCCCCACTTGCACAGGCAATAGCAAAGCACCCTACAGTCCATCCCAACAGCTTGGTATCTCAGACAGGCTCTCTCACCAGGTTTCTCTCCTGCAACAATGAGAACCGGACACCAGTAGCTCACTGTTTCAATATTACAATCCTCTGGGTCGCTTCTCCAAGTCCTCTGACTCAAAGACTGACAAGCTCTCACTCAAGATCAAAAAGAGAGAGATTTCAAGAATGCGATAGTTGTAGGAAAGTAGCTGTTCCTGAACGTGGTGGTGGGGGTCCTGGTGAGGAGAGAGAGGGGGAGCCGGCGGAGATTCTTGCCTGGCTTGCTTGGGGAGTGGTTCTACTGGAGAACCATATTGCTGTACCTCCTGCCCGAGAAGCAGGCATGACCTGGATCATGAAGCCAACTTCATGAACCTGCTCATGTTATTGGCTGCTGCTCATCCCCATTTCAGATTCTCAGAGTATCCAGGGTGGGGCACAGAAATATTTCTTGGACCTCATTAGCAGATTCTCTTTGGTGATCTGACCTAAGGCGTAGAAATGGTCCATTCCACTTGACGAAGAATGCAGTGATGATCCTGCATTTTGCTTGTGAAGTTCCTGACCTGGGAGTTTGCAATGCTCTTTTTTTAGAATTAAGATTTAATATATCATTTCATTTTGTTTCCAATTAGGGATGAATGAAATGTTAATGATCTCACTGTAAGAGTGCAGAGCTAGGCTCTGGGTGATTTTTTTCAGGATATCACTCCTTGCTTGACCCTGCCTTTAATATTGTTTGCTTTGTGCTTATCAACGTGTAGCACTTCTGCCCAGAATCAATCAGAGATCCAATGAAGGTTTGCCATTTTACAAAATCATTGGTTGGTTTATAATATTTGGACATTGCAGTTACTTGTGCGTGGTATCTATGAAACAATTGGTCTACCTATTGATCTATCTATCTATCAATACAGCGTGGCTCAACTAGCCACACCGCTCAGCAGTTCCCACCCCTCAGCTGCCCCAGCAGGAGAGCTGGGAGAGAGATTAGCTTTATTTGTCACATGGACATCGAAACATTGCATCAAATCAAATCAAATCAGCAAAGATTGTACAGGGCAGATTGTAAATGCCACCACGCTTCTGGCGCCAATATAGCATACCCACAACTAACTAACCCTACCCAGTACATCTTCGGGATATGGGAGGAAACCCACGCGGTCATGAGGGGAACGTACAGACTCCTTACAGGCAGTGGTGGGACTTGAACCCCCATCTTCTACAGCTTTTGCTGTAAAGCATTGCGCTAAACCACTATGTTACCCTGCTGCTCCTATAGTAGTACTCGTACCCTTTTATATAACGACCAATGCACCACTTGCTTGTGCATCACGGGGAAGCCGTACAGATTTCTTACAGACAGCAGGGGAAAGTCGAACCCCGATTGTGATGGTTGGCGCTGTAAAGTGATGCACTCGCTGCTAAACTACTGTGGGCCTCACTGACACACAGCTCCTGAGTAGTTCATGGCACTCGGCCAGTTGGACTGTGCTCCGTGGCAAACAGTGCCATAACCAGCTGTACATTGAGCTCATTGTGCGTGCGTGTGTGTGTGTGTGTGTGTGTGTGTATGAGAGAGAGAGGATAAAACGAGGGAGCAAGAGAAGTTTAAGGGCAGCAGATAACAGCAAAAGCAAGGAAGAAAGAATTTGTCTGGGGGGAGCCTCCAACCTGATGGTATGATTATCTCTAACATGGTAATTTTCCTCACTCCCTTTTCTCTTTTTCATTACCCACTCCGGCTCCTTTCTTACCTCCCCTCTTCTTCTCACCTGCCTATCACCTTCCCCTGGGTCCACTCCTCCTTCCCTTTCTCCTCTGGTCCACTCACTTCTCCTGTCTGATTCCTTCTATCTTTCCCACCTATCACCTCATTAACTTAATCCAACCCTCCCCACCCACCTGGCTTCACCTACCACCTACTGTACTCCTTCCACTCCCCTTACCTTTTCATTCTGACATTTTTCCCCTACCTTTCCATTCCTGAAGAAGGTTCTTGGCTCAAAACATCAACTGTTTGGTCATTTCCATAGTCGGTGTCTGACCTGCTGAGTTCCTCCAGCATTTTGTGTGTGTTGCTCTGGATTTCCAGCATCTGCAGAATCTCTTGTGTTTAAGAATTTGGAAATAATTTCTTTTGAAAAAGCTCTTTGATGGCAAAGCTGTGTTGAACATAAAGCTCTCCCAGCATGCCTCTGGAGTCGATTAGAAAGCAGACAGTAAGTATAGTCAGTATAGTAATTATGTGTTGCCCTTTTATGGCCTTGGTGACCAATTCTTTGAATAGTTCTGTTATATAATAAACAAACTTCTAAGAATCTGGTTAATATCACTGAGAAATGTGTAGTGCAATGAATAAAATACTATAAGTTACAATATGAAATGTATAAAAATTAAGTCAAATAACAAAAATAGTGAAGTAATGTTCATGGGTTGCATCATTGTTTGTTCAGAAATCTGATGGTGGAGGGGAAGAAGCTGTTCCTAAATATTAAGTGTGTGTGTTCAGGCTTCTGGACCTCCTCCCCGATGGTAGCTCTGGTGGGGTTCTCTGGCCAACTCCAGGAGACTCACCCATTTCAGTAGTGAGGAAGATAAGACCATAAGACATAGGAGCAGAATTACACCATTCGGTCCATCAAGTCTGCTCTGCCATTCCATCACGGCTGATTTATTATCCTTCTGAATTCCATTCTCCTGACTTTTCCCCATAACCTTGGACACCCTGATTAATCAAGAAACTATCAATCTCCACCTTAAATATACCCAATGACTTGGTCTGCACAGCCATCTGTGACAAGAATTCCACAGATTCACCACCCTCTGGCTAAATAAATTTTCCCTCATATCTGTTCTAAATGGACGTCCTTCAATTCTGAGGCTGTGCTCTGGTCCAAGACTTCCCCACTAAAGGAAACCTCCTCTCCACATCCACCCTATCTAGGCCTTTCAATATTCAATAGGATTAAATAACACTCTCCCCTCCCTCATCCTTCTTAGCTCCAGGCCAGGACCCAGAGCCATCAAACACTCCTCATCTGTGATCCCTTTCATTCCTGGGATCATTCTTGTGAACCTCCTCTGGATCCTCTCCATTGCCAGCACCTCTTTTCTCAGATATGGGGTCTAAGACTCCTCACAGTGCTACGTGTGGTCTGACCAATGTCTCATAAAGCCTCAGCATTACAGACTTATTTCTGTATTCACGTCCTCCTTACTACCAACTCAACCTGTAAGCACGAGGACTCCCAAGAAGAATTATGAGTGCAAACTAACCAATAATATAAAGCAGGATACTGAATGCTTCTTTCGGTTATATAAAGAAAAAAGGGAGGTGAGAGTTGATATTGGACCAATGGAAAATGATGCTGGTGAGGTAGTAATGGGGGGGGGACAAAGAAATAGCAGATGAACTTAATGGGTACTTTGCATCATTGTCTTCACCTTAAATATACCCAATGACTTGGTCTGCATTGTGAAAGATACTAGCAGTGTGCCAGAGGTCTGTGAGTGTCAGGGAGCAGGAGTGAGTGCCATTGCTATTACAAAGAAAAAAATGCTAGGCAAACTCAAAGGTCTTGAGGTAAGTAAGTCACCTGGACCAGCTGGATTATATCCCAGAGCCCTGAGAGAGGTTGCTGAAGAGGTAACGGATGCATTGGTCATGATCTTTCAAGAATCACTTGATTCTGGCATGGTTTCGGAGGACTGGAACATTGAAAATGTTACTGCACTATTTAAAAAAGGTGGGTAGGCAAAAGAAAGGAAATTATGGGCCAGTTAGCTTAATCTCAGTGGTTGGGAAAGTGTTGGAGTCCATTATTAAGGATGAGGCTTCAGGGTACTTGGAACTAATGATAAAGTAAGTCAAAGTGTGCATGGTTTCTGTAAAGAAAAATCTTGCCTGACTAATCTATTAGAGTTCCTTGAGGAAGTAACAAGCAGGGTGGACAAAGGAGAGGCAGTGGGTGTCATTTACTTGGATTTTCAGAAGGCGTTTGATAAGGTGCCACACATGAGGCTGCTTAACAAGATAAAATCCTATGGCGTGACAGAAAATATACTGGCATGGGTAGAGGAATGGCTGACAGGCAGGAGGCAGTGAATCGGAATAAAAGGGGCCTTTTCTGCTTGGCTGCCAGTGACTTGTGGTATTCTTCAGGGATCAGTATTGGGACCGTTACTTTTCACAATGTTCGTCAATGATTTGGATAATGGAATTGACAGCTTTGTGAAAAAGTTTGCGGATGATATGAAGGTAGGTGGAGAGGTAGGTAGTCCTGAGGAAGCAATGCGATTGCAGCAGAGACAAATTGAAAGAATGGGCAAAAAAAGTGGGAGATGGAATAAAATGTTGGGAAATGAATGATAATGCATTTTAGTAAAAGGAACAATAGTGCGGACTATTGTTTAAATGGGGAGAAGTTTCAAACATCAGAGGTGCAGAGGGACTTAGGAGTCCTCGTGCAAGACTCCCAGAAGGTTAATTTACAGATTCAGTCTGTAGTAAAGAAGGCAAATGCAATGTTGGCATTTATTTCAATGGGAATAGGATATATAAGCAAAGAGATAATGCTGAGCCTTTATAAGGCACTAGTCAGGCTGCACTTAGAGTATTGCCAACAGTTTTGGGCTCCATATCTCAGAAAGGATGTGTTGATTTGGAGTGAGTCCAAAGGAGGTTCACACCCCTTCCAAGAATGAAGGGGTTAACATATAAGGAGTGTTTGGCAGCCTTGGGCCTGTACTCACTGGAATTTAATAGAAAGCGTGGGGATCTCATTGAAACCTACTGAATGTTGAAAGGACCAGATAGGGTGGATGTGGAGAGCATGATTCCTATGGTGGGGGTATCCAAAACAAGAGGGCACAGCCTCAAAATTGAGGAGCAACTTTTTAGTACAGAGGTAAAAAAGAACTTTTTTAGCCAGAGAGTAGTGAATCTGTGGAATGCTCTGCCACAGACTGCGGTGGAGGCCAAGTCTGTATGTATATTTCAGGTGGAAGTTGATAGTTTTCCAATTGGTCGGGGCATCAAAGGAAATGACGAGAAGGCAGGAGTGTGGGGTTGAATGGGATCCAGGATCATCCATGATGGAATGGCGGAGCAGACTCAATGTGCTGAATGGCCTAATTCTGCTCTTATGTCTTATGGTACCTTTGTACCTCTGATTTTTGTATTTTTT